>NW_024352785.1:15037359-15674704 GCF_902729225.1 Pteropus medius | reverse complement strand
GGGGGGGGAGGGTACAGTGAGACACAAGAACACTGACACATTCCAAAGAAACTGTTATGGTGATGGATTATCTTCCGGCTCCTCCCACCAAGCAGTACCTTCCAGAGTCACCTTCCCCTCTGGTACTACCACATTCAATTACAAACAATGATACTCAAAACATAAATGTGAGCAGCTGACGGTGCACCCAGGAGGCTAAAGGCAAACTTCCCCAAAGTGGCACAAACAACCAAGAAAGGAAAAGGATGCAAAATGAAGATAAGCATTATACTTTCTGCAGAAAATAAAAGGAGAACATATTCATCAGAAAATAATCCACTGTGATTGAAGGCTTTGCTTACCCCTTTCTGGAGCCCCCCCAATGGGACTGTTGAGAGTTTCTGCAGCAGAAAAACAGAAGAGAAAAGGGATTTCTAACTCCTGGTTCAAGTAAAAGTGAGTCAAGCTGCCCTGGCCTAGGTCATAAGCTTATGCAAAATCCCAAATGTTTATGAAGTCCCTAAATAAAACCTTGGTTGATCTAGATTCCAATAGCTTCTTCCTCTTGAATTCGCTCAGGAAACAAAAGTCAGTAGACTGGGAAAAAGGAAGAAGAGATTTGGGGGTTTGTTTGTTTCACATTCACAAAATGAAATCAAGAAATAATAATTCCATGGCTCTTGGACCTTCATGAATGTATTTTTACCTTTTGTGTTAAATCCTACCTTACCAGGTCAAATGGAATCTTTTTTCTGTGTTCAATGTAAATAACGCAGTAGTTTAAAAAAAAAAAAAATGGTGATGCTGGCAGCCCTGGGTATCTTTGGGTCTCTTGCCTTTATATTAAGGCATAAACTTTTTGATGATCTCTCATGTGAAAAGCTCACAAATACAGAAACATAAAGTCTCTTTGATGAAGGTTTAAATGTCTTGAGTTTCATGGCCAAATATCCAGTCCGTTGAGTGAAAAATCTTTTGGATCTAAGATTCGGGGGCCTGTTCCAAATTTGGACCTGTTTGAAACTCTAACCTGTTTACTTTCTGATTTTGTCTTCTGTGTCTCCCTTTCTTGTCCCTGGTTCTAGCAAGATTTTGAATCAAAATAAAAGCATTTGAATTTTTCAAGTTTGAAGGAAAATGGTTTCTGCTGGGTAAATTCTAAACTATATGTGCCTGAATGGGCACAAACTGCCAAGGACGAATAGCCACTCAATTTGTGGTCACTCACTAAAGAAAATATGTATATTCAGCAGTTGTAATTCTCTACATGGATAAAAGAAGAGGCTCCAAATTTCGCAGCCATCATGCACAAACTTGATGTTCCATTTTAGTTTGGGGTATTTTTCTCCTATTTAGCACCTATGTGGTTAAGAATTATAAAAAGTATCTTTTACTTCCAAACTTGCTGGTATAAAGAGAGCATTCTAGGTTCTGGAACAGAAAAGACCTATTACAGTCCTATATGCTAAAAGCAAATTATGCACCTAGAATGAACCAGTGGACTAAAGTGACTGGGTATCTCCTTCTATTCTCCCTTTATCTCCAATCAGCGTGTATTTGATTCAGTGATTCAAGCATCTCCTCATCATTACTAAGGAACATATACTTTATTACTTTGCCTCTAAAGGGACTAATTTTTTTAAGTCTTAATTTTAAATTATGAATGATGGTGACTACCTCTCAAGTCTTTACCAACAAAATATAGGAAAGGGAGAAATAGGAACCCACTGCTTGAGTCAATGGATTCCACTCTGCCTAACTACCTGGATATCAAGCACCCATTACTTCACCTCACCTGGAAAAGGAAGGCCTGGCCAGACCACACCTGGGGATCTGAGTCAGGTAAGCCCAGAAGGGTCTAGCACAGGGCGGAAGTCTCATGATACTTGAATTTTGTGCCAAGAACTCTAAATTAGCTTGGTATCAGCATGACCTAATAATCTCACGGAAATGTATTTTGTACATGTTAAATTTTCTAATTTATCACGTACTTCTCTGATAGTTTACATAGATGCATTACAAATCATGACACTATTATTTGACAGGAAAGACTTCATCAAGACTTAAACCATAATACACACATGGTTTTTTAAGTGTGACTGGGGTCAGTCCAAACTGTCTGTTTGGGTATCTTTCTATTTACCATGACATATTTTCATTGCTTTATGTGACATTCAGCACGGAATCATATCATGCTCAAAGCTAAGCTTTGAAATCCAGAAACTTTCAACTATCATTTTATCTCACCTTGCATGTTCAGTTACTATGACACCAGTGAAACTGCAAATAACAGATTCATCCAGCTGAATTCAATTTAAAAAGCAAGTTTATAACAAGGTTTTAGTCCATCTTTTATATAGTTTTTAAAAAAAAAAAACTACTGAAATTCTCTGCAAACTTTGAATAGCTGTATCTTGATGCTAACATGTGTACTTGCAAGAAACGCAAACTTTCCAAAAAAAATCCTTTCTGAGTGAAAAAAACATTTTCAAAACTTTTGTGTCACCTCTAAAGCCTATAGAACTAATTTTTACGAGAGGTCTCTCCTATTGAAAGCAAAAGATTATAAAGACATAGTTGCCTCAATGGCCCTAAAGCAAATGTTTCAACATTACTTAGTATAGCAATGCTTAATGCTAAGCAAGTGGTTTCTAGAATGGCACCAAATAAAAACATATACACATCTAAATGTGCATATGGACCCTAAAATGGATTATTAGTTTAGAAAAGACCCCCTCTCCACCACAGCCCCATCCTCCCTGCTTGGGTTTCCTGGCACAGTCACATCCTCCAGAGCTGGGAGGGGAGTGCTGGGTATACGCGTCATAAGGCAAGGAGCGCTGAGTGGCTTAAGGTTCATCAGGTTAATCAGCGGCCAAATTAAGAAAATAATTCCGGAGTCCTATGTCCAAGTCTCCCATCCGACTTCCAAACATTATTTTCTGCTTTTATAGTCAAAGAGCATTTTCAATGCTATTCTTAGATATTTTGGGTTTAATCAAATTTTCATAGGACATGAAGGAGAGATAAAACACACTCCTTTCTTATTGAATTAATTTGATTTTTGTCTTTTGCGCTCCCAGCTATCGAGACTGTCAAATAAACCGGTTTTGATTCATAAATAATAGTTCCATTATATCTACTATGCCACTCGTCAGAGTACCTGAAATTTTAATTCACTTGTTCAGCTAAATTTCATCCTCAGTTCATGGCCATAAAATTCCTTATTGACAAACTTTCAAACCAACTTTGACTCTGAGGTATCTAGTCAACATTTTTCTTCTGTGTGGATATTAGTTTATTGAATAAGTGGCATCTGTTTTCCTCCACATCACTAGCAGAGTAGGTATTTCCTTTTGACAGCTTTGCAGGATTTATGGGTTTGCATGCTCTAAAGAAAAATAGTACTAAGCAAAAAATTCCAATTCATTACCTCTTAGTACTTAATTAAGTTCATACACGGCACACTGGAGGTGAACCCTGAAACGACTGTGACAGCAGCAGAGCAGCCAGCTATATTATCTTTGGAAGATAGAGAGGATTCTAATTATCCTGACCTCATTTTTCCTTCTATGATATTCATAGCTGTTCCTTCTATTCTGCTCCCCTTTAGAGTTGGACAGAACTGGTTGGAAAGCAAGAGCAGATTCCTCTCTATGGCCACTATTCGTGTAGCTCTTCTGAACAACAAAGTCCAGAGTGGCCTAACATGACCCTCTGACCTTCCAGAACACAGACACTCTCACGGTGGGGTTTTCCCCAAGGGGCAACTGGAAGAGGCACCCAGGACCTGATGGGAAGGCAAGCAGTGGGTCTCACTAAGCAAACACATCTCGAGCGGGGAGAGTCGGGGTTACCTGTCGGGGTTCTGTGTGCACACGTGCATCTGTAACAGGATCCGCTGTGTGAAAGTCTTAAAGCACTGCCCGCATTTCCAAAGGTGCCAGTCACTGAACTCTGAGTGCAGCTGGCTCGTGGAAGTCGGGCTCGCGAGGACTCGCTGGTTTTTCACGTTGATTTGGTTAAATCCTGATTCAATGGGCCCAGATTTGTCCAGGAGAGAGAAGCTCCTGCTGCACGGAGTCTGCGGGAAAACGATGGAGCGTGGCTGCGAGGCGGGGGAGAGCTTGCTGCTCTTGCTGAAGGGCTGCAGGGCATCCTGTCTGCACATGGCATCCATTACCGTTGAGGGGACATTTACTGGGAGAACAACAGTTTTAGAAGATCAGTTTTATTAGCCCTTAAAATAAGCACAATAACATACACTAAAAAAAAAAAAAAAAAAAAAAAATTCCTATAAATCGACATTTAAAATTTTTGTTTTTCTGGACTCAGAATTAAAATAATAGCAGACAATTTGATTTGAGGGGGAAAGCACTGTTATCACAAATTAGTAACTCAATGCCTATTTATTAAGTGACTATTGTTTGTACATGGTCTTTGACTTCACAGGGTTTGCTTATGACCTGAGACATAAAGACTCCATAACAAGTCTCCACACCACACCTTAAGTTTGGAGGAAGTTTAGATGGAAGGCACAGCAAGAAAGGGGAAGAGGACAGCAGGAGCTGCCCAGAGACGGTGGCCTTGAGCCGCCCAGAGAAGGTAGACTCAGGCCATTAGGATTTCAGGCCTTCCGCCAGACCGTGCCAGCACAAGACAGGTATTCAAGAAAAACCAGCTGAAGAGATAGATGGAAAAATATGAAAGATGCCTGGAGACAGAAGTCTGGCATGCTAGTGGGATGGTGAGGGTGAGGGCTTGACCAAGCAGGACGTGGGTTCTCGACACTGTGGGAATAAAGCAGTGGAGGGTAGGGAGTAAGACCTCAGAGGGCCTTTAAAGTCCAAAGAAATAAATAAACAAAAGACTTCAGGCCTAAGAAATAGACACAGACTGTTTCTGAGCAGAAATAGCATGGAAAAAAAATCAGTGTTCAGGGGAGTCTTGAGTGAGGCATCATTTACAGACAGGATGCACTAGATAAAGTAAGAATGGGAGACAACAGAGCATGGTGCTTGTAACTCAGGCTTTGGAATTAAAAAAATCTAGGTTCAAATCCTGACTCGGCCTTTTTTTAGCTTGGTGATCTTAGGCAAGTTATTCAGTCTCTCTCTGACTTAGTTTCCCCATCTATAAAATGAGGACAGTGGCAGTAAAAATCCTAAAGGTAACAGCGGCTTGGCTTAGAGGTTGAGATGGCCTGGGTTTTACCTCCGCTATTTAACAGCAGCATGGCCTTGTGACTGTGGGGAAGTATGAAATATCAAAATCCACATTTAGTCCTTGGTAAAATGTAAAATGGTCACCGAAGGACTGAGTGAGATAAGGCATAGATAACATTTAGTATGTGCCATGGTTACCACTCATAGATGTTGAGCTCGATGAGCCCTGGTTTCCTCCTCTTTAAATTATCTTTTATGAGGTTTAAATGAGATAATGAAAGTACTCATCACAGCGCCTACTATCAACAATATCTGATTCTTATTATGGAAGAAGAGACATGAATGGAGGGAGGTGGACCTACACTGGGGTGGTGGCAGCGGGAGTGGGGAAGAACCTTTGAGGAAGAAAACCTAATATACTTGAATATTTTTTTTTCTTGTTTTTTAAGTTGTTATTGTGTTAATAATACATATCATGTATTCACTGGTCAACCTACAAGTTCAGAGGTGATTAGAACTTAATATGCTTAAAAACTATTCTTTTTTTTAAAGTAACTACTGTGTCAGTAAATGCATTTATTGGTTATTTTAGGGGTCAAAGAGATTTAAGGTTAAAAGATGCTCAAGAGAAATTACAGACCAAAAAATCTGAAAAGGTTTACTGGCAAAAAAA
The DNA here is from genome assembly GCF_902729225.1 of Pteropus medius. Taxonomy (NCBI): domain Eukaryota; kingdom Metazoa; phylum Chordata; class Mammalia; order Chiroptera; family Pteropodidae; genus Pteropus; species Pteropus medius. The sequence continues at coordinate 15,668,887 of NW_024352785.1, read as the reverse complement.
TTGGCGATGGGAAGTAAACGACAGCTATTGGCTGCTAGTTCAAGGCCACATGGAAGGAAACACATGAACTGAGTGTTCTCCTCCTTTCCTGCTCCCAGCACCGCTGGGATTCCTACATAGCACAAAAATTCAAGCATGCTCAACTCTAAAGAGAGAATAGGAGAAGACTAGAACTGCAAGGGGGCTCTGTGCTTACGGGGATAGGCAGACGCCACGTGTGGGGGCTTGGAGGGGCTGGTGTGCTGCCACCAAGGACTCTTCAGCTCTCAGCATTCTGTATAATCACATGTGTTAGACAAATCCAACAAAAGGAATAACTCAGTCTACATGGCTCTGTCATCATGACCCATCCCGTGCTGGGAGGGGAAAAATAAAGCAAGAAACTCGCAGCCCCGGAGAGAGCCTAGAGTTTTCCTGCTGGCGGTGCTTGACTCTGACGTCCCTGAGACTCACAGGGGAAATTGTTTAAAAATTAAGTCAGAATCACTTGGTAGAGTCTGGGCATGTGACCCAAGTGCTTCTAATGCACAATCATGGTTGAGAATCAGTGATCTAATCCCATCCTCTCTTATTACAAATAAAAACAGCTCGAGCCCAGGAAGGTCCAATAACTTGCCCAGGGTCACACATTCAGTTAAGGACACAAGTGAGTTAGAAGCTTTCGCTTTCTGACTCCCAGAGCATTTTTTTCTGACCATGCTCCTACATTATCTCTGCTCACCAGCTGTGTTTCAAAAATAAAAAGAGCATTTTACAGCTAGTACAGTGTTTTTGTCACATGCATGAACACATATGTCATATATACATATAAATTTTATATACGCCCATACGCACAGATACATGTTGATGTACCTATGTATATTTTATGTATAAATACATATGTATAATTTCAACTTCTGGGGCAAAAGTGTATAATTAATATGAAATTTGTCCATATATTTTAGAATTTCAAAAAAGTTTTTGATTGCACCCAGACTTTTTTTAAAAATAGGTATTGAAAGGTAAGGAGGAATATTTTGTCTTGTTTTGGCACTTTTTAAATAAAAAAAAAAACAGCAGCATCATCAGAGATCAGGGTAGAACCTATCATATTTAGCCCGTTTATAACTAATCTGGAAGAGACAAAGCACAGGGAAACCCACAACACTAAGCTCTCGCAGGCTGGGAAATGCCAGACAAACAGGAAGAAGGCACAGTGTGAAGACTGGAACGAAGATGTCATCAACATGCACGAGAGCAGGAAAACCGGTCAGAGGCTTCACTGTTGGAAGGAGTGAAGTGACACCGTTGGGGAGAAATGATACAAATACCCCTCTAAGTATAGATGATAAATTCTGACTTCTCACTTATGCTGCTGGAAAGTAACCTAATAAATTAATTTTCAAAAATCGTTAAGGTCACATAACCTTTATATTAAACTAAAGAACCTGTGGGCCAATGAATTTTTGTTAAGTTTAATGATCAATGTCAAAATGGTAATAAAGAAATTTTTATATAAAAGTTTAATAATTGTACAATAATCTGGGATCTAGTGGATTTGATTTAATGGTAATAATATCATTTAGGCAATAAGAGTGGATATAGTCTTATTATTTTCTACTGCAGGGCATCCCTAAACAAATGTAATATGTTTTTGAGATATAGGCAGCAACACCTGCACTCTATATTCTACTTTTGACATCGCCCTTTATTCTACTTGGGAATAAATCCAATTCTACTGAATAAAATGAACATATAATATAGAAGAAAAAGTAAGAACAAGAATGAGTAATTTTCACAAAAGCAACCATATTTGATCTCTAAACTGTCTGGCAGTGATTGCACATTTCCACAGGACCCTAGAGATTTACAAAGTATAATCTTTTTAAAGCAGTACATAAAGGATACAGAATATTGTTCTTCCCAAATACCAGCCTGATTGGCTACAAAAATCAAAAGTATAAACAAAAGAAAGAGAACTATCAGAAAGAGGACAGGAAATGAATCAGAAAACACTATTTCTTCCCAGCTCAAATCAGTACAGACAACTGCAAAAGGCCCAAAGATGACTGACTAAAATGACCAAAAAGATGAAGTGGTTTCTGACATGACAAACTGAGCTGGTAAAATCTTTTCGGTCTATAAGACAAAGATTAAGGAGAAGAGGGCAAACTCTCAACGCCCTTAAGGATATAGTCAAAGAAGAGCATGAACTCATCAAATCCTAAAAAATTTGCCTGAGAGAAGCAAATTCGGGTTCCATAAAACAAAGTCCTACTTTCCCCTCTTGTCCATTCAATCAGCCCACAAGTACTTATGAGTGTCTACTACATGCCTGACACTGTGTGAGGTGCTACAGGTATAGGGGAAATGAGAACCCCACCCTCATGCCACTTAAACTCCAGCGAGAGAGACAGACAGTGAACACATGTTTTCTACAAATACATGTTTACTCGGTTTCATCGAATCTAAAATTCCATTAATTGCAAGTTGTACCATTAATTGTAAGACATCTGCCAGGTTCAAAAGGATGAAAATGTGAGAAATACATGAATTTTAGAATCGACAATACAATCGCTACAAGTGTGATAAGTGCAACGAAAGAGAGCAAAGGGGTGCCGGGAAAACATATCTCCAGGATAGATACCTCGGGATGTGAGGGATGGCTTCCCTGAGCAGTGACCTTGAATGTGAGTCCGGAAGGGTGCACAGATCAGACAGGTGAGAAAAGAGAAAAAGGCAACGCAAAGAAGTGAAACACTGGCAGCTTTGCCACAGAGTCTGTATGTCATGCTGAGGTGAAAGGGAACTCAGGGCACCGAAGAAACTGAAAGAAAGCCTATGTGGCCAGAGAAAGAAGGGGAGGAGGGGCTGCCGCTGAGGTAGTTAGAGAAGGCAGCACAAGTGCCAGTGCCTGTGGGAGCTGGGCAAGTAAAAGAAATAAGTGATGGAAGGCAGGTAAATACAACAGAAAACGGTGGCATCTGGAGCAAACTGAATAGGGCACGGCCAGTCGTATCACGTGTGAATTCTAATTTTGTAAAACATATGTGAGCCATACGATGTATTTCTGAAGACTATTTGTGGCCCAAAGGCTACCATATTAAAGAACTAGAAATTTATTATGAGAGAAATGGCAAACCAAAACAGAGTTTAGAGCTAGGGTATGAGGTGATCAGATTTATGCTTTAAATGCCCCATCACTCTATATCGTTAAGTGAAAAAGCGAGGTGCACAACGTGTATGGTACGCTATTCTTTGTGTAAAAGGCGGGGGTGACAGAGCGAGAACCAGAGAAGGAGCAGGAGAATATGCTTGAATGCATGAATGAGCAAAAAAATGTGCCTGGAAGAACACTCAAGAATCCGTCAGCTGATTGCCTCTTGGAAGGAGAATTATGTACATCCACAGCCCTTTCTGGATTTTATCTATGGAACTGAACTACCTATTAACAAAACAGTGAATAATAAGAAAATCAATGAAACTTTGCTGTGGCTACTGTGATACTAAAAGATGGAAAAAGTGACATGCAGGAGGCTAGATAGTGCTCCAGACCAAAGCTGATGGTGACACTGACCAGGGTGGTGGCAGCAGAACTGAAAAGAAATGCGCTTAAGAATATGCGATCAACAGGACTCGATAACTGATTGGATAGAAGGGCAAGGTGTCCAGGTTTCTAGAAAGAGCAACTGGATGATTAGGAGTGAGAGTTACTGAACTGGGGGAGAGGCAGTTTATGGCAGTGAGTAGAATGGTTTCAGCTTTACATGCTGAGTTTGAGATGTGAGACATACATGTGAAGATGTGGAGTAGACAGTTGCATAGTAGTGTAGGGCTCATGGAGAGGTCTGGATTGGAAATATAAATCTGGGAGTGCCTGTCTTAAGTCAGGTCCCCTGGGAAACAGACTCTGAAGTGGAGATGTGGAGTTTTGTGTGTGGGCTTCCTGGGGCGTGCTCCTGAATCAACGCCTGCTGGGGAGCGAGGCAAGAGAATCGTACTGAGAAAGGAGACTAATAGCTCTGGAGCTGGAAAGGTCTTTCAGAGTTATCCTGCTTTGGGACAAGAGAACCAGTCTTTAATGTCCCTCACATTGACCTCCATGAGAAATGGACGTCATGGGGAGAGAGCATAACCAAGGGTAGAGGGCTCTCAGGCTAAAGGTAATTCCTGGAGACAAACACACCTGAGAGCTGTCAACCCCTACACTCCCGTGACCTGGGGGAACAGGTGCCTCAGTCCTGTGCCCAGGTTAAGATCTAGGTAGCAGATCGCAACATCCTTGAGCACCCAAGAGGTCAAATCTCTCACGATAGCAGGTTTCCCTGGGTCTAGTCATTTCTCAGTCGGAACACATTTTCAGCGAGCGCTATCTTCCGTTGGGAGTCCTGTGCAGACACAGAGGCATCCTTATGGGGTGACTTCTCCTCTGCTGCTTCTAGGACCCTTCAGATTCCTCCACTTCTGGACTGATTTTTATTTTAGCTTCTCGGCCCAGGGTTTCCATATCTGGCAGGTAGTACAAAATCAAGCCCACACTATGCCATAGGGGAGGCTGGTTCGTAGAGTGTGACATTCTGATTTTACTCAATGGCTCAAGAAGGACAGTTCCTTGGCTTGTGGCTTGAGGGTAGCATTTTTATAGTCTTCATTCAGGGTTCCTGGTTTTATGTAAGGAGTCCAATCCCAGCTTCCCACTCTCTAGAGGGGGCATGGAACCTTGACTCCTTCCAGCTGCATCAATCCTCAGGCTCACTGCTCTGGCCATTCCATGTGACACCTGCATCGTGTTTTGCATTGTAGTTGTGGGCTTATGTGCATTCTTTTAGACTGAGATCCTTGAGGACAGGGCCCGCACGTTTGTACCCCAACACAACGCTTCCCATAGGGCCTTGCACACAGATTTTCTTGTTGGATTGAACTATACCATAATCTCCTTAATGTTCATGGATATGAGGCTTGAGCAGGGTTTTCTTTACTTCATTTTTTCATTATTGATGGGATAGTGGGGGTGAGAAGCACCAAACAGAGGTGCTCCTTTTTATTTTTCTGCTCTTTAAACTCAAAAGAAAAAGGCAGGCCTCATGGAGGCAGAGTTTACTCCAGTGCAGCGACTCCTGTGTTGTCATCAAGTTTCACATTCTGCTACCTCAGCTTCATATGCCAAGACAGAAAAAGCAGCAGGAAGACTTGTTTAACATTTATTCCCAGGTTTTTTTTTAATTTCCTCTGAAATGAATATGAATACACCGTGGTCTTTACACTCTGCGGGAGCTGAGCCCCCACTGGAAGCTTTGGGGAACCTCATTCCTTCTTGCGGATGCAATCTGTCGACACAGGCGTCCCTTCAGGCTCTTCTGAAAGGCCCACAGTAGATGGAGTGGCTCTCTCTTTGGAGCTCTATTACATTTATAACTATGGCTTTTTAAAAGAAAATAACATAGGAATTGCTTCCAGAACCCAAAGGCCTGTGTGAAACGCTGCCTTCTCTTTGAGGCGAGGCGGCTTTCAATGCCTTGTCCGGGCAGCGAGTGTGCCCCACGGCCTCGCGGCTGCTGCTAGAGGCAGGCAGTTACAGGAGCCTGAACCCACCACACATGCTCAATGGGAAATGTGTACTTTTGATGTCGAAAGAACCATGGGAAGAAAATGATATTTTTATAAATGAAAGTGCTTAATAAGTATTATTCACTAAGCAAAATCATATTTCCCTTGAATGTCTTGGGCCATGTATCAATTTCATTAATGAAAAGAAATCTGGTTGTAATATTTAATCCCATTATATAAATATTTTATTGCCGATAATGGCAATACAAAATGAATATTTTTATTGCCAATAATGGCAATAAAATTCTCAATATTTATCCAGTGAGCATTTATTAATTGTTTACTATGTGCATAGCACTATAAGTAGGCTCTGCGGAGACATTTTATCAAGTAAGTCTTTGATCTCAAGAAGCTTTTTTTAAGGTATCTAATTTATTTTGTGGCTAGCTCAATAAGATAAAAATTGTCTTAGAATTGGTAATACAGTTGAGATGACTGAAATTATTCAAGACTGTGGAAGGCTCTCTATGAAATTATCTGCTCATGCCCTTTCACACATCTGTGCTTTTAAATCACACGGAGTATTTCTCGGTACAGAATAAGGAACCCTCGTAATAAGAATTCCCAGGACTCAGTGAATCATATGGAACGAGAATCCATCTTAGAGTCAAGGTCATGTATCTCCCTCACATTATCTGATTAAGCTTTCTGCTGGTTTCTTGGGTGGCCAATCACATGACATATGTATGACGTTGGGGCAGGAACTGAAATAAAATTACTATAATATGCGTAGGGGGAAGAGGGATTGTCACTGTTGAGCATTTCAATCAAAGACTTAATTCCTTTTAAAGTTCCCTCCACCCTCACGCAGAGCTCTGAACTCAACCACAAAGAGCTCCTTAGTTTACCCACTGAATTCACAATACTGCAAGCTGCTGTGGCTTTGTGAATTTTCTTTCAAGGATTTCAGGTGCTAAATGATATAATATATGCCCTGGTAGAATTTATTCAATATTCTAATCACCAACCTCAAGAATGCTTCACCCAGGTTGGACTCTAGAAGAAGTTAAGGACTGAAAAGCAAAGCATATGGCGTTTCCAGAAAGTACATTTTTTGATGGCACTATGGCATTGAACTTGAAGACCAGATGGTATTTTCTTAGACAGCCATTCTCGGGTGGCTGTGAATAACACCCCAAAATCCTCCAGCCCAACACCTATATCCCTTTCATCACACAACATCGCCATGAGGTGGAAGCAATGTTGTAGGTGTGTGACTTCCACCACAAAGATTCACGTCAAGGGTAAAAAATCGTGTCCCCTAAGTCATCATTCCATGGCAGTTTCCACTTGTGACTCATAACTCAGTAAATGACCATTCTGCCCTTCCAGTTGCTCAGACTAAAACCTTGGAGTTATCCTTGACTTTCTTTCTCACTCAGCATCCAGGGTGTCAGCAAATGCTGTTGGCTTTACTTTCAATATATATCCAAATCCAACCACTCTCACCACCTCTACCACTTTCACACTGATCCAAAATACCATCTCTCTCCCCTGGATTCCTGCAAGAGCCTCTGCCTGGATTCTCTGCTCTGCCCTCACCCTTACTGTCTAGTTTCCGCTCAGTAGCCAAAGTAATATTATCACAACTTCAGTCAAATCATATGACCTTCTGCTCAAACTCTGCAACAGTCCCCTCCACCCAGCCCCCACAGAGTAAAAGCCAAGGTCCTGACAGCAGCCTCCTGGGCCCTACAAGATTCCTGACCACCATTTTCCCCATATCTAAGTTAACTTTTCCCCACCCCACTCACTCCCAAACACCTATGCCAACCTCTGTGATGCTCTTCCAACAAGCCAGGAACATTCCCATCTTGAGGCCTTTGCACTGCTAATCCGGCTGCCTGGAACATTCCCAAATAACACATGGCTTGTTCGTTCACCTCCTGAAGTCTTATCTCGAAGGTCGCATTTCCAATAGGACCTACCCTGGTCACTCTCTAAAACTGCAACTGTCCGACTCCTGACATGCCTTACCCCGTCTCTGTTATCTCTACAATACAACATCACCTAACCAATTATTTATTTACTCATCTATTTGTTGATCATCTTTCTCCCTCCATAGAATGTAAGCTCCATGAGGGTAGGAATTCTTGTCTGTTTTGTTCTCTGCTGTATTTGCAGCACCTAGCAAAGACACTGGCCCACAGTAGGTGTTCAATAAATATCCTAGCAATGAATGAATAAATGAGCAAACAAAAGACTGTTTGTACTATGTGCTACGCACTTCAGAACTCTAGGCTTTGCTGTATTTATTCACAAACACACCACAATAACAACTTCAGGGGTTGTAGCAGGTTATATTAAAGGACTTCTGGAGTCATTCTGGATCAAATGTCATACTTCAGAAGGTAAGGTCATGTCAAGGTTCTAAAGTACAGACGGGCCCATTTCGGCAGATCGGGGTCAGGGCGGGGGACAGGGTGGCTGATACTAGTGCTTTTCTGTCTGTTGACCTAGTTTAAGGAAAGTTGGGTTGTGGAGCCATTTTGGGAAGACAAAGCATACTGGCCGCCATGCCCATATCTGCTTCTCGCACTAACCACACGCACATGTCCAACACTGAGATTTTCTCCTATGAAAACAGACCTTCCCTCGAACAGGAGTATCACTGCATGAAAGAAACTTTCCAATGGAAACTTGGGAAGTCAAAGGAATGTACTATATGTCCAAAGATTCATGTTCTAATTTGAGATTGGTTTGGGTTTAGAGTAAAGTAGAAAAAGAAAGGAGATAGTAATATGCTTTTTGAGGATTCTGTATTTTTACAAAGAAAATAAAGAAAACATGAAAAAGAAATATCTGATCATCAGCATTTTGAGCAGTAGTAATATGAACATTTTCTATTAGAGTTTGTGTGTGTAAGAGAGAGAAAATAAGTGGAGAAGGATAAAGTAATATAACACATTTTTTTCAAGATAAAGTTTCTTAAATAAATCTTTTCTCTCTGCTTCTTTTTCTGTTACATAACCCCAAATTATCAGTTCATAGATTAATCTATTTTGTGACCAAAAAAAAAAAAAAAAAAAAATAGCAACATTGAAACCAGTGTTTCTTACTGAAGCACATCAGAATTATCTAATTCTGTTCCAAATACTGGAAATCACCTTAAAACATTTTCTAAAGAATTGATAAAATGTATGTATGAAGTTTAAATGAAAATTGCTGTAAGTTTTCATCTGTCTAGCTGTTAGATTATTTTTTTAAAATAATGATTGCCAAAGTAAAAAAGATAGAAGAAAATTACACGGTTCATATAGGCTAAGAAATTTAGAGATACAAATTCCTCAGTCATATGGCTACAATTTTTACTACCATTTCTCACTATAACGACTATATAGGAGGAAGCACACCCTACCTACAGAGGGGTACTACTCCTGACTAGAGGGCATTGTTTTCTCATTACTTCATCTTCATGTACAGTGTGACTCCAGCAAGACTGCACATCCCTTTAGAGCAGAAGCTGTAGCTCTGACGCCCTTCTAACCCTGTAAAATGGCAAGCATAGAACCAGACACACAGTAGGCACTCAGTAAATGTACGCTGCCTTACATTTCTGCCAGCAATTCTTTAAAACTCTGACAAAGGTTTCGAGATTGTAAGCAGGCTAAGAAGGATAGGCCTGTACAAGTCAAGATGCCCTGTGAAAAAGCAAAGGACAGACAGGGAAAGGAAAATGATGGAACAGACTTGTGCACACGTACATGACTTATTAGAATGAACTGCATTTCAGGAGTTTCAAGCAATACTCTTAAGAAATTAGCCTTAAAATCATATTTTGAGATGTGAATTCAGAGCTAAAATAAATTCTTACAGTTTTCATCCTGGGCAATGCATTGTAAAGGGATCCCAAAGAAAGACGTATAGCTGTCATTGTACCACACCAGAAGCTCGGTACCCCTGGGAATATCTATACAGGCTCGGTAGAATATATTCGACCTATTCAAAACAAAAGAAAACCCGGCTTAGTAATAGGTAGGACTCATGTGCCCCCATCCACATTTTTATTGCCCCAAAAATGTTCTGCCCAACTCCACTTAAACAGTTTCTGTTTGTAATAAAATCTGCACCCACCTTATTGTTCCCGGCAACCAATTAGAGCCTGTAACCCAGTATGATAAATAGTTCATAGTTTATTTATACAGTGTCCCTCCATACAGCGTCTTGGCTGAAGTGACAGATATTTGGCCCAGGAGACAGCAGAAAGGAAGAGTTCATTTAAAAAAAAAAAAAAAATTCCATCTCACATTGATGAGAAAACTTTCTCTCTTGGCAAATGGCAGACACTGGTGCCTCAACCTCGTATATAAATTAACACTATTGATTCCTTATTTGAAGGAAAAGCATTATGTGTATTCTTGCAACTTGGCATTGGGAGTTCTCGAATTTATAATAAAATTAAACAGCTTTGTAATATAAGGATTGAGAGAAATAAAAATCTTCCTCATTGCCTTCCTTCTAAGGTTTGATACTGGAGAAGAGAAAAACCCTCTTACATGAAATGGATGGCGATTCAATAAATACAAGAAGAGCACTTTACTCTGGCTGAAAGATTACACTCTGAAAAGATAGAGTGAAGGTATCAAGAAATAAACATTTTTTTATAACAGCTTTGGTGCTGTAAAAAAAAAAAAAAAAAAAATCTACAGATTAAAAAAAATGAGACCGCGACTGGTTTTCTCAATGAAGAATTGCTACAAATATTAGACTCAAGTTCAAGATAAAAGTGTTTAGGGTTGGTGGGCCTTAAATTTAGCCTTTCTGTAAGGAATTGGCTATAGCAGGGCAATTTGTTCCTTGTACAACACTGCAGACAGAAAGCGAATCCTTCACCACATTTTTCATGGCAGTGAGATATGCACTTGTCAACATATTTTGTCACCACAAAGTGGCTCTTGGCAATAGGATCATAAAGATCAATAAAAAAGTGCAGATTCTCAATATTTTACTTGCAGCTGCAAAAATTTCATTTATCTTGTTATTTTCCTTACTTGCTGCCATTCTGTCTCATGAGGGCACTGCTAGCTAAGCAGAATGTTTTTTCCCAACATTCTATGAATATCTGACAAAAACTCCAGCCAGTTGTCCTGGATCTCACTCCCCTTCCTCCCTCCGCATCTCCAAGAGCTGTGCATTTTATTAATTCTTTCCACTGCTACATAAAAAAATCAAAATTGGAGCCGAGCTATAAATCACTGGCATCTCCTAACTTGAGAAAAATTGAGTCTACTTTGTACTTCACCCTTGTAACATTTCATCTCTCGGTTTGGCTTCCCTTAATATAAACACAGCGCCCGGCAAATGAATGTGCTAAAACCAAATGACACACTTTGCCGCTGAAAGAGCAGAACTGTTTTCGAGCAATGGGTGGTCTTCTGAGGCACGGAGTAGGCCGAAAGGGAAAAAAAAATGTGTAAGCGTACACCGTTCCTTACAAGCGGGCAGAGCTTCCAAAACTCGCAGAAATCTCTGCATGTTGAAGCACATCAAAGGGATTTTTCCCTTTTCAGATAATATTTCCTTTGCTGACATGTATTTAGTATTGTGGTTGGATGACTCATAAAGATAGCTTCATGGCGTCCCAACGCAGTTGAAGCAGAACACATGCCAACAAACATTATTGTCAGCCTCAAAATAAAAACAAAACGTTCAACTAAGGGTCAATCAATCAAGAGCGCTTTGAAGAAAATTCCATTTAGATATTACAAATCATAACAGAATGAATCTAAACCAGCTGACTTTTTGTGAAGAGGACATTCATGTACAATAAAAATTAGGCTGGCTCTTCAGGGTCCAACTTTTCTATTTTCTTACTCTTGGACGTGGTCACTGGTGATGGATGCCAGTTTTTTAAATTGTGTTTTTGTAGTTCATTTTATAAAGATCTCAAGTAATCAAAAACAGATCGGCAGAGAGAGCTCGAAGTTTAAGCGCCATCATGAAAGGGGAGCTATAAAACCCACTTAATATTGACAGATAGGTAATGACTTACTCATGCCCACCTTCCTCTTAGGGGTTTCTCGTTTGCCCAAATTCCGGATTTGCCTCAAGAGCTCCCTGGGTGCTCGTTACAGAACCAGCCAAACTATTCTCTTGCTGAATGAACAAGCACAATCTTTACTAATTTTCTAGCTCCGAATTTCATAAAAACTTCATGACAGAAATGCAGCTGCAATCAAGGTGAGCAAAGCCCGTACACAGCAGTGTAACCAGACACCACCGTGCACCATTGCATCTGAACCATTATTTCATGAACTATAACTGCATAGGAAACCAAGGCAGCGAAAAGTCCCATGCTTCGCAAATGTTCCTTTTGAGTTGGAGACCTTCGGAGAGCAAGCCAGATTTGTTCAGCCTTTAACCTATAAGGAGAATAAAGCTTTTTTTCTATTTTTAAAGGCTTCATTTAGAAAAAGGGTGGAGGGGAGGAAAATAAATAGCCACAGGCAGGACTCCAAGTTGCCGAGCACAGGGCCTTCTGCTTTGATGTGTCTTTGGTGCCTAATAAAGCTAAACAGTTGCTTCTGATTCTAAAGGGAACATGGCTGTTTATAACTGAGGTCATATATTTATATGGCACATGTTTTCGAGGGATTTTTAAAGAAAAGAGGGCTTAGTGGTAGGGCTTTTTTCCTATGTGATTGGTTTCTGCCCTCCCGCATCCACTCCAAGCTTCTTTAACACTAAATGGAAAAGCTTGACCAACAGGTGCACTGAGCAGATGTGGCTTGGCATCTGGGAATCCACCTTGCTTCTCAGCCCCCAGAGGCATCCCCGGGAGGCTCTGGGAAATGGAGGCGACTCCACCTTGCCTTTGTTACCCTTTGGGCTTTGCCTAAACATCTCAGGAAACTTGGGGCTTCTGGAACCTCCTCATCACCTGAAACATATTCTGAATCATCCAAGGGCCAAAGCTCAATGCTTTGGCACCTTTCCAGGGATCAGGAGCAGTTACTCTGGCTCAGATACTGCTGCTGAGCTTAAGAGTTTTGGAAAAGCAGCCTTGGGAAGGCTGAGAGTCCTTGGTTTCCCAGGCCTTTGTGCAAATGAAACTGTTCCCCCTGGGAGAAAGCCTGAAGGTGACGGAAAGCAAAGGATCTGGGACTGAACCTCTGCACTCCCATTTGTGTGTGTGTGTGTGTGTGTGTTTACACACCCCAAGTCACTGGGTTTGCTGAGCTCACTCAGGCCATGGCGGAAGTTCAGGTGAAGACGTAAAAGTAAATTTTACCATGTGCACCAAAAGAGGCCCACTAGCATCTTTATTCCTGAATTCTCATGAAATTACTGTTGCAATTGCTAAGGTTTCAGAAACCTAGCAAAAAAAAAAAAAAAAAAAAATTCTGCCAGTATCCGCAGAGTTTCTGCAATAATTCCTGCAGAAGATTTTCAAAACTAGCAGCAAGCCTGAATTTGTATATGCAAGCCCAAGGGCTTTGGCTCTGTAAGTGGTAAATCGAGATATACTTTACCTGTACTGAACTACTGTTAGATTCTGTTCTCCGCAGTGCCTTGCACATCGGATATACCTCATCCAGCTTGACTTACTAGGTTCCCCACCATCAATAAAGTGCTGTAGTGTCCCATCTTGGTCATATATCTAGAGAAGAGGTCAGAAGGTCAAGTAGTTAGAACGAATCATCAGCAATCATTTTCCCTGCTTCCCTTGGTGTCTCTGTGTGTCGGCTGCAGAAATTTATTGCCCTTAGGTTTGCTAGCGCTTATTGATGTTGTGGAAACTCAACCGGAATAACAAGAAAATATTTTTGGGTGATGCAAGTCAATCACATTTTTCTTATCAAGCCAATCTTCCCTGTATTAAACATATTTGTGGTATCTCAAGGATGTGAGTGACCATGTTTCCCAAAGAATATTTAACCAATATGACAGGCTACTCCTAAGTAATGAGCTGCTGGATAAACAAAGCAAGCTGAAAGGAGAGGCCACACTGACATGGCTAGAACATCTACATAAAAGGTCCCCAGTCTCAAACATGTAACTGTCTGAAGGCATTCAGAGGCAGTAACTGTCTGTTCAACAAGCTGGGTGATACCTAGCAGAAGGCAGTTATGGAACTGTATAGAACTTGTAAAACGAACTCGGAATTGGATGAAATAAATGGGCTCTCACCTCACAGAAGATGTAGGACTTCAGCTGTCAGGAACTGAAACTATGAGGAAAGGAGTCATCAAAAAAGAGACCCTCAAAAAGGGGGAAAAAATAACTGTTTCCTATGGATTTAAATGTCTTAACTGAGGTTGGCTTAATAATTATTGCCTTAGGTCATCTCGAACAGATTTTCTTTCAAGATTATATTCAAGGAATTGAAGTCTGCTTCAAACCAGGTAAGAAGTATGGGACAAAAAGTCTTATGCAAAACAGCTAGCCAGCCCGGCACCCACAGAGTCAGTGCTGACAGCAGAGGCGATCGGCTCCCACTTCCGGAAACCAGGTCAACCCTGGGCACCTGGGAGGATGTGGGATCTAGAGGAGCTGGAGATCAGGGGCGTACATATGTACAGCAGTTCTGGAAGGTCGACCCCAGTCCAAGGGGCATCCAGGGAGCAAGGGGCACAGTTCTCAAAAGGCCCATGGTACAACCGGACCTTTCCGAATAAAATCAGCAGTAGGATCCCGGCAGCTGCTGAGATGCTCCCCAGATGCCGGCAGCTGCTGAGATGCTCATCCCTCTTACTCCTGTTAATCAGCCTTCCCTCTTCTCCTTTCCAAACAGACATAGAGAATAAGTCTCACAGAGAGCCCCTGTGAGACTGGTTACATTTAGGCCCTAAAATTACTGTGATCATTTATATTAATTTAGCTCAGTATTTCTATTCTGGGGGGCCAAAGGGCTTGTTGATGACAATTTCTTTTTATTATTATCATTTTAAAACAGTTGTTTTTCTTACTGTTCTTGAACTCATTTGTCTCTACCTCCAACCTTTCCACTAACTCCTACAAATAAAAATAGACATCAGTCTAATAAAGACAATTGTTTGAGAAGTTATAACTGTGTAGCATGCCAGAGTGATCACGGCTGATAATCAATGTCTCCTGAGAAGAACGAATAAATTCTTAGATTACATTATATTTCAGATTAATGACTTCTTTAAATTCCCAGTTTGGGGGTGATGGCAGAGAATGGAAACATTTCATGTGATGGATACATCTGCTGCATGAGCAAGCTAATGACAGACTTCGTATTTAGGTTATACTACACTGTAGCTATTTTGTTGTTGTTTTTGTTTTTGTTTTAAGAAGGTTCAAAGTCCCAACCCTGAGCCTGCTGTTGACAGCCCATGCAACACTGAAAAAATCAACAATTCCTTAAACGCCACCATTTACCTATAATAGAACCAAAAATGTTGATGACCTAGCCCTCTGCCCTGTCCTTTCCCCATGAAGAAATCTTCCTTGAAGACTGCTGGTGAAGATAATAATGAAGCATTGTGAGATGTACAATTCTCCTTTGTGCTTCTAGCCATTGTCCTCAATTGCAAGAAAAATGCTCTAACATTTACATGTAGTGGGTGCTACCTTGAGTGTTAGCTCATTTGAACACCAAACACTAGCCAGTCGGTCTTGGAAATGAGTATAAAACATGTTTCCTTCTACACTCTTATTTCAACAATTGTCTCTTTAAACTAAGTATTGTGACTAAGAATCCTACAATTTTTGTCTGCCTGATTAAACTACTACTTGCCTTGAGGAAAAACAGATAACTATATGTCAGGCTTTTCCCAAATTATCCCACAATGTAGCACATGGCATGAGGTTGAGCCTCCCTGGCTTCAGTTAATACCGATATTAAACTATTTTACATGAAGCTATGATGAGAATCCCACACACCGAATTAGAGCCCATAATCGTGTACCCAATCAGAATTGAAGAAACTCATTTAACCTTGATCTTGTCTCTTCCCCAGTCTCCAGAGCCTGACTACCGCCAAATCCAGTTGAATTTGCTTCCTAAACTTTTTCTGGGAATCCATCTCTCCCTTTCCAGTTACCACACTAGCCCAAATCAGCTTCCTTTCTCACCTCAAGTATCGCATCTCGTAACTGATCTCCTTGTAGCTTCTCCAGGCCTCCTCCAAACTATTCTCTACACTGCAGCCAGAGTGATCTTTCAAAACACAAATGTGATTACGTCCATTTCACCCAACCTCCTTTCCCCAAATGAAAAACTTCATAAATGTCATAAAACATCAAGTCATAACAACACATACTCATACATGCAGGAATTCCTCAAGGGGTCTCATGCCTCCTATCAGTTAAATTTAGGAAGGCCAAATATGTATGCCTTTGCATCTGGCTCAAGATAATCCCGGGCCCTTTCTGGTCTGTGCTGTTAAGCTCAGTGTTTCATAAAAGAGAAACAATGGGAGAGAAGGCACCGATGCCTACTTCTGTTCATTCCTATAGTAGAAGAGAATAAACCTGGGGAAACCAGAATACCCCAATGTGAGTGCTAAACAGGAACTAAGGATGACTTCTCAGAAAGGCTCTAGGTACTAATTTGGACCCTGTCATTACTCTCCAACACTAGCTCAACTTTGTTCATATTTAAGAGCTCGGTTAAAAAGGGAAGAGGAGGAAAGAGGAGGGGGAGGGAGAAGAGGAGGGAGAGAAAGAGAAGGAAGAAGAAGGTAAAATTATGCATGTAACTGAACTATACAGGAACCACAGTGGAAATGTTTCAACAGGTTTCAGTCTAGAGCAGCAGCAACGATTTCGAGTTCAGGGAGTTGTGCTTGGAAGGTTGCATTAACACCTACATTTGGGTGACACTAAATGGAAATTTTAAGTTGGATATCTAATTGGTCTAAAAATTTAAGGAATTTAAGAAGACAAATTAATGCCAAAACCAAGAGTTATTTTGTTTTTATTACCTTTCAGAAGATTTAAAATAAGCAGAAAAATATTAAAATCATACACAAAGTGTTTAGACAGTTCCCTCAGGATTTATGAAAATATTAAAAAGATGAGAAATTTTATTCATTCGAATAGGGAGAATGAAGTCAAGAGAGTTAAATTTAGATTAGGGAAAGATTCATTCTGCAAGAACCCTTGAATATATCATAATTTTGCTGAAAATTGTAGACTTCATCCTGACTATACATGAACCATCGAAGTTTTAATATTTGCTCTGTTCTTTCCAAGGAAGCTAAAAAAGTGACACATAGGGGAAAATAAATGTAAAGAACACACAAGACACTTGGTGGGAAAAGGGTGAAATTCTGCAGTGGAAAACCCTCAACACTATAGACAGTATATTTGGCATATTTGTTTTAGAAAGCCAGTTCCAGCACTGCTGAAAAGGAGTATAAAATGGCACAGTCACATTGAAGAACATTTTGGCAATACTAAATAAAGTTGACAATGTATATATCCTATGACTCAGCAATTCCACTTCTAGGAAATTACTCCACTGAAACTCTGATACATGTGCCTAAAGAGACAAGTTCAAGGGCATTCACTGTAGCATTGTCTGTCATAGTAAATAATTAGAATCATCAAAAGAATAAATAGTGGTTTATTCAATAAAATAGTATAAAACACTTAAACTAGATCTGTTTGTATTAAGATCCAGTTGATATAAATATCAAAACATAATGTTAATTGAGAAAATCAGGTTGCAGATGGATGCATATGATACTGTTTGTTAACATTTCAAAATATATAAAATGACGCTTTTAATAGTCTATTTTACAATAGCAATATATTTATCTCTATATATCTACACATATTGTAAAATTCTGAAAAGGCACACTGGAAGAATTGATGATAACTTCCTCACAGTACTGGCCTGGGGAAAGAAGGGAATGGAAAAAAACAATGGGAACTCACACTTTATCTGAAATGCTTCATTTTTCTTTTTAAAAAAATCCGAAGCAAATAAGGCAAAGTGCTAATGCTTACTTATCTGGCACCCTGTACATTAGCATGTATACTATTTATATTGTATACTTTGTGCTTTCCTGATTTATTTTTCAAAAAAGCAAAGAGAAAAAATAAAAAGAAAACCTAAGCATTTATTTCTTTGTAGTTTAGTTCTGCATGTGTTGTTAAAATACAGAAGTTGACTATTTTGCCCAAGTTTAAAAACTGTATCTGTGTTTTCCCCCTGGGAAAATAATTGTAATATGTATCCCTATATTATCAGTCACTGAATCTTTTGTGATTATGTTATCGCTATTTTAAAACCATTGTTTTTGGTCTGTACTTTCTCTTTTATCTTGTATCATTGGGAGCAGAAAGATAAGTAAAGGGAAGAGCTAATTCTTATCTTTTTAAGGGGATTTTTACAGTTTTCAATCCAATAATATTTGTTAGGCTCCCACATATGTGGTAGAAATAATGATCACACAAATTCTTTCTCATTACAAACCATGAATAGCATTAACTAAAAACATCATACAAATGGTGTTTTTTGTTGCAGTCCTGAATATTAGGAAGCAATACTCGTCCCATGATCTTATTTTCCTAGAACAGGAATCTATTTTAAATGAGAACAGCATGAGTAAAAAATGCACCAGTGTTGTGAGTTATAAATGCTGGTCATGATTGTCTTGTCTGCAACTTTGTCATTTATGAATGCTGCCAACTTACATTAACAATAATCATCATCATAGAAACAATGTAAGTCAGAGACTGACTTGGGCCCATTTCAACATAATAGCAAGAAAACTATCTTCTGAATGATTAGAATTTGTGTATATTGTGGCTCTGAGCAATCTGTTTCTCTAAATATGACTTGCAAACTAGTGGCTTTCAGGTTGAATTCAGACAATTAATTGACCAATATTGTTTTCCTCCAGTGTTTTAAAAATTTGGATATTTTACCTATTTTCTCATTTTTCTTGAAAAAAAAAGGGGGGGGCCATCTTCATTTTTCTCAGCTTCAGTGGATTATTGCCAGAGATTGGCAATAATCCACTGAAGCTGAGAAAAATGAAGATGGCCCCTTTCAGATCGGCCATGTGCTTTTCTAGTTCTCCATAATCCCTACCACTCCCTATTGGTCTTATATGCTTCTTACTGCACTAATTTATTTACCTGCTTGGCCTCATTAAGCATTTAAGTTTGGAATCTCAGCTGTAAAGGAATTATTGCTACCCCCTGAAAATTAGTCTGTTACAGCTGGGGGCACTTTCAAGGAAAACCGTTTGAACTGACAGCCCGGAAACATTGCAAGCATTCATCACTCTTGTGGTGCCCAGAAGCCATCATCTGACCGACAGCCAAGCTTCCCGTGCTGTAGTTTTCCAGGGAGTGGGACAGCAGAGGGAAGCATTCATTTCTTTCATTCTTACCAGCAGAGGCTTTCAAAGATAACTTTGTAAGCAAAGGATCCCCTTCAACTCAAAGAAGTCTGAAATGCAATTCCAGTATAAAAACAGATAAAAAGAAAGATTCCTGGACCACTACAAAAAAGGATTAAAAGAAAGTCCGTGAAGAACACCCGACCAGCTCAAATAACCTCACCCTTTGTCTCCGAGGCGGTTCCTGGGCCATCACCAAGGGCCTGCAGAGAACCGAGGGACCCTGTTAGGAAAACCACAGGCAGCACCCTTCCTCCAGTGTACAGACCTCCATGAAGAGCTCGGTCACCAATTCTTCTGCTAGAACACTTAGTACCTTGGCTAAATTTAGAGCCCAGAAAAATCAGATTTGGAAGAGACCTCAGAGACCATCTGTTCCAACCTGACCAGTTTATACATAAGATAATAAGGTCTCCAAAAGTTGGTGACTTAGACAAAGTGAGACAGCTAGTCAGTGGCAAAACTCGGCCTAGTCTCCCTTCTACCCCTCTGCCTGTCCGTTCGTTGGAAGTGTGCTGAAGCCGCCGTCATCTCATTTAATCCTGCAAATACCCAGAAGAGAGCCAATGATCTTAAAAGGAACGGGACTTAATAACTGAAACCTTAATCTGTTCTTCCCAGAACCTGGGTCCCTGAATTTTGACATGGTGGCGGGGGAGGTTTTATATGAAAAGAATCAGCTGATTTTAAGGAAGTAGGGAAATGTCTCAGGCTCCCTCTCCTACGTTTCCACAGCTTGGCGTGTCCCCGTGCTGAGGCCCCAGGCACCAGCATTGGTCGTGTGCTAAAATGCCAGCCTCTTTCAGCTTTTGCTGAGCAGCTGATGTGAGGGAGCATATTTTATGCCCAAAAATCTAACATAGGGCCCAGGGCATAGGAGGAATTCAAAACATGCTGAAATGAATTGAGCTGAATCCTCATGATAATTCTATAGCTTCTTAAAGAGCTCAGATTTTATTCAAAGCTTGAGAAGAAATCACCACTAAACACAATAGAAACTTCATTCTGAGCACTAACAAGGACTTTTTAAGGAAAATATGACATCCTCCTAACTTCTTTCAACTCTACAAAATGCAGGCGTGAATTTCATACGATGATTAAATGCATTAAACAATTACTACAGTAAGGGCTGAGAAACGGTCTCTGGGAGTTTCCCGGTTTAGAACTGAGAACCCAGCACTGTTTTATGTCCTTTCACAGCACACGGAGGATCCAGGCAGGAACAGACACAAAGACGGTTACTCGGGTCTCCTCTACCTACTCTCTCTCCACAAGTGCCTTTATACGGCCTCACCTTTCTGTAAAACTCTTAAAATTAGGGTTTCAATAATCGAGTATATTAGTAATTTGAGAAACTCCGTTGAAAAATATACTGTTTGCCAAGATGGATAAAAATGTTTTAACTATGAAGTTCCTCTGTGTCAGGAGGGAGAGCTACAATATTTTGTGGCCTGTGGAGAGGTACAGGCTACGAAAGCATTTTGACTGAAAGTTAAAATCCAGTGTCCCCTCTGTTGCTAAATCAAAGATTTTAATTTTAACGGTATGGTTGTTAGTGGAGACTTTCTTAAGTATTACCAGTGAAAACACGCAATGGACGTGACCGAAGAAGGTGAAGAGCACACAGGCAGTGTTACCTCTAATACCTGTGCATTACAATTCTGGCTTCGCCTCAGGTGGCTATGTGACTTTAGGCAGTTACTTAATTTAGACTTAAAAAAAAAAAAAAAAAATGCTTGTAGTCCTAGTCAAAGAGCTAATATGAAAATCAAATGAGTTTTTATATGTAAAGAACTTAAATCAGCACTGAGCCCAAAGTAGGAGCCCAAAGACTATCAGCTATCCTTAAGCCATCACTATATTTATATGAGAATTGTCAGCCTAGGCATAATCTACTAATCTGCTCGGGGACCCTGACCACTAAATAATATGTGCGGCAAGACATGCAAACTCATTATTGCTAAGGCTACCAGATCGTGAGCTCAATGAGGGCAGTAATGCATTTTAAATATTTTAAACATTTACCCATAGGTATCTTACACAAGGCTATGTACATACCAGGAAATCAACTTTTATTGAAAGAGAAAGAGGTGGGGTGGGAGAGAAAGAGATTGAGAGAGAGAGAGAGAGAGAGAGAGAGAAGAAAAATCTGGGGACGACATAAAGGAATTGTAGGAGTAAACCCATCATTCTCATTTGTTCTTACTTCCTAGATGAGTCTATAAAATAATAGAACAAAACATTTAAAATATTGGATGAATGTGAATACTACCTACAAAATAGTAAAAAAGCATTTCTTCAGTCCTACATTTTCCATTTCCTAAATTTAATCAGTCTTCAGTTTAATATAGTGTTATAAAAATGTCATTCAAAAACCATGAGCACCCACCTCACCTCTAAGAGCATTCCTGGAGCACATTTGTAACTAACGGGTAGTTATCACAAGTGTTCTAATTAACTGTGGCATCAGGACTACAACAACCTCTCACTGAACATCACCTTTTATGCAGGATTTATTGCTTGGCCTCTGAAGCCACTGACATTTCTGGCCAGAGGAGGCCCCAACTTACTACATAAACAACAGGCATGTTCAAGGTAGGTGAACTGTCTATGCGATCCAATATACCTGGATAAGATGGAGGGGACATCTGTGGATGGCAGCCTGGAGTACCTAATCAACAGAGAGCCCTGCCAGTCCAGGCTTCCAGGTACTGCTTCCCAAGCTAGAGAGAAAGACATCAAGAACCACACCACTGTGGCCTCCAAACCTCTTTAAACTGTCAAATCAACCTAATCAAAGATTGAGAAGACGGACTCCAAAGCAATACTTTAAAAATGAATGAAACGATCTGCCTCCATCTTAACACAAAGAAAGGACAGCAGCTAATGACCAGATCATACACATTTGTGTAGAATTTTAGTTTATAAAATACTTTCACAAGCTTAGTTGAGCATTATAACTCAAAGGTAGGCAATAGTATTATTCCATTTTACAGGTAAGAAATCTTGGGCTGAAGAGGTTAAATGACTTGCCCACAGGCATGCAGCTGGTGAGTATGACAAGAATAAAACCCTTTGGAATCATAGGCCATCGTGTTACTGGTTTTTTTTTTTTTTCATCACATTCTATTTGTTCAATCAGGGAGAAATAGCAGAGTTTTTTCTTTAAAAGTGTTGAAATTCTCCAAATGAGGGCCATAAAAAAGGCTCACAACTATCGATAATGCTATTTATCAAATTCCTATTTTCAGAACAAATGTCAATTTAGTGAGAATTACTTAATCTGTTAGTAAAATTTATACAAAGCGACCAGGCAGTGGATAAAGACACAACTCCTTCAACGCAGTGTAAAACCACTCCCCTTCCACTGGCAAAGTGCCATAATGACCAGTAGCAACAAAAAATAGGCAAGGCATAAGTTTGTGGATGAAGATGCAAATTTTACAATGAAAGCTTCTTCATTAAAGCAAATACTAGCTAGTGTGGCCATATTTATTTGTGTTCAGTTTTTCAACTTTTTTTCAAATATATAATACTGTCGGGTTTTTTTTTTTTCATTTCAATCATTTCTCCCTCCTTCCTCCATTAAAATTAACTTATTTTGCTGTTATTTCTAGTAAGAAAACTCTTTCCTCTTACTTTGGTTTGGAATATTTTGGAATGTTTGGAATGCCAAGGCTTCAAAGGTCAAGTAATAAACGCCCCATAAAATAAATGAGTAATGGTTATATACACCGTAGCTGTATTTTCAGTAATGCTGATATAAAGCTATATACTGTACTTTGTCAATTCGCATTCATCAAGTCCCAGAAATATTAGAAAATCATTAGAGGTTTATGTTGAGCTTGCAGATAATACTAACATATAAGTCAAGACTGAAATATGGTAATCAGAAAAACAGTTGAAAAGTGTCAATAAACAGTAAAACACCCATGGTAGGGTTCGTGAAGCCTGCATTAGAGAGCCGGCTATGTGAAGAAATGAAAATGGGTATTTTGGTCACACTATGGGTCAGCTGCTGCTAAGTGTCAGGCTAGCAGAAGGGGTGGGTGACTTGGGATTCCAGCACAGAGATCCGGGAGTTCCTGAGAGCTGTTGAGCACTTGGTGAGTCCTACTTATCTCCAAGGACGGCGGCGGCCATCAATACAAAGCCTGCCATCCATCAATCTGAAGTCCTCTTCAGACATCCTCTGTCTGTTGATCAGAGGAAGACTTTGGGGAATCAGGCTTCCATTATCAGGATTTTGTCTGTGATCTGAACAAGCCACTGAACCTTTAACTTTTCACTTGGCAGAAGCATATATGCTGGAAAAGTCCTGACAGTTCATTCATTTTGCTCCATCCTGGAGCCAGCTGATGTCTGACTGGTGAGACCCGCCCTCTTTGATGTTGTACTCTTTTGAGAGTGCCCTGCTGTGAAAAAAATTTTATCCGTCCAAATTAAAGAGAAATATTTCTGTATCCAGCTGTTAGCTGTGACATGTTTGCCATTTTTCAGGGCACTGGCTTGGTGCCATCCACAGGCTCCGCTGCAAACCTATCTTTTTTCCTCTCCTCCGTAGCAGCAATAATATCCACAGCGCACAGCTGTCTCCAGTGTCCATATAATATCAACACTAAAAAGGAAAATACTGCTAATCCTACATTGCTAAGAACAGCCTCAGGAATATTTTCATGCAGTCATTTTTTTCATTTATTTTCTCTCTCTCTCTCTTTTTTTTTTTTTTTGAGTATCAGCATTAATGTCTTTCAAAACTGTAAAATTATTTGACATAATCCATCCATTTAAAAACTGCTTCAATTCGGTTTATTAAAAATCCAGCTTTAATTAAAGTAACCAATAAGAAGTCCTGACCTCTATTAAATATATTTACAAATGAAATGAATTTGGATCCTGTGAAAACTTATTTCATATGTATTGGGTCCACATTTAAAAATAGACATTTGTTCAGTGGAGAGAACTCTGTGTAAGTTAAGAAAAACTCTCATGAAAGTTTGAGTAAACATTTAGATCTCAGTAATCAAGAAAGGCCATGTCTTCTCATATTTATTAAGTGCCATTGGGGGTTTATAAAGATTGCTGCCATGAATTGTGTGTATTATAAACAAAGGGCAGCTCACATTATCACCACTTTTTCTCCACGCACTGAGATGAATGAGTAAAACTCCACAGTTTCCAGTGAGCCTCCCATTCTGGCCTTCCTCACTCTTCGCTCATTTTCACTTTTGCCGAGGTGGAAAGATATCAGTGGAACTGGATCTGAGCACTTAGCCTCAGAGAATCCTGCTTGAGACTGATCTCAGAATGACTAGCAGACATGCGCAGCTATTCACCATCCTCTCTCGCATCAGTTAAGGTGTGTTGTGAAAAAAAATATACGATAACAACAAAAATATGTTATATGTGAAAAAGTATCAATTTTGGAAAATAAACCACAGGGAGATCTGAATTAACACATTCCTCCACTTGGAAAA
The DNA here is from genome assembly GCF_902729225.1 of Pteropus medius. Taxonomy (NCBI): domain Eukaryota; kingdom Metazoa; phylum Chordata; class Mammalia; order Chiroptera; family Pteropodidae; genus Pteropus; species Pteropus medius. Next base: position 15,644,500 of record NW_024352785.1, on the reverse strand, counting down.
ACAAAGCCTTAGGTGTCCACCAAACAGGAAAGGGGACCAATATTTTGTTAAAATAATCCTAGAAATATCGCCACTGTGAGCTTATGGGATTTGCACATTATCCATAATAGTATATCAAATAGTTCTTTACTTGATAACTATAAAATAACTAATTCAAGCTATTGCACACACTGCGGCATGCACTTGAATTCTCCATTTGATTCATGCAATGTATCTTACGGAGTACTATTTAATTCTAAACTTCTGGTTTATAAATTCTAGTGGGTATAACACTGTATAGACCTTGGTGAAAACTGTTACTGATTTTACACTTCAGTAGCTAATGAAGAAAATGATTTCCAAGAAGCAGCTTGGACCAAAGCCTGGGTGCAAACTGTTGTTAGACAGCAATGGTATTAAATACTTACAAGGTGGTAAGTAGAGAATATCCCTAAAAAATCAGACAGGCTACTTCCACGTATGTGTAGACATACACACACCATGCCCTAGAACTCATCCGCGTTTTTTAGTAAGAACTTTCTGAAGACATAAAATAGTTTTCCCAATGAAGTAATGGTTTCCTACAGTTTTACTTCTTTTCAGAGCAGTCTACAGCTTTATTTCTTCGCTGAAATGTGTCACTCTTTAAATTATTACGTTTTCCTAAGTCTACGACATTCTTTTCCTAACCACACCAATAAACTGTGATTGTCAGACACACTTTAAGAGGAAAGTGACCATGTGTGCAAACTAGAAAACATAATTTCAGATCTTAAATAATTTAGGAGACATTCTTTATATCAATTCAAGACAGTACTGAGCGTGCACTCATTTCTCAATTTACACCATCCTGCCCTGGATCAATGGCCAAGGCAGAATCGACCCTCAGATTCACAGTGCTCCAGAAAGTGAGATGTAAGTGTCACAAGTGACCTGGACCAGACATGGTCCTGAAGGAGAGCCCCCTGGGGTTGCCTCCCTCCCAAGATAACTGCTTACAGGAAAAACATAACGAAATTCCAAGTCTGTCCTGGAGCAAAAGACATGAGAGAGGAATGGAGTTTGGCTTCTCTGCACCATTTTTCTTGAAGGTTGCACAGCTATACAGAGGACCGAATGAACACACTGGTTTGTCATACGTCTCCTCCCCATCAAGAAGCAGCAGATGAGGTACTGAGGATAGAAGGTGATGGCAGTAATGGTGAGCCTTGAAGGTGGACTTCTGACCTCCCAGACAGCATTCTTTCAACAAACATTTAGTAAGCAGCTATTATGTGCCAGCCCCTGTGCTTAATGCAGGGCATTAAAAACTTAAGACCCAGTCCCTGCCCTCAAGTAATTTACAGTTCAATAGGAGAGATGCACACATAAACAAATCAGAAGACATTTATTCTGGCATCACAATCTGTAAATTTTCCCATCCAAACTTTGGACATTTGATGTCTAGAGTGGGGCTCCTACATATGGGAAGGGCCATCCATTATAATTTTACAAAAAGAAACTCAGAGAGTTGAAGTTAGGTATGTAAATAAATTCTGGACTGTGAAGGCGGCATTAAGCAAATGTTTGATTGAAGTCTGCCAGACTACAACCTCACTGAGGGCAAAGATAAAATCTCTTGTTTGTTATAGTACACCTAGTAATTAACACAGCTTAGTACACTGTAGTACCTGGTGTTGAATATATATGTCTGCTGGTCGGTTAGTTGGTTGGTTAGTTGAGTGGGTGGTTGGGTGGTTGGTTGGCTTGGTTGTTGGTTAGCTGGATGGATGGATGGATGGATGGACAGATGGAGATACAGATATAAAAGGATGAAGAGCCAGAAGGATATAGACGAAAGGATAGGATAACTCTAGGTACCCAACACTAACAACTGGACCATGCCTCTTTGCTCTCTGTGCAGGCTAACACAGCTAGGGCAGAAATGAATATATCCAACTAGGAGAATTTTAAGGAATGCAATGTCACCTGAAAAAGTGTGCTATACATCACTGGCTAAAGTTAACATTTTTTTAAAAATTATTTTCCCTCTTAGTTCTTTGGTTTTTTTTTTTTTTTCAGCTTTATTGAAATATAACTGACAAGTAAAATTGGAAGATATCTGAAGTGTACATTGTGGTGATTTGTTATAGATAGATAGATAGGTAGATAGATAGGTAGATAGATAGATAGATAGATAGATAGAGAAAGGATCCCTCTGCATATAGTTAATTAATGCATTCATCATCTCTCACATCTTTTATTTTTTATTTTTTATTTTTTTGTGTGAAAACATTCAAGTTCTTTTAAAAACACCAAACAGTCTCTCCAGAGCGGAGGCTGCTGCAAAGCAGCTGAATGGAGACTTCAATCAATGGTGAGGCTAGAGGCTACCCAGAGCTCATATATACTTGCCTCTCTGCCAGTGTTGGACCCTCCTCCCATTCCAACCCCCAAAACTGTTCCATGCTGAGGGTTTCTATAACTATCCCTAGTCTTCCCTTTAGGTGACTCTTTTTTCTATCCTTCACCATGCTTCAGTCTCCCTCTCCTGGACCCAGTGCTCACTCACATCAGGATCCCTGTAGCTGAGATTTACTCCTAGCTGTGAACCTAGGTCAACGTGCTACTCTTGGAAAGAATATTGGCATTTTGAGCTTTACCTTCAAGTGAGGCTTGAAAAGGGACATAATGCCCTTTTAAAGAAATTCAAAGTACCACAGTAAGGGCTGAAGTCATCCTGGGGAGGACAAATGACCATTCCTGGGGCCCTTCCTATTGCATCAGTATCCATTTTGGTCCTTGTGGAGATCCGGGGCGAGGCCGCTGACTGTGCTGCTCCAGTTCCAGGACGAGTGCACAGCTCAGAGGACAAGGCAAGGGATTCTGGTGACAAGGGCAACCCCAGCTCCTCCTACAGAAGAGTTCGCTGTGGATCCTCTCCAGGAGATGCCTTACATTCACGAAGACCCTCAAATTTAGACCTTTGAAGTCAGTTTCAAATGAGGTTGTACACGCAATCATGGAGAAAGAATGACAGGATTAAAAGGAGTCCTTCTTTGCACACTCTAAACTTGGGTCCTTTGACCAGACCACACTGCCTGTAGTGAGCCATAAATTAACATTTTTATAAATCCTGTAATTAACTTATGAATAGCACAATTATATGCTTCTGGTATTAAAAGCATTAAGTTGTTAAAGGTAAACATTTAAAGTATACTCCTGTTTTTTTAACCCTGTTTTGGCATTTTTTTCATTTTTCCATATATCAAGGGCCTCAAAAAATGGAAGTGGCCCAAGCCTCTCAACAGCCGCGGTTTGGGCTTGCTGATAATGCCCCTTTCACACGGCTGGGCTGGAGGGCTGGCAAGTGTGCAGCCGGCACTGAGACACGGTGCCTTCTCACAGAGAAACAGTCCTGTGTTCCTGGAGAGGCAATCAGGTCCACAAAGCATGATTCCTCGGAAACCCAACCAAGAGATCCAGTAAACCTGATGTCTGGGCATGAGGTTTGCAAATCCTCTGGTTAGAAGGGGTATGACTAATGTCAACACCCAAGAAAAGCAACCACCTAACGACCACTCTGTTATAACCTGTAGGCTTCCTAATTCTTAGATAAGACTTAGGATTCCCTTCTTTCCACAGGAAGCATCTGCAGGCTGAAAAGGAAGACTGGAAAGAAGAAATCTCTTACACTGGGGTCCAGAGGAAGGTTTCAGGCAAGGCTACAAACACCCTGAAATCTCAAGAAAATGATTTTGCATATAAGTAACCTGGGAAGAAGGTCCATAGATTTTAGTGGATTCTCAAAGGGGGTGTGTTTACATACACATACACACACTCTGAAAACTACTGCCAAATTCCATACATTCAGATAGAAGGAGAGTATTTAATGAAGAAACGGAGATAAGAACATGGGTGGATGAGCTAAAATTCTTGGGGTGTCTTGAGTATATTTGAGGAGGTACTCTTCAATGAGTGATAGGTTTCTCTGGTCTCTGAATGGCCTGATCTTATTCCTATTTCCTCCCCTCTGGAGCAAGATACCCTGATATTCCTATGTTCTTTTTACCATATTTTCATTTTGCATTTGATTGCAATTATGTTTTGATGTATGGGTTTTGCCTAAATCTTTGACCACATTCCAGGACCACTAGAAAAGTAAACTGAAATACAGTCCTTTGGTTGGTTTATTTCATGACAGATATTTTTAGGTTAGGGATCATATGAGTGGGTCAGATTACATCGGGCAGCTCAATGTTTCAGCTTTGTAGACATCAACCACTGCCTATTCTGAATTTAGTAAGTCAATGGTTATTAATACTGCAAAACATTCCCTTTCAGCTTTGACCAAAGCTTTTGATGGCACTATTTTTTCCTACTGAAGCATATAACCACATTAAATCAGCCCATACAACAGAACCACTTGCTTTGTAAGCTATAAATGTTTCATAAATTAATGCATTATTTATCTTTCTCTGGCTTATGCTTTTATATTTCCTAGTTTATTCATTGGTAGATGAGTACAAATTAGAAATCTTGGGTTCTAATTCTGACTTGGGCAGTCCTAACTTTGTGATGTAAGTCTCCATGTCCTCCGATGTGAAGTGCGGACATTAAGTTAGATGATCTCCGAGATGTTCCAGCCCAACTTCTATGATCCTATGAATTGATGACTATGTAAATGTGTCTTAAATATAAGTACTTCGCTGCTCGAACTCAGAAGGATAAAACCTATAACATAATCATTTTGAGTACATATATAAATATTTTGATGCCTAATAAAGGGAGTAGAATAACATAACCATAAGTCACATACTTTTTTATGAGACAGTTTATAATTATAAATTATAATATTCAATTATAATTTATACCTTCTAAGCTGTAGAGTATAACTAAGTCAAGAATAAACTGTTAAGCACTTAAATATTTTTTAAATTCCATGTAACTGAAAGTGAACTCAATTGCACAAATGTATAATGGATACACTTAGATTTCAGTGCAATGGAGACCCAGTGATGGAGTACAATCATTCAGCCTGGGTTTGAATCTTGGATTCACCAATTAGGAGCTATGTCATCCTGGGCAAAACATTTATCTCACTTGTAAGATGAGGAAGATGTTAATGCAACTTCAAAAGGTTTTTGTTAGGATGAGTCTGACACATAGTAAAATTTGGGTTTGGGGTTTTCCCTTCCAAGATAAACTTGGAAAACTAGGTACGGAAGAAAATAATAAAGAATTTTTAATCCTTGGATATTATGTGTTAAGTGGAACTGGGCAGAGCAGGAATCAAATCTCAGCTGTGTGACTTTAAGCAAGTTATTTAATATCTCCAGTTCATTTTCTGATGTGTAAAAAGAAAAGAATAACCCCAGAAGGTGTGCAAAGATTTAGAGAAATAAAGCACATAAAGGGCTGAGAATAGTGACTGGGTGTAGCTATAAAAGAATACCTAGGAAATAAAAATTATTTTTTCTGTAGTTCAGTGATCCCGTTATCTTTAATTCTAAAAGTGCCAAATAATTAAAATTTTGAAAAACCTCTAGATATTGTTTTGAATTAAAAATATAAAATGCCAAAGTATTCAATAATGTTTAAAATTTTGAGACACATTCAAACTTGAAAATAAATTTCCAAATCATTTCAGTTTTATCTCATTGGATCATGGTGTATTTCTTTTTAAGTTAAAATAATCATTTAAAGGAAAAATAACATTACTCCTATATCCTCAAAACAATCAGAATTTGATATATTTATTTCACAGAACAATTCTGAGCTTGACATATAATTACTCAAAACTGGTTTATAAAACTAAAGAAGTCAAATCATGAGAATTTACAGAATTTATACTTATAAATTCTTTACAGAATTTATACTTATAAATTCTTTACAGAATTTATGCTTTTCTCTATCTCGATAGAAATATTTAGTTTCTATAATCACCCTTATAAAAACCACCAGAATTAACCCTAAAAAAACTTTATTTTTACAAAAATATTTAACTTAGAATATGAGGTTCAATTTAAAAGGGTAGACATGTCTAATGAAGGAATAGATCAATAAACAACTTTAGAAACTAAAATACCTATAACTATCATTTATTTAAGAATTAACAACTTGCCTTCTCTTAATCAGTAAATTATTTTCAAACCAAAGCCCCAGCAAGGATAAAAACATATAACATTTCCATGCACCAGAGGGAAGAGTGAACACAACCCTTCTGTCTCATTCATGGAACCCATTTCTCAGATCTCTGCTTTCATTAGAAAGCAAAATTATGTAGCCTTACCAAGATAGGTGTGATTTTTTATTAGGTGAGAGTATTTTTTTCTATAAACCATCTTGGCATTTCTTTTGCAATAAATTAAATACATGTCAAATTCTAAATGGCATAATTAAAACCCAACAAATTTTTTTTTTTCTTTAAATTGAATAATTTTGTCTTGCTTTGAAGCTGCATGAATCTTGGCTAGTTTGTACATTTTTGCTCTCAAGGATGTAATGTAACCATTGGAGCTGTTACATAATGTAAATAAATTTCAAAGATGGTATTAATATAAAAACTATATCACATAACCCTAAAAATTTAAGATAGCTGCCATGGTAATAACCAGACCATTTTTCCAAACAAATTTATATTTCATCATGTCATTTTGAACTTTTTCTGAACTTTTTTTTTTTTTTAAGAAAGAAAACTACAATTGAGACCAAATGTTTTGTGAAAGAAAATACAGACGAGCTGATTTGGCCAAGCACAGATAACTTCAGATTAAAGATGTTACTATATCCTAAAACTTAACCCATTTTTTTTAAGCCACGTAATCAAATTATAATCTGACATAATTATAATCTGAAGTTATGATGTCACTTAGGAAGTCTATGAGATTGCAATAGTGCTTAGAATATTTTTTGAATGGTTTGATATCAGCCAATCACACAGTTCCTTTTTTAAAAAAATCAAATGCAAGGCTTATTGCAGTTTGCAATAAGCGCTACTATTATGTAAGCATCTTTTCACTACCGAATTGTAAAAATAAAGTCAATTATTTTTTAGGGTTAATTCTAGTAGTTGTTATAAGGGTGACTATAGAAACTAAATATTTCTACTGAGGTAGAGAAAAGTACAAATTCTGTGAAGATTCTCATGATTTTGCTTCCTTAGTTTTATAACCCATTTGTGAGTAATTTATATCAAATGAAGTCCATTCCTGCAGCATCCTTTTGCCACCCTTCCTTCCTCCTTCCAGGTCATCCTCCCCCATCACCCAGCCTGACCTTCGTGCTCCTCTCTCTCCTATTTAGTTCAACTCATGTTGGTTCCAGAATCTCTGTCTTCTTTCAATTCAACTCTGCACCTAAAATAAACCATAAGTCCCCAGATTCCCTCATTTTAAGCACTGGTTGGTTAAGCCAATAGAATCAAAACAGCAGATACAATGACTTTATAGAAATAAGTCACCAGGATCTGGGACAGCCTGCACACATTGAGTGAAGCCTGTATCGCCAAAAAACAGGTTCAGCATATGTCAATAAAGAAATGATTCTTCAAAGATCCTTTTAAGAACAGCAAAGACTCTATAGCCAATATTACCCACACCCTCCTCTCTCTCAAGCTCACCATGCAACAAAATTATTTTTTAAAAGGATGCTAATTTAATAACACAATGGCAAGAATTAACTTTCAGTAAACATCACCTGTAAATTACGAGATGTACTCCTTCTGGACTGTCCACATGAGATCAGTCCACAGACTACCTGAAAAAGGTGGCGTCTAAAACCTACCAAGAGATTCCATATTATACTTTAAAGCTGATTTGAGCCAGGCTAGATCCCTAGTTTGAGGGATAATAAAAACCTCTTCTTTTTCTTATATGTCGAAGGACTTCAAATTTAATTTAGAATTTTTATTCACTTAAAAAATGACCTAGTGTACTTTACAAAGTGGGGGGGAGGGCACATGGTACTGAAGGAAGGTGAGTAAGAGAGCAGCAGACATTTCCAACAGCTTCCTTTCATGCCCTCAGAAACAAACAACAGCACAGACAACTGAAACACAACAAAACACTTGTTATCTAACATGCCCAAGTCTTGATATTTTGATTACGTCTGCTTTGCTTTAAGAAACTGTGATACATAAAAATCCAAATATATAAGAGATAAAGGGTGATTTTGTTTGACAAAAGGCTTAACTAGTTTTCCTTAAAACGTCCAACTTCCCCAGAGCTCTAAAGTATGATTTGAATAAGACAAATTCAAAGTATTTATAACATTTCAAAAATATAGCTACTGTGTGAAGTAGGGTTTACCTGTGTATATACACAGATAAAGAGAAGAGATGACACAGGCCCTTAACAATCTTAGCAGAAAGTGAATGAGTCAATGTTCATATGCATGTGATAAGATAACCCACAGCCCACTATCAGAACCATTCCTGACATTTGGGTTTTCATATCTGCCTTTTCCTTCTAAAGTGCGTTTCACACTTTCCTCAACTCAGTACAACTGCCAACAACTACTGCTTTTTTTTTTTGCACTTAGGATTCCAGAACAGTATGTCATATGGTTAACCAATATTTACTCGTGCTCTGGTTGTTTTAAAGTTATTAGAATAGGGGAAATTCAGGCCTAAGAAGTTTCTTTAGGCATATAATCATGAATGGAAAAAACTTTTAAATTATAAAAAACCATGTGGGCTGTCATATAGTTCTGGCCTCTATCAGTATCTTAAAGGGACAGTATGGGGTGAACCTGGAACACGCAGGATCGCCCATACCGTAGCAGCAGCATGGGTGATTTTTGCTTTAGCTTTACACTCTCTGTACCATTATATAATTAATATTCTTCTTTAAATGACTTTAAATCAATTTTTCACGTTAGCCTCACTCTAAGCAAGAATATTAATAAAATTGTGGGTTTGATGTACTAGACACGAGTAATTTCAAGCTCTGTGGATCTCCTGGTTTGCTCATTTTTAAGTAAAGTGTCAGGGTAATGTCAAAAGTCTCTCCTAAATTCAAAAGTTTGGTGATCTCAGAAGTCCTAGAGTTTTTCAGTCACCTTGCACAGTAAATCAGAACGAGATCCAGACTTCGGGATTTCTGAACTCCCAATTTAGTGCTCCTTCGTTCTTGTCCCACTGTGCACACGAACATGCAAATGATGAGGAAATGAGTACACTGGGAAATGACAGCAAACGTGTATCTAGTGATTACCTTGTACCAGGGACAGTTCCAAGGATGCACCATATATTAAATACCTTAATCCTCAAAACTGTCCATTCACCTATTTCACAGAGAGGAAACTGAGGCACGAAGAAAAGTAACTTGCACACGATTATACAGTTAGTTAGGAACTGATGTAGCTGGCAACTGAAGTCCCAGGAGCCTGGCTGCAGAGCGTGGGTTTTGCCACAACACCACACTGCAAATTTGGAGTGCCTCTCTGTTACTAAGGTTCCCATGCATACTTTGCTGGCAGAACTCTGAGCATGAGAGGAGACCAGTGGGGCAGATGGAGAGAAAATGCCGAAAAATAATATCAACATGAATGATGGCTAGGAAATGATCAGGAAACTGAAAAGAAATACACTACAACAGGTATTCTTTTGCCTAAATTCAGCATAAGATCAGCAATATTAAACATTTTAATAGCACTACAAGTAACTGAAAAAAAATCCAAATAACATTACATCCCTAGCCTCTTCCCACCCACTCCCAGAAAGTATTAAAATTAAAAAAGAAAAATTGTGGTCAAAATGTCTTAAAATAGAGTTAATGTTCTAGAATACATTTGTAATCTGCTATATTTACTAGTTACTTAAATAGTTTCTAATTAGGTTGTTTTTTCTTTTTCTTTTTACATTTTCATTCTTCAGAAGAACAGAAAATAATAATCAGAAACACTTTGGCTTCTTGGGTATTACTTTATAAAACAGCTTACTGTATTAGGTTAATAATGTCGTATATCTCACTATCATTCTCGGCCAATGTGAACTGTATAAACACATTTAAACAGGTCAGAAATAAAATAGAAGTGGTGTGGTTCGCTTTAGGCTTGCATAGTTCATGTTATGCCATACAACATGCCAAAAAATACATTCAAAGTTGTAGCCATATGATCATAGCCTTAAAACTTGTAAATGGAACGATTTCCAAAAGGTGATAAAAGTCTGAGTTCAGAGCAGGATGGGGCTGGAAACGATAGCCTTATAATTTAAATCTTTCCTGAAACTCTCACAAGGAGTCTAGTTGATCTCACTTCACAAAGACCTCTGCAAAGCCCATGCACGTCTAGCAGAACAGTGGGACTTGGCCAAACTAGACAGTTTCATTTTTGTTGTAAGATCTTAGACCATCTGCAAATATAATTTTAGTACTTTAATCTCCCTTACTTAGTGAGAGTGAAAAAGTAATAGAAATTTTTAAAAAATATCCCAAGGCATTGTGACAGTTAACAAAACAAACTAATGAAACTTTAAAATAATTATGTTGAACTCTGCTGTCCAAATAGATGGGTCTATTTTAATATTTGTGTAACTTGGATAAATACGTGTGTGTTGGGAGGGGGTGAAATGTGCATGAATAGATTCTTAGGAATTTAGAAATTCATCCCAAATTCAGCAGTTTGAGATGACTTAATGAGTTTGAACATGGGATACAGAAACTTTAATCCTTAAATCATTTGTTTTATTTCAAAGCAGTCAGGAGTGATTAGCCAGCTTTAGTAATAGGTTAGTGGCTTAGAAATAGTTCCTGGGGCTCTGGACTAAGGAGTTTAGGGTAATATTGCGTTACTGACAGCCCATCTATAGCAACCATTCACGAACACTGCCTAAAGTTTTATGAAATCCACACACAGGTCTTTAGTACGCAGTTGACCACAGTTCTTGGACATGCGTGCAGAGAGGAGCCACTTCAGGGGAGAAACCCCTACTTTCACTCTTGCAGCCAGGGATGCCTTTCTGTTTTTTGTTTTGTTTTGTTTTGTTTTGTTTTTGTTTGGGGGAACAGCCTTAGCTTTTTTAGCATGGTGAGTTTCACAATCCCATATTGCCTTAAGGATTTTCCACTAACAATTTTAACTGAGTGGCTGATTTCTAAGTCTTCATCGAATAGGATGGTGAAAACATTTTAAACGGATGTAGACAAAGGTGGTTCATGCGACAGCACCTCACTGCTTTCAAAATACTTTCACATATTTTATCTCACTATGGTTTCCAGCCGATGTAAACCATCTAACAATTGCTAATTCTGGGATGACCATAATCTTTTAAAAGCAAGACAGCCATGGAGATTTGTTTTCAGCAAAAGTTTTTAATTACTTAAGGAGAACAGGGATTGGTGATTTTTTTCTTAAAGAATATTTTTGCCCTTTCATGTATTTATTTTGAATGAGATCTGGTTATCCTTATTACTTATGGAAGCCAAATGTATAAATTTCTGTGGGTTAAGCATCCTGCTTTGCAAAGTGAATAGCTTCTTAAAACACTGATGTCTTCTATAACATTCTATTGCACATCTTTGCATGCTGAGTAGTAGCTGGAGATGAACCAATTAATTAAAATGTACTCAAAGAATTAATTCGTGGGAACTAAACTATGTACCATTTAGCAGAAATCTTATACTGGAAATGATTGGTGGAGATATGAAGTTAATTTTTATGTCTGTTTACAGTTATTCTGGCTTAATTTCATTTAATCCATTTTATGATCAACACATGAAAAAAATTCAGTTCTTTACAAAAATAAATTGAAATGTGCCCATAAATTAGCTTTCTGTGTGTGCTACTGCAATTTAAAATACATGAAAATTAAAATGTTTTCTAAATAAATGGCAGGAACATAACATCTAAATTCATCTACTTCTAGCAACTTATATTTTGTCAACAGACTGTACCAACACTCTTCATTAAAGTGTTTAAAGTAACTTCATTAAAGTGTAAACTTAATCTATTATTTTGAAATTAACATGTACAATTTTTATTCCATTTCTTCTAGATGCTAATTTGAAGTTCTAAAATAAAGATCCTGACTGAAAAACTTAACTGACTTTGAATGCATCAAGTCTTTTAAAGCTAAAGTCTCCAATAATTAAGGCCAGCCCAATCATTAAGAAAAAGAGAACAAGGAACACAAATCATGCTAGGAAAAAATATACATAAACTACACAGATACATTTTCAGTTTTTACACGGAGAAAAGAATTACAACTTGGCTGACAATTTGAGAAAGATATTTGGTAAAAGGACAGGGCAACTTTGAGTTGTTGGAACTATTTATACAGAAGTAACCTAAAAGTTTGTAAAATGATCCTTAACTAGTTTGATTAAAAGAGGGTAATTAATAAATGACAAGACAGAATGAAAAGTTTGTTGTGGCATTTGATAAACCACCCAAGAAGTTAAATCGATGCTTTTCTGTTTAATTTCACTATTTGTTTTTCCATTTGAGCTGCCAATTTTTTAACATACTACAGGAAAAAAAAGAAACCTCTTTTTTTTTTTATTATAAACATCACAGATTTTGTTTCAAATCAATTGAAGTTTTTCAAGATGATCCTTGCATTTGCTGTCACGCTTGTGGTGAAGCCATTATTCCATCAAAACTCTTTAAATCGCCTCCACTCCCCCTTTTTTTTTAGTTACTTTGACAAGAATACCATAAACAGTTCACATCACCCTTGACCTTCAGGGTGTATATCATCTTGTCAACATGTAAACAAACATACTATTGGTTGTATTTTAATAGATTTTGTAAATATCAAGATCCAATTTATCAAAAGGTTCACCCTAAGTGACAGCTTTGAAGTTCTGGATTGTATTTGCAATATAAATTTCTGACTTTTAATGAAAAATAATATTTTGCTTAGATTTTGTTCTTTTGTCTTCCCCCCCACCCCCCAAAGGAGGTGTAATAAACTACCAGAACTATTTTTTTGCCCTTTTCTATGATGGAAGCTTTGACTCTGATTCTATTCAAAAGAAGACTATTAGTAGTATCGAAGGTCATTATCTCTCGCAGTTATTTGAGAAACACGTTTATACAGGAAGAATTTATATGAGATTCCTACTACTTTCTCCTTATTCTGGCAAAATGCGTAACCTATGATAGTAAGAATACTTTGTTTTAAATGGAAATGAAGACAAAGAAGATGAACACTATTTCTGCAATTAATTCATTATTTTCTTTTTACTTCCATATTTACACCATCTCACACTAGCTGTCACTGACTTTGTATCTTCTTTCCAAAACATAAAATGTGTTATCAATATTCATGTGTGCTCTCTCTTTCCAAGGCCCTTTATTAGGGAGATAATTATAGGAACATTGTACACTTGATGCGCTAGGAGAACTGAATGGACAAAATGTCCTGCTTGTCAGAAAATAGTCTTCTAGATAATATTTGTTAAAGACAACACATAAGAGTTTATCAAACCTCAACAACTGTAAAGACATATCTATATCTTGGCAAAACAGGAAAAAAACCTAATAACTATATCTGGGTGTAAAATTTTTAAATAAATAATTAAAAGCTCTAAAATAAGAAAATGGTAAGAGTGTGTAAGAGATATTGACCTATGCAGACACATATGTGTGTACAACCACAATTCTATCATTAGAAATCATTCTTGGAAACTATCTTGAGTAGGCACGTTTCTCTGAGTCTGGGCCAACCACTCAGCCCAAATCTCTGATGCATTTAGAAACATTCAAAGCTTCCTGAAATGTCAACACACTTGAGAGTGCTCAACCAGAGATGTGGGATGATATACCTACTCTTGTGAAAAACTAAACAAAGGAAACCCATTAGAAGGTACTTACAAAACATCTGAGATTTGGGAACTTCTCTTTGATAAATTAGGAAGAGGAAACAAACAAACAAACAAAAACCCATACAACTCATTACTTAGAGGAATTTGTTTAGCCTGTTTATGTGATGACCAAGCCAGCAAAAATTCTAATTCCGAAAGGCCTGAGGTGTTTCTCCACATTTTCATACCCCATGTGTTAATGGCTGGTATTCTCAGACTGAAAAGACCACAATGTAGGAAGTTAGTTCCAGTAACAGACAAAGGAAATTTGGATCTCTCTGCATGAATATTTTTAAGTATGATATCAAGAAAGTTAATGTATACTCATGATGACTATACTTAATAATACTGTATCGAACACTGGAAATATGCTAAAAGAGTGGATTTCAGGTCTTCTCGTTGCACACACAGAAAAATGGTAACTGTAGGGAGATAATATGTGAATCAGTTAGACTACAGTAATCATTTCACCATGTATATGTATATTAAATTGTCATCTTGTACATATTAAATATACAATTTTTATTTTAAAAAATGCAAATAAATTTTTATAAAGAAAGATAGCTGTTAGAAAAAGGGCACATACTTTGGAATGAGACATGCCCAGAGTGGAAATAATAATGATAGTTAATATTTATAGACTGATTGCTCTGTGCCAGGCACTGTCCTGTTATTTATATGTGTTAATTCACTTAATCCTCAACTACCACATGAAAAACATAGTATTATTATGCCCATTTTGCCTTTGAGGCATGAGACACAGAAAAGCTTAGCAACTCACTTTAGGACACAATTCTATTAGGTGACAAAGCTGAGACACAAACCTAAGTCGTTCTTGATACAAAACATCTGACAGTGTAACAGGCTCATAACAAGCACTCAATATGGATAAATAACTCCAACCATCATTGTTCATTCAGCAAATATTTATCAAAACTTGAAGATATACATTTGAGTCAGATATAATCTTTGACCTCAAGTTACTTTCATTCAGTCTGCTGAGAAAGACAGATATTAAAATTTATGACTACAATGCATCATGGTGTTATTATAGATATAGCCTCTCGGGGCCTCAGTTTTTGATGTATAAAATGGAAATAATTAAACTACTCTCAAAGGAATGATTCAGGGATTAAGATGGATAATGTGTGCAAAGTGTACAGACCAATGCCTGGCACATTATAAATGCTGTTAATATTGATAATAATTTTTTAACATAATGAACAGAGTATAGTCGCAGGAAATACTATGCATTATTAAGAATGAAAAACTACAAGTGCAACTACAGCTGTAAAACTTCTCAGACAATTTCTTGAGAGAATTAGTGACTGCTTATTGACTATCATTTGGCTCAAATGCAAATTTTAATCTCTTAATACTATAAACACTTTAATGGAACACATGGACTTTATCATTTGAAAAATATCCCTAAATAAATGAGAGAATTTAAATAAAGCCATTACAAAAAGAGATGCTCTATGCCTGATTCTAATCCAAAAACATACGTGCACTGCCACATGTGTTAAGAAATTAGTCATCCCCATGCTTGAGGATTTCCTGATTCTTCGAGATGTGCTTCAGTGCTAAGTGCCATTGAGAAAGAGATAAGAGAGAGGGGAGGGAGGGAGGATGGAGGGAAAGAAAGAAAGGAGGAAGGGAGGGATAGAAGGAAAGAAGGGAGGGAGGGAGGGAGGAAGAAAAGGATGGCGGCAGGGAAACAGGCTGCTGGCCAGTTCAGATGCTATTTTTATAAACTGGTATTGCTTAGGTTTGAAATACTGGATTTTCTGATTCTCTCTGGCTTAGATACTAAGTAGAAAAGAACTTCATACTATAAATTTTTTTAATAAAATAAAGCGAAGGGAACATTTATAGGGAATGTACTACGTGACAATCAACATGCTAGGAAATTTATATAACTTAGTTTTATTTAATTCTTATCAGAGTTAAAATTGGTATTCCTCATTCTGCAAAAGAGAAAACTGAAGCTAAGAAAAGCTAAAAAAAAATGACTTGCCCAAAGTCACACAAAATACAGTCAGAATTTGAAGCAACCTGCATGATTTCTAAAGCCTTATTCATTATACTATCCCATGGAGCTCCTTTCACATAAATTCTCATTCTTCGCATAGCACCAGAAGGGAGAAAGATGCTTGGGAAGATCACATAATAACCTTTCTTATAACGTCCTCAAATGTTGCTGTGCTTGTTTACAGTACAAGGTGTTTTCCAGACACCTTAATTCGATGGCTTTAGGGTAGACCTACAGCTTTAATGAACACCTCAGCAGATTCTTAACTGCACTTAGAATTTGAAGGTATGTGATCCTAAATTGCTTCATAGTAGTATATTAGCTGAGAAAGCTCTTAGAATATCATTTCTTTAAAAAGTCTGTTTTAGGATAAAAATCCTTTGCTTTGTTTCCATCCACAGATCTTTCCAGACATAGATTTAAAAGTTAACAAACCTAGAAAAGGGTTATGTCTCGTAGCTAACAATGTTTTCATTTTTTCAAACCCAAATAAGAAGTTACTTCTCCATTTACTCTCTTAATGATGCTGCATACAGAGACTAGACCTTTTACCCTCAAACTTATAGTTCTAAGAATTAGACATGAGAACTTTTCCCCAACCTCTAGATTTTTTTCTTCTACCTCAACTGTCAGATTTTCCCAATGTTTCTGGTAAAAGGGAGTAAAAGAAATTAAGTGTTGGGAGTAGTGTGGGGTCTTTGCCTAAATTTTGAAAGTCTGAGTTTTCGGTTAAATTTACTGCTAAGTCATATGTACCAAAACAACAAAAACAATAAACATTTGTCAATTTTCTTTACACTAACAGAATAAACCACTTCGTGTCATAAAAAGCTTACTAATGATTATGATCATGATAGTAACTCTTGGGAGGCTAGGATCATGTTAGTAGTTGGATGATTTCTTTCTTGGAAACACAGGTAGGGAGGGACTTTTGGAAATTCTTGTTATTGGCTATAAATAGTCTCTTTAAAATTAATCTTATTTCCTACATTCCAAGAAAAAATGTAGAAGTATGTATCATCTGTTGTCCAGGATATATATCTTGCTCAAACAGAAAAAACTTGGTTAAAATTAAATTTAAGAAGCTAGTAATATCTTGAAAGAACTGGGCTGGTTCTGAGAGTGTGTCAGAACTCAGGTATGGTGGTGGCAGGCATAACTAATTACCTAAGCCAGAGAAAAAGCTCTTCCAAACAGTACCGGTCCACTGGTCACTGGCAGGGGCCTCAGACCTCCGGTACTACAGAGATGCTACATTTGAAACTTTATCAGAAAAATTATCATCAATTAGGATTGACGACTCTCTACTTTCAGATTTTTAAGGAGTCACCTACCTCATTTGGCATTTCACACCAAGCACGAGTTATAGTGATTGTCACAAGTATAACACAATTCATGGAATCCTGGTCCCTCTTTCAGCGTTTACTGATACTTCCCTACATCCTCTCAGATGAAGGAGGAAGATTGGGCCTAGTTGTGCACGAACAAGAGAGAAGCTGAAAAGAATTTGTGAGAATTCCTTGCAGGTTGGCTCCTCATCCCCAGAACTTATGTGCTGTGCAAAATTAGTCCGTACTTCCTAACTATTGAAATGTAAGTAATTATGACATTAGAGAATCTCTATCTAGCTGTAAGTGACTACTACATCTCCTCTCTCTCCCCCTACACACATAAGCACAATAGAATAAACATACAGGAATAGGGGCAAGGACCCTATAGTCCCGAGAAGGTCTTGAAAATGAGCATTTGTGTGTTACTCTCCAAGATCTCTGAGAAAGGACGTTCATGATTTCTCTCTGGATCCTGCATCTTGGTTCTCAATGTTTTTCAGAGCATGAAACTTCCTCTCTCTTCACAACAACAACAAAACAAACAAAACAACAAAACAAAACAAAACAAAAAACCTTCCTCTCTCTTCAATGAGACCACTTTGGGAAACGACCTCTTTTTCTGATGTGTAAAACTCCCCCCAATTTTTCCCAACTTTCAGGTCTCCCCTACTGGAAGAAGAAATGCAGGAGGAAGTATTCTATTCTGAATATCAGATAACTTCTTTTCTAAACCAAATTATAATTTCCCCCAACCAAGAGTATTCATCTAGCTTACATTTTGCTTTAGATCTATTAAGCACATAGAAGAAGTAAGATTGGAGGAGGGACCATGTCAAGTAGACTTTGAATTTCTGGCAAATGGTTCACTGTATATTTCATTTCAAAGGCCTAATTATGTCTGCATAAATAAACTGTGCTACGCAGCTTGATGCATGGCCATTTGTCATATTAAAACAATGGCATCCAAAGTAAATCCCCATTAACATTGTTTAACTTTAAAGCTGTGGGGTGTTTCCCACTCAAATGATTAAAAAATGGAGTGATTTATGATACTACGATTTAAATGAGGCAACAAAACAAATAGACTGTGAGTCTCCAAGAACTAAAATGTACTACAAGCTCAGCTGGGTTAGCGGTGCAAAAGACATTCAAAGCTGAAAAGTCCCGTGTGTGTGTGTGTGTGTGTGTGTGTGTGTGTGTGTGTGTGTGTGTGTGTGTGTAGTTATAAGGATTGAGCAGGGTACTGGGCGAGCTCTCAGGAAAATGCAACACAAGGTTTAATGTGTGTGTGTGTGTGTGTGCATACACATATAGATATACATACATACATACATACATACATATATTATAAGTTGCCCACACTCAGTCTCCAGGGAAATATCTGTAAAGATATTTACAGATAAAAGTTTTTGGTATCAAACCTTTGGGGTACACAAAATGGGAAGAGAAAAAATTTTCTTCACAGATACAGATGCAAAAGCACAGATTTTTTTCCCTTTATTTTACTTTTCTCTTTTAGTAAACTACAAGTAGAATATCTTTATTTTAGATGAAGAAAAAAATACAGAACTTGAAGACATATCCTTTCAGAGGTCATGGATCAGTCTTCAAAAGTAAAACATGGTGCAAGAGCCAGTAAATTAATAAGTGACAGAGCTGTCTAACCCTCCAGACTTCTCTGGTCTTAGCCATAAATTTTCCCGATACAGCAATGTCTTGGTTTTCACTGCTGCCAAACTTCTCTACTTTCCTCCTGAGTAGAGCCATTTTAATCCCTGATCCCTGTCCCACCTAAATCAAGGCAGTGTGATTGCCAAAAACAGCAGTTTCTGGATTAGACACTGTATCTGTGAAAGACTCAAACGTTCCATTGAATGCCTGGTCTAAGTTGGGCTAATGTCTTCGAAGGCAGATTTGATTAAATCCATTTACCAATGGAATAATAATGTTTTTGCCTTAGCCCTTGAGAACCAAACTTCCTGTAAATACTTCCATAAAAATACTTTGAGGTCTTTTAAAACAAAGCACCATATGAAGTGTGTCTAAACAGCACAAAAGTAAACTGAAGTTTGGCAATATTCATCCTACCGACGTGGTTGGCTAAAGTGGACAATTTAAGATAAAATCATTTCCATTTAAGTCTGAATTATCTTGCTGGCCATCTACACTGAAATAATTATTTAGAAAACCAACAGATCAGCTCTTCGTGTTGTGCCGCATAAACAGTGACAAACACAAAGAATTTTGGTGTGGTTGTGCAGGAAAACTGCAGTACAAACAGATGTAAGCTCCAACTGGCCTTCAACACAGAAGGAGCTGCTGCCCGGCATCGCAGGTCAGTTTCCAAGGATGGCCTGCCTGGGGCCAGGTCGAAATTTGCCAGGGATCCTGTCTTCTCTGACCTTGCTCATTCCACTCTGGTGAGCTTTGCTTAAAGGCTATAACCCATTTCAAACCATGGATTTCTCCAGTTTGTCAAAATATTCAAATATCCTAGCTCTCTCCGTCCCCACTCAAACCTCAGCTATCTCTCCCTTGCTTCTTCATGTGATTCCTTTTTCAGTCACTCCACTCTGTAATGAGATCTCATCTCATTACAGAGACTAGACAAGAGACTAGACTAAAGGCAGCCAGAAAAGCCAGAGAGGAAATCAGGAGGCACATCTAAGGGTCTGTATCAAATGGGCCTAAAGTTTCAAACTTTATCAGAGTGGTATCAGAATTTGCATGAGAGAAAAGAGTAAACATATGCCTATTACAGCATCGGTATAAATGTGGAAAGAGAACAAAGGGCAATAAAAATGAAAATAATACAACCAATTATAAAACATTATTTTCCTGCAAACTTGGACCCCAAAGATCTTAAAGATAACTGGCAAAGTTTATTTATTTCAGATTTATTTTTGCTTACCCATGAAATGCAACCACCTGTAGAACCTAGACATTTCACTGTCTCTGTCAATAATGTAATATCTAAAATGTGCAAACTAGATGAAAAAAATTCAATAGCCAGTTACATGGTTCCCATCACCCTTTATCCTTGTAATGAGAGCCGAGGGCTTCTGAACTGACCACAGTGACTTCCCAGACTTCCAAAACATGTCCTCCTAACACTCAAAAGAGTCAAAGGTGCCAAATACTGAATCATCAGGTGTGACGTGCCTCAGAAAGCATAACATAGGTTTTATATTAAAAACCACTAATATGAAAGAAGAAAGAACACATAAATAGTTTATAATAGAAAAGACCACAGTGTAGACAAGGGATTAGGGAAACATTCACTCAGCAGAGTGTAAACTGATACATATAACCTTCCTGAAGGCAAATTAGGCAAAATTAAAGCTGTATAAACATTTTAACTCAGAAATATAGAAATGAAACCAAGAAAAGTCATACATAGGCAAAAAAAAAAAAAAACTATAGAGATTCTAATAGAATATTATCCATACCAGAAAAAAATTTAAAGAAGACAAATACCAAAATTAGAGCATGCCCATATGCCGAAACCCTAGGCAGTCACTAAACTGATAGCAAAGAATGTTGAGTCATTGAAAAAAACATTTACAATATATTCTGTTAGAAAGTTACAGAAATGTTCATAATAGGATTTTAGACTCTGTCTTTTAAAAAGTTTAGTGCCATATGAAAAGACAAAAATGAAATACTAACAGTGAATACTTCTAAGCAGAGAGATTATAGGTAATTTCTTCCTACTTCTCAACATAGTCTCAGTTTTATTTATTTATTTATTTTTGCCAAGAAAAGAAAGATAACTACAGATATGAAGCAAACAGAGAAAGCTTAGTATAGAGTTTTCAACAGAAAGCAATGAAAACACCCATAACAAAGAATAATCACTGGGAGAAAAAGAAGCCATCATGGAAAGAAGCCTTAAATCACCTCAGTCATCATCCATACAAGAAGTGAGTCCCGTTGGGGGAAATCCAATAAATAAAGTGTTCACATTTATAAAATAAATAAACTAAGGAACCAGGGGTGATTATTTATATTTCAAAAAAGTTATTCCTCTACTAAAAGTTTCATTCTGAAAGTGTCTTAGGCATGATTCTTTGTAAAGAGGTTCTCAACACTGTCCATCGGAATCAGCACTTGAGCTTTTATGAAATGCAGACCATCAGACTACATCCTTGCTGATTCTGATCTGGAAGGTAAGAGGTGAGAGTCAAGAATTCTCATTTAAAAAAAAAAAAAAGAAAAACTCCCAACTATTAAACTTATCGATTTAAAAAGACATGAGATATTTCAACAAAATGCAACATGAAGATCTTGTTTTGATTGTGATTTAAACAAGTCAATTGTTAAAAGACTTTGGGAGGAAATGAAAGGATATGGAAATTAGATATTATCATTGTTAATATACTGAGCATGATGATGATATTGTGGTTACGTGGGTTTTTTTAATCTAAAATATCTGTAGATAAAATGTTACAGTATCTTAGATTTACTTTAAAATAGTCTAACAAAGAAATACAAAATAAAAATTTTTTAAAGCAGGAGAGAACAGAGGAAACAAAAATGAAAGAAAAATTATTCAAAATGCTTGCTGGATGCAAGAGGATTTATTATACTATTTCTCTCTATTTTACTCTACTGCATATATTTTAAATTCTATAAAAAGTTAGAAAAAA
The DNA here is from genome assembly GCF_902729225.1 of Pteropus medius. NCBI lineage: Eukaryota > Metazoa > Chordata > Mammalia > Chiroptera > Pteropodidae > Pteropus > Pteropus medius. Next base: position 15,622,719 of record NW_024352785.1, on the reverse strand, counting down.
AAATATTCCAGTGGTTTGGAAACCCTTGCCCTAGTGGTTTAAAGATATTCAGTTTGTAAAACTGGACCTAAGGCAACTTTCCAGAATCTTCTCTCTTACATAAAGAATTTCACATTTTAAAATTATCATTTTCAAAACATCAGTGAATTAATATTTATAAACATCGACTCACAGATTCTTAACACAGCCATATTAAGCTAAAATGTAATAAAAAATGGAGTCCATATTTAATAAGCACCTACTGTTTATCATATATTACTTTATTCATTATTACTATAACTCGATAAGAGAGAATAATTCCCAATATATAGTAGTCAAAATTATGGCTCCAAATGATTAACATGTCTAAATATGTTCACTAAAATAATGAAAAGCTACAAACAACATAGATACTAAATGTCTAACAATAATGAAACAAACACTTAAGTAAATTCTGACTCATTCATTTGATGGACAATATATTAAAAAGAATGATTACAAAGAATATTAATGATACTAGGACACATCTAGGTAATAATTTTAAGCAAAAAAAATTTTCAGCATGATACATACATATACATATACGTAATTTTTTAGAAAAACGTCATTTAAAATTTTAGAGTTTATCTCTGGGTAGTGAGCTACAAAAATTTTTAATTTATTTCTGTAATTTCTGAATTTGTTTTCGTAATAAACACCAATTACTTGTTGAATAAGAAAAAAACAATTTAACAAATCCAGAATGGCACTACTAGTCAGTTACACTGCCACAGACTGAGACTGTGGCTTCTCGACTCTACACATATCACTCTGTCCACTGTATGAAGCAAAATATCACATCATGGTAACATCACATCCATTCTACAAATAACAGAACACCTGGAGAACTGGACTGGGTAACCATGTCAAGACAATACTATTTGGACATAACACATTCCAGCATCAAAACAATATCTGGAATTTTAAACAATGCATATTTGTTTCTATTTAGAATTTTCCAATTTCATCTTCTCAAAACATTTATCCGTCTCCAAACTAAGACTTTCTAAGAGCCACTTTAAGTCTTTTTTTGGAACAAGGTGAATTGAGAATAAACAAATCCCTTTAATAAAATGAAAGATATTCAAAACTAACCAATAACTCTTTATAAGATAACTAATGTGTATTGACATTGTAGAAGAAATGGGAGGGGGGGACTTCTTTTTAAATAACATTTAACTCAACTTAAAATTTTCAAATTAAAAAATGTAATTTTTAACATTCTATAAAGCTCTGGAATAAAACTGAGCTGACTTAGCTTGGTAGTATAACCATAGTTTTGTTTTAATTTAAATCTCTTTACTTAGCTTGCCCCTTGAATTCCTTTCTGTTGCTTAATTTTCAAACAAGAGATATTACTGTTAGTCTTAAATAGATGAATCATCTGAGAAGGGTCTCTCTGACACGGCTGACGATGTAGTTCTAAAAACAGAAAATTATAGATTATCAGAGAAGGAAGTTTAGAAATATCAGCTTAAGGTCTGAAGAATGCCTCGAAAGGCCACCCAAAAAGACAGCTTCCCTTGCAGTCCCCCAGTCCAAAACTCTAATCTCCAGCCCACAAACAGATGCATTCCTCTAATTCCAAGAGGGGGCAGGGCTAGGTATCACCGGCAGAAGCTTCTGGTCACTGTAGCAAAGGAGAGATGCTGCAGCTGAGGAAGCAGCATGGTGGCCCTGAAGGTGGCAGGACTGTAAACCCTGCCTGTAAAGTGCACCAGAGCTCCAGCTGCTCCAGCTGCTCTCAGTGCCTCTCTCCTCTCACAGTTCTTTCTTCATCTTCTCATATGCTATCATCCTTTTGCCCATGTCTTCTTCTCAACTCCCAACCTTTATCACCCATTTTGTTCTCATTCCTTCATTTTTTTTTTGAACTCTCTCATCTTGCTTTTCCCTACCCTAATCTCGACTCACTTAAAAATTGGCATTCCTTAGTGTTCTTGTTAGTCTGGAGATTAGTTTAGGTTTTAGGTTATCTTCTCTTTTTTTGTTTCTTGGTGTGTTGGAAATAATAACAGTTAATGCTACCCACTACACATTAGCCACTCAGTATATTACCTAAATTTTTCTTCAAGTGTCATATGAACACCCTGAAGAATCTTCCTTCCTACTCTGTATGCCTAGATAGCTGGGTTTTTCAGCAGTCCCCAACCTTTCTGGAACTAGGAACCGGTGCTCCTCTGAGAATCTAATGCCTGATGATCTGAGGTGGAGATGAGGCGGTGATGGTGGCGCTGGGGAGTGGCTGCAAATACAGATGAAACTTCACTCGCTCTCGTGCCACTCACCTCCTGCTGTGCGGCCAGGTTCCTAACAGGCCACCCCCAGGAGTTGGAGACCCCTCTTTGTTTTTTTCCTCTCCTTTGGCATAGCTCAGTGCTGTTTGTTGAAGGATTGTATAAGGGCAGAAACAATTAGATCCCAACTCTAACAAAATGAATTTATTGCAAAGCATAAGATATCCTTCTTTGTTCCAACAGAAGATCATAAAATTGTGTGTGACCCTACCACAATCACCATCAGAAGAAAAGAAAACTCTTTCTACTGCAAACTTGTAATCTACCTTAAAAAGGTTCCTATTCCCCTTTCAAGCACCATATGTCCCTATGTGTTTCCCTTTTCCTTCATCCATCTAATTACACGTTACTTGGAGTTTCATACCAAACCTAAGACATTACAACATTTAAGCGCCCTAAAAAAGTGCTGTGCACTCTGACCGACAACTCATGTATAAGATAAACTGTGCTTTACTCATTGAAATTCTCTGGGATTCAGAGATGTCCTTTGCTTTATCATAATCTTTTTCAGTTTGAATGAAGGGACGATCTCAGATGTCAGTGAGACCTCCATTACCTACAGTTATACCAGCTGAATTATTATCTGTTGAGTCAAACCCATGTCCTCTTCATCTGCAACCTGCCCTCTTCAAGTCATCCTCTCAAAGATTATGCTGTAGTTTCCAATTCACACCTGCCCTCTTCAAGTCATCCTCTCAAAGATTATGCTGTAGTTTCCAATTCACACCTCAGTGCTCAAGTCTCTAATTGGTTTTCATGAAGCTCACTGATGTGCCTCCCTGGTTCTTCAGCCTCATTTCTTACTATCACCCCACTGAGAGAGACCCATGGACTGAGTCAACATTTTGAACAAAAATGACTTGCTTACTCCACCTTTGGGTTTTTGCTCTCACTATTCTTCTCATTCTAAATTCCATCTCTCCTCTTGGTTACTATTCCATACACACTCATCCCTGAAAAACTTGAGTGCACACCCTCCTATAGAGGCTTAGATGACTCTCCTCCCCACTGATCCCTCATTCATTCTTCAGTTATCCCTCTGGATTTTCATAATCAGGTACTCTATCATACTCACCTTGTCTTGTTTTATTTAAATATCTTTCTCAGATACTCGATATCCTTCTTATAGATTGTAAGCTTCTCCCAGGCAGAGACTATGTCTTTCTAGCATAACACTATCCTCCAACGACCTTGTACAGTGCTTGGCATATAGGAGAAGCTTATCAAATATATGTTGGATGACTGGATGAATGGCTCTCCTCAGTCACACTGTAAACACCTCCAGAACTGGGGCCGCCTCTGTTAATACTTTACACATCTCCACAATTTCTGGTCCAGTTCTGTTTGATAGTCACCATGCATGCAAAGCAAATGCTGCCAGGACTTTACATTCATCCCTATGCAACATGCTCCACAGTTGCTATGAACGAAATTCATACTCTGGCAACATCAGCAAGATTTAAATAGAACTTCTATCATTAGAGATCTTATGTCAGCAGAGTGACTGAGAAAAATCCGTTGGCGACTCTAGCCAAACAGGAAAGGTGATGGAACACCGAAATGAAACCCACATTATTTCTTCCTAGTTATCTAGTCCTTTTTAATGTGTCCTTAAAGTACTCATTTTAAACTTTCTAGGCTCAAACTTGCTGCCATCCAAAGTCAAAAACATGAAAATTTCCATCATGCCAGGCCACTAAACAGAGTTTTCAGAAGTAGAAGTCACTGCTGCTCCTCTCCCTTGGCCAGGAAAAAATTTCCAAAACCAAAGACACCTCGAATGACCCACTGCCTTCTAGGGTAGCCCCTCCTTGGCTGTGGCCACTTTAGCCATAGCCTCGAAGCAGAGACTGCCTGGGTATACTTATTGCTCTCCCCCGGTCTAAGCCCTAAGACTGTTCAAAGTTGCAAAACTCTAGAGTCACTCTGGACGTGGGTCTAAAATTAAAGCAACTGTTGGGATACTGGGCATCTCTGGAGGCCTCAGGGGAACGTCATTGGAAAGCCCAAGGCCCTTTTAGGGCTCCCGAGCTCCCTGGCTGGGTGGCGAGAACCAGTTGTGCCTAAAAGCCAGGGTCAAGACAAGAGTCTCACTACAGAACGTGGTAGCTGGGAAGCTAGTTTGTGTGAGGTACGGAACACAGGAATTTGCCAGCTCCAGAGAAGTGAAGTAAATTAGGGAGAACAAGGAAATTACTGGCTGGGAGACAGAGTTATTATGAAAAGCTGATTTCACTGTCCAAAAATGTTAGCCTACATTTATTCTCAAAATTATCCAAATATTTCAGCAATTATCTATTTATATGGTTGTTTTCTGGGTATTTCCTTACCGTTTCTCTCCAGTCTTTTATACAGCGTAAAAGTGAGTTGCACTGCAAACAGTTTCTTCACTTTCATCACAACCTGCAACCCTAAGCTACTTGCCCCTCTAGGCCTGGAGGTCTGCACTCGGAAAAGGGTTTCGGCTGGCCTGAAACAAAAGGTCCTGGAACAGAGGAAAATTTTTGTCTCACTTTGCTACATGATTAAGTTTGATTTGCATATTTATTCCCCCAAAGAGCCAAAGGTGCTTTTTAAAGACATTTCCGTTTTCTTGTAGAACTCCAGACCTAGAATACGAGATGTGCAAAGATATGAAACGACTTTCTCAGTTGGAAGCCAGTTCAAGATTACCTTGGCTGTGCACAGTTTACAAACCAATTTCTCTCTGTTTTGTACATTTTAGAAAACGAAGCTCACAATAACAAGTGCATGAGTCATTCTCATGGAGGTGACTTTTAATTCAAATTGAATTACCTGTAAATGCGAGCAATTGGAAAAAAAATTAAGGCCTTATGTTCAGTGTTGTCACTACATTTGTTAGAGATTTCATCACTGTGTGGAGGCGTTTAGTTCCAGGCTAACATTTGGACAGATGGAAAGCTCCCCTGGAGCATACAGGTCAAAAGAGCCAGCTCCAGGTCTTCTGAGGAAGAGCAGGCAGCCTCCCGGATCCAGCTTCCCCATTTCACTAGCACCAAGTGGAACAGAGTCCTGCCTGCATTTGAAAGGCTGCAGCAACAAAATCTCTTACAAATTAGAAAGTGATGGACAAATGTTTGCTGTTGTTTCTAGTATTCTTGTTGTTGGTATAAAGGAAGTTTCTCTGTGTGGTTTTTCCTGCAGGTATTTTGGCAGGTGTGATCCAATACACTGAGAATATCAAATGATCAGTAATATTTTCAAAGTAAGAAGAGAAGGCGGGAGGGAGGAAAGGAAGATTAACACAAATATTCAACAATTAGATTCAACCATATTAAAAGTAAATAGCCGATACATTTTTATAGTATATAGCCAATGATTTTTATTGGCTATATACTCAAAGGATCTTCAATATGGGGAAAATGCTTATAATTTTATAAGAGGCAAACAGTATGTTTTCATCTATATATTAAAAGAAAATACTGAGTGCGATAAGAATGACTTGCTGTAGCTCATTTTTCTTTTTAAAATATTTTCTGCATTATCCAAATATCCTTTCGTTAATATGTTGAACCTTTGTAACCTTAAAAAAAAAAAATAAAGAAAGACTGTAGAAGAACCACTGAGAAAAATGCAAGAGAACAAGCGAGAAGTCCCAGCCTGAGTAGAGGAGATAAACAAGATTTTTTTCAGTAGAAGACTTAGGTGAGTGGGATTGAGCACCCCACTCTCTGGGGAAGGATTCCAGCATAGACCCCAACTGGAACATATAATGACCTCGTGGTTCACAGATTCCAACACATTTAGGAGTAGCAACATGATACTGCCTCACTGGCATGTCAATCATACAGGCAACAGTGAGGACGGTTCACGTTACTTGTAGAAGAGGAAAACAAGATGAGGCATTCAAACTGTGCCTAACTACATGGTCCTTAATCCACATTTGATCCAGTTCACGAAGGTTTATAGAACTGGAGACACCTTAGACCTCCTCTAGTCAAAGCTCTGCCTACCTAAACACCCCCAGCTGACCTCAAAACGTCCTATGGATTTAAATAACAGGTATAGGCTCACAACTCCTAATTTATTTCTCCAGCACATCCTATCCTCCGAGTTCCTCTTAACAGCACCCACCCTTGCCCCATCACAGACTGCTCCCACACAGCACCCACAGTGATCAATTTGTGCTACTTCTCACTCGTTGTCTACTTCGTTCACAATAAAGGCAAAGTTTCTCCCATAGTCTAATTTGTCTGAGCCCAGCTACCTCTGACCTCATCTCCTACCACGCTCGTCTGAACTCACCTGGCTTTCAGCACACTGACCTCCCTGACAGTCGCAAGGTTCATTTCTTTTTCCATCTGGTTTTTCCTCACCTGTCTCCTTACTAGGATTGGCAAATTTAGCCAATAAAAATACAGGATACCCACTCACGATTGAATTATAAATAAACAATGAATAATTTTTTAGTCTAAGTATGTTCCAAATATGAGCTGACCCAACTAGCCGAGGATGCAATATCAGGTGATAAACCAAAACTTCCACAACTGTCAGGGGGATGGTGGAAGGAAAGAGCATGCGGAAAAGGGTGATGGAAACCTGGGATTGGTCCACCACAAATTCTTGGGAGATGTAACTCTAAAAAAGTAAAAGATACAGGTTGACCAGAATAAGAAGGAAGAGACTTTTGTGTATAGCAACAGCTTGGGCTAAATCACAGCACTGGAAATTAGCAAGACATTGGAAAAGAGCAGAAAGCAGTTCACTCAGAGTGAAGGAGCAGATAGGCCTGAAGCTGGACTTGGAAGGGTGTGATGCTCCACTAATGCGGGGCTGATCTTGCCAAGAGCATCTTTCCTCCCAATCTCCGACTCCCTGTATCAATCATTTATGTCCTCGGGTCAGATTCCTTCTCTTTCCCTGATCTTCCCAGCGGGAAGTCGCCTCTTCCTATTGTGCACCTCCTCTAAAAGCCCTTCTGCACACTGTTTTCGACTAGAATCATTCATGGTCCTACTACTCTACAGTCCTTGAGGGCAGAATTGGTCTTGCCCATCTCTGTGACCTGCACAGTGCCTCATGCACAGCAGCTTCTCAATGAATGTGCTTCTTTGAATGCTGGAGAGTCTAAACTTTCTGGGATAATAAGTATGGAGCCTGGTCCTAGAACACAAGGTAGACTAATCATGTCAAGGGCCTAAGCTATGGGCCTCTGTGAAGCTCTGGTTGGGCTGTGTTTGAGAAACCAAAGCAGCATCCACCAAGGAAGGAGAGCTCACATCCAGGTCCAGAGGCCAGGGTCAACTGCATGAGAAGTCTTTGGCAGAGACGGGAGGCCTGTGACATAATGGGAGCCGTGGTCTGATAGTGGGAGGGGAAAGGCAGCATAGCAACAAAATGGTTAAAAGCAAAGACTCTGCAGCCCATAGCACCTCTGTGGAACTCCTACCTTTACTACATTACCACCTTGGGCAAGTTACTTATCTTCTTCGTGTCTTCATCTGAAAAGTTTCTTTATCTGAAAAATGACAACAGTAGTCTTCACTTCGGTGGGTTATTCTGAAGATGAATTAAGATAATCCCTGTAAAGTTCTTAGCAGAGTGCCTGGCACATAGTCTTAGCCTAATTGTGTTAGTTCTTATAATTGCTATCAGATCAACAGTGTTTATTTAGTGCCTTTTATTTGCTAGACTCTCTGTTAGTTGCCAGGATAAACGTATTTTAAAAAGCCATTACAGTAACTCTAAAATGTTGGGCTTAGAGACCAAAGAGGCCTATGAGAGCACTGTAAGTTAAGGATAAAGAGACACCTATTTGAGGAGATGTAGGGTGGGAGTAGTTAGTGAATTCAATTTGAAACAAAGTCAGGATAGCCAAATAGAGACAACTGAGGATACAGGATTTAAGAGAGATCAGTGCAGGAAATGGAGTCTGAGAGCCATCCCTTGCTGGGAGCAACTGAAACAGTAAGAGCAGGTGAGCTGTCTGAGAGTGAGAAGGTAAAATCAGACAATAGGCTTCATGCTCACAGATTACCTCTGTCCACGGAAGAAATGAGAAGCCGAGGAGGAAAACAGAAAAAGATCAGCAAACTTGCAGATAAAGTTGGCGCATGGAAACTTTACAGACTGCAAACCGCAAATGTCATGCAAGGAGCATATGGCCTCTCTATATGATATAGGACTACACAGAAGGGGCTGGCAGGAGAAATGGAAAGGGCTGTGTAGTTGGATGTAGTGCTCCTAAGAACTGAGGGAGTTAAGCTGTCTGCTCGCAGTCACATAACTCAGACCCAGTGAGAGCTAGAATTCAGGCCCTGTGAAGACCAAATGCCTTGCTGTAGGCCACCTCCTCCTGAAGCACACCTTGACTACCCAGTGGCTAATTACAAACTGGAGTTTACACACAGTGTAAAGCTTTCTGCCTTTTTGGCTGATTCCTTATACCTGGCCAGATAAACTTCTGAAATACAGAAAAAGTGAAAGTAACGGGAGTCGATTTTGCTGTTAGCAGTTCTTTAATGTATCTATCTATCATCTATCTATCTATCTATCTATCTATCTATCTATCTATCAGTCTATCTATCTGAAGGGCAGGTAGTAAGGGAACAGACTGGAAATGGGCAGAGATTAAGATTAGACAAGGAATGAAAGCATGATTGAGACTAGAATTAACACAGGAACAAGACTAGACCAGGTGTGGAACTGAAGCAGAAGAAAGGCCAAGTGAGCTCAAGAGTAGCCAAGACAAGGAAAGCAGCAGGAAGGGAAACCAACAACCACAGGAATAAGGTGGAGAAAGGTGGAGACTGGCATTTTGTTTCTTAAAATGTAGTTCCAGGACCACAAGGGGCATTTGTTAATAGATTCCTGGGCCCCAACGCAGGACTACGAATCAGAATCTTTTAGGGGCAGGTGCCCAGATTGAATTTTGCTCAGCTACCTGCACCTGTGTGTTAAAGAATTACTGAGCTAGAGGAAAAATGACTGAAAATGTAAATTATTATTTTAATTGTGATAAAATAATACAACATAAAATTTACCATTTTAACCATTTTAAAAGTTTAGTAGTGTTAAGTATATTCACATTGTTGTGCAATGTCCAGAAGCTTTTCATCTCTCAAAACTTTATGCCCATGATAGATTATTATTCTTACTGTTTATTTGTTTAATAGCTTTGCTAAAGCTCGACTAGCTATCCTAGATTTGGAGCTGATGTGTTGCCTGTGGAGCACAGATACGACTGCAGGTATCCAGGTTTATGGGGCAAGGTCTAAGCTGAATTGTTTGTCAACTATTTTGGATATCATCCCTGCTTAGATGACCATCTAAGTAAAAGCTTCAGATACCATAATAGAAGTGATTACTATAAAATAAACATATATTAGGAAGAATATTAATTTTAGTCTAAATTTTTGTTCTTTATGATATGTTTTAGTATTTATGTTTACTTTTTCATCTAAAAATTTCTAACTGTGGAGTCACTTGGAATTCTTGCTTCTCATGGAGTCAACATTGACACATTCGGAATTTGCAGGATGTGCTGTTACATCAGTATTCACTGGTACGTACACAGCTGCACACACCTTTTTATGGACAGTAGCAAATGTGCCATTATGTTGATTTGTTGTCATTTAATATTTACTGGCGAGCCGCAATATGCTAGGCATCGAGATGTTCTTCTATTTAGAATTCAATATCCAGTGTCAAACCTACATAATGAATTGCCCTGATTTGAGGTCCATGGTCAAAATCCCTTCAGGTTTAGGGCTTCTGTGCAATTTTTCTCTCCATGACTCAGTCATTCCCCTTACACTTTCATAGTATAGTGCAAGTCAGTTCCGTCATGAGGATTAAGAGCGATTTCACTTACTGAAATCATGTACATCCAAGAAATGTCCTTCACGTGCCTGATATTTGTGGTTACCCTTGTTGCCCTCCATTAGGAACAGTCTTAGAAAATAAAGTCATCCAATATTCTTTACATCCACGTTATATGGTAGCCCTTTAATACATAATTTTTACTTATAAACAGTACTAAATAAATTTGCCTTTAAGTTTCATTTAAGCCTGATTTTATAGAAAGTGATTAAATCCAAACTGTGTATCATAGTCTATTGTGTATAATCTTTCGAGATTTTATAACTATGTGCAGAGTCCACTAGAGACTTCAAAATTACTATTAAAATTCCAATTGAAAAAGGGAAAGTCTTTTTTGTGCACAAAAGTCATAAATATTGTCTCCCTAATTTGCATAATAGTCCAGTATGACTCTCTTTTACACATAGAGAAATAGAGGAACAAAGAAATCAAGGGTTTCACTGAAGTCTCACATACAGCTAGATAGATTAGTCTGCCCACTTAGAAAAGCATTCCAAAAGGATTTGATCCTTTTTTTTGCTAACGCCTTCATGTGTAAAAAAGGAAAACAAAAATTTTCTCTTTCCTTTCTAAGTACCATTAAAATCTCCATATAGATCCCTAAAAGGCTCTGGTCTTATTAAAGACATGTGCTATAAAACATGTGAAAATATCATTAGGAATGTTTCTATAATATCAGTAGGCTCTGCAGACTGTTAATGAAATTTCCCACCAGGAAAGATACAGAGAAGGGAGAATAGGACTAGACACAAAAACAAAATCTATTCATGGGTGAGCTAAATTTGAAAATTTGCAGGAAAACCTATGAAAACAGTGCCACTGGTGCTGCTTTAGAAATGTGTTTTGCATTTTTAAATGTATCAAGGAGATAGTGCAGGTATCTTTTATCAAAACTGTGATTCAAGAAATAAATGCGTATTATATCAGTTAGTCATCTCTTAAAAGACTGTTATAAAAACCATCGAGAATGGTTACGGCTCCTTTCTACTTCTATATAGTTTGAATTTCTTATGACGAACATTAATTACTTTTAATAGAAAAGTTCATTTCCACCATTTGAAAGCTTAATGATTAGATTTTCCACCTTATAGATTACCCAGGTCAAATTTCAAATTGCAATTAATTGCAATAAATTGAAATTAAGTGTCTTCCTCAGTAGCCCAATATGTTTCGGGACTCTCTCCACCAGGAACTATTTGTGCATTTTTTTACATCACAAATGAATTTTAATATTAGTTTGGGACAAACACAACAGGTTCTGAAAGCATTGTACTCTAATCTAAAATTTATTTATGGGTTATCTACCATTTTGGAGTTTGCATGAATATCTGAGAATGTAGTAACGTTACTTTTGTGATAAACATTAATATTCCCAAGCATGCTAACAACACTTAGGTCTTAGTGCTTTACAAGACCCTGAAAACATGATTTGATTACATTTAATTTGATTCCAATTTAAAAACACTTAAGAAGTTTCTACTAAATTAGATTACACTGAACATTTCTATAGAAGACACTTCATTATCTGAGGCAGCTTTAATTTAAAAGGATCACAGAGAATAAAAAACACTGTTCATTTTAATAAAATGGGCTTAATCGCATATCATTATTTCACAATCGTATGCAGATTTTGGTTTATTACATAAATGTACGAGGACACTGGCAAAAACATCTATAATACTGAGTGCCTCATTCATAGTTCACCTAAAAGAGATCTAGTTGCATGGCTTTCAAATCTTAACAGAAACCAGAAATACTGTGAAATGTTCTAAATAAAAATGAGGAGATAATATCAAGAGAAGTGAAAATATTGTCTTTTCACTGAATTTTTAAGCAGTGAATTTTACAACTAATTAAAAATGAAAATGAACTTCTTACTTATTAGGTAACCACCGCCAAATAAAAATTCAAGGTGCCACCAAGCCACAAGATTTCCTGAAACATAACATTTCCCCTTTTAACCAAAGAACTACCTCGAGATCAAACTATTATGTATGCAAATCAGGACAAATGAAAAAGTTCTGGCCTTCTCAACAGTGTTAAACAATTTTTTAAAGTGTTATTATTTCAAGCTCTAGCTTGTGTGAGAGCTCAAAAAAAGGAAAATTGTGATTAAAAACAAAATAATGATTAAAAATAAATGTCTAAAGTCAGTCATTTTGTACTAAGCATAAACCGCATGGCTAGCTTTCATTGGATACAGCTCTGCAGACACATTTTGCATGTCTATCTCTGATATTTCAGGAATAAAGGCAACTTTGTGGTTTGTGGTTAGTGATTAAGCACCAAGTGAACTTGTATGTGTTCTTGTATAGGAAAATCTGCAGTATTTTGAGCATTTCATACTTGTAACAATGTCTTTATTATGGCTTCCAGAATTAATTGACCTAAAATCCAGTGGCTCTAAGATATATCTATTAGATAATTAGAACTCTAAGGACCAACAAATAAAACACATTATTGACTTTTAAATCTTCAATCAAACGAATATTTACAGCTGCAATTTGCAAAAATTATTTCCTTTGAAGTTGGCATCATCTCAAAATCTGTGCTACTGAACTGAAGTATAACAGGATCATCAATACCCTCCTTCAAAATTAAGATTAAAAACAATGCTATAACCTTTAGAGCAACCTGCACCTACCTTCACAGTCTAGGGGAGTCTCCTCTGAAGACAAGTGAAACATCATAATTATAAAGCATCTTTGAAAATCTGCCTGACCTTGAGACCAAGAACAGCAGGGGGGATGAGGAATAGTGACCTGGTTAAGTGACCAGTAGCTATACATATCAGAGAATGTGCTTGTTGTCAATGATTGTTGCTGAAATCTGTCTATACCACACTGGAACAATCAATTCTGTAAATGATTGCAATAATCAAGGAAATTGCCTAATTTATAAATCCTTGCATACAGCATCTTAATGGATTCCTCCATTTTAATGCTGATGCCTTCAGAGCTAAATGAATTGTTGTCCAGGCTGTCATTACACAAAATGATAAAAACATTCCGTCTGGTGGGGAAACCACATCTCATGGATATTCAGACCCTCGACCCATAATCACTCATTAGTGACTTTCATGAAAGTTTCGTACTGCTAAGCCTCAAGAAGAGCAAAAGAATGGGTTTATTTATGTCTGTGCCTTCACATAAATCCCTGTTTTAGTTTTGGAATTTGAACAAATTACCTTGCACTGAAATGTAATGTACTGATGTGTCCCTAGTACTGACAATCCCCATATTGTAATAGTTTTTCTCTCTTTCCTGTCTAATGCTGGGCCATTTTTTTTTTACCACCAAGCCTCAGAGTCGGCAGGCTCGGCCACTTTCAGCTCCCAGATTGTGAAGCACATCAACGCGAATGATTCTGGATGTACTAAAGCAAATGGGTGACGTCCCTTACGCTCGACTAACAGGTAAATCTACGGACTCCACATGGAAACCAAGGCTACACTTAGCTCTTTCCCTAAGTTCGCCACACGTAGATTGCTCTTCTCAGTTAAACCTTGGCCAATTGATTCCAGCCAATAGTGTGCTGTCAGTACTTTACTTACTGCTCAATCTCACTAACCTGACATTTATGGTGCACTGATTGGCCTCTGTCAGTGGTGCTGGTTGTAAATTCACTTTGAAAAGCTTTGTGTTAACAGCCTTCAACCAGGCTCCAAGAAGAGTACGAACAGGCAGCCTGACAATTGCTCGACCTCCTGCCCTTATTACAGTGAGTAAATCAGGGTTTGAGCCATTAGGCTGGAGCCTGGGGCCTACACAAAAAGGATTGACATGACGAAAGGTCAACCTCTGTCACACATGTGTAACAATTTGGATAATGGAATTCTGTAACTTATCTGAGTGAGGTGGCAAATGCTTACAAGGAAAAGCATATTCTGCTCTGGTTTCTCCGGCCTTTATGCTAAGTAGTTATACCAGAGTCTGTATTTCTTGTGTAAATACACAAGGAATGTCTCATTTCATGAAATCTTGGAGTATATAGGATTCGAAAAAAGAAAGAAAAAGAGAGCGTGAGACAGTCTCAAAGCTGTTCTGTGCGTGACATTCTTCAAAATGGCAAAACGTTTTTCCCACAGTACAAACATATCCCATCCATCCTCTGAGAAGAGAGGATTTTGATATTGTGGACATAAATTCTCAGCTAAATGATAGTTTTCACATTCAAATTTTAAAAGCCATCATATTATATTACAACTATAAGTGATTTCTGGGTAACATAATAGATTTACTCAAATAATTAAAACTGCCTTAATTGACACAGTAAAATGAAAAGGCTTCCCTGCAGGTTTCTCAGGCCCAGCGCTACCATCGTCACATTTTCGTCAGATCACTTGCTGTCGTGCAGTAATTGGGTGGGAGCCGGGTAGATTTCATCTGTCCAGGAACCTCTGAGGTTCTGATTTGAATTTTTTCACACCACTTTTAAGTCAGTGTGAAAAAAGAGAAAATTTATATGATGTAAGAAAACATGCAGTTATAAACCAAGAAATATTTTGGATTATTTTCTTTCCATGGACAAATGCTATCAATGAAAGAACTCTGTAAACAATATATCCACTGAACTAATGAAAAAATAGTTCTGCAAATACAGAACACATCACTCTTTATAAAGTATTTACAACTAACACACTAGAGTGTCACATGCATATTTAGATTAAACCTCACTAACATAAGAATATCCAAATGGCTATTAAAATTTTTTTTAAGCAGGGTCATTTTTGGACTTAGAAAACCAAGGTGGCACTGTACAGAGGGATACATAAGCCAAAAGGACCAGGACTTTAAATGGACCTTTTCAAAGCCAACTTTAAGTACTAAGTTTTGATTTTTTAACACAAAGCTGGAAACCATTCCAAGAAGTGGCAGATGGTTTTACAGTTTATGTAAAACTACAAAATGCTCACACTCTGTCAAATGGGCACCACTATAAAAGACATCTTCAAATCAAATGAGGCAAAGCCAAAGAGATACACCAGCTGTTATCCTGCATAATTTAAAACGTAATAGTAACATCACTATGGTTTATTTTTCAGGAGAAATTATTTGGATTTCATGAAATCGACATAGTTAAAACCAAGCTGACAATCGGTCTAGTAAATTAAATGATAAATTACTAAGAAACACAATTTTTACTTCAATGTTACTGTGACAACCACATAATCCTAACCCCTGGTGTTTTGATGAATGAAGCCAAAATAAGCCAAAGTCTATAAAGAAAAATATGGAGTATATAGTTATAGTACTATCACTAAAACAATTTTTAAATTATTTTAATTTAATTTAAAAATTATTTTAATTTAAAATAATTCATTTTAAGTAATTTTGCTTCTAAATATATACAATTGGATACAGTATTATAAATGGAACTGTACCATTTATAGAAACATACATAATACATTTAAAATAGAAAATCAATTCATTTCCTTCTAGCACCAATTACTTATGATGGTTTTGAAATATAAACATTTAGCAACATGTAATATATTTTTAATATTTGTTTTCATTAATGTCTTTTGACCTAAGCTAAATGGTAATGATGAAAAATAGACCATTTGCTTAAAAGCAAAACTTTTATTAAACCTAAAATAGTATGGCACAAAATCAAACCACAAAAAGGACCATATTATGTTATCCCCCTTGATTTTCTGAAGAAAAATAATGAAAGTTCCCACATAGTGCCGATGAAAATGAGACACTCAAACTTACTCAGGCAAAAAGAAGACAGATTATGTAAAATTAAATCCCTTTCTAGTACCTTGACTATAATCCTAACAAGTCACTACATTATTTCAAATCACAGAATAATTTTTCTAAGGTGAAAATAAGTGTAATTTATTTTGTCATTGTTGCTAAAATTTCTTGTCAAATCAGACTTTGAGTTGAAAGGCCTGAGTAATCCTAGCCTATCTTAAACTGCGACTTTATTTTAGACTTCCGTATTTTATTCCAGTAGAATTTTAAGTATACACTGTGTACATTCCTTGAGTCCAGTCATATTAAATTCTGATGTTAAGCAGAAAGAGGAAACCATATGCAACTAGATTAATTTATCTCAAGAGAAAAGAGCACATTAATAATTGAGATAATGTTTTCATAAATGTTGGAATCGAATGTGTCTTTTCACTTCTTTATTAGAAAACACATTAGGATAAAATTATCTCGCTCTCATCAACAAGACCTAATTGCTGAGAAAGACTATGTTTTCTTTGCAAAACATTCAGAAAAATTTTTCCCATTATGTCCAAAGAGCTGGAAATATATCATGCATCCAAGTCTTGCTGGAATGAATGTATTTATGCAAGGCTAGTGATTATTTAATCCACCCTGTAATGTTTTTGTTTTAAACTATCTGAATTTATTATTTTTTGTAAAACATATTAAAATCCTGATTATAAAATAAGTGGGCCAAAACAAAGTCTAATAATTTGGCTTTTAGCTTGTGGATCGCCTAAACTACAAAAAAAGATTACCTTCACTTATTGCTAAAAATAAAAAAGAAAGAAAAACTTGTAAAACTTCCCATAAACACCCAAAAGAGTCAAAACATATCGAATAATATTTAACTTTCTTTAAATTGCTGTGTTTTTAAGAACCAGGATTATATGCAAAGAAAATATTAACTAAAAGATGATAGTACACTTACAAACCAATCAAACAAGCTCTCCATAGCTGATGGATGTTAAATATTAAAAAGTCATTTTTCTACAAAAAAAAAATAGAGCTTTTAATTGTTAAACAAAAGGAGTAACTACGGTGAATCTGATTTTTTTTTTGTAATAAGCCTTCATGTGTATAATAAAGTACAACCATACTAAAAACAATGAACTGTAAACTGAAACAAAAATCCATCATCTACTTGGAAACTGTGACAGGAAAAGATTAGCAATCCATTTATTGTACTGAAATAAAGATAAGTAACCCTGGTAAGATCCATCAGGACCCGAGTATTGAACTCTAAATATAAAGACGTTTCTTCATCAGCAAGTGACTTGAAAAAAATGATAAGAAGAGAAACGATTGCAGTTGACTTTTAAAATGAAATAGTCATGTTCAACTGCTTTTAATTTTTTAAAGATCTGCTTTATGTCAATCTGATAATCTGGAAGATATCTAAAAGAGTGTTTTAAAAATGGATAATTTCTACATGAGTCATTAAATAATTATTGCCAAAAGTTTCCTATAGACCTACAATGTATTCCAATTACTGATTCCTTCTAATATAAATATGATTAAAATTTTTTCACAATAGAATTTAGGTTTAAAAAGAAACACTAAAATTTAAGAAACAATCCAACATTTAGAATCTTCTATTTTAAATACAACTTAATTCAAATAGTCACATTTCATAAAACTAAATCATAATGCTTGAAAATAAACTCATACTTCATATCTTAAAAATAATTATAGTAATAAAAATCTGAAACTGATTAAAGTAAGTGTTTTATCTTACAAATAGACATCAGTACTAAGTTACCTGGTCCCACTCAGTCATATTTTATATTATCTCCCAGGAGACTGATACATTTTTGCACAGTTGTATTTTAACATCCCTTCGATCTCCTAAACGTGTATTATTCTAACTGTTCTTACAGATGATAAAAACAAATAGACTGTCCTGAATTAGGAAAAGGAACCTGTACATCATTCAAGCATACATCCAGCAACTCATTTTTAGAACACAGAACCAACTCTATGTACCACCACCTCCAACATACACCCAAACAGGTAAAACTCACTTTATGTCTACTGAAGTATCAACGACAACAAAAAGTAATTACGACAGAATTTTAACTTCATCAAGTATAAGTAAATGTGTAAAATAAAGGCTCCGGTTTTCAGTATTAATGTATATCATTCACATTCTATATGTGTAGTGGTATCCTGCCAACACCCCAATCGTCCAAAGCCATTTAGAAAAATAAATAAATAAACAAATGATTTTTTTTCATATTTATGGCTTTGTCCCCTGGCACTCTAACCCCGAGGCATCAGTGGGCAATAGTGTTAGGTTTTAACAGTTTCAAATGGAGCAAATCTGTACTACTGAACAATTGCTTTCTGATTTCCTCAGAAAAGTATTGGCAGACCTTTAAATATATGATATTAAGAGCTCCTAATGATACCACTAGAACAAGAAAAGTGCCTGGAAGTGTTTTACAAACTTTAAACCGCATTGGAGATTATAAATAATTAGTTAGAAATAAAAAACAACTAGGAAATATTTCAAAACCAGACTCTTGATTATTTCTCACTTGTCATATTTTTCTATCCAAAAACTTTAACTTCGAACCTGACTGTGTACCAAGCTATTTTCCCCTGTCTTGTTTTCCTGTAAAATTTTCTGTTGTTTTTTTTTTAAAGCACTATTTGGTAAAATAAATATGCCCAACTTTTTTCCTCATTCAAGAATCCTTTCCCTCAAGACTGAAAATGTATAATTGTTTTCCAACAATAGTTTAGGAGTGAAATGGAAGTTGGGAGCCTGGATGCAGGGTACTGGCAGATAACTGTAAGGTATGTAGCCCATATCCACCCTGTGGGCACCTTGGGCTGCTAGGCTATGAGCTCTTACACTTAGCTCCTCCTCCATCAAAGGAGGCTGTGCAGACACAGGCTTCAGCACCCCATTGCCAATAGTCATATAAGGGTTCTGGAGAGTAGGTCTGTTTTTCACAAAACAACACAATCTCCAAGACCTAACATATTGCTGGCTAGATTGAGTGCTCCACAAAAATATGAGTGGGTTATTGAGTCACATGAGTTTTAGTTACTGAATATGAGGCAGCTCACATTGAAAATTATCTTCATGGGCCACTGAGTGAAGTATGAGAGGCAAACTGCTGCAGAAATAACCCATTAATGAAGCCCTAAGGTCTATGCTAACTTGGTTGCTAGCATTACGGAAGCTTTCTTTTCTGACTATTCCCACTCCATTATATTGCCCAGCCTCAGTCAGATTCACATATTGCCCTGAAGGATAAGACTTCTAGAATCTTGTATCTCATAAATAACTCCACAAGTAGGAGGTAGTTAATTAGTGGGAGTATTACCTACTAGCTAAGGGTCGGTCTTTTCAGGAACAGACCTCAATAATCAACCTTGAAGTTTTGGGAGAAATCTCATGTTAACATTTTCAAATAGCTTGTTGATTTTTAAGTAATAGTGTCAGGTAAGATTGTGCCATTGAAGTACTGTCATCGATTAGGTTATTCCAAAGTGTTCGCAGTTTACCTGTTTTGATTTTCTATCTTCTTAAAGATTGCATCATTGTACTTTGTCAGAGAAGAACCAGAATTTGTGATTTCTGATTCACAATACTATGTATAATTTGCTCACTTCGGGCACCTTGAAAGTTATGAAATATGTTGCAGTCTCTCAGATTCAGTGTTTACAGAATTGTTTTTAACTGACAAAATGAGCCTGACTCTTTCCTATTTATACTTATGTTCCTTCTTGACCAATGTGCAAAAACATGTTGGAAGAGCTTAGAATGGGACACGAAATTCACTTAGCTCACACCCCCAATGTCCAACCTCTTCTGTTCCCTCTCCTCATCTGGTTTCTCTTTTTCTCAAGACCCTGGGAGATCAAAGATCAAATCCATCCCAGCTGGAATAGAGGCTCATTAAAGTGATTCTACCTTCAGAAATCTGTAGGCCCAGTCTTTCTGCCTGGCTTGCTGTTGTGTCAGACCAGGCTCTGTACCTCCTTACAGCAGATGCTACGGACACCAGGTATTTACATGACCAGAGAAATTTATTCACCACTATAACTCTCTAGGAAACAAGGGAGGCTCTCACAGAAGTCACCACCCTCCAGGAGCCAGACTCGTTACTGGCCAAAGCTCTGGCTGGGTGGCAAGGTGCTGGGCAGCGGGTGACTTACCTCCCAGAGATGCTGCGTATTCCTGACGGCGCCGGCCTGCACTTTCTCCGGGGGCAGGAGTACACCCTGGAAGGGCCCAATCCAGGTGCCCTGCTGGATCCTCTGTGCTGCACAAATCCCGTAGGCCAGGCCCGGCACGGTGCTGGTACACAGGCACACCTCCCGCGGCAGGTCCCGCAGCCACTCGGGCAGCTCTGGAGGGGGCGCGGCGGCTGCTGCGCTGCTTGTGCCCACGAGCCGGCGCAGTGAGTGCAGTGGCCCATGCATTGGGCACTCTCCGTTGCGGTTGTCCGCGCACATGTCACAACCTGCCGGAGACACGCAGCAGGGAGGGAAGGCAGAGGTTAACCCGTAGCTCTGGTGGCTCGTCCTTGGGTAAACCCCTGAGGATATAGCATCCCCGCCCAGATAAGCCACCTGTTAGGGAGGTGACACGGTGAGGGATCCGAGGCCATTGGGAGTAGGGGAAGAGGTGAACCCGAACTACTCTCTCGTAATTCACCGCATCTAAATCCTCTTGGTATTGGGTCAGAACCCCAGGCGCCCCAAAAAGCCTCATAGCTGAGTGGGGATGGCGTCGTAGTTGTCTCCGCAAAACCAACGGCTCGCAGCTTCTCCCAGTCTCTCTCTCTCCCTCTTCCCTTCCGTCTCTAGGCCCTCTCACCCTCGCCCCAGTTCCCGAGGGTTCTCTGCTGAGTGTTTCGAAACCCGTTTATCGTTGTACTATGAAGAAAGCCCGACAAAGAAAGCCCATCATTTGATCAATCTGATATCTCGGGAGACATTCTACATTGGCCGCCTGGATATATTTGGTTGACCTCTTTTTATAGTTATAGGAGAGACTTTAAAAATCATCAGGGCAGGTGGGTGACCCATCTGTCACGAAGCACCATTCCTATTCCTCTGGACCCACACCCCCAGCGCCGGAGAGCGCCCCAAACACCGATCACCCAGGGAGCGCTGGAGGTTCTCCTCGAATGTCCCCGCAGCGCCCACGCTAGGCACTCCAGCCAGGTGGGGGACAGGTGGGAATGGGCGAGGAAAAAGGGGCTGTTCACTGGCTATGCTTGCTGCCAGCTCTTCCCAAAAAACCGAAAGGAAACGAATAGCAAATTTAACGATGATGGTGGGGAAAGGAGGCGGGGGTGGTTATGGGTCTTTTATGATCAGGATAATGGTTCAATAGAGGGCCCCAACTCCTGCGCAGGCAGTTGATACCCAGGCCAAATGAGATCTTGTCTTACAAACTGAGCGTTGATGTAAAGCGGTCTCTTTCCGCCGTGTTCGAGAGTTACCAGCGCTCAAGGGGACCCCCACCTTCCAGTCCAGGCTGTGGACGCCCAGTGTCCCTCGGTGTTCGAGTTACCAGCGCTCAAGGAGACCCCCACCTTCCAGTCCAGGCTGTGGACGCCCAGTGTCCCTCGACTCAAACTCGGGGTAAGAGGCCAGCCGGCCCCAGGAAGCAGGGCCT
The DNA here is from genome assembly GCF_902729225.1 of Pteropus medius. NCBI lineage: Eukaryota > Metazoa > Chordata > Mammalia > Chiroptera > Pteropodidae > Pteropus > Pteropus medius. The sequence goes on along the minus strand of NW_024352785.1, from coordinate 15,601,195 downwards.
GCGGCAACCGCGCTGTCGAATCGCAGCGCCCTCCGGGTTATTAATGGGCCTGGCGGAGCCGCTGTGTCTGCGCCCAGGCTGCCGGACCTGCCTCAGGGAGACCTTCTCGGCGCCTGCCTGCACGACCCGGCCTCCTTGGCCCAGCCTCCCTGGGTAGCAGCGGTGCCCTCATGCAAAGGAGCCCTGCGGCACTGGGCGCGTTATCAAGCAAATCCCAACAGGCCGAGATGGCGAGCGCTAGGTACGCGTGCATGCGCCGGTGCTGAGGGAACTGGGGGAGGAGTGTTGACCTCGGGCCCTCCGGGCACCTGTGCCTGGCCTTGGTCCCAGCCAGACCTGGTGGGTCACCTAGGATGTGCCCTAGTTTAGCAATTCATGCTAAAATAGATGAATTGCTCAAGGAACTTGTGATAAAGTAAGTTATTAAAGAACTTTTCCACAAAGGAACACCTAATCGCAACCCGGCAGAGTAAACGAAAGCTGGAACCTTCATTTTGCCATTTACTTCACAGAGGGTTGAGGGTCAACTTTGTGAGCACCCTATCTCAACTCCTCCCAAGAGAGCCCATGGAATGAGAAGACCTTCTGACTGCCGCTTCTTGGATGATCTTCAGACTTCTCAAGTGAAAAGCAATGACCTGCTTCTGCAGGTAGTGGACTGTCCGTGCCTCTGAACCTTTATCGTACAAAGGCCCACCCTCTTTCAGTAACACAGACTTCCAGTAAAAACTGTGCCAGGCTCTGCTTTTGACTCTAGGGCCTAGATAGAACATATTCCCAGCCTATTTGCATGTCAACCCTTCCAGAATACATACACTTCACATGCCCTTTGAAGCTTCGGACTGTGAAAATAAAAACTTTAAGACAAAGGGGGAATGGAAAGAAAGACAATAAAAACTCATAATCACCAAGTTCCAATTATGTGCTAGGCACCTTTCTTGACTCAAACAATCACCATGTTATCTAAGTGTCATGATTCCCATTTTGCAGATGAGGTAACTGAAGCTTCATAAGCGGTGTAACCAAGGAGCAAAAACTAGAAAGTGGTGGAGAAAGATTGTCAGGTCTGCCTGACTCCAGGGCCTCCAAACCTAGAGATCTAGGAAGATTAATGAGAGCCGGGAGAATTTTATATACAAACTTATAACTCAATCAATAGAATTGAAATATTTCACTAAATTCACTATTTGGGAGCCAAAAAATTGCTGTAGCATGATTGAATTACAGAGATTTCTCTCTCTCTCTCTTTCCCTTTCCCATACTCTTGAATTTGGAGTTACAGTAAGAGAATAAATTGAAAAATAAATAATGTCCATAATTTTGGATTTTAGTGCCTAACCTCAGAGACGTCTTTTCAGCACCTCAGCAAAAATAGCTTAAAAACAAATGACAATAAGCAAAGGCAATATGCCCTTAAAAATAAAAATAAATCACTCCAGATTTTTTTCTTAACTGACTTTCTCTTTCTGATTGGCTTAATGAAACAAAAGATGAGAAGCAATAGTGTTTATTATTCACTCCCCTAACAGTTCATACCAAAAATTCTGTCAAGTTCTGACATCTCCACACCATGGAACATCACACCAACCACATTAGTAATAAAATAAGGAGCAAAGTACCAATTCCAGCCACCATTGCCACAGACAACAAGCATACTCTCGAAATTTGTTATACATGATAACACTATAGATAGCCATTTCTCTAAGAAGTTCTCTAAAACTATCATCTTAAATTTCATTCGTCTCCACGAAGTGTTGGGAAAAAAACTTAATAGTTGCATTTTGCAGAGTGAAAAGCTGAGATTCTCGCAATATTTGGAAGACTACCTACATGTTAGTTCCACAACAAAGCAGACAAGGCCAATCCACTTTAATTAGTCCACCCAACATGAGTCTTCTTCATTTGTAAAACATTTCATGCTATATCAAAATATTCTGACAGAAAAGGTGATCGATTATATCAAAATACAAGTTATACCCTAATGTTATTTTTTAATATAAAAATCCTCTGCCACTGAAAACATTTGGCTTCTGACTTATGTCTTAGAGTCCCAAAGGAGCTTGAGGATGTTTAAAACAAGAAATTGATTACTTGAGGTTGACAAATGTGGCACAAGTAGACAAACATCCTAACAGAGTGTTTTCTAGACAGCAAGCTATAAACACCTACATGAAAAGATCTGAGAAAAAGGTGGGCTAAATGCCCAAACTATACACGTATGTACTATATATAATACATATATTACACACAGCATTCCACGCCAAGCAATACATAATACAAGTCTATTTGTATTCATAAAAAGGAGGCAAATAAATGTTCCTCCTTTCTCTCAAACCCAGGGTATGTTTTTGTACAAATTCGTAATCATTATTCACAAAGGGTTTTCTATATCTGTGAGAAATATCATATTCTTCAAGCAAGATACTTCAAAATACCATTTTAGCATTATGGAATAGAAGGGACCAAGATTCCTTTTCTATCTTGGGCAGACTTGTTAATGCTCCTGTTTCTGGGTCTCTGAATAAGGGAAGGAGCTATCATTAAGTTAGAGACTTGTTCACCTACTGACTTCAGCAGGCCAGGCCAAGTGGAGTGAAGAACAGACTTTCACTCTTCATTTGATATCCTTCTGTATTGCTGAATGTTTGTACAAGTGCATATACTACTTTCATAACTGAAAGTGGACCTATTTTAAGGTAAAGGGGACAAAACAGGCCAGGTTTGTTTTTTTTTTTTTCCTGGTGTTTTAATTTGTCATGCTAGGAAAGGTATAATATAAAACATTATCAGGCTTTTTTGGTTTCTGGAGAGGCCTACAGGTGTGTGTGGGTGCAGGCGGAGTTTCGACTCATGGGAAGCACCCAGCACTGGCAGGCCGGTCCTGGGGTCCCCAAGGCCTCCCTGCGGCCTTCACCTGTCCTCTGGAAAGGGAACCAAGAAGCTACTAAAAAGCCTGCCTCCCCGCCTGGGCAGCGGTAACCGCTGGGCAATAAATTCTCCTCAACCACCACCAAGGTCACAGCCCTCAGTCCCGCAGGTCGAGCCCTGCGGGGCCAGGGCCGGCGCCCATCGATTCCCACCCGGTGACGCTGCCCCAGGAGTGCCGCCTGCTGGCAGCGTTGAGTTCACTTAGGGCACGCGCAACCAAGGCACAGGCTGCAGGGTAGAAGGGAGCTGGGCGAAGGGGCAGATGCAGGCAGAGCCAGTAGCTAGGAACCTCCCGTACCAGGGTTCAAGCCTCCCCGCCCTCCCACCCCCGCGCCGCATCTAGCAGGCATTTCCCTCGCCCGCCGCCCCCCTCCCCATTACCCTCCAGCGCAACTGGCTAGACGTGGTGGCAATGGGTGAAGCACTGGATGGGCGGCCAGGCCACTGGCTAGAGGTCCCCTGCACCTAGTCTGCATTTCGAAGGCTTCACCCTCTTCCTGCCACAGAAGGGCTTTTTCACAAAGCCAGACGTGGCTGTTGCCACCGCACTACTTAGCACCACTGCCCTGTCACCTATCAGACTGCGGTCTTCCACCTGGCAGTGGTATTCTAGGCTCCTCGGATAGGGTCTGCAAGCAGATCCAGAAGAGAGGCGGGCTATCCCAACCACCAGGAAAGGAAGCTGATTGGGGTCGGGACACCTTCGGAGACCAGGCTCACTCGGAACCTTCTCGAAGACTCTCTCTGGGCGAGTTTAAATCCCCTGGCGAATCCCGGATGTAGGGAGATTTTCTCTGCACGGCCTCACTGCCAGCTGGGCCCTGGGACCAAGAGTGAGGGACAAAGTGGGGAGGAAAAGAAAGAGGAGAAGGAAGGGAACGTAGGTTTTATTTTATTTGTCTCCCGATGACTGTATTAATAAATTAAATGGGAGCGCCTGTGTGTGCAGGTGAGAGAATATTGCACAGAGATAAACCTCGCCGGCCCTGCCCCTGCGGGGCCACCATATACAATGTGGAGATGATGAATAGGAGGCGTGAGAGGAGATCGAAGCGGGTCTGAGCTGGCTCCACTCGCTCCTACAAAACTATAGGGCAATTAATTGTGGCTTGTCCCCTCATCCTTCATCTCCTGGTGGCACATATCGATGGAGATTACTGCTGATGGACCATTTTATCACCTTAAATAAACAGTCGCCACCTCTTCTAACCTCAATCTAATATATGGCTCTATGTTCAGTTTCAGGGCGCTAGATAAGGAATGATGTAAAGTAACTTAATCATGTGTGTTATGGGATGGGGCTGGGTCTGCACACAAAAAGAGAGAAAAGAGAAAAAGAAAAATAGAACAACACAAAAGCCCACACACTGACGCCCAGCCTTCCTCCCACCAGGGACCAGATCTGAAGTCTAAGTCGCTCACTGGCCTTTACAGAGGACGCTGGGCAGGAGGAGTGCCTCCGTGGCAGAAAAGCCTGCTGGTGGGTCACTGGGCTCTCTCTCCAGCTTCCCAAAATTGACCTGCGTTTTCCGGCTGGGTGGGAAGAGATGAAGAAAGTTCAGAAGTACTCGCTCTCTTTTATCTCTTTCCCTGACCCCTCAACCAGACGAATCAGCTTTGGACCCAAATTTCCTTCTCTCCCCAAACCCTTGAAGAGAGTGGCGGCTACCAACTGGAAAGCCTCTGGCCCTACCGGTACACCTGTGCAAGTGCCCCATTGCTGTTCCTGGTGTTGTTCCCTGTGTAGCAGGGCTCCCCTAGATCGGGAGGAGATAGTTGTTGAGTGTCCGGACTCTTGGCAGAGAGACTTGGTTAGGGTTTAGCTCCCGCCTCCCTGCCAGGTACCCGGGGAGGAACAGCTTCACAAAAAGGTATGAAAAAGCTAATTGGCTCTGCCTTCTCCACACAAACACAAAAGTCAGGTGTTCCCGGTGGCCACCTCTCACTACCTTCCAAGAGTAGTGACAGGGTCTCAAACAACACACCAGCACCCGCGAAGAGGCCACTGCCACAGAACCTAATGGAATCAATGGCTTTAGGCAACCCGGCAGGAAATGAGGGCAGTAATACAAGAAGAAGAAGGTCCCCATCCCCTAATTATATTACACACTGTCCCATTGGACTTTAAAGAGATGAAAGAAGAGGCAGCTAAGCATTCAGAGCTTCAGTGGAAAGTGTACTTCAACCATTGAATAAAGTGAATACATGAAGTTAGACAACAAAAATACACTGGAAGAGCCCACTCGGACTAGAATATATTGGAAGAACTCACTCGGGCTGGAGTGTATAGTTTCTACTGTTTTAAAATCTTTTTGGGGAAAAGAGCAATAAGAACCTTAACTATGGCATTCACTATAGTGCCAACAAAGTCTCAAGGTGAAACTACTGTTACTGATTCACAAGTGTTACTAAGTTGCTGAGCCCAGGCAGAAAGTTACTCTTCTATAGGGACTAGGGAAGGAGGTCCCTTTCTTTGCCTTGTAAGAAAGACAAAATGACTCAATACAAAGTAACAGAATACTAAGTGATCACTGAGTTCTTTTAGAAGGAAATGGCAAAAGACTAAAAGAAAAACGAGAGGAATCTATATGTGAATCTACATGTAATAAATTCAGAGGTGCTTCCCTTCCCTGCCTTTCCCACTCCTCCCCATTCCCCTCACATACAACCTGGGAAGGGGGAGAAGCTCTGGTTTCTACCTTCTTTCAAGTAACAAATATACCAACTTCCCCTGCCTAGGGAAACAAAATTTCTCACCCTTTTTGATTTGTTTTGAACTCCTAGTTGGATTAAACTCAATCACTTCTCACTTCATCTTTGCAAAACACCTCCCCGTGGTTTAAAATGAGTGCCTACGCTTGCCCAGAGAGTTTCTGAAAGAATGGGAGACCTTGTCTTTCAGCATTACACAGAGCTAACCTCTGTTTTTCTGTTTTCTTTCTCAACTGCCCTTTAATTAGGAAGCAACAGTAAAGTGTAACTTTAATAGAACAATCTGACTTCCTTTCCCCTGTCTTTTCTCCTGCATTTTGCACATTGAAGCAATCCGTTCACTCAAAAGAAAACACCAGAAGACTAACACAATAGGAATAATTTAAATAAATCATACTTCATTTCCTGCAGCCAGAAGAAAAAAAAAGTTACCTAGGCAATAAACTGGTTCAAATAGCCACATATAATTAGGAATCTACCCCAATTCTTTCTCTGATTAGTTTAGATTTTTCTCTGGTGAAAATATATTGAGCCTCAAGACTGCTTCGTAAACAGTATAAAGGAGTTCAAAACACACATCCAGACCTTTGGGGTGCACTGCTGGTGTCTTTTCCCGCACTGATTTCATTAAGAGAAACTGCAAACTTGGTGAAGCACTCTCAGCCCACTGTAACTTTACTTAGCAGTAAGAAATGCCTTCTCCAAAGCACTTATCTTTTTATTTCACATTGTAAAAGAACTGCTCTGAAAGCAACACATTCAAGAAATTCAGTAGGAGGTAAGTCTTTTTTGAAATCCATTACAATATAATTTTTACTTTTTTCCTGAAACTCTGAAACAATCGTCTTCTTAACTATGGAACAAATTCGAGGGGAATCTCTCATTTTAAACCAGCACTTTACCCTCACATTTTAGAAAGGAAAACAGTAAATACAACTGTTCTTTTTGTTAGTAATAATTATCTCCAGTAGAGCAATTATCTCCCACCATTATGAAAAGATTAATACACCTTAATCACTAAGCTCTTGTCCAGTGTTTTCTATCAAAGTAATGACTTTAGGGGTCCTTCGAATAACTATAAACTGAACGTATTTTGCTTTTACAACGAATTAAGAAGTTCTTTAAGCGGTAAACATTCTGCAAGAAGGTACTTCAAAACAGAACAATAATAAATGTTTATGATCATCGTTCTTCATACAAAAGCTAGATGAAGAAATATAAGGAAGAAAATGGTGAGCAAATGCTGGTCTTTCAAATCCTGTATTGCTTTCAACCTGACTCTCTTAATCGGCTTAGTATTCTCTCCAGGGGTCTCTGGAAGTATATTAGAACTTACGCCAACGTGTTATGTGTAAACATGTCATAACTTTTGAAATTACCAAAAAGAAGCAAATATAAAGCAATACACATTCTTAGTCTTTAGTCTTTGCTCGAAAATCTCAAAGTGGAACTGTACTTGTGATGATCGTTTGAAATTATGAATATAGAAACCGAGGCTGGATGAGACCTGATGTTTAATTAGGCATTTGCCATTTACCTGGGAGACAAGGACAGTAAGCTTCTTATACTAAATTACTGTCACCCAGTTTTTTAAAGTAAGTAAGCTAGCAAGCGTGGTTACGGATTGCGAACGTATCAGAGTCAAGGGTGAACAGAGAATGTGGGATCGATCCGCAGGGAAAGCCCCTACCCTGAAGACGGAAATTTTTTCTCACTAAGCAGCTGGCATTTTTTCTTTCCTTCCTTTTTAAAATAATTATTAGACCTAAGAATATTGCCTGCCTGCGGGGAGACACTGACCCGGTATCATCCAAAACTACTCCTGCAAGGCCAGGCCAGCCAGCAGCTCTCGGCCGTTCCCCAAACAACCCCGCGGCTCGAAAATGAGCTGACGCAGTTAACTGCAGAAGGAAGGTAGGAAGGAGAAACAAGCCCCGGAATCCACGCTCTCCAGAAACTCTAAGCCTCTCTCTTGACCCCTCTATGGCCTGGCCGGCCCGTTCTCCGTACTCTCCTTCGCGCGCTGCCCGTAGGACCCGCCAGGGCACTGTCCCGAGGGAGGGTGGAGATCTGAAAGCCCCAGTCAGCAAGAAAGTCGAGTCCTAAAGACTAGGGGCTGCGAAGCAGACCATGAGGGGAGAGGAAAAGGTAACTCCGAGGTGCCACTCGGCCACCCCATCGGTTCTCCTTCATTCTCTAACGTCAGAAAACTTTTGCCACAGTGTTCTGGGAGGTGCGGGCCCGCAGCTTGGACCAGCCCACTACCCGGGGTCCCTCTGGTCCAACCCGCCTCCCCGACGGGCGCCCGCCCTGGACGGCGCCAGCGCTGCTGGAGAGAGGGCGCGGGCTGCGGCTACGTACGGTTGTTGGGGTCGCTGGTGTGCTGGTTGAGCGGGATGATCTCCATGCGCTGCTGGCCGTACAGGTAATAGTCCAGCTCCTCGGCGCTGCAGCGGAAACGCGGGGCGCCCCGGCCATCCCCTCCGCCGCCGCATTTGGAGGGCCCCGGGCCGGAGGAGGCGCCGAGGCACAGGTCCTTAGGGGGCAGTGGTTCCGCGGCGACGGCGGCGGCGGCCAGAGGCGCGAACACAGGCAGTTGCGCCACGGGCAGAGCCGAGAGACCCGCCAGCGCGGCGGCGGCGGCGGCAGCGGCGCAGGAGGAGGCGGAGGAGGCTGAGGTGGAGGAGGAAGCCGGGGTGGAGGAGGCGGAGGAGAGCGAGGCGGGCCGCGGGCGCAGGCTGTCCGGCGGAGGCTCAGCGCGCTCAGGGGGCGGCGGCGGCGGCGGCTGGAGAGGCTGCGGAGCGCCCAGGGGACTCGCGGCGCCGCCGCCTTTGAGCGGACCGCCGCCGCCGCTGTGCGGGAAGAGTTGCTGCCAGTGCTGCAGATAGGCTGGATCCACTTTGAGGAAAGCCGAGCTGCCGGGGTCTCCGGGCTTCAGCATGTCCGACGCCTCACGCTGATGGCAGAGAGCAGAGAGGAGGGTGCGCGTGAGCCGGGCCCAGGGCCTGGAGAGAGATAGGAGCGTGCAAGACGGCCGCTGAGACCCTGCGGGAGCCAGAGCCCTTGGCTTCGCCAGCGGCAGCCCGGTTCGGTAGCTCCCTACTCTCAACTCCGCTGGGACCCAAAGTTTACTCTGAAGCCGCGGCGCCGCACGGAGGGAGCTGTGTGCACGCTGCTTGGCCTCCCGGCCAGAGGCTCCGAGCTCTCACCCTGTAGTGGCGGAGCCGGGTGCGAGGGTGCTTCCCCGCAGAACTCGGCTTCGGGACGCTGCCCCCGCCCTTAGCCGGCGCGCGGAGCCGACCCGAGCCGGAGTGGCGCAGCGCCCGAGCCGCGTTGGCCTCCGGCGCTAGGAGGCGGGTCAGTCTCGCCCCCCCCCCGCCCCCAGCCCGGAATCTCCAGCCTCCCATCTCCGGGGCCCAAGACCCACAGCCCCAGACCGGCCTCGCCTTACCTGAAAACTCCGAGCCGCCAGCGGGTACGTGCGTGCGTGTGTCTCCGGGACCGTGCGGGAGCGTGTGCGCCCCGGGTGCGCTACATGCCCCTAGGCAGCGCGGGAGGAGAGCGCTAAAGATCCTAACACCGGGACCCCTGCAGCGAGCAAGGGCTACGGAGGCCCACGGAGAACGCAAGAGCAGTGCCGCCCGCCGCGCGCGAGCGCGGGCGGACCCGAGCTCCGGACGAAGCCGCTGTGAGTTGCTCCGCTGGGCCGCCACCGCGTCCCGGCTCCCTGGCTCCACGCTCTGGCAGCCTCCCGGCTGGACACGTGGGTTTTACGACAGCACAAAATACAAGTAGAGTGTGTGTGTGTGTGTGTGTGTGTGTGTGTGTGTGTGAGAGTGAGAGAGAGAGAGAGAGAGAGAGAGAGAGAGAGAGAGAGAGAGAGAGAGAGAGAGAGAGAGAGAGATTGGGAGTGGGGAGGCAGGCCAGAAGAACGAAGGAGGAGAAGAAGGAAGTTCTAACTCGGCTGATCCACATACTACCCGTGCGCCTCTCCCGCACAAATACTCCTCCGCTGTCCCACCCCACCCCCATTTTTTTTTTTTTTTTTGGCGTGACGTCTCCCGCTCGCCTGTTGTCTCTTTCTGCCCATGATATTGTCTTTTCTAGGTGCCGGCTCACTGCACTAATCCTGAAAGCAGTGGAAACGCGGAGTGCATCTCCGCACGCGCTCGGGTGTCCGCATATGGGCAGGCGCGCGCGGCCAAGCGAGTGGACCAAGTCTCGGGACTGTTTGCGCTTTTGCCCCGCTCAGTTTGTCCAGGAGGATTGCTGGGTACCAGAGTCAACTAGCCCGCCACGAAACGTCTAACATAAAGCCTGCGAAGGGGTAGCGAGAGTGGGGGGAGGGGAGTTGGGCGGAGCGGGTTGCGCTCTGGAAGGATGCCCTGGGTCAGCCGTGGAGGAGGCAGGCTTTGTGGAGCTGGGAGACGGGAGACCGAGGGTCTCTAAAGGGCAGCTGGTCCTGGCAGGACACAAGCCTGACCGGGCGCCTGGGAGGCGGCTACAGTGGAGCTTCGTACCAACCAGCGTTCAGCCCATTCACTCTCTAGTTGTCTTCCTGGGGGACACGGTCCTTCGCCTTGTTGACATCCCAGGCAAGTATCCAGAGCTACGTCTGGTAGCACAACTGCTCCTGGACACCGGCGAGGCTTGTTTGCCTTTGGTTGCCCAGGGCTGCCCAGGAGTGATCATGTATAGGTCTCTTGCCCCAAAACTTGGTGTCCAAGGAGCAGTGTGTGAGCGCAGCCCCACCCACCACCTTGCCCACTCCAGCGCCTTGGGCCACGCGCGCACTTTCATGCTCCGTCTCATTTCCACGAATTAGGCACCCGCCCCCAGCTCTTTCAGGCAGTTACTCGATTGGGAGGGCACGGATAGGGTATGTGAAACTGATCCGCTCAGGCACTTTCTCTTCACCGGAATTCTGTCCACAACTCGAAGAGAAAAAATGACATTTGTCTTTGCCCAAAGAATCCAACTTATTTAGTACCGTGGCTCTGAACAATTACTGGCCATTCTTTCCTGATTTCTGCTTGTTTCTTTTTGTCTTCCCACCAATCTTTACATCTGAGCCTGGGAAGTGTGCTGTTTAGACTTTGTCCGGGTCTCAAGCAGGATGCTTGATGCTGCTTAAACAGGGTTAGACCGAAATGTTTTGACTGGCATCGTTGTGACAAGGTCATCGGTCATCTCTGGATAGATTGATAGTACCCAAGTTTAAGGCAAACACCACATGGAAAACCCACGGAGCTGTGGATCCCGAGGCTAAGCAGGCAGCCTCCGCGGGCTTTGAATAATTCCACTGAGGAGAGAATGAAGTTTCAGGCCCGTTTCAGTTAATCTGCTCGCAGAACTGCCGAGGAGCGGCTGTTGGGCCTTGAGAGAAGGAGCAAACTCATTCCCCAGGTTCATCGCTGAGAAACAAATAGACGTCTCTTTTCTCAAGCAGGGGCAGGGAGCACAGGGATGGGATCCCGTACGCTGTGGCAGCGGCTCCGCTGCCTTCTTGTTTTTGCTGAAGCCGGCTACTTAAAAACAACCGGTCCCCAGGACTGGCTGTCCCCCAAACACGCTTGAAATTTTTAAGATTTTGAGACCCTGGTTGCAGCAACTGCTCTGGAGGTCTCATGCCGCACACACTCTGGGAAGCCTGGGGTGGGCAGGTGGTGGGGGGAGTTTGTAATAAGATGAGCGGACGGGTTAGTGAGCGCTTTCCACTTGCCAGGCGCGGGTAAGGCGCTTCAAGTACATTTAGCCCGCCCGGCAACCATGCGGAGAAGGCATCGTCACTAACCGCCACGTTACAAATGGGGACACTGAGGCTCAGAAAGATTAGGTAGGTTGTCTAAAGTCGCGTGACTAATGAGTGCTGGCGGCAAATTCAAATCCGAGTCAGCGAGGCTCCAAGTGCATTTTCCTGCTCGCTCTAGCCAAACCTCTACCTCACTGTCCGGACTGAAGCCAGAGGGGCGTGAGGGCACCTTGGGAGAGGTTAGACGCCCCTTGCTACGGGGCCTGGGAGAGAAGCAGAAACTGTAGCGGAACCCCTCCTTTACCACTACGCGTGTGTGTATGGCGGCGGCGGTGGCGGGGCGGGTGGAGGGGGGGGTTGTCCCAGACCCGCCAGATTCTAGGACTTCCAGCGGTCCCCGGCGTACTCAGGTCTCGCGGTGACGGGACCCTAGGACCCTAGGACCCAGAGGTCTTAGGGAACTCTCATGTGGGAGGTGGGCGAAAGTTCAAAGGGGGTGCTCAGAGGCTCGGGAGTCCAGCAGCGCCTGAATAAGGTCTCGGAGAGAGTGTGGTGGACCCACAATGGCGAGCGGGGTGGGGGTGGGGGGGCCTGCTCCCACCGTGACCTACAAGAGGCAGGCGGGGCTTGGCTGGGGCAGAGGTCAATGCGGTCCTACCACCCCCATCCCCCAGCACCGCTGGGAACTGCGTAGGCAGGACAGCTGGCTGACCCCGCACTAAGGAAGCTGTAGAGGCCGCTTCCCATTCACCCTTCTCATCCTGGGCCCGCTGACTTACCACCATCCTGGCGTGTCTCAGGGGCTTTTGGAAAGAGCTCACCGACATGCACCCCTCTAACCCACTGCCCTCCTCTTCATTACTGAGAGGAAGACCATATGCATAAACAAATCACTTCGACCACGTAGGAAACGATCAAACTTTTATAAAAATCCATCGCTCCCAAATCGATGGGTGAATATTTGCTGGGAATTTGTTCCAGAGGAATAAATAAGGAGCGTGAGTATATTAAATGCAAACGGGGGGGGAGGGGGGGAGACATAGTGCTGTTTTTCTTCATTGATTAATGACCTATAAAATAAAACAAGTGGGGAGAGGAGCCGGGATCGATAAATTAACTACCCAAATTCATCATTTTTTCGAGCGATTTTTTCCCCGAAAATTATCTTTAGAAAGTCCATTGGACCCCTTAGTTGGGAGGGAGGAAGGGAGTGCAAAGCCAGAGCAGAGAGGGAGTGACAGGAAGGGGCAGGAAAGCAAGAACAGGATTCTGTCTGAGAGACCCTCTATCTGATTTCGTTTGACACACAATTTTCACATTTGCCTTTCATATTAATTATTTTTTTTTCTCTTGATGGAGGAGGGGAACAAATGGTCGGTTTCCTCTGACAGAACTCCAATAAAGGATTCAACAGCTCTCCTATCTGCCCTCAGCTCTCCTGCTTCTAGGTTTAAGGTCATGGGTGGCTGAGTTAATAATTCATTAATATAGACATTTATTCAGAAGGGTTCTCTGAGATCCACTCTCCCAGCCTCCTCCTAGAGATTTATTTTCCTGGGAAATGGATGGGGTTTGGTGGGGGCAGGGTGGGGGGGAGATTGGGCTGCAGGTGAAATGAGTGGAGGAGTAAAAGGAAAATGAAGAGAGGCTGGATACAGCTAGGAAGAATCTTTGTTTACCCAGATTAGTGGACAGGTTCCACTAACTGAAGACTTTGGAACACAGGCAAAGGGGGAAATCTCTGGAAAGAGACTACCCTCCACCACTCATGAAGTTCCCAAAGGAGGAGCTTTGCAACTTGCCAGACCTCGAATCTAAAGGAAGCTCTCTTCCTAAGAGCACAGGCACCTTCTGGTGGACACTCTATCCTCTCAGAAAGGGACTTTGGTGGCATTAAAACAAAACCAAAAAGTCCACATCCTCATGAAGTTTACATTTGTGGGGGGCGGGATGGAAACAAAAGTAAACAATAATCAAGTAATTGTCAGATGGTAGTAAGTGCTACAAAGAACAATAAAGAAAGGAAAAGAAGAAAACAGTATAGTAGATGGAGGGTGTTACTATTTTAAATAGAGTAGTCAGGATAGGCTTCTCTTATACGGTGAAATTTGAATAGAGACTTAAAGCCAGAAAATGCCAGTTTTGTGCCTAGAGCAGGGCATTCCCAATGGCCCTGGATGAATGGAGTAGAAAGGCCTCTCCAAGGCCCTGGGTAAGGATTCTACCTTGTCAGGTCAGCCCCTGGCCACACTTGGCTGCCTTTGCTACTACTGGTTCCCATAAGATGCTGTGAGCTACTTAATATCATTTCAAATACATCCGTTCACTGTTTATATCAGCTAAAGTTACGTCTGTTGCCAGTGACTTACAGCTTTACACAGTGACCTACCCCCAAATGTCTGGGCCTCAGTGTCTTCAACAGCGTAATGAAAGGATGGGACTAACATGGCTTTCTATATTAAACTTTTTATGAAGCAGCTACCAAATTCTGACCTCCCTCTCTACCACCCATATTATGCTCCACTTCCTGAAAGCTGTGAGTCTACGGTATGCGGTGTGTAAAATGTATTGGGAAACTGTAAACAAGAAAACCCACACCTTTTTAATTTAATCACTGCTGTCTTCCCATTGATCTCTTTGCATCTTCATTTATTTGTCCTTACTTAGTGACAGAAAACAGTGCCAGCTACCATGAGAAAAAAAGGCGTGAGGAATACGGAGCATGAAGTGGAAGGCACTGGAAATCTTAGCAAGCCGAAGTCAGCTCTTTCCTCAGATGGTACATGAGCCTCGCCATTCTTCTGAGGTCTTGGCGTTTTACACATGTCGTCTCCTCAGCTTTCCTCCCGTCACAACAGTACTGAGAGGACAAGGTCCTAACTTTGCCAGGTCAGAGACAGTCTCTGGGACTAGGAGACCAAGCTCAGCCTATTTCTGACTGCTCTCTTTTATCCTCCGCCAGGATCACTGCAGACAGCACCTGTTCACTTCACTTGAAATGCAACCGAACCCTCCAGCTCCTTTGGCCCTGGTCACCCAACAGCTGTCACTCAAACAATGCCTCTCAGCCACCCCAGGACTGATTTGGATTTGACCTACTGACCTCGAGGTGAAAGGCTCTGCAGTCCATTACCAATTCCTGGGGCCAGTTCATTCTCCCAGGAAAGCCTCTAAATATATCCTTTCCGTTTCTAGGGAAATCAGCTATTATTACTTGCAAAGGCCTCGTAAGTTTAAAACATATCAGGACGGTTCGGTCCCATAAAGACTTAATGAATAGCCATTGAGTGAAAAACAGCTGTTGTTTTTTCTTTAAGTCTTGACAAGTAAAGGAAAAGAGAAATAATTATACAAGGAGGACTATCCCTTCAGAAACTCGTATATTCCCTTCACTATCACCTTCACGCCCACCCTTCCCCCAGGAATTTACTCTTCCATTTTTCCGAGAATCTATAAGAATAGATAAGCCGAATTGAAGTTACCTACAAATTAACAGCTATACACAATATCTAATGTGTGCCTACTGTGTACAAGAGATTATTGGTAGGGATCTTTGGGACAGTCTCCTTTGAAGTTCTTCTAGAGAATGCTACCTGGTTCTAATAGTCTTCCTTTGGTTACCAGATTGTTGCCTAAATTAGTTGAAGCCTGTAGGCCTTAAGTTGCAATCAGAGCGAGGCAAGTATATTGCTGTACATCTGTTTGAAATTAGGAACATATGCCATGGTGGGTTCACATTCTGAGGGTTGGTTGTTCCTACTGCATGGTGGGTTCCCCTCAGTGCCTGGCCATAGCCTCTAGGAGCCAGAATGGCTTCCAGTGAGCCCCATAACTGAGGCGGCACTAAGGTCTTCCCCCTAGGCCAGCCTGAGGAAACAAGATCCCATGTTCCCATATATACATGCTTTCTTACATACACCTATGGGACCCTGGGAAGTCTGTCTGCACCCCCATCCTAAACTCCCCTGGCTGAGTTGATGCCTGCCCTTACCCTTCTCTGAATTAGAGGGTCAGAGGATGATACTAAAGCTTGTTTTTATTGTATTATTTCTGGTGAGTTTATGTTCTCTGTGTAAGAGCCTCTCAGTTTAAAAAGCAAAAAAAAACCTAATCTTAGTTTCCTCTTTTGAACTGGAAAGCTTAGACCAAAATAAAGACACTGTGCAGGTTGCTGGGTAGAAAACCAAAAGAGTGTGAAGCTCAGTACCTCTGCCTTCAGTCCTCTATCCTGGGGAAATCTTTCAGAAGCTCAGCCTTCCCTCTCCAAGATCTGGACCCATCAAGTGGCATAAGAGTTCAGAAGAAGAAACCGTCTCTTTAAGCTTTAGGCTAGGAGATGATCAAGCAAAGCTTCACAGAAGAGGTGGGCCATAGAGATTTTCTACATTTCAGTGGGTAGAGAGGACCTGAGGAAAGGCACTCTAGGACAGGGGAATGGTCTGAGCAAAGATATGACCCTACACAAATAAACTGGGAGGACCAGGTGACTTTTCATCCTCCATTCGTGAGTATCACAGTTGAATGGCTAGTCGCCCTAAGAGCCAGAACCCCATCTCCTTGGGGGCCCTTTGGTCATAGTCCATAGATTCAGAAAGATGTTTTTATGAGAATGTCCTGAGTCAACATGCTCAAGTTTAAGTCTGAAAATTAGCTTACTACTAAGATAACTAAAAAAACAAATGAAGCCATCGGCACAGCAGAAATTGCACTGGACTATGATTTGATAAGCTTGGCAATGCCATTTCCTGGCTCTGGATGGCACAAGCTGTGATTCTCTGACTTGCTCTTTTTAAACTGTAAAGAAGTATGAAATATATTTATATAGACTAAAGCTGAGAGAAGTTTAAAAGACTAGTGATCCAGATCCTTCTAAAGTAAAATCCATATAGGAAAATGTTTTGGAATAAGCAGATACATTTCCTATATGGTTTTTACTTACAGATGAACTGTGTTTAATCCCCCTTCAAAAGAAATAAAAACAAAAGAAATTACAAAAAAATGACAAGAGTCTTCAGACTCAACGAAAAAAATGATTTTTTCATTGACAAGACTACTAGATTCTAAAAAAGAACACAAAAAAGGCTTTTCATGATCATATAATGCATTCTTAGTCCATTATTTTTATAATACAGTAATTGACAAGTGACACTGGAACATTGATTAAAAAACAACATTTTGAACATTCAATAATTAACAATTTCGCTTTTAAAAATATTGTTAAGCTTGACCACATTTTGGGCATTTTCTTCTTGTCTGTCTACATTGGCAAGCATTTTTCAGTTGAAACATATGTTTGGGCAGACAAGTATTTTATTTGGCAGCAACCTAATAGTTTAAGTACAGATTTCAAAATCAAGTGTTTGCTCCATAAGCATATGTTTTCAAACAGAAGCATCTCTCACAATTGTTTCCTCAACATAATGTTTGTCTTGGAGCCAGTAGAGAAGGCCAAGCATTCCAGTAAACTTCTAATGTAAGTTCATCACCTTCTGTCACCTTCAAGATTTTCTATTGGTCACATTCTCTTACAGATTTCCATGGATTGCTTTAGAAGGCTAACCCTCGCCCTCCCCCTCCTAAATGCTTTGTAAGATGAATGCAAGTATATTCAAATGATTTTTTTTCTTGGTAAAAATGGATCAGTAGTACATGCACATGTACCAATGTTCATTTCATTTGTGTAGATGTTACTTTATTTGTGATCTGACAAATGGCGCTATTTGTCCTCTCATTTCCAGTTAGAGTTGTGAAAGTGGGTAGCAGGAGCTTCTCCACTCCCTTCTCCCCGACAGAGAGGATCAAGTTGGTGTGAGTCTCTGAGTGACTGTGTATGTGTGTGTGAAGATGTAGAACCACTATGATGTGTCCCCAAGGTCTAAGAAGCGTGTTAAGAAGAATCAGGGATGATGTCATCTGTTTATATTACTGAGGACTCTTGCAACTGCAGGTGACAGAAATTAAACTGGTAACAGCTTAAAAAAAAGGATTCAATGGCTTACATATACATTAAAAACAAGGTTATGGGGTTTCAGGTATAGATGAACTCAGAGATTCGAACGACTTCATGAAGTCTCAGTCTTTCTCTTTATCTCTTGGTTCTGCCTTCTCCTGTTCTGACTTTAATCTCAGGCAAAATCTACCACGTGGCTGTCCCCCAGCAGCTCCAAGTTTACCTTATTCTTCTAGATAGCAATCTCAGGGAAAAGATCACTTGTTTCCCAATTATTTCAACAAAAGTTCTGGAGTTGAGTCTTAACAGGCTATTTTGTGTCATCCAGCTATCCCCAAACTAATCATTGCAGCCAAAGAAATGGAGTATATTGACTGGCCAGGCCTGGATATTAGCCCTAACCAAACCATGTAGACTGAGATTGGGTAGGAATAGTTTTTCAAAAGAAAGCCAGGTGCTATTGCTAGAAGAGTGGGAATGAATGCTGACAAGGGAGTAGCAGATGTCCCCTCCCCTATGAAGGTTTTGCCTACTGAGAGCTACAAGTCCTCCTTTATAGAGAATATCACCATTGGCAAGCCTCATGCCGTTTATAGCAAATTTCTATCCATTTCTTGGATAATGGGCAGCAGTACTTGGCCTTCCCTGCTGAATCCACCATAAGCATGTCTTAGGAGCAGAGCCTTAGCTAACAATTTTGGTTCCGAGGGCAAATCACCCTGTAGCACACACCAAGAGTTCACCGACGCAGTTCCCATTTGCAGCCCTCTTTTCCCTACTCAATTTCTAGGATTGATTTAGAAGTAGCAATAAAACATAAGTAGAAGTTCTTGTATAAAAGTTCTAAGAAAGATTTTAAGAAGAGATCATTTCAGCTGTCATGCCCTTTAGACTTTTGACTTTTGTCTTTCACCTCTTATTTCTTTCATCTTGGAACATAAACACACTAAGCAAAGGTACAGAAGTCATCTTGCCATACTGAGGAAGAAAGCTACAGGCTAAAGCGGGAAGAGCTGGAATATAGAAAGTGCCCAGGTCCCTTGTGGAATCACAGAGCTACAATCCTAGCCTTGGACTGTCTATCTCTGGACTTCCTATTGAGCAAGACAAACCCATGCTTGCAGCCAAATGCAATCTTAACCAATAAGCAAACCTCTAAATCATCTATGTAATTTGTGATGTGGTTTACAGAAAGGTTTTATTAATTAGGCACACCACCTGCTGGCTCCCTATTTTTATTAATAATTCTTCCTACCTAGGTGCTAAGCTCATAGTTTCTATGCTTTCAATGAGGCATATATATACTGTCGATGAGGCAGAATAGTTAGGTGATATAGTTAGTGAATATAACTCTAAATCAGAGCATTTGGATTCAAACCTAGCTCCGACACAGAAATTAGTAGGTCCATGACCTTATATAAGTTACTTAACATTACTGTACCCCACAGACCTCATCTCTAGTATCGTTATAAGCATTCAATGTGTTTAGTCTGGGAAAAATATTCATAGAAAGCACTTTCACTATATCTAATATATACATTACTTTTTAAAAATTGTTTAAAATTTGTGTCCCCTACATTTTGGTATTCTAGAAGTAATTCCAGTTAACACATATGGCTCAGCAGTGAACACATGGCATGTAGACACAGATGGTTAATTGTTCCAGTTTCTTGTCTTCTTGTTTTCCCCTCCCACTTCCATAGGGTGGGGATAGTTGGCCCCAAGGACAGTTGGTACTTCCAAAATTATGCCACCAGTTTCCTTATTCAACTCTAGCTAAAAACCAAGGTTGATTATATTTTTACCTCTAAATGTTTATGAATCACAACCCAATCCATATATAGCCTGTGTTGTCAGGACATTCAGTGTACCATCTCCAACTTCTCCTTGACCATTTACCACATTTTTTCTCTTGCAACTTGATTCTAGTCACTTTCAAGATATTTATTCTGATGTTTGGGCTGATCTCTTAAATGCACATTTATTTGCTTTGGCCAACTATATTTTCTCTGACTATAAGAAAAAGCTGGATATGAAATCAATAATTATGATTGAGAACATATATATTTTACACAAAAAGAAATGCTTCAGGAAAAATATATTTTATTTTGAGTCCATAACAAGTAGGTTTAGTGGCAGGTCACTATCCTGATCATCAGGACACTCATCTTGAAGTTAACTGGTTAACTTAACGTCCTCTCACTCCCAGCCCAAGTACATGCTACTTGCCAGGAAACGAACTGCATTTCAGAACAAAGATAAGTAGTTTTAGCTAAAACTTATTGAGTATAGGCTGTGTACCAAGTCATGGGGTAAGTGCTTTTCATTGTAATATTTCATGTAATATTCACTTTGATATAAGTTACCTTTGAAGGAAGACATTTAGGTTTTTTCCCTTATAGTTTTACTACTTAAGAGTGTGTGTCTAAATAACATATTCCGTTTCACCTGTTTTTGAACTTTATGAATAGAATCATACGGAATACTTTCTTTAGAATCTTGCTTCTTTTGCTCAATATTATATTTGTATGATTTATCCACATTGTTTAATGTGACTCAGCTCATTCATTTTTAATGTTACCTATTTTAAGAATACAACATAAGTTGTTTGTTTTACTCCTGATAGACATTTGAACTATTTTCGCTATTTGGTTATTATGAAAAATTCTGCTGTGGACATTTCTAAACCTGTATGCTATTACACTTATGCATGAGGTTCTGTATGGTATAGACCCATGAGTGCTGAATCAGAGGTTTGTAGACTTTAAACTTTGCTAGAAAGTGCCAAACTGTTTTCCAAAATTGGTACATTAATTTGTACTCTCACAAGCAAGGAAGAGAGTTCTTGCTATACCATACTTTGTTAACACTTGGAATTATTAGTTCATTTTTTTTTTCTATCTGGTGGTAAATTTTGACATTTTGACATTACAGTAATTTGCATTTCCCCGATTACTAATAAGTTGAACAGCAATTCATATGGTCATTGGCTATTTAGAATTTCTCTTTTATGTGGTGCTTATTAATGACTCTTGCATAATTTTGTATTCTGTTTTTTAGAACTTGATTTGCAAGGGGAGGGGTTATTTTCATACAGTCTCTTTATAAGTTGTTTGTCAATTGTATACATTGCAAGTATCTTCTCCCCTTCTGTGACTATAGTTTTACTCTCTTCATGGGCTCTTAATTTTAATATGAAATGTTAAGCAATTTTGTTTCATCAGTGTTCAATGTTTCAGTAAGAAATCCTTTTCTATACTGAGGACTTGAATATATTCCATTTTTTTCTAAAAAAATTTCTCGAACTTCCATTTCCAGTCAAGATGGAATAACAGAGCCTGGGCTGGATTGACCTTCCTGTCCAAAACAACTAAGAAATTGAACAAAATATATAAAACAATAGTTGTCAAAACACTGAACATCAGGCAATGAAAGACAGTGATCCCTCAGAGGTGGAAAGCAAATGACATGAGCTCTCCAAGCACCCTAGCCTGCTGCTTTGAGACAGTCTCCAGGACATGGCAGGGGGCAGGAGGGTAGGGTAGGGTAGAGAGAGGAAATCAGGTAGAGATCAGCAGACTTCCTGAGTTGAGGAGACAGAGTCAAGATTCTGGGGAGTCCTACACAGCTAGAGTTTGTAGAATAGAGGACTCAAGAGAGGACTACATAAAGCGAGCACTCCAGAAATCTGCAGAAGCCTCCTAGACTGTTCAGCAGAGTACTGATCAGCATATGCATGTGACTCACCCATTTCTCCTCCCCTGAGGAAATCAGTGATTCTAGTTTTACATATCTTTCCAGAGATATTCTATGCATATATAGTTCCCCTTCCTGAAATGTTTTATGATACATGTTCTTCTAAATCTTAGTTTTTTTCTTAAAAATATACCTTAGGGATTGTTCCATATCTGTAAATAAAGAGCTTTCTCAATTTTTTATAACTTTATGATCTAATCATTAATTT
Source organism: Pteropus medius (assembly GCF_902729225.1). Taxonomy (NCBI): domain Eukaryota; kingdom Metazoa; phylum Chordata; class Mammalia; order Chiroptera; family Pteropodidae; genus Pteropus; species Pteropus medius. Next base: position 15,579,889 of record NW_024352785.1, on the reverse strand, counting down.
AAGCAGTTATCAACTGATGGTCATTTAAATCATTTCAAACCTTTTATTATACACACAATGGTACGAGTTGGTACACATACCCTTTCATTTATTCTGATGAATATTCAGTGGTGTATAGGAGCAGGTTCATATGGGCTCTCAAGAGCCGTTTGCTATAATTTCAGGAATTTTCAAAGCTGGTTAATATTAAGAGAATAGCTTGAAATTTTACACCATCAAAATTGGCAAAGTCTGAAAAAAAAAAAGAAAAATCCATTCCTCTATTTTGGGGGAGCGGTGCACAGAGAGTTGGTTGTTAAGTATATACGGCTTCCTCTGAACACAATCCCAGTAGTGGAACTGCTGGATCAAAGGGTATGTGCATTTGTTATATATACATATACATATACATATACATATACATATACATATACATATACATATACATATACATATACATATACATATACATATACATATATATATATATATTGCCCTTCATAAATTTCTACTAGCAATGTAGTCCTAAATTCTCACCAAGACACTGTTACCAAAATTAATGATCTTTGCCAATTTGATGGGTAAAATTGGTTCATCAATGAGGTTGTAATACTTATGTCACTTGTTATTGAAAATGAATATCTTTTTATGTCTTTTAAAATTTCTTTTTAATAAAAAAACTATTCATATCCTTTGCTCAGTTCCTTCCTTTAGATTTTGAAGATTTTTAAAATTATTATTATTGTTATTTATAAAAGCTCCTATGATATTAAAGAGATAAGCTCTTGTTCTGGTATAAGAGTTCCATATATCTTTTCTTAAAAGATTTTAAATTTTATATGTATTATTTTCTATTTTGAGAGGCAAAAACTCATGAAAGAAAATGTTAATTAGCAACAGAATCACTGAAAAAGAGATCTGACATACTAAATTCATTCTTATTTTCATCTTCATATTTTTTCCCTGTCTCCCCACTCCCCTTCCCTTTGACAACCATCATCTTGTTCTCCAAATCTATGGGTCTGTTTTGTTTTGTTTATTTATTATTTTTTTGATTCCACATGTAAACGAATTCATATGGTTTTTGTCTTCCTTTATCAGACTTATTTCACTTAACATTATACCCTCTAGGTCCATCCATGTTGTCGTAAATGACAAGATTTAATTCTTTTTTATTGCTGAGTAATATTCTATTGTATACATGTACCATACCTTCTTTACCCATTCATCTATCGATGGACACCTTGGTTGCTTCCATATCTTGGCCATTGTAAGTAATGCTGCAATATATCTAGGGGTACATATATCTTTTTAAATTAGTATTTTTGTTTTCTTTGGATAAATACTTAGAAGTAGAATTGCTAGGTCACATGGTAGCTCTATTTTTAAGGAATATCCACACTGTTTTCCATAGTGGCTACACCAATTTACAATCTCACCAGTATACAAGTGTTCCTTTTTCTCCACAGGATTATATGAATGATATATATAAAGTGCTTACGACAGTGCCTGGCATACAGTAAGTGCTATATAAGTGTTAGTTATTATGATTTCATTTTAAGTATAATGTAAATCATTATTATATCTATTTACAGTTTGTTCTTATTTGAAATTATCTATGGGAACTTGGATATGTAAGCGGTGCTAAATGTTTAATAAGGATATATAGAAATTTATTAAATATGTGAATTATTCAAATATTAATCAAAGAACAAGTAAAAGTGACTGTTTTCAATTTTATGTAAAATTACTGGAGTTGTAAATAAAAATCCTCCCTCTTGCCCCAAGCTACGTCCTTAGCCCTTCCTACAGTTTAGGTATGTGAGCCAATACATTCTCCTTCCTAAATGAGCCACTACACACAAGGCTTTCTCTCACCGGTGACGGTGTCTGATTAAAGCTTACTCATGTAAACTTGTGCCAGAAAGTCCTTCAATATTTTATAGGGTTAGGAAAATTAGACATCACTCCTCTTAGCTCCCTTTCCTCTCCCCCTTTCCACTGCCTTTTAAGGAAGGTATCCCATACTTCCCTGCATGCCACCTGACTATTGGGTAAGGTGGAATCATTAACTGTCTTCAGCTGGTTCCAGCAGCATTTCTATTCAAGAGTGCCAGTGTTTCCGAAGACCTATATCGAATAAAATCGAAATGCACTGTTTTTTTCATTCAAACCCCTTCATCAGTCTGGCCCCGATCTACTTTGCCATTCACCTCCCATAACTTCAGATATGGCCCCTTTCTTCTTGCCAGAATGGTCTCTCCACTCTCCCCCATAAGTACCATTATCATGTATGATCTGCATTTGCGTTTTCTGTTTCCCGCTTTGAGGTTGCTACTCCCTATTCCAAAGGCCCTCATATTTTAGGGTCCTGCTCAAGTCTTACTTTCCCCAGGAAGCCAGAACCACTCACATTCACCTTTCAAGGAGCTCCTATAGTTCTTACCATCTGGGTCATTGTTTTGGCACTGACATTCTGAACTGCAATGTATTATATTATACTAAGCTCCAAAATATGTGCTAGATTTGTCTCTCTAATAAAATGATAAATTTCTGGAGAATAGGGATTGCGACTTATCTTTATTATTCTATACCACACAGTACCTGACATGCCACAGACATGTAGAGGCTCTCATCAAATACTTGTTGAATCATTGTGGAATGAGTGAGTGAAGGAACAAGGGTATATACATAAATAAACGTACAAATGAATGGATGAATTGTTCTCAAGCCCCCACCACATGGAGGCTTGTTGAAGGCAAAACCAGAAGGGTTAAAGCCAGCAAGTGGCTCACAATGCTCAGAAATTATGGCAGGGGTAGAAGATGAGGTTGGCAAACTTAGAGAGAAAGTTTGAGGCCAGCTCCCCTCTCTGTATCACAAGAGTTTTCTTGTGCCCTAAGTATACAGAGTGCACACTCTTTCATAATGCCAGACATAAATAAAAACAAACTGAATTATTTCCCCCTTAGCATCTGTCTATATTCCTAATTCCTTCCTAAAGAAGAGAGTCTTTGCCCTCCGAGATCTCCGCGTGGCTTTCATACAGCCCTCTGGACTTGTTAAACTCCACTTTTGTAAACAGTTCTTCCAATGAAAGAAGGAAAATTAAGAGATTTCTCCCTTCCAAAGAAATAACTGATGAAATGATCACATTACCATTATCTCTTACAAATCTTTCCTATGGTCTAATAAGTCCCATTTAAGACCTGATTTGCACAAACAAGAAGTGTGTGGTCCATTTTCTTTTAAATAGGAAATGCCAGCACATGTCTGTGGATTGGCAGAATGCACTCATATCTCACACAGGACTGATACTGTGACATTCTAAATGAGGTCCATTGGGTATAATAATGGTGTGAAGAAATCTAAATACAAAACATTATGTGATCTAATCGACACAGAGGAACAAATCAGGAACTAGGCCAGTCCTAGAAAAGCCCCAAATAACCTGAAAAGGAAATCAAATTTGAACTACATGACTCTCATGAACTGTGCATGGAATATAGAGTTTGGAAATAACACATGACATCAGCTCCTAAAACAATGAGGAAAGTTTTCATTTATTATCTACACCCAATTTCTAGATTTCTGAGTGAAAAGTGAGCAAATATACACACTCAGAAGGAAAACTCTGCACAGCTGACTGTTTTGGTATTGTGGTAGAGTGGAGAATGTGGTAGGCCAGGGTAGACAGAGATCTAATAAAGAAATAAAGGGTTGAAGGTGAAGAATAAAGAGTTCCTCTCACTTCTCTGAGGGAACAGAATGCCAGTGGCTGAGAAAATTAAGTTAGGAGTCTTCTAGGAAACTTTCATTGTGCCTGCCCTTTCCATGCTCCTCTGTGAAGAGTTTGTTCCCAGTAGATGTATCATGTAAGTGTATCTTGAAGAACCAGTGCACTGGCCACTGCTAATTTGGTCAGGAATGGGAGCCTGACCCCATCACAGCAATCTACACAGGACTAAGTGGCCTTGTCCGTGATCTCTGCCCAGAGGCACAGATCTGGAGGGGATTGGCCCACCAATTAGATCTTTTCTCTTGAGTAGTATAAATTTGCAATAGTCTTTGGGTCTGTAAGAGCTAGCTCTCTGGAAGAGGAGAGCAAGAATTTGAGTCTAGGAGAGAAGCAAGGAATAAAAAGATGCCAGTTGTTGAAGGAACAATATGACTCATTCTCTAAAGTCACATTGTTTCTTAAAGGACATCATAGCCTTAGTGGGGCAGGGCCTCCTGAGTCAGTCTTCTTCTTTTCCACCGGAAGTGCCAATGCAAATGTTATATAGTTATTCCCCACTTGGGGTCTTTGGGGTGCACAGAGGCTGTTGAAGCATTTCTTGCACTTATTTCAGTTTCAGATGAAAAACTGCAGCTCCAGCACCCGAAGAGTACAGCCTTTATTTGACATGGGCATATAAGTTCCTTGGGCACAGGAGTAAGAGTGTCTTATTCTATTATCGATGCCTACATAGTCAACAATATCAACAGATATTTGTTCAATAAGACAAAGTTGGATAAAAAGCTCCCCTATAATGTCTTCTTTTCTCTAGGGTCAGAAAAATAAGATTCAGCCCTGCCATCTCACTAGCAGCTGGCTGACAGCTGTGAAAGGTGAGTCCACAGGCAGGGCAAACAGAAGGTGTGTCTCAGAGAAGTTGCCAGCTTCATCCTGCAGTTTTCTCAATGTCTTGTATAGATCTAGCTGCTGTGGGCAAAAAGGGGTCTAATACAGAGATCGTAGCGGGGGATGAGAGGAGAGACTAGAAAACTCAGGTTGGGCTGGGCAAACTTGCTCCTTTTCTTTCTTTCCTCTCTCTGCTTCCTTTTTATTCTTGCCCTCTTCTTCTGTTTGAACATTCTTGCTCTTGAGCTAAGGAAAGGGAACTTGATATAATCAATGATAAAGTCAGAGCGATTATTTTTTCCACCAAATACTTTACAATTCTTACATTTTTTAAAAATAACGGAAATAGAAATTTCCTTAGGAACGCTAAGTGCATTACTATTGAAGTCTTTGAAAGACCTCATCTCCTTTTACGGTCCTCCTTGTCTACTCAACTCCAGGCACACTGACCTCTTTGCTGTTCCTCGAAACAAACAGGTAGGTTCCCAGCTTAGGTCCTTTGCACTTGCTCTTCCTTCTGCCTGGAATTCTATTTCCCCACCCTTCCCCCCAGATATCCTCACGGTTCAGTCCGTCTTCCCTTTGAGGCCTTTACGAAACTGTCATCTTCCCAATGAGGCCTACCTTGATTTGTTCCTTCATTGCTTATTCATCTACCTTGTTTCATTTTTCTCCATGGTATGGATAATTATTTTATATAGTGTATGTTTTACTTATTTAGCTCATTTGGTGTCTGTCTTCTACAATAGAATGTAAAATAAAGACAGAATCTTTATTTTCCTGATCTTACCCAGTGCCTAGAATAGTGCGTGCTCTCAATTAAAACTTTTTGGGTTTCAAATGAATGTTCAATGTTTGTGAGGTGCAGATGTACCAGAGCTTCATCTTCCGTTGTGCCTTGCCACATTTCCAGTGACTGACTGTGAACTTGGGTACCATTCAGGCTACTGCCAGGTGGAACAGCAACTTGTGAAGGCTACAGCGTTGAAGGCCACATGCAGGACCTCGAATGGCCCAGTACAGTGATCGCATTTGTATCAATGAGATCAGAACTGAATGGAGAGTTCATCAATTAGGTTAAGTGATCGGCTATGTTCCTTAGCAATACAATTTGATACAAATTTTGTAAAATGTGGTAAAAAGGTAAGTGGTAACAATGACAGAAGACACCATCTTTTGATGTTTGAATCCTACTGAAGTCTCTTCAGACAGTTGTTATATAGGATCAAGGAGGGAATCTAGATAAATAAAGGACCAAAGTTGCTCACCCCTCACACTTCAATGTTGTCGTGTCATTTATCATGTGGAAAATGAAAGGAGGAAGTTAGATATCTCATTTGACTTTCTGTGGGCTGAAAATCTTCACCTCTTTGTCTGGATTGAAATGCAATACATGTTATATATAATGTTCAAGATATCCCTCTACCTTCAAACTTAAATTAACGGTCGGCAAAACAAGAGACACCTGAGAAAGGAGAATGATAATTAATGTTTTTCTAGACTAGACATCTAGTGAAGTTAGTAGAGTGTTTTCTGTGAACGATTCCCCTGAAGAACTAAACTTTGAAATGGTCAAAGTGTGCCTGCTGTAATTATCATTATAACAATTCAAGATTTGTGATTCCAAAGTTCTAAGTATTGAAAACTTAGATTGAGGTATGCTGGTTTTAATGACTCATAATTTGTCCTAGGTTGGGTCATGAATTACTCATAATTTTTTTTTCGTGGAGCACATTTATACTCTTCATGGAGCATGAGCTTCATTAAACTATTTTCTTACTGTAAAAACTAGGATAATTTTACAAGACAGCAGGGCAATGTGCCTATTCTGCACAGAATCTGAGCCAAATCTCATCTGGCATGTGTCAAGGCATCTCCTCTACACACTTATGAGATGCTTTACATCTGAATATGTACCTGGTATCTAGACAACTCAGATCACAGTTAACTTGCAGTTCACCCTCTCTTCATTATAAGGCCCACAGAGTAGCAATAGCTATTAGATGGAGCGATGAATTACCTGCTAACATATAAGCAAAGGTACCAGCTGAGGCTACTAGGCAGTAACAGAAACAAATGTGTAATTCCATCTAGCCATCTAGAGAGAAGAGGGAAATGTTCAAAAGTAGACTAGCACATCCCATTAGCAGAAGAGGTAAAATTTGTCTCTTTCTCACATAGACTAGTCACTCATTCGACAAACATGTGGTTGAGTCCCACCTCCATGCCAGGCCCACTGTAAAATAAAGGGCATGCCACGATGGATAGGGGCGGTTCCTGCTCACAAGATGTGCACAGTCTGGTGACTGTTGAGGGTGCCTTGTACCAAGGTACCTGGCAGATTCCTTCAGAGGCACTGAAGCAAGTCAGGAAAACTAAGTGATACACAAGGTATCTGGCCCATGACAATGTGATAACTGGATGTGACAAGAATATGACACATTCAAGAAAATATAAAATAAAAAGGGAAGGAAGAAGCATAAGACAAGACTCCTCAGTTCAGGATCTGACATAAACAAGTTGAGAGCAAAATATACAAAGAGTAACTTTTCAAATTCTTTAACTCTAAAAATCAAATTGCTCAAGCCATATCTATTCGACTTCACCTATTTGTTTAAAGATTGATTTTTTAAAAAATAAGAATAATTTTTTCTTTCTTTCTAAAATTCTCTTCTGTTAGTGGTAATAGCAAGAAGCGGTTCTGGATAATTTTAAGGCTCCCAAATTTCCATCAGACCCTCCTAACCCTTAACCTTATTTATTGTAAAGGAAATGGACTTTTCTCCAATCTCATAAAAAGAGCTATGCAAACATAGCTTCAAAACAAGCCCCCTACCCCTGCCTCCACCCTATCTTTTATCACCAGACTGTAGCACCCAAGATTCTTCCCATATGGATATTCTGGTGATGTTTAACGCTCAATCATGCCTTAGCAAGAGCAGAAAAGTGGTGATTTTGTGAAGTGAAGGGAGGGTTGTGCAATAGTGTCGTGTCCCCCCCAACCCCTGGGCCAATTCATGTCCGTTTGAAACCTCGGAATGTGACCTTATTTAGAAATAGGGTCTTCGAAGATGTTAGTATTTAAATTAAGATAAGATCCTATTGAATTAGGGTGGGTCCTAAATCCATTGGCTGGTATCCTTATAAAAAGGCCACGTGAAGATACAGACACACAGGAATGAAGGCTATGCGAAGACAAAAGCAGAGATTGGAGTTATGCTTCTACTAGTCAGGGAACAGCAGGAGCCACAAGAAGCTGGAGGAGGCAATGAAAGATTCTCCCTAAGAAACTCTGAAGGGAGCATGACCCTGAGGACACCTTGATTTCAGATTTCAGGCCCCTGAACTGTGAGAGAATAAATTTCTGTTGTTTTGAGCAACTCAGTTTATGGTACTTCATTATAGCAGCCTAAGGAAACTAATAAAGTGGTCATGAAAATAATCATGGTTAGAAGGAAAAAGCAATAAATATCAGTTGAAAGAGTTAATTGATCAATGACTCTTCATCAATGGAATGATATCTCATCTCCTCTGATGCAGCACAGCTACCAAAGCAGACTCAGGCTCTCAAGATAAAGGACCATTCAAATTGGCCCCTTAAAATCAGCACTGGTGATGTGAGTTAGGGAACTGGAAGGAGGAGTTGCTTTTGGCCTCCTCGGGCCAGTTGTGGGGCTAGAACAACCTCTCTGCAGTCTCAGAAAAGAGATCAAAGTTGAGCCTTTGAAATCACTCACAAAAACCGCAGCATGAAGCATACAGACCTGGGTCTGAATTTCCACTGCAGAATTACTACTGTAACTTTGAGCAAGTGCTTATTCTCTTTGAGTAAGCACTTACTCTTGTCTGGAAAACAGTATTAAGAAAACACTATTCAAGTATTTACCATAAAAACCTGCAAAATTCATCCTCCAAACTGCAGAACTGCTCTAAGATTCACCATATGTCCCACTTTGCCCTAGATAGTTCTAGTTTAAGCTATTATCCCAGTGTAATTACTAACAGCTCCTCTTACACTCATAAAAACTGTCTCAACTTGACCACGGATTATATATAGTCACCCTAGTTTTGAGGAATTCTCATAGACACAGCAGGGGAAAAGTTGTGTTGCACACCTGAGCCTGGGCTTGTGGCTGTAGAGAGCACCACCATCATACCTCAGCCATCACCCTAGAGAAGCTGTCCCCAACCTTTTTGGCACCAGGGACCGGTCCTCCCTATGAGAATCTAACGTCTGATGATCTGAGGTGGAGCTGAGGCGGTGATGCTAGTGCTGGGAGCGGCTGCAAATACAGGTGAAGCTTTGCTCCCTTGCCCGCTACTCACTCCCTGCTGTGTAGCCAGTTTCTAATAGGCCACGGACCAGTACCAGCTTGCAGCCCAGGTGTTAGGGACTCCTCCTCTGGAAGAATGCATTTTCTGTTATTTTCATTTATTGTGCATCTTTAACATATATGCATATTATTTATTTTCATTCTAGTTCACTTCAGTATAGGATAATGTAGTTGGTATATGATACTGTATAGTATTGTGTATCAAGCACAAAATATCCACTGATGTGTCTAATAATTAGAAGAGTGGTGTTCTTAATGCTTTGTATGATGCAGAAATCCTTGATGGATTACTATATAGATATTTAAAATGTTTGGTGATATTTGAAGCAAATTGATTGCAATTTTTGGATAACCCTGGAACTCATTACAATTTTTTTTTGTATTTAAGATAATGCAATATAGTCTCTCTCATTCCAAAAATCTTCTATCTGGCACATTTTCCGGAGCAAACTAAATTGATAATGAAGGGTATTTACTTCACTGTGTTGTGAAAAGTAACTAGAACACACATGTGTAAAACACATGGCACACAGTGGATGCTCTGTCCCCTCAATTTGAATAAAAACATTATATAGAGAGTAGGACTTTCAGTCTGTAAGTTGGGTGTACAAGAATGATCACTTCCTTTACTTATAGTTTAAGTACCCACTTAGGCCAGGTGACAGAAATGTAATTTCACTTGGAGGGAGCTTCCAGCTTTCCCTAAGATTGTGACAGAACATTCTGGGGTGCTCCTGTCATGCCAGGGCACTGGGTGTGGGAGACCATTGGTCCTCGGTCACCAGTCCACACAGTCAGAGTCGGATCTGTCCTTGTCCCTCCACATAGTTCTTTAAGGTCTCCTGCTGATTCCTGCTGCTGTTGGGCCCCATTTGGGGTAAAGGAGCTGCACTGCACAGTCTCTGGTCATCTCACCTCCTCCCCTCCCAAGTGCTGCTGTAACAAATTACCACAAACTTGGGGGCTTACCACAAACAACCCAAACATATTACCTTACAGTTCTGGAGGTCAGAAGTTCAACTCAAATCAAGGAGTCACCAGGGCTGGTTCCTCTTGGAAGTTCGAGGGGAGAATCCATTTACTTTCTTTTGCCACCTTCTGGAGGCCACCTGCATTCCTTGATTCCTGGAGCTTTCCTCCCTCTTCAGAGCGAGCAGCGTAAGATCATCTCGTCTCCTTCGCTGATTCTGTTCACCTGCCTCCCCCTAGTAAGGATCTCGAAGTTATATTGCATCCACCTGGGTACTCCAGGCTAATGCTCTCCATCTCAAAATCCTTAACTTCATCCAACTGCAAAGTCCTTTTTGCCATGCAAGGTAACATATTCACAGATTCTGGAATTAGAATGTGTAAATTTGGTGGGAGGCATTCTTCAGCCCATCACACCCCACACAATTGTTCCCTCCCTGGGGCCTCACAGCCCTCAAGGCTCTTCTGGAAGGCAGGGCACAGGTCCCCTCTCCTCTGGGACCCAGAGTCATGTTTCCATACCCTTGTACCCAATTTAGCTTCCCCATCCCAACCCCAGACCAGAAAAATACTAGTTTTTTTCAAATTTGAAGTTAAAAGGAAAACCTCTCCCTCACCCAAATATTTTGCTCAAACCCAGAATCTTCTTAGCTCTCCTAAATATTTGGCCTTTTGGAGCACGAAAACAAGTAATTTATAGCATGCTTCTGTTTTTTGGCTAGTCACCTCATTTTCCTGAGATTGCCAAGCATCTGATTAAAAGGAGGGAGGTGAAATGGGGAAATACGAGAAAAGTCTGTAAATTGATATGTCAAAGTATTATCCAGTCACATTTGCAAAAGAAGGTAGACCCTTCTGAGGGATGAACAGAGGCACGTCAGAAGGGGTCCCAACGGAAACAGCCTGAAGTTGGGCTCCTGAGCCTCTCCCTGCCTCTGGTGTCTTCTCACCCTCATTCCCACTGCAGCCACCACCCACCTTACTCCGCTCTAGGAGCGCCCTGCTTCCCCTTCAAAGTACTGGCCCAAATCTGCGTAGAATTTTTGCCCGTGTTTTCCTTAGCACACCTGAGACAGGCTGGCACTTTCATAAAGCAACATACTCAGTAATGAGACAGACAAAAAAGAAATAGTTACACAAAATGCAAACAATATAAAATTATCATGACTCCTTGGAGCAACTGTCTGACCGTGATAATACTCGCTCGCCCAGGAGGCTGTTAGAGCCCGCTAAGAAGAATATCTGTCTTTCTTCCTTCGTGCCCACCCCTGCCACCACCCCCATCCTCACCTTTCATTCCAGAGCAGGTGCCGCTTTATCCTCTGACACAGGGCAGCAAACCAGGCAACTCCGCTTCTTCCTAGTCCAAGTTAAATAGAAACCCATGCTCCCAAATCTGCCATCCATCCTACCACTCAGCCCTGGTTCTTCTGAAGGGCACCCCCAGACTGAGGACCGTACCGTGGTGATTGACAAACCGATAATCTCACTACCTGTGGAGAATTGTATATCTTATTCATAGGTGAAGACGACCGCCTATCACAAACATACACAGAGCTCTACAATATAAAAAATATCTCAAGAATGTGTAACTATATTTTCCCTACATAATTACACATTTATGGAGCAGGAAGGTAAATTTTCCAAGGGAGCAAATGTGAAATTCTAGTGGAGAAAGCATAATTTCCATTTTAAAAAAAGAAATACAGAAGAAAACCAATTTTTAAAATTGGTCAAGGGTCTTAGGCATTTCTCCAAAGAAAATATGCAAATGGCCAACAAGCCCAGAAAAGATGCTCAATATTATTAGTCATTAGGGAAATTTACAAATCAAAACTACAATAAGATACCACTTCACACCAACCAGGATGGATATAATTAAAACACACACACACACACACACACACACACACGCACGCACAATAACTGTCAGTGAGGATATGGACAAATTAGAACATTCATACATTTCTGATGTGAATGTAAAATGGTACAACTGCAGTGAAATACAGTTTGGCAGTTCCTCAGAAAGTTAGTCATAGAATTCTCTTATGACGCAGCATTTCCCCTCCTAGATATACACACAAGAGAATTGAAAACATATGCCCACACAAAAATCTGTACATGAATGTTCATAGCAGCATTATTCATAATGGTCAAAAAAAATGAAAACAGTCCACATACCCATTAGCAATAATTGGTATTATTTGAACAAATGTCCAAATGTTTTTAGCAGCACTGTTGACAAAAACCAAAAAGTGGAAACAATCCAAATATCTATCAATGAATAAAGAAATTATAGTATTTTCATAAAAGGCAGTATTACAATCCATGAAAAAGAATAAAGTAGTGGTATATGCTACAATGTGGATGAACTTCGAAAACATTATGTTAAGTGAAAGAAGCCAGGCACAAAAGGGCACATGAGGTATGACTTCATTTATATGAAATATCCAGAATAGACAAACCCACAGAAATGGAAAGCAGGTTGGTGGGACCCGGGACCGGGAGAGACTGCTTAATGGGTATGGAGTTTTCTTTTGGGGTGATGAAAATGTTTTCAAACTAGATGGAGGTGATGCCTGCATTGTGAATGCACTAAATACTACTGAATTGTATACTTTAAAATTGTTAATGTTGTGGTATATATAAACAATGGAATATGATTCAGCCATAAGAAAAGAAGAAATCTTCTCCTTGTGACAACATGGGTGGACCTTGAGGGCATTATGATAAGTGAAATAAGTCAGACAGACAAATACTATATGATCTCCCTTATATGTGGAATCTAAAAAAAAAAAAAAATTAAGCTCATAGAGGCAGAGAACAGATTGGTGGTTGCCAGAGGTGGGGGTTGGGGGCTGGGTAAAATGGGTGAAGGGTGTCAAAAGTTATAGACTTCCAGTTATAAAATAAATAAGTCATGGGGATGTAAAGGTACAAAAATGTTAATTTTCATGTTATGTAAATTTGATCTCATTTTTTAAAAAGAAAAGAAATACAGAACTACGTGTAAGAGGACCAGAGATGGAGTCCTGATTTTAATGCTGATTAGACATTTCACTATGAGCAAATAACTTAAACTCCTGTGAGCTTCAATTTCTTCATCTATAAAGTGAGATATTTGTGCCAATAATATTCGTACCACCTACTTGATAGCATTATTGTAGGAACAAAATGAGATGTCGTTTATTATATTTTTGTATCATGGAACAGTAATATAAAATGCTAGATAGTATTGCTTTGAGGTAATAGTCATTAAAATGTATGTACACTCCACATAAGAAAATCTAGACATCCCTTTCAAATTTTTACGAGATTCAAGTTGTGGTCAATTTATACACAACATTTGATTTTTTAATTAATTTCTATTTTGAAAATAAAAGATTAAAATAGACAATTCTTATCCAAATAGTAGGCAACATCTTAAAAATTTATTCTAGAATATCAAGCTTCATTATAGAATTGACCCTGGCGGAAAACAATAAAACATACATCACAAATTCTTTATGAACAGGTGACAGAAATATATGAGTCATTTTATATGCCTAATAGGCACAAATGTCACACAGTTACTTGTGGTATATCAGTTTCCCTTAGAGCAGGTTTTCACAATATTTTCAACAGGGTAATGATAAAAATATGGAAGGGGTGAGTAAAAACATCTTTAGTTTAAGAAAACACAAATTGGCCTTACGGTTGCAATGGCTTAATGTTTAATTGCACTGATAGTAAAAAATGTCCTCTCTCAAATTTCAATCTGACCTCAGTCTAGTTCAAATCAGGACAATGGGACATTTGACTTAAAAATAGAAAATAACATAAAAATTATCCACATATTAAAGGAGTTAGGAAATACTACCAAAAGATTAAAAGATCTCTTTTTTCTTTCCTCTTTTTCTTTCTTTCATACCATAAACAGTCCCATAGGAATTTCGTAATAAACAAGTGAAGTATGATGAAACCATTAGAATTTTTAGCATATTTATGAGGCTGACAAATAGTTACTCTTTTCTAATATTACATCTCTATACTATCTCCCCAAAGTGTGCTAGCTAATTTCTTAAAACATTTTAAAGAACAAAATACAAGAGAGTTGAGGGTTTTACAGGATTTCACAAATAGTATGGACTATTTAAATATAACTATTTTTCTTTAGAATGCCAGAGACATTTCATGCCACTGAGATTCTGGTCATCTAGTAATAAAGGCTGTGGTAAAATTATTCATTATCTACTATTTAGGGATTTACAATAAAATCCTCTAACACAAATTAGCCATATGCAGTTGTTATGAGTTTAGACGAAATTATAATAGCTTCATATAGCCAGATTATAAGCTGTCATTATAAAACTAGTTTAGTTTTATTACTAAACACACAAAGTGTCCAGCAGTGAGCACTTCAGTCCCCCAAATTCTCTAAGCCCATCATAATCCTGGAATTGTGATCCAGGCCCAAAACGTGTGGTTCTGAATAACCAAGGGTCCATTGCAGTTCTAAGCAACCAAGGACACCTCATAAACTTCATATTTTGAGTTCATATATTAAGTTGCATATATGAATAATTCATTTTCTCAGTTTTAATTAACCTTAGACATGTAATACCAAGAAAAATTGCTGACTAGCATGAGACAGTAAGTTGATACATTTCTCAAAAGAGCTCAACATTTTAGTTAACATTATAAGCAAATATAACAATTCTATTAGTCTTTTTGAGCTATTAAAAATAGTTTGCAGCTCCTTAGTACTACTTCAAGTATTTCTACACATCAGTAACTCGGGCTGTGAACAGTAAAGGTCTAACAGTATTGAGTGCTTATGAAGTACTTGACTCTATATATCCTAGACAGATGTGTGTCTGCACACACACACACACAATCTCAATTAACTCGCACCAAAATCTTGAGAAGGTGTTACTATTACCTCTTTTTTAGAGATTAAGATACTGAAGCTCAGACAGATTAAATAAATAGTCTGATGTCTCATAGCTAATAGGGAAAATTGGGGCTCAAATCCAGGGTCTTTGGACCCCAGAGACAAAGCTTACACACCCAAGTTAATGAGTTAAGTAAGGAACCCAGCATCCTGACATCAAACAAGCCTCCTGTGTGTTGAGAAGAGAAAACCAGAACCAAACCTGCTCCTATAACAAGTATTTTCCATCCGCTTGCTATATGCCTTGCATTGTGTGGGGCAAATGAGACACATGTGGCCACTGCCTTCACAGAGTTTACATTCTAGAAGTGAGTTAAGAAACTGGGCCAGTGACTCAAAAGAACTATGGAAATAGCAGTGATAACATGCCATAGGAGAAGCCTCTAGTTCCCAAGCAGACACTCAGGACGATGAGGAGGAGGTGAAAATAAATCTTATAACTGTGTCAAACTTAACAGATTTAACATGAGACCTTCAACTGATTTAACAAGCCTGGCTAGAGCACCATCTAAATGCAAGGCACCAAGCTGGGCCCTTTTTTTCATAAGATATTCCAATATTTTATGCATCTCCTACTTCATACATACAGGCATCTCCCAAAAGAAATCTGTACTTCCATTGAAAGATCACAGGTATTTGTTAAAGATCTCACTGATTATTCTAAAAGTGCTATGGAGATAACAGTCTCTTCCATGTGGGGAGCTGGCTGGACTTGAGGATACAGGGGCGGGGTGTTCCAGACCAGATTGCATGCAGGCAATGATCACAGAATTGGGGCATTCAGACCGTGTCTCCCTCCAATGCATCTAACCGTGGAAACTCAATCAGGTCCAGAAATGAATCCATTTCCTTTGCCTGTGTCCTTAAATTTGATGAATAGAGCCTTTGCTTAGAGCTACTGAAGCTGCTATTCATCTCAGTTAGTTGCTAAATAAAACGTTGTTCTTGGATGTAATTCTGGCGAATATGACTTTGGAGATTTTTCATTTAACTATGTAAGTCCAAATTATTCCCCAAGTGATTCTACATTTGAGCTATTTTTGTTGCACATGCTCCATATTTTTTTCCATGTTAGAGACTAGGAATCTAGGAAGACTGGGTTTGTTAGCTGACTGTGAAGAGGATAAACCTGAATACAAGTGCAAATTTCTGTGACAAAACAGCAACATTCATCCTCGTTTCCATTCAATGCAATTTGGTAATCCGGAAACAGTTTCGGACCTTTAATGAAGAAAGACAAAGTTTAAATAAACAAATAAGCCTGTGTTTGATGAGAGAATCAGTGATGTTGACTTCGAGTAGAGGTTCTAGTTGAACCTTCTTCAAATAATAGTTCAGAACCCTCTGGCGTTCTGTGATTAAGGACTTACCCACAAGTCTTGGTAGAATGTAACTGAACCATGAGCCTTTTAAAATTTCTAAAAAATTTTATTTTTATCTAGGTGAGGCGTGATCATAGTTAGAAATAAAAAAGTAACAACTAAAAGGCTTCTCACGAAAATACCAGTCTCTCACTTACTCCTGCCACCCTTCTGGACTCTGTCTTCAGAGGGCCCCACTTTGAGCTGTTACTTCTAGAATTTACACGTCTTAATTTTTCTAGATCGTAAGTTTTAATTCATATTTTTATTATAAAAATTTCAGAAAGCATATATAATACATATAATTATACACATATTTTTGAAGAATTCTTTAAAAAGTTAAGTTGCAAACATCCTGACACTTTACTCCTAAATACTATATATTAATACTAAATATAAAGTGATGCTATCTTTGCTTCCTCTTTTAGACGTTATCCCGTGATTTCCTGTTATGGGAGTTGAAGATTTAATTTTCTTACACTACCATCCATCTGTTTCACATGCCCCATCCTCCCAGTATCGTTATAGTATAATTTTGGGTTAAATATATTCAATGTTATATACTCTTTGTTTTTCTGAAATTAATACTTGCCTTGATTTTTCATGTGCTTATGTTCTTTGCTTAGTTTCTTCTTAATTCTTCCTACAGCATCCAAAAGCCTTTTAATTAAAACATTTCATTCATGGACCAATTTTCTCAGTTAATCTATCAGTGCACACACACGCACAGACACTTTTTTTTTTTTAAAGACATCCTCCCAGAGAACTTCACTCTCCCTTGGCTGTCATCCTTGAACTGTCAATCTCTGTTTGGATTCCCTGTCTCTGGGTCTCCTGCTTGGCGTACTCTCTTTTTTTGGTGAGACACAGTCTTTAAGAGATTCATGAGGAGAAAAAAAGCAGCATAAAGGACTACATCTAGCTCTTGTGTCATATTGCTTCAATCAGAACTGGTTTCCCTCCTCACCTGGCGTGCAGCTGTCACCCTGGCATCCTGTTCCCAATTATCGTGAGAATTCCTGTCACCATGCTGCTGCGTTCCAGCTCCACGTACCATATCCTCTTTTTTATTGCTATATTTATTCCCTTACTTTGGTGGTCACGGTCTCCAGAGAAAGGGTAGATGGAAAGTAAATCTTTTTAGAACTTTCATGTTCGAATATGTCTCTATTCTACACTTGATCGATATTTGGGCTGCCAATGCATTCTAGGCTGGAAATAACTTCCTTTCAGAATTTGGAATCATTCCTCTATTGTCTTTCAGCTCCGAGTGATACAGCAGAGAAGTTTGAAATAATTCAGATTCCTGATCCTTTGTATGTGACTTGTTTTGCCTTTTTTTGAAACTTGTAGAACTTGCCTTTTTTTGAAACTTGTAGAACTTTCCTTTTATTTCGAAATTTTAGGGTGATGTGTTTTGATGCAGATCACTTTCGATTCATGATGCTGGACATCTAGTGGGCTCATTCATCAAGATTCATGTTCTTCAGTTCTAGAAATATTTTTTGATACTTTCTTCCCTTATTTTTTCTATGTTCTCTCTTTTTAAAGAAACTCCTATTATTGGAACTTGTATACTAAATATCTAATTTTATTATCTTTAATCTCCTAGTTTTCATTTCTTTGTCTTGTTTTCTCTATGTTTTGGAAAATTTATTCAATATTTCTAATTCCAATTCTAAAACCATTTCTGCTATTATGCTTTTAATTTCTAAACGATATTTTTCTTCGAAAGTTCTTGGGGTTTTGTTTTATTGTTTTTTTTTGTTTGTTTGGTGGTTTTAGTGGGTTTTTGTTTGTTTGTTTTTTGTTTTTGGCCAGTAGCTTATGTTCCCTAAATGCAGTATCTCCTCAGAACTTTCTAAGGATATTAATGATCTCTCTGGTTTGGTGTTTTGTTTTATTTTATTATTTTATTTTCTTCTTTGATTTCCCCACATTGTTTTTTTTTCCCCCCGTTGGTTCATTTTAGCTTTTCTCTTCGGCTTTAGCAACATTCTTCAGGTATTTGGCAACCAGTGGCTGTCTGCTTATGTTTAATATGGGGAACGAGAAAGCTGATTGGAAGTTTTGAGGTGGTTGGTTTGGGTTTATCCATGTTGATCTTTACTGTAGGATGATCTGTCTGGGTTGTCTGGGAACATTTATTCTCTAGGGCTGGTCAGTTTCCACTTGGAATACTTTCTATCTCTCCTGCATAGAAGGGAAAAGGCTGGCTTCCTGTATTGAGAGTTAAATAGAAGAAAAGGCTGAACAGACTCATCATTCATTGCACAAACATTGGCTTAATTTCCTTATTTTAATACGGCAGCCCCACTTGTAGCTTTGCCTGACACCTCCCAGTTTACCCTCTGAAGGGAATAAACCTCCAGTGTCTCGCTGGGCTGGGAGAAGGGCAGGTTCCCGGGGTGGAGGGGCAGCCAGCCAGGTGCAGAGGAGGGTCTACTCACTTCCACAACAGCTCTCATCATGTTTCCTTAGTTTGCTATTCACCCCACCCTCCGCCTCTAGTTCCAGAAGTGCCTGCTGCTGCCAGTCCCAAGCCTTCTGAGGACCGTGCACGGCCATCAAGTTTGTTCTCAGCTTTCTCCACTCCAGGTTTAGAATTCGGTTTCCTGCACCTGCTAAGATGCCACCTGTCCACCTGCTTTCCAGTTTACAAGATGTCGTTCTTATCTCCTGTTGTATCCACCCTGCCCTGGTGAATTTATCTTTTTACTGTTGTTTTTACAGGGTTTCGGAAAAGAGCAAAATTAGACAAATTTGTTCAATGTGTCATATCATCTAGGAAGCTCTATTGTGCTTTGTTTTTACGCCATTGTAAATATTTTTCTAATTGTGAGAAGTATGTAATTCAAGATTATATGATAAATTTAACTATGAGACTTATATTAAAAACTACTTTAATCAGCTAAAGTAACCATGTCAGATAAAACCATGAGGTAATGACTAGAGCTTCTGAATTTTAAAAGGAAAGAGTGATTGAAAAAAGAAAGGAAGATGTTGAAAATGCCAAAAAACTGACATCTCTTGTAACACCCTGCATTTCCTCTTGAGTTTCCCTCTTCTAAGTTTCAGAAAAAGACCTGCTATGAGTCAGTGTCACATATTTTTTATGCTATGTTGACTGACCGAGAAAAATTACCTCTGATTCATTTTATGTCTTAAAACAAAATATATTCATGAGCTGATGTTAGCTTATTCAGTATGAAAGTTATTCCATTCCTAGGATGAGAGAGCCAAAGCACAATTTTTAAAGTCTCATATCTGGGTAGGAGATATCATTCCCTCATTTCCTCATGTCACAGAGAAAAAGGTCACCAATTACATTTTAAGACATGTCCTATGTATTGTGCCACAAAGATTAGTACATGCAAGCCTGTGGGAGGGGGCTAGAGTTCTTCATGAAAGGTTCCTGACTCTGTCAAATGTTGTCCATGGAGCTCGGTTTGGACCTGGTATCCTGGCTTTCCTCTCCCAAGAAGCTCGATCTTGCTTTCAGATGTGGATTCTCTTGCTCATTTTGCTAAGACCTGAGGTCTCTGTGGGTTGACTTTGTTGCTGGCTCGGCCTATCCCTGACTCATCATTTGCTTTCTGAAGCAGATTTTATGGCCTTACTCCTGTTACTCCCAGTATCACCTCTGAATTTCCACTCTTACGGTGGAGTTGGCAGGTAGAAATTGGAATCAAAGGAAAATGCCCTTGCAGCTACTCATATGGAAGTTGGGCTACTGTGTTCCAACGTTCTTTGTTTGTAGGGGTGACTCCTATGGTTGGGGGTGCAGTATCTCCTCATATTGCTCAGGTTTTTTGATTGCAGACAGAAGAATCCATGTTAGCTAGTTTAAGCAGAGGAGTTTTACTAAAAAATAGTAGGTACTTTATAGAATTTCTGCAAAGGTTAAAGCACTGGGCTTGGTTTTTACTCAGCCAGTTTCAAAGCAGTCAGGAGAAATGGCCAACTACTCCATTAAAAGTTCCAACTATTCCGGTAAAAGTTCCCTTCCACTGCCATCTGCCACACCCTGGACATGCCCTGGACTCTAAAATCTTCAACAAAGCTGAACCAGGAAAGTCAGGTGCCTCACTCACTACACTTGCCAGATCTGATCTCAAGACACTGTTCACATTTGCCATCTCTGCCTCCTCATCCTAAATGGCATGTATTCTTGGTGAAGGCTAGGTCACATGTGGAGACTAGTACAAGGGAGTCCTGGGGAATGTAGGTCTAATGTTCCAACCTCCACAGAACAAGAAGACAACTAGAGGCAAGTTAGAAAATGCGTTGAGTGAGGCACTTACAATATCTGCCACATCCTAAAGGGACTAGGAATTCCCCACATTACTCTGCTGGGATGAAGAAGCTCCCACCCTTCAGCCTGGACTCTGGAGTCTAGACAGGAGGGTGCTTCTAGATGGTGGAGAGAAAACAGTGTCTGGCCAGGGAGGGGAGATGGGAGTTAGATAAGGAGCAAGTGCAGCAGGAAATCTACTAGAATGGGTTGAGACTCAGGGCTCCTAAGATAGACACATCTAGGAGCCACCATACACAACTCTTTGGGCAGTAGAGTGTAGTTGTTAACTGTATAGACTCTGGAGCCAATATGCTGGGCCTGAGTCCAGGTTCTACCATTATTAGCCGTGTGACCTTGGGGGGTGTGTGTGTGTGTGAGTGTGAGTGTGTGTGTGTGTGTGTGTGCGCATGCGATGCGTGTGTAAGTCCATTTTCTTTGGGGGACCAGTCTGTATCCATGCTGGCGTGGCAATAGTGATGAGAGAGAGAGGGAGAAGTACCTCTTCTTATTTGAGGTTCTCTCTCTCTACTACTCTTAGAAGACTGAAGTGTTCTTTTATTAAGAAAGTCAACAGCTTTCCTAACAAGGAATCTGTCTCTCTGCATGAAGAACAATGGAACATTGCAGAGGAATCGCAAGGATTCGCTTAAGGAAATAAGCTCCTATATCGTAATTACAGATTAAAAGATTGTGACAGGGAGTATCGGTTATCTATTACTGCATAACAAATCACCCCCAAAAAATTAGTGTCTTCAAACAACAATCTATTATCTGTTGCACGTCTCCGAGTTGACTAGGCAATTCCTCTGCCAGTCTGGCCTTCACCCACCCACACCACTGCATGCAGCTGGCTGCTGGGCTGGAAGTCTAAGCTGGCCCCCCTCACACGTCTGGCAGTGGCAGTTGGTGCTAACTTCGGTGCCTGAGTCTAGTCCATGTGGCCTCTCAATCTCCTGCAGGCTAGACCCACTGCCTTATGTGGCAGTCTTTCTCAGTGCTCCAAGAAATGAAAGCTGAGCTGTGAAGCCACTTGAGGCCAAGGCTGAGGAACTCAAACCACTTCACTTCCGTCACATTCTATTGGTCAAAGCGAGCAAGGCCAGCCCAAGTTCAAAAGGTGGAGAAATGAATACCACTTCTGGATAAAATGAGCTGCAAAGCCACATTACAAAAGGGACTGCATAATGGAATGAGGTTTATCACACATGGGTAAATTCAGAACTGATGCAATTAGGCAGTTATACAGAAATTCCACATTCAGTAATTATACAGAAATTCCACATTCAATATCCATCTTCGCAAGGCAAACGCAACCATCATTATGACTAATAATTTCCCACTTCTTTTTTTGCAGTTCAGAAAAATTGAAAAACTATTTTTATAACTGCAGTTGAAGGCAGGAATTTTTAGTAACCTCTTGAATGAAATTAATGTCATTTTTTTAAAATTGTAGCTTAAAAATCATCTACTTATACCAAAATATCACCTTTATAAAGCCTCTTCAAGCCACGAGAGTCTAGAATCTAAGATTTACTTCAAGCCTTGAAAGACTTTATTGCCTCTGGCGTGTTCTCTCATTGAATGGAAACCATAGAGGCTTTTCACAATCATTCAAATCAGTTTATGATGTGCCCTTGCTAGAAAGAGAGGTAAAAATCCTCTTTATTCCCTGTTTAAAAACTTCCATCTGGGCTTAAGCTTGAAAATAGGTCAACTGTGGCCACCGCTGCTGGGAAGTCCTCTGCTGGCAGCCTAGTGCACAGACCAGCTGTAGAGAAGTGGAGAAGTGGCCTGCTCCCGTTCAGACTCTGGGGGAGGGAGGATTGCTGCTGGTGACAAAGCCACCCCTGTATGGAGTTATTTCGCTTCCCGAGACCTCTGCATTCTTATCTGTCAAGTGAGAGGCACTGGATTAAAGTCCTTCCTGTTCCGATATCGCAAGATTCTAGAAGCAGGGTTGATGGGGCAGGGCATTTCTGCCAGACCCCTGCCACATTCCATCCTGGCCTGGCTGGCGGCAGCAGCAGGAGGAGGCAGGAGGCGTGCAGAGGTTTGCAAGATGTTGGTGTAGTCCTAAGAGCAGGTGGGGGACTCGGAGTGCTTCCAGAGACAGGAATCAGTCTCCATACACCCCCGCTGTCTAGGCTGGGATTCTTTTTCCTTCTCCCTGTTATCTTTTCAAATTTGATTTTTAGTGACTACATTCGAAAACTACACTGTGGGGTTTACAAGATTTGAAAAATCTTTTCTTTTTAACAATTTTGTTGTTGTTGTGCTACAGGAGAGACAAGGCTTAATGCTTTTTCATTTTTGTAAATCATCTTTCTTCTTCAAAAAATATGTTTTAAACTCATAACTTACATAGCATCGTAAAAGACATCCCAGAGCATTATGTTAATTGAATTCAATGAAAAAATAAAATGCAAAGGTAGAAAGCAGAATAACCAAAAGGCTGAAAAAACAAAACAAAACACTAAAACACTAATAGTACTTACTTTGGGGAATTAGGACTGACATTTTTTCCTTTTATTTTCCTGAATTTTAACCTTTTTTATTAAAAAAAAATCCATATGGGAAAAATTAGTTTGCTCAAAAGTAGTTGCTTAATAGGCCCATACTTAGAGCCACATGTTTAAGGAGCAATTAAGAATTTTGTTTTCCCTCCTAAAATAATGCATTAGCTTGTTTGTATAGATATATGTGAAAACAGTGGCTTGCAGTTTATCTTATATTTGACTCTTAATTTTATGGCCATGGATTAGCCCTATGACAGTGAATACAGGTTCGATTTACAATTTCAGTATCTTTTCTCTCCAAGGAAAGCATATTAAACTGCCACTCCAGTGTCCTGGCGGCCATCTCAACCTGAAAGCTTGGTGGCCTTTAGACCTACCTTCAAACAGGAAAAAAGCAAACAAGCAAACAAACAAAACAAGATGAGAAGGAATGTTTTCTGTAACAATTTCAAATATGTACTATCAGCTTTCTTTCTTAAGCAATGCTCATGACCAGAAATCCTAGAAGCGACTGGCTTATCAGTTGATGGAGGAAAGATATTGAAAGAGAAATTGACACACACTGTTAGCCCATGGCCAGCACTGAACACACAAAATGATAAGAATGCCATTGTTTAAAAGAGCTGGAACTTTTTGAAACAGAGTCACATATGGACTTTGTCAATCTGATGTTTTAACGAGGAGATAGATGCCACCATTTGACTTTGCCAACTTTTTTTTTTTTGGTGGGGGGATGTTTGTTTCTGAGGATGCTAATTATATCTCAAGTTGCAGCCAAGGAAAAATTGTCCTCTAGACTATTGTAGCTACCAGCAGTTGGGCTCAGAATTGGATTTTTGTAAAACAGAAATGCTGGAAGTCTTTTAATGTCACTTAAAAATACTAATAGTTTGAGCTTTCCCAAATTTCCAACTTTTAAAGAAAAATTATTCAGGCAACTATTATTACCAAGAATGCAAATGATAGAAGTAGTTAAAGTTTGTCTCTTTTTCTACAATATTAGGGTGCCTTTAAACACGATGAGAAGTCATTATCGATAAATGAGAGTCAATTTGTACTGTACCTTTTAAATTCAGCATAATATATAGTATAATTCAGTCCCACAAAACATGTTTGTTTGAAGTAGATAAATCTGCTCATAGTAACTTCACAAACGTTCCTTTGACTTTGGATTTATTATTTCAACTGTCTCTGGTGAGGGCATTTCATATGCTTATAAATCTCTTTGTTTCTTTTTGTGTTTTAGTGCTTGATGTTAATGGACTCCATAACTGTTAGATACAACACATCTATCAGCAAAGGTTTAGAAACATTTATGCCAAGACTGTTTAAAAGTTGGCAGCCTTGCTGAATAGTAAATAACAGTGAATAGGAGAGAACATAAATATACAGATCAATTTAATAACAAATTGTCTCCAAAGAATTTTTTTAAAAGGTTGCCTGAACCGTCAGGGTAGACACATCCAACACAGATCAATGCAGCATGAAGTAGGAGTGATCAGGGTTCCAAAGAGCTAGATTTTAGTTCCTTTGCATAAATAAATTTTCCCTAATTTTTGGACTATGACCAATGTTTAATCAATCTCCTGCTTCACTCTAAATTACAAGAACCATACACTTCCTTGTCACTTCTTATCACTTCCCAATTATCATACTCAAATCCAACGATGCTTCCATGTTCCCAAAATAAACCATTTTTGACCACTTACTTTGTTAACTATTTGTGAAATTTCCATCACACTTGAACTTTGCAGAAGCATATTAAAGTTTCAGATGAACTTTCATTCCACAGTTTTATCTGTTTCTAACAATACCCTACCTCACAGGGGTAAAGGGGATATTGTATGTAAAGCTCTGTGTACATAATAGGAACTCAATAAAGGTTAGATTTCCCTTCTGCAATCTTTCCCAGTGAGCTGGATCTCCTACTCCATACTCTTTGGGCCATCACTTAGCATGCAACAGATGTTATTGTACATAGTTTAAACCCTTTTCATGTGTGCATCCTGCCTTTGAAGCTCTTTGAGGACAGGAATCACACATCTTCACATCTTCATTTTTGTACCCCAGTGTCCAGTATGGATAAGTGTCAGCAAATGTCAATGTGACTGCTTCTGTTCTGGTTGGTAAAGGAGCTTAGGGAGGGTGAGAATGGGGTCATTGCCTGTCATTGAGTGTTGGTAAATTTCATCCAGGTTGGCAAAGAAAAGAAAGATTTCTTTTTAATTCCTTGAAGGCTTTGACACTGAAAGTTTGGCAGGAGCAGACCAGGAAGAGGAGAATATTTGGGTAAATGACTAGCTCTAGAAAAACATGCTATGTACATTAAAGACAAGGATGATACGAAAGTCTCAGTAATTGCAAAGTGATCCTGAGTCTAGGCCAGTAGACTCCAGTGTCTCCTGATGATCTAAGGTTACTGCATGCTTCCTGTGTTCTAATACTTGAAAGAAATTTCCCAGGCAAAACCTCACCATTCAAAATAGCTAATACCCAAAAAGCATTTATTTGCTAAGCATGAACTTAATTTAACAAAAGTATTTGCGCCACTTCCATTGTAGTTTAAGGAAAAGGTAATATTTGACTCAACTAAGATGTCATTTACATAAATGAGGGGAAAGTTAACAGCAAACAAATAGTAAAGGGTTTTGAAAGACATTGAAATGTAGCTTTGAGAGACACATTTATTTTGCAAGTAGCAGAAATCTAAAGCTAGCTCCGATAACTAGAAAAAAACTAAATATGATAAAACTATACTCTCTACTACTCATAACTCATTAATAAACAAAACACAAGCAGTCTTGTGATAAATCAAAACTACAACAAAAGGAGCAAGCTACAAAAATATACCTACCTTATTTATTTCGATATTATTTTGATATTTTGATAACTGCCAACAAATTATCTAATCCGTTTTCTAATTTATACATGCAATGCATTTACATACATGTAATACATAGCTCATACATTTAATATTTAGCCTTATATTTTATCATTAATTTTAATTGTAGAATTTTACACTGAAGTGATTATATCACTTTAAACTTTTTTTTGAAACATGTGAAAGAGTCCATACAGGAATGCACACAAATGAAAGTAACTGTATCAGGTCATGAAATTGATAAAAAGTGATTTTTGAAGAGTTAATGACTGAGAATTTTCCAAAATTATAGAAAACATCAAGTCATAGAGTCAAGAAGCCCGATGAATCCCAAGCAGGATGAACAGAAAGAAATATACAATTAAGCAAATTCTAATAACTCTGTTTAAAAACTAAATACAAAGAGAAAATATTAAAATAATCCAAATTTCAAAAAAGACAGACTACCTTCAAAGAAGTAACAGTTGGACTAATAGCAGATTTCTAAATAGAAATAATAGAAGCTAGAAGTCAAAAGAAGTGACATATACTGCTAAAAGAAAATAATTTTATACTGGGCAGAATATCGATCAAGAATAACATTTTCAGACAAATAAAAATAAAATCATTTCTCACCAGCAGACTAGCACTTAAGGAAATACCAAACGGAGTGCTTCAGGCAGGAGGAAAATGATTTCAGGTACAAAGTCAGAAATATTAGAAGTAGTAAAGAGCAATGATAATGTAAATATGTGGATAAATCTAAATGCATATGACTTTATTGCGCAACAATGATTATATGTCCTGGGGAATAAAGATAAAAAACATGACATGACAACAATCACATAAAATTCCAGAGATGGCAAACAGAAGTAAAGTGTCCTGAGGTTTTGTATTATTGAGAAAGAGAGTAAAAGTAACAGGTAACATTAGGCTTTGAAATATCAAGAATCATGATGTAATCTTTAGTATAACCTCTGAAAGAGGAATAAAAAAATGTGTAACTGTCATATTAGTAGAGGAAGAATACAGAATGCTAAAATTTGTTCTATTAAATCAAAGTGAAAAAAAGAAACAAGAACATAACATGAAGTACGAATAGAAAATATTAAGATGTTAGATTTAAATCTATCAGCAAATACATAAATGTAAACAGGTGACATATTCTATTTAAGATAAAGATGATTGAACTTCATTAAAAAACAATTTATGCTATTTATGATATAGTAAAACACAAGGACAGAAAGACTAAAAGTAGAATCATAAAAAAGATAAACCAATACATTCAGTAACAATAATAAAAAGATGGTGTCAGACTTTAAGGGAAAAAAGCATTACTAGAAATAAAGAGTGACACTTCATAATGACAAATAATTCAATTTATCAAAAGATAATATTAGATTTGTTTATACTCAATAAAGTTGCCTCAAATCATATTAAGAAAATATATAAAGAAAAATTTGCACATCTACAAGAAATAGACAATCTATAGTCATAATGAGAGGTTTTAATATGCTCTCAGTAACTCTTATAATTAACAGATAAAGACTCAGTAAGGATAGAGATATGAAATGCAGGACTGACAAACAATCTAATGGACATATATAGATACTGGATACAACATAGGCAGAATTCCAACTGATTACACAGGAAATAGCTTCAAAAAAATGATCAGATTTTATGTCATAAAGCAAGTTTCTGCATATTTTAAAATAATGAGGTAATACAGAGTATGTTCTCTCATCACAATATACCTGCGCTAGAAATCACTAAAGAAAAGACTTTTTAAAAGTCGTATTTTGGAAATTAAACACTACTTCTAAATAACACATCGAAAAAGAAATGAAAGTATAAATTAGAAAATGTTTTATCTGAATGATAATGAAAACGCTACATATCAAAACTGGTGAGGAAAATTCAAAGTTGAGCTTATTGAGGGAGACTTCATTATTTTAATTGCATATAGAGCAATATAAAAGAGGAAAGGCTAACCACTCAGTGAATTAAGAGTTTATTTCAAGGAGACAGAAAAATAACAATAAATTAAACTCAGATGGAAGTAGAAGAAAGGAAATAAAATTAAGAACATAAACTAATGAATTAAAATCAAATATATTCCTCTGATTCCTTGATAAAGCTGTTCAAGGAAAAAAAAGCAATAACCAATGTTAAATATAAAAATAAAACCCTTATGATAGGCCCTGCAGACCTATAAAATTAGAAAGATATATTAACTTTGTGTAAGTAAACTTTAAAATATAAATGAAATGGATCAATTCCTCAAAAATACTACATGTAAAAATTGACAGAATAGAAAATTTTAATAATCTTTCTACTATTTAAAAAATTAAATTTATAATGGAAAACTTTACAATAAAGAAAACTCCAGGTTTTTCACATTTAAGGAAGAAATTATGGCAATCTCACACAAACCTTTTCAGAGGACAGGAAAGATGGCTACCATTTACCAGCTCATTTTAAAGGGCCAGAATAACCCTGATATAAAAAATGACAGGAAATTCCAAAAAAGGAAAAATTAAGGCTGGTCTGATTTATTAATGTAGGTGCTAATATCCTGAACGTAAGATTAGCAAATTTATCCACTAATATCAAAATGGGATTTTGGTGCTCTACTCTGAACTGAAGAGCTAGAGTCACACTTTACCTACTGTTTTTCCCTGAACTTCAAGAGAAATGCCTTTTATCAGTTTTTGGTAAGTTGGTTAAAAAAAATAAAATGAGCAAACCATATGCAGTAATATATTAAAAGGCCAATACATATTGTGCATATTCAGAATGCAAGATTAGGTTAAGATTTGAAAATCAGTGCAATTCGCCACATTAGTAGAATAAGAAAAAATCTTCTGATTATTTTGGTTGATTTCAACAGATGATGTTGATCAAATTTATGATAAAACTCTTAACAAACTAGGACTAGAAAGGAATTTTCTTAAACTGAAAAAGGATATCCTTCCCAAAATAAACTTCAACAAATATCAGATATAATGGTGAAATATTGAAAGTTTTCACCCTGGGACTGGGACCAACACAAGTTTATTAGTTTTCTAGGACTGCCATAACAAAGGACCACAAACCGGGTCACTTAAAACAGAATTTTGTCTCACAGTTCTGGAGGCTAGATATATGAAGTCAAGGTGTTGGCTGGGCCATGTTCTTTCTGAAGGGTTTAGGGGCATCCTTACTTGCCTCTTCCTAGCTTCTGGTAGTTGCCAGCAATCCTTGGCATTCCGTTGCTTACAGACACATCACTTTGCTCTCTGTCCCTATCTTCACACAGTATTTTCCTCAGTGTGTATCTCTCTCTTTTTTTATAAGGACACCAGTCACATTGTAGTAAAGTATACTCTACTCCAGGATGATATTAAGCTTAACTTGATTACATCTGCAAAGACCCTATTTCCAAATAGGGCCACATTTACAGATAATGAGGTTTAGGACTTCCACATATCTTTTGTTGGGACATAATTTAACCCAGGGATCCCCAACCCCCGGGCCACAGACCACTACTGGTCTGTGGCCTGTTAGGATCTGGGCTGCACAGCAGGAGGTGAGCGGAAGGCAAGACAGCGAAGCTTCATTGGTTTTTACAGCCACTCCCCAGAGCTAACATCACCGCTTCAGCTCCACCTCAGATCATTAGGCATTAGATTCTCATAGGAGCACTGGTCCCTGGTGCCCAAAAGGTTGGGGATGGCTGATTTAACCCAAAAAACAAGGACTCCAACCTTTGCTACCTCTTTTTGTGCTAAAGATCCTAACCAATGCAATGAAGCAGGAAAAGGAAATAAAAGTTAAAGATTAGAAAGGAAGAAATAAAATTGTCATTACTCATGGATGATGTAGTTGTCTATGTAGAAAATCCTAAATAATTCACAGATAATCATTAGATTAGAATAAGTTATTAACAAAGTTTTTCTATTCAAGATTAATATACAAAATTAATTTTACTACAATAGAATAGCAACAAACAGGAAAATAAATGTTTTAAAAGTTATAATTTACAAAGCATAAAAACCAAACACCTTGAAATCATTCTAACAAAATATGTATAAGACCTGTAGGCAGACAACTATAAACTCTAATTGAGAGCAATCAAAGAATACCTAAATAAATGGAGGAATATACCATGTTCATAAATTGGAAGACTCAATATTACAAATAAGCTATCTTTCCAAAATGATCTATAGATGCAATGCAATTCCAATCAAAATCCTAATTTATGGAAACTGACAAACTGATTCTCAGGTTTATACAGAAAAATTCAAGAAGATCCAATAATCTGTTCAACAAAGTGAGAAGACCTGTACCATCAAATATGAAGACTTACTATAAAGCTATTTTAATTAAGACAATGCCACATTGCACAAAGACAGATAAGTCAATGGTACAGAATAGAGAACCCACAAACATACCCATGCATATGTGGGCACGTGTTCCATGACAGAAGTAGCCATCACATGAGCAATGAATAAAGAATAGACTTTTCAGTAAATTGTGCTGGAACGACTTGATAGTCATATGAAAAAAAATTTAATTTGACCCTTAACTTGTGTTATCGATCAAAAGAGTTATATACAAAAAAAAAAAAGGGTGGATGAATTTCACAAACATAAATATGAGGAAAAGAATATAGCATATAGATTCTATTCACATAAAGTTAAAACTAAACCATAGTGTAAAAAGTCAGGATATGGTTAATTTGGGGAGAAGAAAGTGTTAGTATTTGGGATGGGGCACAAGAGCAGTTTCTAGAGAGATGGGAATTATTTCACTTCTTGAGGGAGAGGGGTTCTAGTTGTGTTTGTGATAATTCACTGACATGTGTATTTACATGTTGTACACTTTTCTTTATTTGTATCACTCTTCCCAATAAAAAATTTCTAAAAAATTACTTAGCCATATTCATTCATTCATTAAATTCAACAAATATTTAATGAGGAATCACTACATATCAGGCATTTTACTAGATCTGGGCCATCAGAATGAATAAATACAGGCATTGCTCTCTGTTCTGGTGGAACTTGCACTCTGAAAGGAGACAAACACTATAAACGTATACAATCACTTAGACAGATAAATGTATACAATCACTTAATGAGATAAGTGCTCTGATGCCCTTAGCTTGCTACAAAAGAAGTCTTTTTCTTTATTGGGGGTAAGGGTGATGAAGATAGACATTAGATCCTTCATTGGACTGAATTATTAAAATAATTCAGAAGTGTTCTGCCCACCTCTCAAAAGTTGCTGTTAATCCTTTCGTATATAATAAATGGTCCCAATGTAATTTTAGATCTACTCTTAGTTACCTGTAGGAATCCTATCTGCTTACCCAAGGCAAATCTTGGCTTTGAAAGTCATGACACCAGCTCCTAAGAAAACCAAGAGAATTCTGTTATTAAATTGCAGTTAATTTTGGAGCTATTATTCTAAAATAAAAAAGTGCTTTTGAAGTCCTAATTCAAAAAGCACTGAGTTTTAAAATAAGATTTTCTTGATTGTAAAATAATCACATGCTCAATGTAGAACGTCTGGAAAATCAGAAAATTACAAAGAAAACAAAAATCCATAATTCTATCACCATAGCTACTGTAAATGTTTTGGTGCACTTCTTTCCATTTTTAAAAAGGCCTTTATGTATTTATTTTCACAGTTGAGATCAGAATTACTATGTGATTTTGCACCCTGAGTTTTCCATTTAAAAATATAATGGGCATTTTCCCAGGTCATTACATAATCTTCCTAAACATTATTCTTAAATTTGTAAAAATTCTATCTCCAACTTAAATGATCTCAGAGAGAGGTCATTCATCATGTGTAGTAGTCAATCCATCCAGGGGTCCCAAAGTTCTGAGAGCCGTCCAAAACTTAGCTAAAGGCTCTGATGCAATACTGGGATCTGGCAGCCAAGGCTGAGGCTACTCCGAGGACAACTGAGGTCACAGACGGGGACGCATCCGCAGAGTCCCCCGCCCAGCGGCGCGCTAATTGCCACGCGAACTCTGAGCCTTGGGAGCACTTAACTTTCCATCGGGCTTAACAAGCACCTAAGTAGAGTGGTAAGTTCCTGGAGACGCCCCGCGCGCACCCTTCCGCTCTTGGGCTCCCGACCGCGCCTGCCTCTCCGGGGCGCCGCGTCGGAGCAACCCTGGCTCGCTCCAAGCCCAGCGCCCAGCGCTCCCACCCCAGGCACCGACCCGGCTGCGCCCTCTGCAGCGCGCCTCTCCGAGCCCCTAGTTCGTTCACTGGGCTGAACTTGGGAGGAGCGCGCCGCGGGTTCCGGCCGCATCCCGACCCGCCCGTCCTTATCCCCTCCCCACCCCCGGCCGGGAGCGCGCAGGCGCGGCGTGCGGGCAGTCCCGCCACGGCCCCGAGCCTGCCGAAGCGCTGCCGCCGCCGCCGCTCTGCCGCCGCTCGCCATGGGTCCGCGGCCCCGACTGCTGCTGCCTCTCGTGCTTTGCGTGGGGCTCGGCGCGCTCGTGCCTTCTGCGAGGGCCTCGGGCGTCCGAAAGCGAGGCCCCTCGGTGACAGCCAAGGTGACCGAGTGGCGGGCTGCGACTTCCTCTCGTGCGGGCCAGAGGGTTGGGGGAGCTTTGGGACTGGGACCTCCGTGTCAGGTGGCAAGGAGGGGGCTGGGGACAGGAGGTGGCGGCGGGGCCCGCGCGTGGTGGGAGGGTGACCTGGAGGCGCTGGCCCGAGTCCCAGCCCGCCCCCGCCGCCGGCTATTTGAACTTCATCTCCTGGGTCCGACGTGACGAGCCCGGGGACTTGGAGAAGCTTCCGGAACCCGTGGGCCTTTTCTCCAGGAAGGAGACAGTCCAAGCACTTCCTTCGGCGTGGCGGGGACTCGGGAACAGAAGCAGGAAGAGTGAGGGGAGGACGGAGACGGGTAGAGGAGACGCGCTCCCAGCCCAGGGGTTGCAGCGGGACCCCCCGCTGTGGATGTCACCCAGCATGGAAGAGCCAAGTCCAGCCCCGGCCGCGCGCTGCCCCGGCACGCGTGACAAGCCGCGCTCAAGGGGAGGCTGTCCTCCTCTACTGAGGAATCCCTTCTCCCCGGGGAGGGGGACGTGCGCTTTTAGACTTCAGGGGCCGGTGGGCAAGCGCCGGGCCTCGGATGGTGCTGACAGGCTCCGGCAGCACATGTATAACTGAATGCCGGCCTTTAAATCTCGATTAAGGGGGAAATGCCGTGGAGTGCCTTTACAGCTTCAGTTCTTTTTTCAGCGTATTTACCCCAGGTTCTAGAAGATAATGGCAGGGTGCAGAGGGAAAGAGACAGAGGGAGGGAAGGGGGAAGGAGGGAATGGATTTGGTGCCATTAATCACCACTTCTAGAAAAACTTAATTGGCAGTAGTGTCTTGGAATCTGGAAGGAGGGGCAGCTGCAAGTAGCCTTAACAACCAGTCCGGTGTTTGCCAGTGGAAATGATACTGCTAACTAGTAGAATGCTTCAATCTACCACAGACGCCATGGGAGGAAGAGGGATGATTAGGGGGTTGAGAAGGGGAGGCTCAGCCCAGCATCTAAGAGTGAACAGAAAGGCCGTGCCATGCTGCGTGTGTGACATAAACTTAGCCTGATTGTTTTGAGCAACGGTTCTACTCCCAGCCCCTTGATCTTTGGGGCTTATCTAGTTTAGAGAAATGGCTTGTACAGGCCACAGAGCCGAAGGTGGGGAAAAGGTGCTCTTTCAGTCTGCAGATATATTTGGGTCTCTTAAGATACAGACATAAATTTAAATTTCATAGAATTATGAAATGATTAAGGAAATAAACCCTAATATGGATTGAATGACATTAAAAAAAACCCACAGAGTAAGAAAATCCAGCTTGGCAAAGACTTAGGGAGGTGCACGTTCAAAGTCCTCCAGACAGGGAAGCCATCTTCTGTTGTTAAGAGAATGGATTGCCTGGGACAGTGGCTTCAGTGCTAGTGTGAGAGGGGAGTGGCTTGAGATGAGGTTTGGAGCTGAACAGCAGCAAGATCTTGCAGGGCCTTGGAGGTCATAGTTAGGAGTGTGGGTTTTGAGGCAATTTTTCTTATAATTTGAGGTCTTATTCTAAGTGCCATCAGAGCCACTGAAGGGTTTAAGCACAGTTTGACATAATTTCATATATACTTTTAAACAATTACTGCGGTCTCTCAGTGGAGAGTGAACTGGGAGGTCATTCTGGGCTCTATGCCAGAGTCGGGATGGTGGTGGCTTGGATTAGGGTGGTAATGGTGGAAATGGGGAGCAAGGGAGGGACTTGAAATAGATTTTGGAGGTATAACAAGACTTGTTGACAGTTTAGATAGGGAGTGAGGGAAAGGAATTAGGCTTGCCAGATAAAATACAGGATGCCCCATTAGATGTGAATTTCAGATCAACAGTGAATAATTTCTTAGTTGTGAGGACATCACCTGCAATATTTGGCAACAAACTTCACCTGTGAAGTTTTACACCTACCAATGCAGGGACCCACCCCAGAGAAAGTCAGTCACAATCTTGGGAACCTCTAAAAGTGGGAGTCAGGAGAGCAGGAAGCTGGTGGCTGCAGGAGGGGAAAAGTGGGGAGCATTTTAGCCCCTAGTTTAGGGTGCTGTTACCGAGGAAGTTTTCATGCACTCTACTCTAGGACTGCGTAGAGGAGTCTGCTACAAATTCAACTCTGATGTATTAATTACTTTTTTTGGTGGACTTTTGAAAACATCTTTTGGAAAATGGAGACATTAAAACTTACTTCTCTGACTGAGGAAATGTAGATTAATTGGCCGCTGCTCTGGTGTTTTATTTTCCCCACCAGTCTTTTCCTTTTCCTCTGATTTTGTTTAAAGATAGGAATCTGTAAATGAAATAGATGTGAGGTGCCTCCCTGCAGGGCCCTTTAATGGCACTCACCTCGTCCACGAATCCTGCTGCCAGGCCATTGCCTCCGCTTCCTGCCCAGCCAGAGAGGCTCAGATCGAGGCTCTGGCACACTGGTCTCAAAATCCACTGAACTGGCATTTGCAGCCCTGCGTTTTCCAGCAGTCATGGGTTCTGCGTAGTCAGGCACCTAGAGTATGAAAAATAATGCTACCATCTGCACTCCAGTTGCACTCTTGTCACATTTTGCTGGGACTTTCTGCACCATGGAGTGGCCATGGGACTAAGGCTGGGTGGTATTGGGCAAGTTATCTCATATCTGAGGCTCTAGTCCCTTCACTGTAAAATGGAGATGTAAATAATACCTGCCTGCCAGTGTTGATATTGGATGTGATAAAACAGGTAAAGTGCTTAGCTCAGATTTAAGTTCCTCATTTAAGAGGTCAGTTGTTAGTGTTATTTGTGTTATCAATCCTACCTACTGTAGCAGTGCAGCCCTGAAAGAGATCATCATGTGTTTCACAGATGAGGAACAAGAGCTCAGAGTTTAATTAACTTGCCCAAGGTCCTGTGGCCAGTTAGTGGGGGAGCTGGGTTTGAGAACAGTTTCCTTGACATCACAGCTCATATACCTGGTTTATTCTCTAGTTACTCTAAAAATGGAAACAGGATTAACCCTCAGGGGTTGAGCTAGGCTGTGTGAGTGCCTCTTCCCTCTTCCCTTGCCTCTCCCCACCTCCATAATTTTCAGATGACTTTCAAGGGCAGCTTTGAGGGAAAAGAGAAGTGATTGAGGTGCCTACTCCTGAAGTGCAACATGGAATCAAAGAGCCACCTTTTCCAGGAAGCCCACCCTGATCGCTACAGATAATCACTACCTCTAACCCTGACATTTTTTCTCTACTTGTCCTCTCATAAAACCCGATTTCCCATTGTATTACAGCTACTTGTATATGTGTTTTCTGTGGGACTATAAACTACATGAGGGTGGGGGCTTTGCAGCCTCCCCCGCATCCCCCTTGTTGATCACAGGGCCTCTTCCCAAGGGCACACAGCAAAGATCTCAGGGTGAGAGGGTGTAAAGTGAGTTTGCCTGGCAGCCATGTTGGGCCCACCTCCACTCTGTCTAGGTGTGTGTATTCTGGTCCTTTAGTATCTCCTAACATCGAGACATTTAGCATTTTTTTGAGCCTGTGTTTGAGCTGACACTGTGAGTGTGCTGTGCACGGGGGATCTAAAAATACCGTTTCTACCCCTTTGGGGTTCCTTGCCTAGACTGAGAGAGCCATAATAATGTAATTCGCAGTCTAATTAGATGCAGCTTTAAAATGAAATTTCAGCTTTCACTCTCCTGGTTGGGAAGTCTTGGTAAATCACTTAACCTCCTTAATTCTCACTTTTCTCATATGTAAACTGGTGGGCCTAGTACCCTCTTCCCAAGGATGTGGTAAGGATTAATTATATAACATATGTAGGTAAAGCACATTGAGACACCACAGACTAGGTCATGTTTGTTTCTTTCCCTCTTTCTTCCTCCTTTCCCTCCACTAGTTTCTCCATTACTTAAATGCCTCTCTCCTCAATTCCATCCTTACGTTCCCTTAGCCATCACCCCAGTGCTGACCATATTACCTCATTCTTGAACTGGTCTAAGAGCATCCAGATTCTCCTCCCCCCACCCACACCTGAGTAAGATTCCCAAAGTCTCCCTTGCGTCCTGTTTTTTACCTTTTCTCGGTTGCCTCACAAAACTAGGATCTCTTAGCCGGCATCCTTCTTCTGCCTTCTGGAACTGATGAGAGTCTCCCCTCCTAGCCAGTATGGACAGAAGGGCTGTGTTGCTTTTCTGAACACTGACCACATTTCCTGCCTTGGTGCTTTGGTTCCGGAAAGAAGTGTGCCAGGTGGGGCTCGTCCCATTCTTGTCCCTGGAGGCTGCTCCATTCCTTCCTGGGCTGCCTCCGTCTACACCTTTTCCATGCTGCCTGCCTGAAGCCCGTGTCATTTCTCCCAGCCTGGGGACACAGTGTTCTTGGGCACTTGTCATGTGCTGCCGTGTACTGTGGTTCCTTTGCTTGTCCTATCTCGATTAAGCTACCTTAGGACAGGGACTCTCTCGTGTATCTTGTAACTTCACATTGCCTTTTACATAGATCTTTGAGAAATACTTATTGACAAAATAAGATTTGATTTTATCATTTCCATTAGAGTTGGGAAAATTCTAAATTTTCTTGCCATCACTCATGAAGTTGAAGGATGCTGCAGTTCGGAAAACAAACAAACAAACAGAAACATTACTATGTGTGCTAGGCCACGTGTAAGAAAATAAATTTTTATGGAAGAGTTATTCTGGCTGACAGGCACTTCTCTTCATGTTCCCATGCTGCTCTCCCAGATTTTATTCTCTTTGTTTTCTAAACATTCACAGGCTTTATTTGCTCTTCTTTAAAAGTCTGGCAAGGTTTTCTAGAGTCTTATATTGGCATTTCTTTAAAATTACGTCCCTGATTCTTTTCCCAGTGCCGCTTCATTATTGCCTGTTATAGAATTTACTCCTTGGCCTGGAAATCTTTATGGAGAAACCAGCTCCGTGGGCCCAGAATCACGTACTTCTTAATGCAGCCACATCACATCGCCCTCGTCCACTACGTCGCCTCATTCCAAAGTCTTCCATGCATTCTCTAAAGTTCTATATAAATAATAATTCGGTTTTTGCTGCTTCGGTCGTGGAAAAGTTATAAAATGCCACTTGGAACACTAAATATCACATCACCTTGTGACAGATGTAGTGATGTATTGGCAGAAGCTTTTGTCTTGAACTGAAGCTTGACAGTCTTTACTTTGTGATTTTTCTAAACTGTAAGACATCCTTTTTCTTTGACAACCCTTCTTATATTTTTTAAAGCCATCTCTTGAATGTCTTTTTTTACCCATTCAAACAGCAAATTGGTTCATATAATCTAAACGCGCTAATAGAATGAACTTCGACTCCATGGCCTTTTCAAGCATTGTCTCAGATTCATCTTCACACAGCGATTTGTGAAGCAAAATGTGTATAATTTCATTTTAGGTGAAACATTAAAAAAAACTCCAAGAGAGTTTTTAAGGTTTATCTGCAAAAAAGTGACTCACACTCACTTCTGGATATGTTTTCTTCTGTTCTAAAATGTTGTGACAGAAAAAGAACACATTCTGCTGTGTAATATGACGACCGAATTCAGCGTCTAAGTGTATAGGGTAAGTGGTCTTGTCAGGACTGGAGTGTAACGTTTGCAGTACTTTGGATGAGCCTGGGGACCTGGTGCATTACTGTGCTTGGGAGTGAATGGCAGGCCTTTTGGAGGACTGTTGTGCCTTTCGATCATCTCTTGCAGTCCCCTTGACAGCAGATGACTATCGAGATCTCATTGGGAATTTAGCACTTATAGAAGTTACAAAAAAATATATCTGGGTGGTTAGCCTATTTCTCTCCTCTCCAGTTTTTTCCTCCTGCCAAGATTAGAGAGCATTACCTTTCAGAAGAGCAACAGTTTCCAAGTTAACCTTTACCCACAAAGCTGAGAAAAGGGAAGTAGTCACAGTGTTTATTTGGAGTGTGTGGGAGAGAACTCTGGAAGACTTTACAGGCTGACTCTGACAGTATTAATCAAATTTAAACCCAGTACCTACCACAGTGCCTGCCCCATAGGTGGTGCTCAATAAATGTTTGTTGAATGAATATTTGTGAGTGAAATGAAACCATAACATGGTTTTAGAGTGCCTTTAACTTAGTTCATACTCCTTCAGAACCCCTCTGTAAAATACTGGTGGGCAGGGCTTTCATAGGTGGATCAATTCTCAGATTTTAACTTTCACTTAACCTTGTATGTGTGGCTGTTCCACATTATAACCTTCCACTCTGCCTTTCAACCACATGCAGGTTTTCTTTGACGTGAAGATTGGAGACAAAGATGTTGGCAGAATTGTGATTGGCCTCTTTGGAAAAGTTGTGCCCAAGACTGTGGAAAATTTTATCGCTCTGGCAACAGGAGAGGTATGTCTTGGTTTTATTTCCTTTGTACACAAATTGGATCTTCCTTCTTTTAAGTCAAGATTAAAGATGTTTTCTGGGAAACTAAGTATTAAATTAGGTCCCATCTTATAATATTTTACTTCATTTTCCTATAAAATCTATTCTTCAGGCACTCAGTGTTCTTAGCCTTCTAGAAATCGAGGGGAAACAATCACCAAGGAAAATGCAAATTGCTGTCTTTTTACTTATTCACATTAATACTTTACTTTCATAGTTTGTTTACTTAATTATTGATTTGGTCAGTTAATGATAAACTATCAGTAAATCATCGCAGGAACCTAATCAAGTCCTGTAGATATTTTGTATAATTTTCTCATTTTGTCATTTCCAGATAAACACTGGGGTTTATCTTTCAGTATGGGTTAAATCTCCTTGTATATTCAATTGACATAATCTCTTTAGAAAGGATATGGATATAAAGGAAGCAAATTTCATCGCGTCATCAAAGATTTCATGATTCAAGGAGGAGACTTCACCAATGGAGATGGCACTGGCGGTAACACTGTCTTTTGCATTTTTCCTTTCACTCCTACCAAATCGAAACCTAAAATTAAGACAGTATATTCACCCACTATATTGAATTCCCAGATTTAAGGAACAAAGTCACAAAGACCACCAAACTAATTCTTTAGGAAAGACAGAGTTTTGGGGCCAAATCTTAGTAGGTATGAATGAGTGAGGCTTCCTAATTTTATTTTATTTTTTAAATTTATTTTTATTTATTTTTTATTTGTTTTGGCTTCCTAATTTTAAACAGTATTGTTTTGGTGTTCATTGTCTTTCCAAAGTGTAAATATATTCATTTAGTAGAAGATTTTAGTTATTAAAATGCTAGACTACTAGCATGTAGCAGTATAGAAATATGTCATAGGAAAGAAAAGCAGAGTATAACACTGTGTCCACTGTCCACTGGGATGGCAGCTAGCTACAATGTGGATGTTGGTGGAGGAGTAATGTAGTGAGTTTTTTTTCCCTGAATACATGTGGCATATATAACTACATAGAATTTAAATTTCAGGTTATGATTTTTAATTTAGCAAATGCCAGTTTTGGTGGATATTAAATTGCCAACTTTTTAAAGAAGCAGGTTATTTTCAAGCACTATAGCTAATTTTGTTTATTGCCATGGTTTATTTATAACAAAATGACTACCATTAAATGCTTAGATTTTCCAGGCACTTTAGGAAGATTATTTTTAGACCTTGCAAAAATACTGCAAGGTATGGGGATGTAGCTTGGAGCAGGTTACTTGTGTTAATGAAGGTGGCGAGGATGCTCAGAGAAGCAACGCCAGCTGCTGCAGAGCTGGGTCTCCCTGGAAAAGCCTTGTTGCTTGAGGACTGGTTCCCTCAGGGCTGGCATCCTACTGTCCCATCCTGAGGCCCAGCAGGAGTGTGACTAAGCTTTACTGTGTGCTCTTTTCTACATTTCTCTCTCTGCCTTCCCTGCCCTGTGTGCGCACGCATGCATATGTGTGCACACATCTTAAGTTAAAACTCTCAGAGTTTTGGAGCTAGGACCTTGTGGATCACTTAATTTAGCCTAGATCCCTCTGTGGGCAGAGATTTCCTGCCAGGTCAGCTCATATGTCACTGACCAACCAGCTATAAATTACTTACCTTTAATAGTCACGTCTGGTCCTTCTAACCAAGCCAGGATTTAAAGGTTGGCAACAGCCCTGCAGAAGGGGGGTGGATGAGGGTAGTGGGCATGACAGGCACTCAAGGTGGTGGAAGATGGAGCATATACTTTTCATGGTCTGCACTGTTGTTTTATAGGGAAAATGTGTTCTGCTTTGCTAGAACTCCAGCCCACATGCCTGCTTTTGGTTCTTCTTTTCAAGTTGGACCACTGGGTGCTCCCAATTGCCATCACCCTCCATATCCTGATGAGCCATGACGTCATTGTGCCTAATGAGTTCCAGGCTGGCTGCTGCTGCTCTTAGTGCTGGGGCAGGAAAGAGCACTGGCTTTAGCATCAGAAAGTCAGATGGTCATGTTCTGTTCTGCTGTTTTCAAGTTTTGTAACCTCTGTTTTTCCCACTGCAAAATGGGATTGAGACTACTTATTCTATAGGGTTGTTTTGAGAATTAGCTAAGGGTGTATATTATGTGTTTAGTGCACCTGGTTGGATGCTGAGGTAGAGGTGACCTAGGGCAGGTGCCCTGAACCTCAGGACAGAGATTGAGCCATGATGATGGCTCATGCACCTTTCCATCTGGCTTTACAATGCTATCCTGCCCTTTACTTCCTTCTCATTTCAGAGTGAAGCACTGACCTGCTTGGTCAGGGTTTGGCCCTTGGTTTGAGGCCAGAGGGTATCCTACCATCTTGTGTCATATTTAAGGCTTTTGTTTGTATGTGTGTTTGTTTCAGTCCCTGGGGCCCTGTTGCCTTAAGGAGTGATTTTTTTGCTCTCCTTTACATCTCCTTATATTTTACCATCTTTCCTCCATTTCACACCTCTCATAGGGTCCTATTAACCTATTCTCCTAAAACCTTATGTTTCTCTTTGAAGAATTTACTTTCATATAACATCTGTTGATTCTCCTCTTTTTTACTTTGTCTCCCCAGGTAGAAGCATTTATGGTGAGACATTTCCAGATGAGAACTTCAAACTGAAGCATTATGGCATTGGGTGGGTCAGCATGGCCAATGCTGGGCCTGACACCAATGGCTCCCAGTTCTTCATCACCTTGACCAGGCCCTCCTGGTTAGATGGCAAACATGTGGTATTTGGAAAAGTCCTCGATGGAATGGT
Organism: Pteropus medius; assembly: GCF_902729225.1. Taxonomy (NCBI): domain Eukaryota; kingdom Metazoa; phylum Chordata; class Mammalia; order Chiroptera; family Pteropodidae; genus Pteropus; species Pteropus medius. Next base: position 15,538,313 of record NW_024352785.1, on the reverse strand, counting down.
AACTTTATATATTGTTTTTTTTCTTATTCAAAGATTTATATTTATAATGAGAGTTCTTTCAGTGATTCATTTTAATCTTAAAATGTGCTTGTTAGACATCTATCATATGCTGTCTGGCCTCTTCAAAGGTGAATAAATTATATATGATATGGCATTTTAGAAGCATTGAGGCTGAAGCTGAGGACTTGACATGGAGCAGTTGAGTACTTAATTTATCTCGCTACTTCATATAAATGGATACTCTTTTAAATGTAACCAAATAAAACCAGAGCCCTGTATGTGCATACAATGGAATATTATTCAGCCTCAAAAAGAAAGGAAATCCTGTCACATGCTACAACATAGATGAAACTTGAGGAAGTTAAGTGAAATAAGCCAGTCATAAAAAGACTTAAATGAGGTATCTAAGTAGTCAAATACATGGAGACGTAAAGTAGAATGTTGGTTGCCAGGGGTTAGGGGGAGGAGGAAACGGAGTTGGTGTTCAATGGGTATAAAGTTTCGGTTTTGCAAGATGAAAAAGTCCAGTGTGTGTGTGTGTGTGTGGCCAGTTCTGGAGGTTAGTTGCACGACAGTGTGCATATATTTTACACTACTGAACTGTACTCTTAGAAATGGATAAAATGGTAAATATTATGTGTTTCCTACCACAATTAAAAATTAAATATTAATAAAAAACTCAGAGCCCCGTGAAGTTCAGTCCAGACACAAATTACCTTCAAAGACACACAGTATAGCAACCAAAATTACTAAAGAGAATTCAAATTTATGCTGGCATGTCTCAAAAAATATCAAAGGGGTCCAGTTCATAATCCATAGGCACATTTCTTAAAATCCTCATTCTTTTCCACTTTTAATATTTCCCCTCCTTAGCAACTGTCCAGCTCTCTCGACTCCTGAACTGGCAATTGTAAGGTCTGCCCAACCCAACCCCGGACAATCTATGAGTCCCTTGCCCTCTTCTATATTTCATTTTGTTTGGTTTTCGTGTGAGTAGTTCTACCTTCCTCATCCAAACATAAATAAACCAATCTCATTCATTGCAATTATTTCACAACTTTCACCTGCTATTCTGAATCGACCCAACAGAAGCCCAGGAAATGAGCCGGCCCACTCAGAATCTCCCTCATAAGACAAGGAATTGTTCAATCTGAGCAGTCAAAGAAAGAATTCTTGTTAGCAAGTGGGATGAGAGGGAAATAGGGCAAATACTTAATATATCACTCTACATCCCATTACAATAAAGGGCATGCCTATATTCTCATGAGCCATAACTGTCCTCAAAAGAATCTATTCTCAATAACGAATGCCAGCCTTCCACAAGTTTCCTGTTGAACTTCGCTTTTGAAATGGGCTAAACACAGGCATGCATATATTAAACCAGTCTCAGTTTTTAACCACGGGGCCTAACCAGGTTCCACATAGTTTGAATGTAAACTGATTTATTTATTCATTCAATGACTGTTTTTTAATACAGCATTGTGCTAAGCTGTAAGAAAACTGAATAGTGTAAGCTTTGGGTTTTCTTCGGATTGTGGTTTTTCTTCTAGTCCTCTAGATCTTATGTCTTAATGCCCTAATTGACAGCACCCACTTCCTTGCACTCATTGGCACGCGTCCTGGGAGACCTGCTGCCCGGTCTTAGAAGAACAGTCCTTAACATTTTATGGGTTACAAATTTCTCTGAGAAACTAGTGAAAACTATAGACATTCTCTCCAGAAAAAAAGAAAAAAGTGTATGTTTCATACTGTTTCAAGGAATTTAGAGAATCTCCTGAATTCTAACCCTTGATTCTCCTGAGATCACCTGGGTTGCTTTATTAGCACTACAGTTTTCTGGACCTCACTTCAGACTCAGAAGCAGAACCACCAAAGGTGGGCCCACAAATAAGCATTTTTAAATTGTGACAAAATATAACATAGAAATTTCCATTTTAACCATTAAATAAGCATTTATTAAAAGTGCCACAGGTAACTCAGATATGTAACCACTGCTTTAAGTAAGTACACATGTGCACACACACAGTCTATTTAGAAATATATACTATTATTAGAAGAATGCTGGCTTTTTATCTTAAATCCATCTAAGTCAGCCAGAAGTTGGATTAGTTGACACCTTGTCCAAGGCACTCACTCTGTTGCTACTTTTGTCTCAGTCCTGTTTGAGAAATCCACCACAAGCCGACTTTCCTAGTCTTTAGCCAGTCCTCCCTCCTTCAGTGTGACACATGAGGTGGTACATGGGCCTGTGAAATCTTCTGGATAGAAAAAGGGGCTTTTACATCACTGTAAGGTGGCGGTTACATTAGTATTAGCCTCAGCATATAGATTAATGGCTTAGGTCAGTTTTAAAATGGGCACACCCAGAAGTAACTCCATTTCTAAATCTGCTTTCTGGCCTATTTTCCTATGCCTAGACCTGTTACAGGGTGGAGCTGAAATTGACTCAAACTCCATGTTAACTGTTATGTTAAGGTGTAACAAATGAGTAGAAATACTGTTTATTTGAAGTAGGCATTTATAAAAATATCTAATTTTTTTTTTCCCAGAATATAAACTGCTAATAAAAAGAAGGAAATACACAAATATGTTCTCTAATTAGCAAGGTGGTGGATAAATTGTATTCTGTTATGTATAAATTTCCTGACTATCCTAAGTTTTCTGTAGTTAGCTTGGATGGTTTTTGTACTCATTAAGAAAAAAAAAAACTTACTTCCCACTTCCCAGACTTGGCATTGATTTCACCTTTTGATCGCCATAGTTGCTGGTCAGAAGTGAACTTTGGGTTTGCTTTTCTCTTACCAGACAGTGGTCCACTCTATAGAACTTCAGGCAACTGATGGGAATGACCGTCCACTCACTGACTGCTCCATTATCAACAGTGGCAAGATAGACGTGAAAACACCCTTCGTGGTTGAGGTCGCTGACTGGTGATGCAACTGGCAGAACACAAGGAACATACTCTGTCGGGGTGTGTGTGTGTCTCTTTTGATTCTTCAAAGTTATTGTTTTGCTTTGTATTTTTACTTTCTTCTGTTTCCCACCCCATATCACAGGAAAGTTATAAAAATCAATCTGAGTTTACTTGGCATAAACTCCAGTAAATCACTTGTTTAGGGACTCTGCACTTAAAAGATATATCCCCTTCCTTCGATGGTGCTATTTTTAAACTAGAAAACTTTGTACTACCTATTTTCTTTTGAAGAACACAATCATTATTTTGCTGAATTAATTGTGATTCCCCAAGTTAATGATGCTGAAGATTTGTCAGAAAAAGATGGGGACATGAAGTTTATTATTTTGTATTTAAACAGAAATTATTTTCAGGTAAAGGGACATTTGATTAGTACTATCTGTGTCATATGGAGCTTTACCTGATGAAAGGTGCTTTGGTGTTCACTATATTAAATACTTTTTACATAGAGCAACTCTTTTGCAAGACTCTTTTTTAAATTTAAAGTTCTTTAGAAAATTAATGTACAAATATATATATACTCTATGTTAACAATGAAGAGATTAGAGAGAGTTCTGTAAATCTAAATATGAACACAGTTGGATAATTTGGGATGAGACTGTACATCCACATCCCAAATACTTGAGCTGATTATTCACTAATTTTCACTAAATGTAACATGCTTAGAAAGTTCTCTCGAGGCCAGATGTAATAAAAAGGAACCTTTTTTTAACTTACACAATAGGGATGAAGAGTCAGGCTGTACTTAAAACTAGATGGGAAAGTAAAATCTTGTTGGGGTCTTGTTGTAACATACCTGGCTGTGACAGTGTGTGCCTGATTTCTGTTCAAATGGGAGTGGTGTTAGAAAATGGCCCCACTGCTTCTCTTCCCATGCAAGGAGGGTCCAAAAAAAAAAATTCCATCCCTTGAACTATATTCTAAGAAAATTGTGCTTCAACAAAGGATGAGATAAAATGAACATTTTTACTGTTGATTGAGGTGTTAATCACTATGACTCTCTTGGAAAGCAATTTGTTAATTTTTTGTCCAACAAAAATATAGTAAGAGCCTTTGCTATGCCAGGTACCAGTTTTGAGTTTGGGGGATCCAGCAATGGGCAGCAAGAAAAGGGCTTCATGGAGCTTACATTCTAGTAGTGAAGACAGAATAAGTAAGGAAAGGGTGATGGCCACTATGAAGAAAATACACCCATGTTTGCTGGAGAGGCCGGGAGGAGAGTACTCTTCAAGTGGCCAACGAAGACCTCCTGAAGGGACATTCGAGCTGAGGCTTGAAAAAGAAAGAGCCGCACTGGTCAGGTGAGATCTGACATATTGGCCTTCCAGGCAGAGAAGAAAGAGAAAGGAGGGTCCTGAGGAGGAGAGGGCGCCAGGGCAGAAGACAAAGCCGGCATGCAGGAGCCTGAGAGGTCGGAGGAGTAAGGCTGAGACTGGGTCACTTTGGGTCTGGGGTGCCAGGGGAAGAGTTCTTTTATTCACAGTATGGTGAGGAACTATCCATTTTAAGTTGGGGTCTGCATTTGAGAAAGATTATCTTGTCTCCCATGAGAATTTTCATAGGGGAACTAAAGTGCATATCAAGAAACTCGAAACATTCATATCCTTTAAGTCCCGCCCTTGGGAATTTGCTTTAGAAAGTGATGTGAAATTTTAATGGGCATCACTGTTTTGGTCAGTCCGGCATCCAGTGCCTCGTGTTCTGGGGATGGCCACCCCACCCATTTTCTCTGGGGAATCACCGCTCCCACCAGCATTTCTTGTCCTTAGGGTAGGCTGATCCTATGGATGGGTACATACCTGATCTGACAGACTAACTCATTAACTCACTTGATAAATATGTACTGATCGCAGGATAGAGCTGCAGCGTCAGCCCTCGTGTTTCCCATGGAAGGAGGCAAATAATTCACACATACACCGCATGAACTTATGGCAGAGCATCGGGTAGTAATAAGCCTCTGAGGCGAAACAGAGCAGGGAGAGAGAATAGGAGAGTGATGAGGTCAGGGAAGTCCCTGAGTGTGAACCGAAGGAAGTGAGTGGGCAGCAAGCCCTAGAGACACTGGAGGGAGTGTGAGAGGCAGAGGGGACAAGAGCAGTGGCCCTGGGTGAAGGGCAGGCTGCTGGGTTCAAGGAACAGCAGAGTCCAGGTGTGCAGTTCCAGTGTGGTGGAGAGTGAGCCGGGAGAGGGAGCAGGGATGCCGTGTAGGCCACGTAGAACATGCCCTCTCCCTAGCCCTGGGGACTGACTCAGGGATAGGTGTTTGATCCCAATTGTGGGACTTCTGGAAATATTGGGAAAGAGCTGCTGTCTTTCTTCTGGGAGGATGTAAAGGAGCAGGCCTGAGAACAAAATTCACACAGAGGGAAGCTGGTCGGAGAGACAGAAAGATGGATTTCTGAAGACACCATTGAGCCCCGGAGTCCTGCCATGACTGAAACCAATCTCCACCCCTAGCTTTTTAGCTATGCAAGCTAATACATTTCCTTTTTTGCTTAAGCCAGGGTGAATTGATTTTTTGTGACTTGCAACCTAAAGTCTTTGTCTAATACATCAATATTGAAAAAGTTTTATGTATAAAGATGTGAACTGCAGAATTATTTATGATAGCAAAATATTGGAAGCTACTTGAATGTCCCAAAATGGTTATAAAACATACATCTCATAATAGAATAGTATGCATTCATTGAGACTGATGCTATAGAACTTAAGTGTAACATGAGAAAATGGTTGTTTTCAAGAAAAAAAGTAGAAATTCTGTATGCAGCAAGATCTCAATTATGTAAATACATAATCAAAGCAAATGCAACAAAATGTAAATTGGTATAAAGCAAATGCAAATGGTGGGATTTTGTTTTTAACTCTTTTATATTTGTATTTTTTACTTTTTATCTGTCTCCCAATTTTTCTCTAGGGTACATTTCTTTTTAATAATTAGAAAAACTTATTTGAAAAAACTTTTTAAGATAACAGGGGAAGAAACTGGAAACAAATGACCTCTTAGACATACAAAGTGACTTACGTCTCAAACGTCAGAGAGCACGTCAGCTAGTGTTATCCACCATGCACAAGGACATGTACTTTACACCATATTTGCTATCTAGTTTTTTCATTAGTATGCACATATTGACATCTCTCTAGCGATTAAGCAAAAAGTAGTTCATTTACAAAGTGCTGAAATTCTGAGACCACTAGTGCACAGGTAGTAAGTTGGCAGGCTGTCATACCAGATGACCAACAAGCTAACGACAGACTCCATGGTAAAGGCATTTTCTTTCCTGTATACTGAGGGTCAGGCTTACACCAAACACATCAGCAAACTGATGACTATAAACTACTGCTTTGCAAAAAGCCTATGCTTTCTGCAAAAGTTTTTGAAATAAGCAGTTCACTATTTTGCCAATCGTGCTGCTAGGACATATCTGTAGCAAAGGGCATGTATGGAAAAAGGGAAATTACACTGGCCACCACCACCACCATGCCCAAATTATTTCAATTTAGTTTTGAATCACTTTAATAATTAAAAATATTTTGGTATCCTTAGCCATAAGATGTTTTATTTTAAATGCTATTTAGCAATTTTCTGGATCATCAAAGAATTTAGTAAAACTTATCCTTGAGTTTAATTAGAATGACACTTTCAAAATTATTGTCCACTTCATTTCTAACGAATTCTTAGGTTTTGAACAGAACTCACCAACCTCATTTTTTAGTTCAGCCGTTTTGAGTTACATAAAGACAAAAACATGGCAAGGATTTTATAGCAGGAAAAGGATTTGTTTTTGTTTTTCAACATTCCTATAATTCAGACAGCTGAAGAAATCTTTGATCTGGAAGGCTTGGAAATTCAAAGCCCCCTGAAGGCACTTTTTTTTTTTTCTTTAATTAAGAGAGAGTAAAAACAGTATTTGTAATGGAAAATTTTGGTACTGTTAAGTACATAATGGCTTTTACTTAAGTCTGTAATTCATCTTGTGAATTTAAGATTTTGGCTAACCTGTAGGTCTTAGGTACGATATAACATAACCTACTTCGAGTTTTGCTAGGGTTGCTGATATTCTAGAGCAATGGAAAAACAACTGGTATTAATGCAGAAATAGAGTGACTAGTCATAGGAGTACTGTCTGGGAAAAAAAAAAAGGTCCATCTGACAAATATTAAGAGTCAAAACAAAATGCATTGCAAAATCCACAAATAGGGTTTTAATTCCATCGCTAGTTCCATCAGAACGCTCAGGAGTCACAAATTTGGAGGGTTTGGCAAGCACTCAACACTCAACATGCCAATATCCTTTCTGCTGCCTACTTTTGAAGTTTAATTAGGAGTCATATAAGTTTCCACACCCATTAATTTTTCAGAGGGTGTGAAGGACTTTCTTCCTGAAGCACACTAGGCCTTTAAAGTGCTATTAAAACTACAGTCACCGTCTGTCCTAGGTGGTAAATATTACATCCAGTCATTTGGATAGATCTTTCAATTTGAAAACTTGAACATTTTTCTTCCAATCTGGACATTAAAGACAGGTGTGCTTCCTGTGCCTCCAGGACCTACACTGTGACAGAATGCCATGAGGAAGGGAATAAGGCTGGTCAGCCTGGAGCAGAAAACTCAGGGCTTGATTTAAGCCCATCATCCTGGAAGTATAGCTCTCTTGTAAAGACCCTGGAACTTTTGATTTGGCCCAAGCCTTGTACCAGCTGCTCTCTCTGCTTTGCAAGCCTACCCCACCCCTTCTGCTCCCAGCCATCCTTCAGGACTCAGAACATGGGTTCCCTCAGCACGCCTCACTGGAAACTTCTCACACATTCTGCTTCCTGGGTGTCTCCTGTCTCCTCCTTGGAGAGGAAGCTCCTGTAGGTCAAGGATTAGATCTTATTTCTAGTCTACCCTGAGACAGTGTTTCACACATAATTGCTGCTCAACAATTATGTTTGGGATCAATTACCAAAAAGAATATGGCTACATGCATGGTATGAGGTACTTAAAATCTCTTAGGACTATAAAGATGGTTTAAAGATGGTTAAACATTGGCATTTGTCTTTCAACTATTTCTACTCTTTTCGAACACTGTTTCCTTTAAAAAAAATAATAAACTTTTCTTCTTCATTTTATGAGTTGAAGTGTGAAGGTCATGATGGAAGCAGATTGGCAAAAATGGGGTGAGTGGCAAACAAGAAAGCCCCAAGTGGTGGTGAGCCTTAAGTGACACTCTGTAGTGGATGGTAGCTGGCTTTGGTGTCATGCCTTGGTTGTGTGGCCCGCTGCTGGCAGTTGGTGGAGGCCCAGCCCTGAGCTGAACAGTTGAGCTTTGACCTGAGAAGTGATGAGACACCACTTTTCCTTGTGTTAGGTACTGTGGAAGTCATGGCGACCACTTTGGAAATCCTTACATTCGAATCTCCTTTTGTGGGGTGATTTCTGTGGCCTTCCTGGGACTCAATGAAAAAACTGTACAATTACACTTCTCACCACTTGTAACCTCAGGTAGCAATAGGATGTGCTTTGCAGTAAAAGTTACAGTTTTGCTGTGTTTTGCTTTGTTCCTGGCTACAGGTTATGTTCCTGACCCTCACGAACTGGGCAGGAAGTTACAGAGAGCTCAGCACGAGTCTGTCACCACAACGAGAAAAATCTAGTTTCTTTCTGCTGGTGGGTTGGTTGCATCTAGTTTTGCTTTCAAGCAACTGCAGACAACTAGCAAACAAGGAGTCAAAATGTCTGAACTGGAAGAGAGAACGAGAACTAGAAAAGGATTTATCCAACAGCCTGCAGCTCCCTGAGGACAAGGGTCCTTAGTTCAGGCTGCTACAACAAAGTACCATAGAGTGGGAGGCTTGTAAATAACAGAAATGTATTTCTCACCATTTTGGAGGCTGGGATCCAGGATGAAGGCAATTTTGGGGTCTGATGAGTACTTTCTCCCAGGTTCACACACTGCCATCTTTTTGCTGTGCCCTCGCATGATGGAAGGGGCATGGAAATTCTCTGCCCTCTTGACTTAATCACATCTTCAAGGCCTACCTTCAAATACTATCACTTTGGGGATTAGCTTTCAACATATGAATTTTGGGGGGACACAAACATTCAGTCTATAGAAGGTCCCAACCGCTCATTCCCAGCCCCAATCACTGAATGGCACCACCATCCACTCAACTGTTCAAGCCCCAAACTCAACCTGGACTTTTCTCCCTTGTTTTACCTTCCACATCCAAGTGAGCAGTAAATTCACTGATGGCTCTGTAATACATCTTGAATATCCATGTCTCATCCTCTCCACTGCTACCACCCTAAACCAGAAGGCTGTTTCTCACCCAGGTTATTCAAGTGGCTGCCTAACAGTATCTCTGCTTCAGATCCCACGCTTGTCTAGTCAATTCTCCATAAGCAGCCAGAGTAATCTTTAAAAAATAGATCAAGTATGATACATCACATTATCCCGAATTGCATATGGTTTGCTGATGCCTGCGAGCCCTTTGGAGGATTTTTTTTTTAAAATTATGTTTTAAAAAATTTCGTGCTTAATAAAGAAAAATAAATGTAAAAAATAAAATAAATCATTATTTGCCAATTATACCTCAATAAAGCTGGAAAAAAACAAATCAGATCATATCCATCCTGCGTAAAACCCATCAGTGGTTTCCCATTGCATGGAGGCCATGAGACAAACTCTTGAATGCCGCCCCCTGAGGGCCCTGTGGAATCTGGCCCCAAGCTCCTCACTATTCTCCATATGCACCAGCTTTCCTTGGGGACCTTGACTGCAGCTCTCTCCCCTGATTCAGGGCTTTGGAATCTGCTAATGTCTCTGCAACACCCTTCCCCTCCCTCCATTCTCTGCTTGGATAATTCCTCCAACATACTCTAGGGATCAATTTCAATGTCACTACCTCTGAGCAGTTTCCTGATGTGCCCAAATCTTCCCTGTAAATCACATAAGTAAACCTTATTTTTCCTTCATAGCACTTGCACTTTATAATTACAAATTTGAGGGGAGTTCATCTATCGATATCACATTATTCTTTAAGTTCCATGAAGGCAAGTATTCTAGTTTACTCAAACTCAAATTTAGAAAGATACCAAGAACTTAGATACCATGTTGCCTTCTGTGATGAAGGGCGATTACCATGACAACCAGGTCTAAAAGTCCATTTAAAAGAGGACAAATTCTAAGTGCATATTTCTTATCTTTTACTACATTTAAAGTACCTTATTGGTTCTGTTGAGTTGCTGATAGGTTGGACTCTTGTCTTAAAGGTATCCCGACATTGTAGTAGCCATCCTGGCATCGTTTGATTTTGTGCCTGCTCCCCTTGATGAAAAAAATCATCAAGTTTTTTTTTTTAAGTAAAAAAAGTTCAAACCTTTAAAAAATGTGCAACATGAAGATAATTTTAAATGCCCTAGGGTTGTGGTTCTCAAACGTAATCGTGCCTCAGAATCACCTGAAGACCTTGTCAGATTTCCGGGCCCCTCTCAGAGTGTCTGAGTCTGTAAGTCTGGAGCAGGGCCTGAGACTACATTTCTATCAAATTCTTAGGTGATGCTGATGCTGCTGGTCCAGGGTCCAAACTTGAAAAACTACTGCCCTGATGTCACAAAACCGTGGTTTATAATCACCGAATTCACTTATTTATTAATTTGTAAAGAAGGGTAGACATTTTAGAAATCATCTAAGTGTACCGTTACCCCATTATCAATCTGTGTATCAAACTGGTGAACAACCTGTAGAAAATCACTGTTTTCAGAACAAGCAGGATATAATGAGTCATTATCGTAATCTGGGAAGATGTCAGCAAATCCTGATGTGTATCCTACACATATCTATGCAGCTCTGGGTGTGAAGCACGTAGCCAGCACTGAACACAGGCTGCCAACCATCTACTCCGTCTGCAGGGGTTCCTGAGATCGCCGCCCCCCACCCTAATTCATATTAAGTTGAAACTTAATCCGTAATGTGATGGTGTTTGGGACTTGGGGCCTTTGGAAGGTGATTAGGGATTAGTGCCATTATAAAAGGGGCCCCAGAGAGATCCCTTGCCCCTTTTCGGCCATGTGAGGGCACAGTGAAACGAGAGCCCCTCACCAGACACAGAAAGTGCCAGTACCTTGATTTTGGACTTCTCAGTCTCCAGAACTGTGAGAAATAAATCTGTGTTGTTTATAAGCCAGCCAGTCTATGCATTTCTGTTACAGCTGCCAGAATGGACTAAGGCAAGTCCATCTCTGAGGCCACCTGCAATACCTGAGAGTTGAATCAATGCTCTCTTGATAGTGGGTTCTACAGGAGGTATAAAAGTCAATAATCATTAAAAAGGTAGTTAAACCATCTCCCTCAAACCATGGTTCCTAACATAAGTGTGTATCAGAATCAACTGGGCAGTTTTTCCAAGGACAGGCCCCGGTCCAGATTTATTGATTCAGTCTTAGGTGACTCTGATGCATATCTTTGGTTCAGAATGATTGTTTTAGAATCCTAGAAGTTGACAAAAATATGAGAATAGTTTTGGTATGTGTGCCAAAACACCTCCTGTACCCTTGGCCAGTAACACCAATTGGTTATTACACCCTTACCCAATGAACCTAGTATATGCGCCCAAAATCCTTTATGTAAAAAATATTTTTAAAGAAAATTGTGATAAAATATACACGACATAAAATTTACCATTTTTACCTGTTTTTAAGTGTACAGTTCAGTTAGTAGCATTAAGTACATTCATGCTGTTGTACAACCATCATCATTATCCAGCTTTAGAACTTTCTCATCTTCCCAAACCAAAACGCACTGAACGCTAATTCTCCATTTTCCCCTCCCCCATCCCCTGGCAACCGCCATTCATTCTATTGCCGTTTCTAGTTCGACTACTCTAAGTATCTCATATAAGTAGTCATAAAGTAGTTGTCTTTTGGTGACTGGCTTATTTCACTTAGCATAATGTCTTCAAGGTTTAATCATGTTGTAGCAGGTATCAGACTTTCCTTCCTTTTTAGGGTAGAATAATATTCCACCATATGTATACACATTTTGTTTATCCACTCATCTGTCAGTGGGCACTTGGGTTGCTTCCACCTTTGGGCTTGGTGTACAAATATGTTTGAGTCTTCGCTTTCACTTCTGATATATATCCAGAAGTGAAATTGCTAGATCATATGATAATTTTATGTTTAATTTCTTGAAGCACTGCTATACCATTTTCCACAGAGGCTGAACCATTTTACATTCCCGCCAGCAATGTATGAGGATTTGAATGTCTCCACATCCTGGTCAACACTTGTTATTTTCTGATTTTTTTTGATAGCAGTCACTCTAATGGGTGTGTCAGAATCCTTCTTAATAGAGTACTTCAGGCAGCCATTATCAATAGATCAAAGGTAACAAGCAAGATAAAAGCTATTTGTTATTTCTAAACTGTGATCATGAGATTTCTACACATTTTAAAGTGAAATGACTGGAGGATTTACCAGGTAGCGGTGGTCACAGTGTTATTGGGGTTGTATACATGGCCCACTGTTTGAAATAGGATGCGGGGGAGTAGAAAGGGCAGTAAGAGAAAGAAGGGCACCAGGGCTGCCAGTATGCAGAATGGCCAGGTGATGGAGGTGAGGGCTGGGAGAGGCTTTGCATGAAACAGCACTGGAAGACAGGAGGAGATCAGTGCCAGGCATGTCACCAAATTCAAGAACTAGGGGGTTGGGCTGTCCCCATATCCTGGCTTAAGTGGTAATGGGATTTCTTTTCTTTATTCTGTTTTCTTCCCTCTATTCTTTACTTGTCTATTGCCCATGAATCCATGCTTTTAAAAATCCATGTTTTGTAAAAAAGGGGGAAATGAAATATATGTACACTAAATGTACATTATTTGCTTGCATGTGGATGAAATCTCTCTGGAAGTATACGTGTAAACTAAGTATAGTGATTGCACATCTTACCATGTGCATTCTAGAGCTGCAGACATCAGACACTCCAACTCCTTCCCAGACTCCCTTGAAGCTAGGGATCAAGAATAAGGTTCGGACAATTGGATGGACATTCATGGGATGCGGAGTGGAAGATGGAAGTGGTTGAATACCATCTTCCTGCTGCTTTCGGGTCTGGTTGCTGACAAGCAAGGCCATGGGTGTATTGTGGAGTAGGCGGTGGCAACTGGACACTTTGTTCCTGGTGGCTGCTATGAGGCAGTTACGGTGGTAACAGTTACTTTGTGCTGATCCTGGATTGCAGCTACAGTGCTGATGTTTACCTCAATTGCTCCAGTAGCAGCTTCCTGACTCCCTGAATTCCTACTTAAGGCAGAAGTTGTAACTCCCCTGGCACATGGGTACTGGAGGTTGCTGGAATGCTCTGGAAGTCATTCCTGGAGACCCACCATGAGATCACTCCTCTCATCCTTTGAAAGATTCTAAGTATTCAGTTTCCTATTACTCCATTCTGCTGAAAATACCTTCTGTGGTTTCTAGTTCCTGCAACGGAATTGAAATATGAAATTCTATAATCAACATTTACATAAAGATAAAAAATGAAAGTCGTCACTAAGAAAAAATTAATTCTCAAAAAATGTTTCTTGAGTAGTGTGCCACCAAAGATACTTGGTCTTTATTTTTTAAAAAATTCTTACTATCTTGGTAAATCAGAATAATTTACTGAGTACCTATTGGCTTATAGATGATGTAATACAACACTCACCTTCTCAAATTAGAAACAAATATCTACGTGAATCCATGAGAAGTTATGGGTGTGTGTATGTGTGTGTGTAAAGAGACAAGACACAATTTGTGTTTCTAATAAAATCTTAGGAGATGACAAATTCGAATTTAAAAACAAGAAGTTCTTTGCTTTTATTTAACTCAAAATAGCTAATAACAAAAAACATTAAAAAATATCTCCAACACTTGACTATTTCAGTTATTTCTGGTCGTTGACACTTGATAATTTCATTCTTGCTTGTTTCCAACATGTAGTAACATGTCCATCATAAATATATTTCTAAAAGTTTGCAGCAGGCTTTAAACTTGCATATTTATATCCTAATCAAACATGATTCAATAATTAGTTTTGAATCTAAATATTCTTCTCCCACACAGAAGCTTATTAAAACTAATAACCATAAATAGGCTAGCTATTAATTAGTTTTCAAAGAAATGCCCAAATACAGCACATACATACAGGTTGAATATATGCTTGTATCCTTTACTACTCAAAATATGAATGTCTGTAAAATATACAGTGGAGTCATGTCATAAACACATTGAACTTGCATTAATTCAATATATGAGGTCAGTGAGAAGAAAATAAGGAAAATAACAGTAAACCCGTGGCAATACCACCTATTCGATGAATGGATGCCCTTGAGTAAATCAAGTTGAATATTGTCACTGTGGTGTTCCCTCAGTCATTCAGTTCACATTCTGTTACTTAGAAGGCAAGCATCTTATAGGGTAAGTGTGATTCTAGTGTTTAAAGGGGTGTGGGTGGGTATGGTGTGTGTGTGTGTGTGTGTGTGTGTGTGTGTCTGTATTGTGTTTTATGTGGCTGGCTCCCTAAACAAACACCAACAACTTTTAGATCAAATTCAACTGAAGAAACAGTTGCACCTCTTCTACCTACTTACTGGAGGAAAAAATGTCTCGGGCTGTAGTAGATGAGACAATTTCAACGTGACACCTTTCCCGCGTGGCTTTTAGAGGATCATTTTATCTTATGTTACTGGCATTGAAGTTAACTCCTACAAGGTATGTGATGCAACTCTCCACTGTAATGTAAATTTAAAATGCCTCGATTTAACCCTAATATGTTGTCAGTATAAAATTTAATTTCAGTTTAGTCCTTCTGTATTATTTAGCAGTGTGTGTTCCTGATACTCCCCCTCTGGTGCCAGCACTTCACACTACTGTATCTATTCGCTATGGCAGAAAATCTCAGGGCACAAGATTAATGTTTCCTGAAATGGAACAAAAAAGAAAGCTACCCCTAAGTTGATCAGTCAGTCTCAGTGATGCGGTCAGAGAATGAATTTTCAGTGGCAAATGTTAGCAGTGGCTGCGAGTCACTGAATTTGGTCACACTCGGTGCTCCCAGGGATGTTCTACGACTTCCTTTTCATGGGTTTCTAAATTGACAGCTACATTCTCCTTAAACACTTGGCCTTAACCTCAGCGCCGCCCTGGTTCAGTTTCTATTTTTAAAAGTACCATTCTAATGGAAACGTCCTTGCCCTGAATTAAGCTGGGACTGTGAATTTTACCACTAGCTAGAGCTGTTATGTCATAGAGTTTAGTTAATTTGGTAGGTATCGATTTCCTTGGCTGCAACTTTGAAACTTGCTTCAGCTTCTTCTGGCCATGTAAGATTTCTACCTGGGCTGTAGATAAGGGTAAAATATCCCATGGAGAACTCCTTCGATAACCACATTTGGAAAATCTGAAAAACAAAAGAAAAACTGCTCTTCTTATGCCCACCAGTAAAATATCATTGCATTCTGCAGAACTTAACAAGGGAAGGCCTACAGTGACTCAGGAATCCGCATTGCCATGCAGTCTGCCCTGGTTTCGAATGTGCTATCAGTCATGCTGCTTCAGCCTAAAGCCACTTTAGTGTACCACCAGGCGCTGCAGGAATGCACGGCCAGATTTGTAGCTTATTGATTTAAAGGATGTTCTAATGGTTAATGCTGCTAGGCCCCAGCTCTTTATCTGAATGTTTTCTCACGAGGAAGATGGATTACACTGGCAATTCAATTTCTAACAAAATCTCAATATACTTGAAGGAATTCCAAGATTTCTACTGGGAATACTTTGCTGCAGTTTTTCCATTGTGGTTTACAGCAGCATTTCATCCAAGTTGTCTTGAGTATGTTTGTTCTATTACACTAGCTTCTAGAGAGCAGTAAGATGGGGGGCTGTCTTCCTAACTTAAAAGGGCAGGTTTCCGACAAAAGCCATCCTGTCAATTCTGAAAAATCAGCTGCATTTCTACAGGAAGATACAAAGGAAACCCAGAGCTGTATGGTATGTTGTACCACATTCTAGTTACCAGGGCAAGTAAAATATGAGTGTATAACTTGAATAGGGGAACCATTCTATCACATGGCTCAGAAGCCTATTTTCTAAACCTCGATCTGCACATTATATCCAGGATTTATGCTAAAGCCAACCACCTGAAATAAAGTTATTATAAGAGGAATTTAAGTGGCTCGATATTTTAAAATAAAAAAATAATACATTTACTTATTAATCCAACCTGTATAGGGTACCTACTATGTAAAACCACTTACAAGGGGACTGAACCTCATCAGAGAGGGCAGAAAGGCTCTTGGAGGAGAGGAAGGTAGGAAGAAGGAGCTAGCCAGGTGGAAAGTCTGTGCAGGAGGGAACCTGGAGAGTTCAAAGGCCTAAACTGAGGCTAACATAGCAAGCTGAGCAGTTGTGAGGTGTCCTGACAGCAAGCAGGGTCAATTCAAGCCTGATAAGAATAGACAGAAATTCTGGCTTTATCTGAAAAAGCAATAAGAAGCTATGGAAAGATTTTAAGCAGAGTGAGACAGAAACGAACTGTTTTGAAAAGATGGTTCTGGCTGCCATTCAGAGAGTGGACTGGAGCAAGTTCAAAGTGGTAATGGATTCGATGTGACTGGAGAGAAATTTTCTAACAGTGTCTACCTAACAGGTCGTTGTAAAAAGTGACGAATGAAACAAAGTGCTAGGACCCGAGCTCGGCACAGGGTAAGTGCCAGCCATTATTACGCACCGAGTACTGGCTCATTACTGGGAGTATAAGTAAATTACATGCTAGTCAGGGAGACAATCATGTTAATAAACAAAACAGGTTTAAAAAATATCTACAATATGAGTATTCAGTTAGTTTTGATTGATGGCACCTGATTTCTTAGACTTTTTGCTTTTATTCAACATAAAGTAACATTATTTCATAAAACATGTTTAGAAGTTTACGATAGGACTTATACCTGTATACTTAGATCCCAATCAAAAGCAATGATTTAGCTAAGCTAATTCTAATTTTAAATGTATTTTTCCCACACAGAAGTATATTGAAACCGATAGCCATAAATGGAGCTATTAATTTTTAATAAAATGCCCAAATAGGACATATAATATACATTAGCATATATGCATTTATCCTTTGCCACCCAAAATATAAAAGTTTATTAGAAGGTTAGTGACATTACATCATAAGCATATTTAGCTTAAGTAGATTTAAATAAGTTAAGCTCAGCAGAAAAGAACAAAAAGGAAAATGATGTTAAATACATTGGGCAATTCTGGAGTACTGTAGTAGGTCGAGCAGTGGTTTAAGGCAAGGAAAAAAATAAAGCGGGGCATGAGGACAGAGAGTGATCGGGGATGGGAAAGTGAGAGAAGACCCTTGTGCAGAGATGCCATTTGGATGGAGTGGCGTAGCGGCCAGCTGTGAGGTTATCTGAGTGAAGGGCTTTCGCAGCAGAGAGAAGAGTGCATAAACCCTGTATTCAAGTGTGAGCATATGCCAGATGTTAGGGAGAGAGAAAAGGGAACAAGGTTTATGATCATTTCTATAACAGAAACAAATAGGGAACTCTGATAAAAGTGAATGGGATAGAGGTATTTTATAACAAGGTCCACCAACTAGTGACAATGATGAGATAATCAGAGGTCATTTTTTTTTCTCATCTGTTCCACTCCACTCCAAATTTTGGATTTTTGGCTTCATCATATGTATGATTTAATACAATATCCATTATTGCTTGACTGACTCAGAATGTGGCCCTTGCCTTGGTTTCCCATCGATGAGGAGGAATGTGATTTAGAGTTGGTTTTCATTTACTTTACAAACATTAACTAAGAACCTTTAAAAATAAAAGTGAATGGAGTGGAGGGGATCGTGGCTGCTACTTGAGAGGAGAGTCAGTGAAGGCTCTTGGAAGTCTCACATGAGAGATGAGAGAGTCAACGACGTGTGGGAACAAAAAGAGGATTTGAGGAGGAAGATACAGCAAGTGCCCTGAGCAGAAAGGAGTTCAGCACATCTGAGGCCCAGAAAGAGGTCCAGTGCGGCTGGACCAGAGTGTGTGAGGGTCCCAGGAGGAACACGAGCCAGGCAGAGGCAGACTCCGGAGGGCCACGGTGACAGTGTGGAGCTCGCACAGAGGGCTCGGATGGAAACTCAATCCTGTGACTCAGCTGTCTACACAAAGTAATCAAGGCCACAGTGAGGAGATTATTCAAAAGAAAGTGTCAGAGTCTAAGAAGGGAGGGTCTATGATAGCCTTCAGGTGAGCTGCCAGAGGTTCGAAGTGGGAAAGCCAAGGGGAGAAGGTGTCTGAAGAAGGGGAAAGGGGCCAACAGCGACTAAAACCGGTAAGAGGCCAAGTAAGGGGAGGATTGAAAAATGCGCAGTTTAGCCACACCGCAGTCGCTGGGGACCTTGGCAAGAGTTGAATTTCCCAGAAAAATCAAAACAAAGGCACAAAAGCATATGCCAAGAGAATCATTTTTGATTATTATACTAGCATTTTATAAGAGGATAATGTTTAACTGTTAGAACTTTACAGACACTCTGATTTTGTGAAGGTCAGTATATCTGGGAAGGTATTTTCATATCCATATCCTCTGGACTAGTAACCTCGACATTTTGTTAAGAGGCATAATAATATAAAAATGTGATGTAAGCACAATGTATCTTTAAATTAAATGCTAAAGATTTTCAAGAATAAATCAATGAAATAATACTTTTGACTTATGAAATTAGGTTGGCCAAAATTTCATGGAAATAGATCTAGTGACTGGCCTGTCCATACCTGGTTCCATTCTGTGCATCAAACCTGTGGTTTTAATTTACTCTCAAACAGGAATTCCCTTTTTGTGCAAGTCATTCATCCACACCAACATTCTACCAAAGATACATACTTCTTACTCTTTCTAACTCCAGACATTTACCCCTGATATCCTTTCCCAGGAAGTTCCTTCTGTTCTTCATTGTCAGCCAGGTGCATGGCACATTGTGTTTAATGAGCTAGAGGAATTGGATTTAAGGGTCATAAAATATTTTCCCTCTTCCACAAAACATCCTGCTATTCTATTCTAGTCCACAGTGATCATTCCGTTCTCTACATTTCTGCAGAAATTTCAGTAAATGCACAAAATATCTGAGTATTAAACGAAGCAGAAAAAAGTACTTGTGGAACCGTTTTTAAAAGAATATAAAATATTGCCCATTTAATCCAGACTAGGTTATAGTTGTTAAATATAACATTTTAAAAACAGAATATCAACCTGTTTAACACACATATTTGTTACACATGGAAAGCAAATGCTAAAGAAAGGCAATTATTCCTGTGAGACCACATTTTTATACAGCAAAGGTAGGTAGCCCAGAGGTAGCTCTCCCTGGTCAGGGTGCTAGAAATGGGCCCTCGACAGAGCAGGGCTGCATCTTGGCTAGCTTTCTCTAAACTGACAGCTAAGTGGGTGATCCGAGTACCTGCATTCCTGCTACAAAAAACCGTCCCCTCTCTCTTGCTGAGGATAATATTTTATTGTCAGAATGTAGAAATGGTTTCTATGGGTAATTTATCTATTGCTATTTAGTTGCTATGCTATTTAGTTACTCTCAGAAAACTCATTATATGCAAAGAGCGCAAAAGGAGAATTTGGGCAACAAGGGGTCCACCTCTCAGCCATACAAGACCGAGCAAGGCAGGGGCCTCCTCGAGCCCCAATTCTCTCATCAGCCAATGATGATACCCACTCTGCCTATTTTATAAGACTGTTAAGGAAATTAAATGAGATAATGTCTGAGAATGTGCTCATGAAGAGCTGCATACCAACATTTTGAGAAGAACTCTGAATAATTTAAATTTCTTGGGACAAAGAGAGAACTAAGCTAAAATACAGATTACCTTCATACTTCAATTATTCATTATATTTAAATATAAAACTTTAAAAAATACATATTCCACACTCAAAGATGCTGTAATCTAAATGGAAACAGAGATATACAAGCAATGTATACACACAGCTTCTGGGAAGAAACATTTTAAAAAAGAACCAGAGCCTTGGATTCAAACCCCAGCATCTGGATAAAAATAAGCAGAGGCCAAAATAACACCACCCCCAAAATTAAAGGCAATCAATACCTTTCTCTCTTATTACTCTTAATTCAAAATAGCCTGGTGAGAGAGAAAGAAAAATTATATTTCCTCCTGAAAGGCTTGCCCCAATTAAAATTCTGAATGTCTCTTACACCAAGAGCACTGGTTTATTGGCAGATTATTAAGCCCTGGACCAATGTCACTCTGTTAGACCTGCATTAAAAACGTGGTTTATGTGGTGCAGGGTCAGATCAGTAAAGAGCTGTTAGCAGATGACAGGTTTGATTACCGCTGGCTGCAGGCAAGACGTATGGATCCCTGAGGAACAGCAGCACCGGCTGGTGGGACAGTTTGCTGGAAAGGTCAAGAACAGGCATGTCAGCATCAAGGGACGACGGTAAACAGAAAACACTACAAACTAGCTTTGAGGGGATCAAACTGCTGTGCAGGGACGTCTCAAGGTTTATGCATCTAACGGTGTGGGTGAATAATAGCAAGCAGAGTTAGAGGGAACATGCCAGCACTTTGCTCATCTTCCCAACATTTCTTGGTGGAAGTTGAAGCAGATATACAATCTGTATAACAAATCATTGCTGAAAAGTGTTTTTTTTTAAATCTGGTGGTACTATTATTGATAAAATAGTATCCTTATTACTTGTATGAAACAACGTAGGGCTCCTATTCCTTCACTCCTAGATGTAACTGGTTCTTCTGTAACTTCCTATCAAATCTTTATAATCTTCAAATCAATTTCCTAACAAAGGTTTCCAAGAAAATCATGACACACTTATACCATGGTAATTAAACATTTAATAAAACCAATGTCCTATTTTTGATTTTTATAATTCCTGATAGGCTACTATTAGTTCTTACCTTGGCTCTTCAAATTCTGTCTCATCAAAAGATCTAAAAATTTTTTAAAAGGAAAAGAGAAAGACCATATAAGTTAAGTCAAATGTTTATGCCAACAACAACAACAAAAAGACCCAGTATTTTTAGCGCTCTGAATCAAGAGACAGTTTGAAAAGAGAGTTTTCACAGAGTCACAACATGGCTGATGCTTCATTCTAAGGAATCTTAAGAGTACACTATTCTTGCATTTCAATTTTCCTGAACATCATTTAAAAATTGTATGGTTTTACCTTTGGGCTTATACAGTGGAGAAAAGATTTCACTCACTGTCATCTTCAACATCTCTTTAAAGCATACAACCATACGTGAATCCCACCTTCCCAGTAAGTGCACGCAAGCTGGAACAGGACACACTGACCACACATGTTGTTTAGTGAGCAGGGTGTATGATTCTTGTCCTGGGATGAGTGGAAAGTGAGGGAGTAAATACTGCCGGTGAGGGAGCTGTGACAGGTATTTGCAGCCTCTCACTCAGCAGAGGCTGGGTTCAATACCACTTTGGGTGTAGTTAGCTTGAATGTTTTATTCTTAGTGTAGATCCTTCTGGCAGGTCTGGGGGCCCTCGAGAAAATGGATAAAACAATGTCCCTTCTCCCACCCTTGGATTTGCAGAAAGTCTGAGATGACTGATGTATTTCCTTGTAAATTTAGTCTGTTAAGGGTGTTGCTGTCCACCTTCAGGTGTGAGCTCAACACAAGTCCGGTGCCCAGAGCTGGGTGAGTGGCTCGTTTCAGAGTTAATTCTTCAGAATAACTTTCCCGAATGCTGATGCTATCAAACGCCTGGTTCCTTAGTAGATAGGGATTAGGATGTGCAGATATGCATTTAGAAGTCCCTGAGGGAGAATTAGCAGGATAGTGGGCAAAGAGCTATGCTGGAAGGCCTCTGGGCTCTGCCAGCTACAAGTGAGAGATCTGGAGAAAGGCACTTAATTCCTGTGTCTCAGTTTGCTCAACTCCAAAATGAGAGGAGTTGGGTAAAATCACCTCTAAGGTCACTTATAAATTTAAAATTATATGAAATATATGTATGTGTCAAGGGGATACAGACCCTGCTCAAGTATGCACAAGTAAACATATTAGTCCTTAAACAGGATATGTAGGTTCATAATTCCCATCATGTAACATTACTCCATGTAATAGCAGCATTTAAAAAGTCAATTCCTTAAGTCTAAACCTAAGGTACTGAGTATTGGTCATGAGGCCTTAGGAGGAATTCCTTTGACTACAAGCAGGGGACAAGTGGGTGTTGTCCCAAGCTAACACAATGGGTGTGGCCAGGCTGCCCCTTCTGGCACCACTGTGGGATATCTGTAAGGCCAGTTAAGTGATTGAAGAATAACATGAAACACAAGTCCAAAATGTGAATAACAATTCTCACCCACAACTCTCAGCCTTTGGTAAGGATGGCACGCGCCGCACGTTCAGGAAGTCAAGAAACAGTTTGGGAAGTTCTTCATTTTCTAAAATGACAGCCTGTGAAAGTAGAAAACAGAATTAGAAAATAAAGTTTGCTAGGCAATCAATCGAATGAACTGTTTCAAAAAGTCATAAGCATCCATCAAAGTTCTTACCAGCAGCATTCTTCACCACCAATATGAGGCGTGGTCCCTGTTTCACTCACCAAGAACTCAGGCTGACACATAAGCTGTTCAGTGCCAGCAAATGCTCCACTTTCTCTATTCTTTTACCTATTCACCATTACGGAGCATCTCCTATTCAGCTGCTGACAAGGCGGCAAGACAGTGGGGTACCAAGTAGACATAGTGCCTGCCTTCCTGGAGATTCTAATCCAGAGTGAATATTTAGTCTGGGGACATCAATAATACGGCTATTACATGGACACACCAAATTTTCCTTACCGAGTGATAAAGTAGTCTGATTGTGTGTGTGTGTGTGTGTGTGTGTGTGTACACAAGAGCCCACTACTATTGAGGAAATACATGTACTCATGGCTTTTTTAACTGGAAGATTTAGTTAAGATCCCTCAGCTATCACCTGTTTTGGCATTAGAATCAACTGACATTTATTGCTCTTTGGACGGCTCCACTTAAAGGGTCAGTAACAACTTTACCACTAAGTGTAAATCAGTGTATACACTGAAAAAAAATCTATAGAGTTGTTCCATTTAGGGAGCTTTGCTAAAGAGCCAGCATAATGGCATAACCATGTCAGTTCTCAGATATCCAAATTATGTAATTTCAAGGAGAAATATAATGGAGAACTATAGAGTGCACTTTCATATATGTCTAATTTTAAGAGTCTGACAGAGTATGTGAACTGACTGAACAATTTATTTGCCGTTCTCTTATTTTAAAGACCATGGAAAAATGCATCAAATAATAAAATTAATCCCTGAAATTAATATAACTATTTTCAAGGGTCATTTTTTTTTTGTAATTTACCATGGTTTTGCTCTCACCTCGCCACCCCTCCCCGCCCCCGCCCCAAGCACATGTTGTTTAAAGAACAATGAGAATAATGATGCAATATCATTCACAGAGTTGATCGGGAACAGCTCTGCAAAGTGATGTATCAGGTACATAACAAATGACAATGAGGTCAAATTAGGTGTATCTTGTATATACACAATTCCATATAATGTATTGTTTTTAGGCATAATTTACATACTGAGATGCCCCATTTCTCACAGGGTTTTGGAATACTGTTACCCAGTTTGGGACATATAAATAGAGCGAGCGACTACACAGGTCATCAGTTCCAGCGGGCTGACCTCTGGACTACACTAGTGCTTAATCCTCCTGCTGTTCAGTCCCTGGAGAGGGGTCATCTGGACAGCCAGCCCTGTCCGGGCTGTTACTTACTATTCCTCATACAGCCCACTGTACCCACTAAAGCTTAAGGAATAAAAAAGAGAAAAAAAAGTATTTGGGGTTATACTTTATTCATTAAACAAATATTTACTGAGCATCTATTATGTTAGGCACTGGAATATAACAGCAAATATTATGGGCCCAGTAGAGTGTGGGCTGGTGGAGAAAACTAGCAATAAACCAGTAAACAAACACATAACTTAAACTCACCTTAGAATATAGATATGAAAGAGAAAAACTCTACCGCTCTCGAAATGTTTTCCTTTCCATCCATCTACCCATCCACCTACCCATCTGCCCGCCCATCCGTCCATCCCCATCCATCCATCCATTCAACTGCCCATCCACTCTTCCATCTATCTAAAATGTTTACTCTTTTCTTGAATATAAAAGTAAAAAAATAAAAAATTTATAAAATAGAGAAAAAAAGCCTCCTCTATCCAGAGGCATACTTTTGTTACTATTTCAGCTAATTTCCTTCAAATCATCTGATCCTTATCTAAATTTTTATCTATCTGAGGAAAGTTTCAGGGTGCTCAGAAGGTCATGACTTCAGTGCTCAGAACTCAAAAGTTCTAAAAATCATCATACATATGAAGCTCCAAGGAATTTCACCATAACACAAGCTGCAATGATTATATGTTGTTTGTAGATATCTGGTTAAGAAGATAATATAACACCTATTTGAATAATAAAGCTTAATGTTGTGACAAATGCAGAGCTGTTCACCCAAGCAATAGTTTCAATTATGTGTACAAGTGGTAGCTTTAAGATTAAAAAAATGGGGGGGGGGTTACATTCTTATCTCCACCCCCACCTTTTAAAATAAATTAAATCAATAACAAGTGTGGGACACTTTTAATGACCTGAACTACTTAATTTCCAGGATCTTTAGACATGTCATCCATCACTGCAGTATGGAAGAAGACATCTCTTGAGTGTTCAGGGGGTTACTTTGGTTTTATTAATGCAAGATTTAGGGAATTTTAACAAGGTGAATTGTTTATTTGCCTTGACAGATTGGCTTACAATGCACTGGCTACATCTACAGCATGATCATTAATGACAAAAGACAGGCAAAAAGCTGTTTACACTGCAACACCAGGACAGGAATTAATCCTGCTCAGCCTCCCCAAACAGTATTCCAAACAGATGATCACATTGTTTTAGGTAACATAGACTGGCAAAAAAAGGAATATAGAAAACTCCAGAAATCTGTGAGCATTTTCGTTAAATGTTCACTGAATAGTCTCAAATAATCTTTTCCATAAAGCAATGATCTATATGGATTTCTGGATTTACAGCTATAAAGAAAGCAGCATTGGGGGCTAGGTAAACGTTCAGTAATGTGGCAGAAGTATTTCTGAAACTCTGCTAAGAAGGCTTGTAAGAAAATAACACTTAAGTCCAAACAGGAGAAAATAATTAATACTTAAGCCAGAGATAAGAGTACAATAGAGCAGAATTTACCTAATTTAATAATATGTACAAGTTAAATGACTGTCATGAATTCGTGTAGAGATGTGAAAGACAAATTAAATTAGTTCAATCAAATCTTTCGGCTCATAAACACATGATCTCATTCCATGGGAGACCCAACAGGGAAGTGGGGCCTCATGACTGTTTTCATTTACATCTTCAGTTTCTTAAAAGGCTTTTGGCTCAAGAAAAACCACTCCTTCTAGAAGCTGCACCCTGGGCCATCCCACACACTTGGGACCCCAGTCTGGTCTAAATTTTCCAACTTTATTCAAAAGATAAGCTCTTAATCTTAAAAAAATTGTAAATTATATTTTTGAATATCAAATCATATTTCCTCATTGTTTTAACATGCTTCTCTATTTTTGATTAATCTTCAATGGCTAGTCATTTTCATTCTTTAGAGGGGCAATGTGGTATAATAAGATGTATGTGGCTTCAGAGCAAAACCTGGCTTTGAAAATCTCTTTTGTCTACCCTAAATCTCTCCAAGATTCTCTGGCACACAATTAACATTCAATAAATGTTAATTTTGTTTCCTTTGAATCTTTTCGTGGTATCAATTCTCAACAACCTCTTTTATTGGTTTTGGAAGTTTGGATTATTGTCTATCTAGCAGAGCTTCTTAGCCCTCAATGATTCATGGATCCCTTTGAAAACTGGATGAAAGCTGAGAATCTTGCTTGCTGAAAAATATACATTTATATATAATTTTGCTGACAGTGGCAGGGGTTTCACAGGCCCCTGACAGCCCAGCCAAGGACACCCCCTTTTAGCTCCGATGTGGCAGTAATGCTGCTGGGCACACTTTTCATTTGGTTTGGAGCCTGAAGCACTGCTGAGCCCCCGCTGTATACCAGCTCCCCAAAGGATGCACTGACCTTCCTGTTTCCGTTTTCTACCTCTTTGTCAATTAGAACCCCACTGCACTGTGTGCTGCCTTGCTATTAGAATTCATTATTGCTTTCAGCTCTGAGCTGTGCTTGAAAATATTTGTCTGGCAGTGAGGCTACACTGGTGAAGGCTTCTTTCTTACAGACCAAAATCTACTGCTGCACTGAATTTAGAAAGCAGTCCATATTTATGGCTTCTGTGTCTTCTCTATGTAACTCTAGAATTCAACAATCTGTGGTGTTGAGGGTTCCCAAAGTTAGCAAAACATGAAGAAAAATATGATTTAAACTCTTTTACTGCTGGGTCAGAGTGCAGCTGACGAGGCTCTAATATGCTATACCTGTTAGGAAAGGGGCATTTTGAACTGCTAGGCAGCGATGGGTCCCAGGCCCAGTGCTACATAATTGATTAACCTAGGTTTTTAATTAATGACTACCTAAGTTATTAATTATTAATTATTACTTAGGTAGTTATTAATGAATAACTCTGATGGTAGAGTTCTGAGACTGGATGCAAGCTGGGCCGCATGGCTAGGAAACTCATTTAAGTAGTAAAACATCAGAATTCAAAATGAATGTGACAGTCGGAGAAAAAGTTGGAAATATATCCCATTTAATTAAAATTTACAGGTATAAGTACTGAGTCAAATATTCTATGAGGCAGAATTAATTATCCTGTTGCAAAATGGAGAGTAGCTGCTTCTGTACCAGAGCTGCTGATCTTCAAGTGGTGGGTCAGCAAGAAGTGCTGCTTCCACGAGGTGGAGAATGAGCGGGGCGATCCTCTCACTCTGCTCAATGCAACCTTATCATCTTCCACAAGAAGAGGTCACCAAGTAGTGTGTACTAATCAGGGAAGGAAGCAGGGGAGGGCCAAGGAGATACGTGGTCTTTAAGTGAACTAACTGTTCTGTTAAGGAGGAAGGTGATTTTCAAAGCTGCTGGAACAAGAAGAAAGTACTGTCCAAACCAGCAGAGGTTTCTACTTCTCACTGAAACCTGTGCAATAAAACTAGCAAAAGAGGCACAAATACGAGGAGAGTAGGCATCAGGAGAGATTATCTAAATATCTTGGAGTCTGAATATTTTTAGTTGCACACTAGAGATGTTAAGAATTAACCAAAAAAAAAAAAAATGCACTAAAGAAATTTCTGTCCAATTTATCACTTAGGAAATATGTACACCAAAAAATCAGGTTATTACTAAGATGTACATAGGAAACAGGGTTAAATCAAAGAACTGAAACAAATGTGCAATATATTATGGAACAGACGTTGCTACTATTATATCCAACTCTGAAACATTAAAACTGGGCAATTGAGTGTACCGTGTAAGAAGCAAAATAAAATAATTATTCTTCTTTACACAATGTTACTCACTTTCAGAAGAATAAATTACTTCCTTTAAAAAAGACAAGATATTCCTTCAGAAATATCACTCTAGCATAAGAATGGAAAAATAATCCCACGCTCCACGAAAACATTTACAAAAAATTGCCAGAATGGGGCAGGAAAACAACAGCATTGCTACCAGCATCCCTTGCAAGCTCAATGTTTACTCCAGGAGAAATGTCTTTTTCATTGAAAAGGTGCAATTATCATCATGTAACACAAATCACAAAATCCCGCTTTTTCTATCTTATCAGCTTTATAAAATCATGTTCCCAAAGGATGCCATTGATTAGTTGCACATGTTCTTTCTGTGACATCCCAAATACTTAATTGTCAGTTATCTTTTCTTCTTCGGCAAGTAAAATGCAGTCACAAAATTACAGAGGGACTTGTTCTGCCTTAACCTTCGCTAGATGCCATCATGCAGTGGAAAACACTGGTAAAATATCACAGGATAACGTTGTCCGACAAGGGAGACATATAAACACTGTAATGATTTCCCACGAGTTTCCATTTTAGAAAATTGTCACTAAGGCGAACATACTCGGTGACACATCTCCACTGAGGACATGAGGAAATCGAACGCTGGCATTCTAGTTAGGTCCAAGCCTACCCGGCAGCCAATTATAACAGGAACGTAACATCTTGTTGAAAACTTAGACAAGACCACTTCTCTAACCTTCCAAGATTGCTGCACAAACCTGCATTGTTTTCACTGATTTGATCCTTTTATTCTCTTCAAAACATTTTTTTAGAATCTCTCGACTCTTTCCATTGTCTATCAAGGTTTGCTATAAACTGCGGGGAACCTCTCTGTCACAAAAGCCAAGGTACTGAACTAAGCTGGGGGGGTTCCAAGAGTCCCGATAGCCCTTTTCCTATTTCACCTAGTTTGGTTTGAAATGTCCCATTGTTGAGGTGACAAAGTTCATGGCAGTTTTTCCTCTCCTCACCAGAAAAGATGCTTCATAACATACCTACTTCAGAGGTGCAGCGAAGAACAAGGAGGGAGAAAAATCAATACCTCCTTACTGCAGTAAGTGGGCTACAGTGTCACAGTCCTCTGGGACTGAAACCTAGCGCAAAGAAGCTTTGCAGTCCAGTCCTCAGTCTTCCACTTACCCAACTCCACAGCACTCGCTCACGATTTCACAAAATGAACCACAGCAAGGTTATCGAAGGAACGCTTTTTAAAAGCCAGCCAGTAAACAGATCCAAGAAGTCTCATGACCTCCTAAAAAATAAAAATCGGATGTGCTTCTGAAGAACCCACTGTACCATGCACCCTTCCTTTTGTATGTGACACCACTCCCAAGATGCGTGTACTCTGTATCTGGAACAAAATTGCACTATTCATAGAATTCAAACAGACATCTGCTGTGGTTTCACAGGCCTTTATAAACCATCTTGCAAGAAATTTGACGTCCTGCACTAAAAGCTGAATGTGGAGGGCCTATTTAAAATGGTAAAGAATCAGTAAAAAGAAATTATATCATTTGGTTTCAGAAGGATTTGAAAGAAGAAATACCATTTCTGATAATATGGCTAGAGATAAAACTGACCACGGAACAATAGAAACTGGAATGCCAATCACCTTATAAACTATTTAAATACCAAAATTCATGTTCTAGAATATTTATTCATACAAAAATATTTACTTTACACAACTAAGTACAACCTCTGGCACAACAGTTAGCCAAACAAACATGGTCCTGTGTTCCCAGGACTTATAGTCTAGTGGAGAAGATAGATGGTGTTTAAATAATCACAGTAATGAATGTGAAAATTACAAATGGAAACAAGCACCTCAAAGGGAAGTAGCTAGTTGTTTTAAGAGTCAGGAACAAAGCACCCTTATTAATCTGTGGGGTGAAAGAAAGCTTCCCTGGGAAGGTGACCCTAGAGATGAATGAGTGAATAGGGTAAAGGAGGTGGGATATTTCAGATGCAAAGCACAGCATGTTCAAAGGCTGGTAGAAGGTGGAAGCATCGTCTTAGGAAGACAGAAAGGCAGCCAGTGTGCCTGTGCGAGAGAATAACGAAGTTGAGCATTAAAGTAGGAGAACCTGAAGTGGACAGATTGGGCGGGGCTTCTGGGTCATGTGAAGGATTTTGCTTTTCTCCTCAGTGGATCTGGAGGCCATTGAGCCGTGGGTGGTAAGTGGGGTATGTAGGTACACGTGATATGACCTGATTTATATTTTGATGATGACTGGAATATAGCAGTGTTCCTCAGACCCAGTGACCACACATTAAATCCTCTTTTTTGGCTCTCTCCAAACTGTTTCTTAAATCAAGCCACTGATTTGACTGTATTTTCGTTTGAAATGCCTGTAGTTTCATTGAAATGACTGTATTTTCATTTCCTATTTAGTTCCTTTTTAAATCTGCCTGGTCTGTTTTTCTTAGATCCTCGATCACTTCTTACACCTACAATTATTGTAGACATTTTTATTTTTGGTTTCCATTAAATTACCCTTTTACTTGAAATTCTTGAAATTTAATCCCACTGTTCTGTGCCTGTTGACTCTCACTTACAGCTGTTGTTTCCTTCTGTGTTTTGTAGTTTTAGTTCATGAGCTCATCTTCAGCAGTGCTTTATCTGTGGGATAAGCCAGGCCAGGTTCAAGGAATGTCCTCCCTGAGTGGTTTTGCTTCTATTCCTAGGAAGCAGGTCCCTGACAGGGATCCTAGGGGTATAATTAGCATTGAGCCAACAATTGCATTAACTTTTTGGATTGGAGGTTATAAGACCATGCAGATACTGAAAATATAAACCATAAATTCTCACAAAACATGGCTGAGAGGCATTAGGAAAACTTCTGAGCAAGCTCAGTGTATTTTTCATAGGCCAGTGGTCTCCAAAGTGGGTTACAGATATTAAATCTGTAGTTAAGCAAGATCATTGTGATTCAGGAAAACAAATATTAGAATTTCTATATATTTT
Source organism: Pteropus medius (assembly GCF_902729225.1). NCBI lineage: Eukaryota > Metazoa > Chordata > Mammalia > Chiroptera > Pteropodidae > Pteropus > Pteropus medius. Next base: position 15,507,802 of record NW_024352785.1, on the reverse strand, counting down.
AAATTAAAAAAATAAAAAGTACATCTTTTCCAATTTTTAATGTATGAATTTATAGTAGGATATGTCTATAGCTTATTAAATATGCATATATTGGAGCATTATATGCTAACTCTTTAAAAAAAAAATTTTTTTTGATAGTCCCAGGCTAGTCGACTATGCTTCTGACTATAGTGCAAGAAAACGTTTATAATAGCCAGTAAGGCCCAATCTATCCAAACAGCGCTATTGAAATAATCTACCTTAGTTTATCCTTTTACTGAAGATGTAGCTCTATTTATTGGAAATGCCCATCTCACCTCTTTTCAACTGGCCAATGCCTACTTATCCTTCAAGTCTCAGTTCAAGGGTTATCTCTCTCAGGAAATTTTTCCTAACCTCTCAGGTTGAGCTAAGTTATTTATTTTTATTTTTATTTTTTGGTGAAATTACAGAATCATTTTATGTGATGTGATGATTAATACTGGATTGAGTTATATGAACTTTCACCAATTTCATGTGGTTTATAACAACTATATTTACTTAACGCCTACTCTGTGCCAGGTTCTTTATCTTATTTAATTTTCACAATAGTGTGAGACACTATCATTATCCAAATTCTATAGATGAGGAATTTGGGGCTCAGAAAGGCTAAATCACTTGTGCAAGGTTTCTTAGAGTGTAAGCAGTCAGTCATGATCAGAACCCAGGTGTCGCTAGTTCCAAAACTACTGATCAATTGATGTATCAATTCACTGCACCCCTCATTCATCCCACAAATACTTACTGACAATTACCGTGTGTACAATAGCACTGTGCCACATAGTTTAGTTTTGTTTCTTACTAAATTTTATTGGAATCCTTTATTTTTCTCCATATATTTTTCTAGTGTATTTATAAATTTATCGCATAGATAAATTTAAAGGATTTTAACCAATTCGTCTCATTGGTAAAATTAAGGGATCTCAACTAATTCTAACAAGTATATAAAGACTCTCAGAATAAGAAAGTCAACAAATTGCATTAATCTCTATCTTATCTTTAAAAACAAACAACAACTATAACTTCAAAATGAAAGCAAAAACAAGAGTAAAATCTGAAAGAGTCTAGCCTTATAATATTTCATAACCTATCTGGCAATTTCTGACCAATTCAATTCTTTTTTGAATAGGTAAAATAATTTAAAGCCACATTTTATATATTTTTGATCCATTTAAAATGACCTAACTGTATGTTGAATAACGGTATGACTCAATTACATATTATGGATAGCACCAGAATTCTTCTTGATCTAATAGAAAAAAAAGAAATTCTAAAAGCAATTATAAACCAGCTGCTTACCTGTAAATCAAAACTAAGACCAGAGGACTAAGATATTTGAATAAAACTGCATTACAAAGCAAAACAAAACTGACTTAGTAATTCAAATAATAAGGTAAAACACTAAATTAAATACAAATTATAAAATATGCTTATGGAAGTGTGTCTTATTACCTCCTTGAAAGAAGAAATAGTAATCAGAACTAGGCTTGTAAGACATTGCCTGGAAAAAGCCTCATGAGACTAGTTTTCAAAGAAAGATTTATAATTAGCATAGGCTATGCATGTTGATGAACTGATATTTTTAAAGGGTTTAAAGTGCTGGAAAACAGCTTGCTCTCTCAAGTCTCTTAAATGTTCCCCCAGCTACCTACCTTCCTTCTCTGATTCATTTAGCATTCTCTTTCTTTACACACTGTACACTTGACCCAGCTCCAGCACGGGTGGGTTTCATGTGGTATAGTTTAGGTCGATTAGGCCTTCCTAGGTACACACATTCTTATTGCACTATAGTTAAGACACAGTGTACTGAGCAAATACCTTTTTTTTTTAATGAAGACTTTCGACACCATTTTATATTTGTCCAGCTACGAGCACTGCATCGAGTGTTCTCTTTAAATGCTACAGTTATGCAATTAATGTTTTACATGAATTTAAAAATTCTGGATGAGCAAAGCTCATAGTTCACAGTGCTCAGTGGGAACACTTAGTGGGAAATGGCTAGAGTAAGATAGAGACTTATTTCGAGATGCAGAAGCAAGCCCTTATAGAGATGATAACAAAGAATGAAAAGTGGCCCTTGCAGAGATGGTTCATAGATCTAAAGTTAAAAACAAATCTGTGTAGAAAATAATAAAGAAGGTGGAGGGGTAGGCCCTTGACCTCTTGGCTGCAACAAAAAATGCAGTCAATGAAACTGTTCACATAAAACACACAGGTGGGTCAGTAATAGTCCAAAGGGACTACACCAAGGAAGATGAAACACAAGAGCAAGAAAGACGGGAAAGCAGGCCAATCTGCACATGGCTGCTAATCACAAAGCAGTAAGTCACAGTAGGAACCTGTTCTCTGAGTCCATGGAAAGAAGAACATATCTCCTTTAGCCTTTCTCCCAAATCTAACACCTAAATAAATTCTTCTATATCTTGAAGGTAAATTATAGATGTTTCCTCAGGGGTTTACACTCAACAAAGAAAAAGGACCCTTTCCTGGGGGTTTAACAGATGACACAGCCTTTTTCTGATAGACGTCCATGTATCCTTGGAAGGCAGGAATAGAACGATTGCATGTAAAGTTACTCTACACTTAAGAATACTCTGCCTGCCTTCTGCCACTGGAGGCTATGGCACAGTCAGCTGCCTACCCAAGATCCCTTCTTGCCTTCTTCTTTATTAATGAAACAGCAATTGGCAGAAGGTGGGGGGCAAATTGCCAAGCTAAAAATAAAAGCAAACGATGATAACAAAAAGCAATGACAGTAACAAAGCCTCCCCCCAAATTTCCCAGATTCTCTTACCATGTGACACAGATCTGGCCACTAAGATGTCAGTGGAAGTCACGGGGTGAGAAAGATCCAAAAAGCTCCCTAACAGTGAACAGTCAGGCTCTGTTGGCCCTCATCTTTTGCCCATCTCTCTACCCCTTTCCTCCTTCTTCTTGCCTGGAAGCTGACCACGCTCTCCGAGCTCGGTTGCCATCTTGTGAACATGAAGGAAGGGCCAGATGAATCAAAGAGATCCAATTCCTGATAAACTTGATCCACTAAACCAAAACCTACTATTACTTATCACTGGTAACATTTAAGGAAATAATATGCTTGAGAAAGATAAACTCCAGTCTTAAGTCCTTTTACTTGGGCTTTATCTGTGGTAGAACACAACGTCCTACAAGATACAGACATCTTGCTTCTGCAGATTGTATAGTCTTGTTTTTGGCCCATGTATCGGGTAGAATATACCCAAAATAGAGAGGGCAGGGCAGGGGGGACAGAGAGAGAGAGAGAGAGAGGAGAAAAAAGAAAACAACTCTGCTATTCTACCTCTACTATTTTAGTGCTGGGTAGAATATTTTTAAAGGAAAGAAAGGAAAGAAGGAGGGAGAGAAAGAAAGAATGGAAGAAAAAACAACCAATCCTGATACTCTGTTTTTAACTTACTAGTTTAAAAAAGTCCATAAGATAAAGAATACCCTATAAAAATGAAAAAGCAATTAGGTTCACACATACATTGCAGTGTCTATAAAAAGCAAGAAAAGGACCAATACATGAAAAACTTATCTGCCTAACAGAGCAGGTGCCAAAAACACATACTACAGAACAGTAAAGAAATCAAGCATATAGGTAATGAGATGAGATTAAACAAAGAAAAAAGTAAGCTGATTATCTAAAAAAATATCCTACCAAATTGGGTCTATTAAACAAATAATAGAGAGTACCCTATGGAAATGGAAAGTGTTTCATTAAACTTATTTTTACAAAAGAATGTCTAATTCACTGTAGAATGAGCCACAGGGAATAACTGAGCATTGGCTGGTGGAAGAAAATACAATTCTGCTTTAACAGGTCCTTACAATCACAAACTTTATGATCTTTTAACAACTTTCTATTAAGAGCAATTAAAGGGAGACAGCAAGACTTATACTCATACACTGCCAAGGTAAAATGACTACATACATCTTTAAGCAGAAGATTTATATCTTGAAGATCTTAGCTAAGTTTGAGAAACAGTATAACTAATCCTCCCCTCCAAATGAATGAATGAATGAATGAATGAATGAATGAATGAATAAATAAATAAATGAAAATAGATAATTAGAAAGAAAGAAGAAAAAAAAGAAAGGAAGAAAGGAAGAAAAAGAAAGAAAGAAAGAAAAGAAAAGAAAAAAGAAAAAAGAAACGGAAAAAAGAAAAAAGAAAACCTGGAAGACGTGCCTCTGGTGTCCAAAGACAACATACTTGGATTCGTTTCTGATACCTGCCCATGCCTGTCCCCGGTACACAGGCTGTTGAGGAACTAGACATCACTGGTGCCGGGCGGAGGTGCAGGGGAAACAAAGGTATGACAAATGCACGACAACCTGGACACCTTGTCGGGCCAATACACTATCCACGCTAGTTGACCAGGCCAACCATTCCAGGTGGTGGCCTATCCACCCACCCTCACACCCCCTCCCCCGCCCCCGGCCTGTCCTAACTGTGCCCTGGAAAGGAGCCATGGAGGTACCCGGGAGCAGCTGACAGGTGTGCTCCTACCTTGTGTCAACGATCTTTTCTGTGTATATTTTCCCAAGGTTCAGCTGTTGTGACCAGCTGGGGGCAGCCAATGGTCAAGTGAAAACTACTCCTATTATCCTATACTTACCAAGAAGTGATAGGTGGTTTCAGTTTACAAGAGCTATATGTGATTTCGAACATTTATTTATTTAAATTACTTAAAATTATTCTTAGGCAAGTGTCTTAGGTCCTCTGTGCTTCGATAGGGTCAATAATGGAATCTACCTCAGAGGTTGCAGTCATGTTGAAAGAAGACTCATGTCTATAAAGAAGCAACTACTGTGCCTGGTATACTGTAAGCACCTAATAAATATTATTATCATTATTGTTATTATTATTATTATTAGCAGCAGCAGAAGTAGTAGTAGTAGTAGTAGTAGTAGTAGTAGTAGTATAACATGAACAAAAATAACCTATTACAGAAGCTGAATAATTTAACTGGCTTAAAGAAAGGAAAAATTTATTATGTGGTTTTACTTGTGTCATTATTAACGTTTTAAAAAAAAGATTGTGCTTCGTATATCCAACTATGTTGTAGCTTCCTATCCTCTTAATGCATGTACTAATGCATACACACAGGCAAAAGTATTTGTTCCATGGAATTTATACACAAAACTCATTTAGTTAGATCTTCAAAGCAGCATCTCCGTGAGCCAGTAAGGTCAGACATGACGGCGCTCTGCTGTACAGAGCCTTTCTTTGCAATGGTGTTGCCTCTCTATTATCAGTGAGACCTCCAATCCATCGGTCTAAAACTTCCTCGCTTCACTCAGCCCCTTTGACTTCTCTCCCCTCCTTATCCAGTTCCCTGAATCCTTATAATCGGTTCCCCGAAATGCTTCCAACCCCATCAGCCCACCTCCCTCCGTTGTATTCAGGACCCCCCAGTTCTGGTTGAATACCAACATCTCTTACCCATGCTTCAAACCAAGCTACTAAACACTGTGAGAATACCACATAATACAAACAAACTGGTATCACTTTAAATTTAAGCTCTTATCCACAAAATATTGTCTTGCTATGTTCTTCTAGAGTGGTGGTTTTCAGACTTTAACCAGCATCAGAATCACCTGCAGGACTTGTTACTTATCAACACAGACTGCTGGGTCCCACCTCCAGTTTCTGATCCAGGTAGGTCTCATGTTGGGCCTCAGAATCTGCATTTCAAAGAAGTTACCCAGATCCCAGGTGATGCCGATGCTGCTCTTCCAGATACCACACCTTGACCACCTTACCCATTTCAAACCTTCTCCTCTCTCTTTGACTCTCCCTTACCCTTTTTCTCCACCCTCCCTCTCAGCTGATAATCACTCTTCTTACTTCAGTGGAATACAGAAATCTCCCGGCTTGATGTCCCTCAACTTCACCCCGCCCCCTTCAGTATCAACCTCTCTTCCTTCCTCTGCTATAGTGGAAGAGGTGCCCCTCCTATCAGAGGCCAATTCTTCTAGCTATGTTCTGACTCTCAGCTCCCTCTCTTGCCTTTCTCAAATATTTCTTTCTTTCTTTGTAGTCCTTCTCTCTTCTGCCTATTTACTATCTAATTCTATCCATCCATCCATTCTTCTATCATCTTTGCTGATTTATTTCTATCAGCATATAAACATGCTCTAGTATTGCATTTTAAAACAGGAAAAAAAAAATCTCTCAGAAGATCCAGCTTATTGTGCATTTTGTTTCATGGCAAAAGCTCTCTAGAGTGTTCTACAGATGCTGTTTCCCTTGCTTATTGCCAGTTCATCCAAAACCCTCCACGAACTGGTTTTGGCTTCCAGCATCATTCTCAGCTTGTTAAGATCACAGATTGCTTCTGTGTGGCTAAATTCAATGGCCAATTTTGTCCTCACCTTTCACAACTTCTGAGCAGCCAGTACTCAATTAGATAACTATTCTCTCACTTCCTGAAATACTCTTCCATTTCTACAACTCTTCTGTTTTTGTTTTTTGTTTGTTTGTTTGTTTTTTTCCTCTGATCTCATTTTCACTCTCTTTTGTTGCTTCTTCTTCTTCCACTTGACTTCAAAATGTTCAGCTTTTTCAAGGCTTGGCCAGTAGCCTCTTCTCTCCCCATACTCTCTCCTTAGTTGAGTCTACCAACTGCCATGGCTTTTAAGACCTTTGTACTGACGAGGCACAAATTCACATCTCCAGACTCTCTTCTGAAACTAAATACCTTTCTAACATTTCCACTTGAATTTCTTACAGACATTTTCAATTCAGAATGTCCAAAGCAGAACCTGGTGTTTTGTTTTTTGTTTTTTGTTTTTCCAAAAACCAACATCCACCCCGCACCCCCAGCCAAACTGCCACCATCTCCTCCATCACCTTCCTCATCTCAGCAAAGAACACCATCCACACAGGTGCCAAAGCTAAAAGTTTTCTTTCTCTCACCTTCCACATCCAGCCTATCAGCAACAGCCTCTCCAAATTACTCACAGAGCTGCAGCCACCACGGTCTTCAGAGACACAAAGGTGCCTAGGCTGCTTCTTCCATTCGCGGCCTCTGCATGTGCTATTTCCTTGGCCTTCTTCGCATGCTCGATGTGGTTAACCTTCCTCAGTTTTAGGTCTCAGCCTAAACGTCAGAGGTGTCATCCCTGACCACCCAGACTCTCACTCCTCGATTTCTTTGTCGCTCCCTTATTTGTTTCCGTTATAGCTCCCTGAATTATTTCCTTTATATGTTTACTTGGTTTTTGTCCATTCAACTCCAGCTCCAAGAGGGCAGGACTGGGGCTGCCTCATTCACCCTTTACCTCTGCATCCAAGACAGGGCTTTGAATGCTTGAGGGTTACTTCAGAAGGAGAATCAGGACTAGCAAAGGTAAATACTGAGAAGGTGAAATTTTGGCTTAATATAAAGAGAAACTTTATAACTGAAGACTCCCAAGGAATGTTATGCTTTGGGAGGTAACAAGTACCAAAAGCAGCTGGAGGCCAAGTTGCTACAGAATGTTGTGGCAAGATTTATAGACAGGTAGGAAATTAAGCAAGACATTTGCTAATAAAAATAATATCTAATGTCTACATAATATTTTATCTAATAATATCTAATATCTATATAATATCTATATAATATTTTATGGCTTGCTAAGTGGCTCCACATACACTGGGTCACTTAATCCTCACAACTATCTGAGGTCAATAAAATCAAGAGTATTTTTCTGGGTTGAGGAAATTAATTCTGAGATGTTCAATGACACGCTCCCCTTCTTAGTAACACCAAGTCCAGATCCTCCAAGGTGGACAGTCTTCTGCCTCGGCGGGTGAGTTGAACATTCAGGTCTTGTGCTATTTCTTGGCTGCACTCTTTCCATCAAGGGCTCTTGCAGTTCCCTCTCTCACAACCTTCTGGTCCTTCAAGGGTCAGCTGCTCCCCTTAACCCGCTGGCTAGAGGTGGGCCCGCAGCCCCTCCCTTAAGCTCTGGAGTACAGCCAAGGTGTAGCTGAATATTTAAGCAAGCCTGAACCAAGGAGGATGACAGAGGGTCCACTAGATGATGTGGCTTACAAATTACCAGCAAAATTAGCAATTGCTCATCAGTGTCTTGGGAAAAAGAAACCAGAAAGAACAGCGATGCTGCCTCTGGTGTCAGACTTACCCTGCTACTCAGATGAGACCCTTCTCAACCCCTTTATTACACTTCATTACAAGCTGAACATGATAAAGGATACAAAGGGAAACAGCCTCATTCAGTACACTTTTTAATGGCAAGATGATTGAAAATTAACGAGCTTAATTTGTCTTAATTTTTTTTATCACAATAAGTAATTAAAAAACTTAAAATTTCAAATGTTTTCTTTTTTTTTTACACAGTTCACACACGTCTTCATTTTGGGAAGAGGAAAACTGCTACTTGCCAGAGGAATCTTGTCTTGAGCACAATTTTGCAACCAGAAAACAACCCAACCAGACAGCACATAGAACTCTTTTAAAACATAGCCCCGAATAACGAATAACACAGTGAGGAGAAGCTTCCCAACTGTGATAACTTTTCTTGTTTTGTCTCACTGATATTTTCTTGAGGGTTTTGGGTCAGAGTAAACTCCTGAGGACTGCTCTGACATTCCCTTTGAAACTAATTACATTAAACAGCAGGTGTCCACCTCAAATCTGAGCAGGAGAATGCAAGACGATCAGGGAGTTCAGTGCACTTGGGGTTAATGCTCTCATTTTGAGGAGGTTCTTTATGCTTAGATAGCCCCAGTTCCACTACGTAGCTGCTCTTAGAATATACTCCGAAACGTTTACGTGCTTAAAAATTAATTGCCTAATAATATTTTCAGGGAAAAACTGACCTTTCAAGTTAAGACTTTCAATAGATCGCTGATGATCTATTTCAATGATGATCACACACGTGTAAGGGGGGAATGGGTTGCAGGGAGAAGGGTGATGAATTTATGTGTTTGAACTCTCTACCACTAACCCTAGTTTTGATAGAATAGGCATTTTTTCACTAATTAATGCAAATAGGGATTACTCTGGGAAACGAGAGCGATGCTGATGCTATACCAAAACAATGGCTCTCAATGATTTTTCAGCGGCCTTCTGTTATTAACCTGATGAATGGCTACACAATTAATATGAATATTTAACAAACCCCAAAGTACACCTTTTCAAATGTATCGACTTCACTCTAAATAAAAATAGGAGCAATACAATCATAGTTTTAAAATAACTGCTCATTTCTTAGCTGCTTGTATTTGAAGAATCTTGATGAAGTCTGAATAGGTAGTCATGTTAATACTATTAAGCTAAAATCCTGGTCTTGGCCTGACTGAAGGTCTGCCTTGATCAGTAACTCAAATGGATCTGACTTTGAGATGAACAGAATCTAAAGAAAATGGTTTATACTATATATATATATTATATATATATAATGGCAGAGCCAAACATTCAAAAATGTTTAAAAATCACAGGTTCTAATTGCCTTGAGGCAGGCAAAGAACAAAAGAGAAGTCAGACTATATAAGATACCCTTCAGTTATGCAAAAGTAAGCAGGATATGCAAATTTTAAATATATTCCATTTAAGAGAGAAAAAAGAAGGAAATGGAAGTGAAAGAATAATCGAAATACATCCTAAATTACTGTACTTACAAACAACAATGTCAGGAAAGTTCACTGAGCTCCTTATTAGGAATAGATACGAGTTTCATTTACTTCTGCCTTTGAGACTAATTTAATTGTTCTTCTAAGTACTGAGAGGAAAATGTTATTTATTGAAAACAGAACCTTCCTTTAATCTGATTTCCCCAGTGTCTAAATGAAACTGATAAATGAGTTTTGGAAGTAAATATATATAATTTTACTTGGGGAAGCAGATCAATAACTAGTGATACCTTGGATTATTATCATCACTACTACTACTACTACTACTACTACTACTACTATTGAAATAGCTTTTAAAAAAGAGTTAACATTTTTTCAAATTGAAATATCCAATGCTTAGGCAAACAGAAAATGTGTTATCCGTTGTAGATAACATAAGAAAAATGTCTTTGGATGAAGTTGACCTTTGTTATTTTAACTTTGAAATCTAATGCCAGCTTTTCTTATACTAAAATGCTTTGCTGAAAGCTAAGTAACTTCTCTGAACCACTCAAATAACCAAGTTGATCTCCTTTTAACATTTGTGCATTACCATATGCATTTCTTTCAAACACACATATTAACGTTGTACTTGTTTAGATATCTGAGTGGCCAAACCAAATTCCTCAAAGGCAAGGATGGTGTGTCAATAATTTGTTCTGTGCCAGGCAGCTCCCATAGTATATGCTCAATAAATATCTACTGAACATTGGCATCTTTTTCTCATTTGTCAACGGTATACTACATATTCTGATAACTACAAAATTTCATACCATGAGAAATGCTTTTGTTACCAGTTATTATTTTAGATAACCCATCCATCTTTTTTTTTTCTGGTAGAAAAAATAATTAAGTTGCCTATAATTCTAAATTTTTATAAAAAATTTTAATTTGCTGCAAATATTTTACATGCTAAATGGAATATGATCAAACATGTGCTAAAAGAACTGTCAAAACGAAGGGGACTGCAGTCTTGCCCACCTGAAGAAACAGCAGTGGAATGTGACACAGCAGCTTCTTCAGTTCAATTCTACAAGTAGAAAGCATCGGACATCCCTGAAACACAGCAGGTGCTCAACAAACATTGAGTTCCCTTCCCTGACCCCAGCGCTCACTACTGTTGGGATGTAAGGGACGAAATTTCTCTTATCTACCAGCCATTCTTCCCTGGGCAATAAATGTATGACCCAAAGGAAATGACTAAGGCACAAACAGAATGAGTTATATTACTTTCCTCCTGCCTTTCTTTTTCCCCACTTCCTACCTTCCATCTCATTCTCTTGACTGTCTGGGATGGCAGGTTCTAAAAGCCACATTTTGAGATACAGCTATCACCTTTCAGAGTGGTGTGCATTTGAAGGACAAGTCACCTTCCAAACTTAAGACAGACAGGTGAGTAACGATTTAAAGATTAATGAATAAGAAAAGGGAGGCACCACCAATTGTTAACATGAATTTGATTTTTCACGTTTATAGTAAAAGTTGCTCAAACTGTGCAGGCAAAACAGTAGCTTCTGTGAGTGTGAAAGAAATTTGAGGGGAGTGATAAATATGCTCTAAAACTGATTGTGCTGATAGTCACGCAACTCTATATAAAGTTACTAAAAAATGACTGAATTGTATACTTCTAACGTGTATATTTTATGGTACGCAGCTTATGCCTCAGTAAAGCCATTTTAAAAAGTACATCTTTTCATCTTTTCACTCTCCTGTAGCTGTCAGTTGATTTGGCTACGTAAATACTATAAGATGTTGACCGAGGTTTTCCTGGGTCAATAAAAAGTCTGTTAAATATGCTTGATACTGAGTGTCAGATGTTGCCAAGAGAATGGAGAGGAATATTTTTTTTCTTAGTGAAAGAATAACTAAACATGCTACTTTCTGTATACATAATTCTATGTCAGGTAGAAATAGTACTTATTTACTAACAGCATATTAAATAAGCCGAAATTACTTGTTTTACCTGAATCAGGATAAGTCCAAAATGTGGAATTTTAAGCAGATTTTAATAACTTAACCTCTAACTACCCAAATGAGCCAATCAACCCTAACCTTAACAATCTGCTGACGCTTTCACAGCCAGCATGCCGGCACGCGAGTGGAGGCCAGTAGCCTGCCTGTGAAGCGTTCTAATAACTCTCCCATAAGTCATCACACCTGCAGGTGCTGATTAACCTTTGGCCTCATGGACACAGCTCTTGTGTGGCACAAGCCTCGAGCATCGCCAATATCGCCGGCCCTGCCCTGACTCCCGATTCCCAAACTTGTCCTGCTCACCCACCCACAGAGAGAAGGAAAGGGCTTCTTTTTCTTTTTTCAACTTTCTTTTGAGTTTGACAAACCTAATGCCAGCTAGTCTTCTCTCCCTACCTTGGAAATGAGAGCTTGTATTTCATAGGAAAAGCACTGAGGAGGTGTATTTTCTGTATCACGCTAGCCAGTGGAAGGGACAAGAAATAAAACGTCGTGATGGTCCATAAGGACACAACCACTGACTCAACACACCAGCATTTCAAGCATGCCCCTTTCACCTTAAACCCTGCCTGCTTTCCAAGCCTGTCTCTTTTGTGAAAGGTCTGAGAAATTAGTTGGATTTTCTGGTACTAGAAAAAGAGAAGAGAAAGAAATGTGAAGGGCAACTGCTTTTCATTATAGAAGGAAATAAATTAAATTCACATTCACTTCCCAAAACTATTATTGCCCGGGCTGGGGTACTAGGGAGGGTAGAGACAGAGCTAACATTCACTCAGGACATATTCGGGACCAGGCAAAGTGAACTTGCCCCTCTGCCCCACAAAGAAGGAAAATAGCCCATAATAAAATGTTTCCATCATAAAGGATAACATTTATGAGAATGCTTTTAGAACAATCATTTGTAATAACAGTTTATTTATGAGATAGAACCTAGTGAGTTCTGCTACTGTGAGCAAGCAACTTTATTATAACATTTTTAAAGTATTTTACTTATTTTTAAAATCATAAACTGCAAATCATTAAGTTATTTGGTTAAGCTTGGCTAATATGTGCATAACTGAATAACAAATATAAGTTTTATAATGTAAATATATTTACTATTTGTTCATATTGCTTTTGACAAGTGGTTTTCAGTGTTTAATGAGTCTGGAAGCGAAAGAAAGCCACAACTGGTAAGTTAGCGTATCCTTAGTTTTTGAGATGTAAAGTCATTGTTGGACAAAGCTTCAAGGAAAATATTTATAATTCAACATCTGTAACTACCTATTATGGAAAGACATTTCAAAACCAAATGTGATTGCTGACAAAGGCTATGGGTAGACTTGTGTAAATGGAGATGGCACGACTGGTGGGCTGTCAGCACAACTGATGTATATATTTATGATTAAGGGCAGACGGCTCTGCAGTGGACATTACATGATATCTGAAGATTACCCAATTTTACCCCAAAGGCAGGAGGAAAGATTTTATTTAGTTTTCTTGAAATCGAACATGCTTAAAAATTAGTATTCTGTGATTATTTCTCTATTTTTTATTCACTGGAGACATCTGCATAAGTGATGACCACAAATGGTCTTTCTTAAAGCACCACAGCACACAGTCTGATTACATTAATTTGAATTCCATTTAAGTAGATATTCACGGTTTCCAAATAACATTTTTTTTTTCCTTGGGATTTCAAGGAGGGTTAGTCAGTTCTCGGCTTCCATTCTGGTCCCCAAATCTACACCCCTTTTCATAATGCAGTGGGCATGCAGGGTTGCAGGCTGCTCCTTAACTATGGAAGCAAATCAATAGCAGCTGAATGCCATCTGCTTCGGGCCGCAGAACAGAACCAAAGTGTAAGCCATGCATCTTCCCTTATTGAAAGGTTATTTTATGCAAGTAAACAATTCATCGTCTTCTTGCACGCTTGATGCTCATTTACCACTTTGATCAATAAAATATGCAAAACAACAAAAAAATTGAATCCTAAGAGTAGTTCTGATGCCAGCGTGATAGTTAATCAATACCCGGCCTCTGCTCGCTAGGGCAAGCGGTGGGGGTACTCCGACTGTAACCTCTGAAATCCAGAGTGGGAGACATGGCTCTTTCAGGGAAGACTGTTTTTAGAAGGGAGCTCCATTACATTTACCCTCTAGATTCAATGGGAGAACACATTCCCATGGAATTAAATCAAAACACTAACATCAACAGGCTTGAATGTCACTGACTCAAGCCAGTCCTTTTCAAAGCTCAAGAAAAAGTAATTTTGGTTTATAAGCCTTTTAGAATCTCAAAGACAAATATTGGATGAGATCACTTGTGTGGACCTTTGGACAGCAACCCTTTCGGCTCTTTCTAAGCTCCGTCTTATTAAGTCTTGGTTTTCAATGTATTCATGTTTCAGGTGAACTCAGTTTTTCTTCTAAAAACAAACTGCTGTGGGAATTTCTTTTGCACAGTGTTTCTTTTAGTCATACCACCAGCTGCCTTATTATATTAAACCTCCTGACAATTGATTCAGGCAGAATACTTTTCTCCCAACAAAGAAAAGTATATCATTTCACAGATGCTACCGTATAAAAGTCCTCAGTTCAAGACTGTTGCCTATCAAAATACAACTCATGAAAAAACCTGGATTTTTTTCCATGTTAACTAGGTCTCCTTAGCTGAATTGTGAAGTTTAGCATAGCATAAGAATAATAAAAAATAAGTTAGATATCTTTCCAGCAAGTCTAAAAAAGCAGTTTAATAGAAAGAATATCATTGCCTGTGAAATAAGAATTGCCCTTTAGAAAGCTTTTCTTTTAGCTTGTTTTCAGATTTTCTGTAGACTATAAAAATGAGAAGTGTTACCTATTAATCAACTACTATTTAGTTTTTCAGATAATTATCATAACACAGTTTAAAAACCTTTTTTATTCCTTACCCTGATCTAATGAATTAAGCACACTTACATATACCTCTCTGATCATTAGATATAATCTGTGCTATCCAATTTTGTCTTATTTTTTCACATGTATACATAAATGTATTATTAAAAGATCTAAATGATACATGGGGAAATGTGTAGTGCTATTTAATATTTAGAAAGAAAATAAATAAATATAAATCTTAATGGGATATCTTTAGTATGAGTAACAACAAAAATGAAAAACCCTACTAGATTTCTATCCCTACATGTATGTATTAATTTCACATCAAAGACTATTATTACAAATACTTTTCTTTACAAAGTACTTAGCTGAGACTAAAATTTCTCTAAAGTTCTCCATTATAAAACAAACTAAATTACACAGCATCGATTGTGGGAAGTAATTTCCTTATGATATTCCTAGCTTCATACACTAGAACTCTCTATTTCCAGCTTTTTCTAAAAAAATTATCATTTTAAAACTGCCTCTAACTCATCTACTCAGATTTTTTTTAAAAATGCTACATACATATAACAATTTAAATCTTTAAGTCAAATTAGTGTGATGAAATTAATAACAACACCATGACCATAGAAGAGCAGTAGCTGAGTCAATGACCCAACCAGCAGCAAGGGTATAATTTAAAGGCAGAAATTTCCAGTGCATGCACCGTTAGCCACAGTGAACCTGTTACTGCTCTAAAGGGAATTGTTTGCCTCTTATTAGATTTTCTACAGCACAGCCATAAGTGATAAATGTACTGCTGTACTCACTGTCAAGTTAATCAATGCTGCCAAAGTTTTGTTGACCTAACAGTAATCCATAAAGTAAGCAGCATTTTCTCCAGCCCTATGACATCTCAGTCCACAGAACGGCTACGGATCCAAAAGCAGCTTCTCATCAGAAAGACTTGGGGTGGGGGTGGGGGTGGATTGGAGCGAGAGGGTTGATAGGATAGACGACTGGGTGATTTTAAAAATTAGCAGATATTATAAGTCCCTTGTCCTAATAAAAAAGCATTTAAGATCACAACCACACATACAGACACACACACAGACATACACACATGCAAAATCCCTAAAATTGATGTTTAAAACTGTGATCAAATGAATAACTCTTCTGATGAAAGGTTCCTTCTACAACCCCTCTCTCTCACCTAAAAACAAAACAAATAAACTAATAAGAAAACACGCAAACCTTCAAGAATCTCAAAGCAAAACAGCCATTTCTAGTGCATGGTCTATACCTGTCTACAGTTCAATGCACTGATCAAACCCAGCACAGGGCACCTGCAATAAGAATGGTGATGTGGACAAGAAAGAAAGCCCCCCAATCTTGCTTCACTGTAAGGCAAAGCACGTGAAAGACACGACCACTAGAAATAAAAGAAAGGAAACAACAGGAGAGGGAAAGTTGCCCTGCAAACAAACCACTGCCATGCTTTCACAAGCAATTACAGACATATGAAATATGAATTGCGATTGATTTTTCTTCCTGGGGTCACTATACTCTGTGTTTTACGCACTCTAGGCATTTATTTGGGCAGCAAACTGACAAGTTTTGTAGAATGAGCAGTGTAATCTTTGCTCAGTCACGGGCACTTCATTGTGGCCTCTCATCCTTGACACTTGTCCCTCCCAAAAACTTACTGGCAAGGGCTTCCTTGATAAAGACGTGGAACAATGCAATTACCGGCTTAAAAAGCTGGCAGAAGCTGACCAGGGAATGCTTCGCAACCTTTTGTGTGCCAGTGAAAAATAAATAGCATCCACCTGGAAGAGTGACTGTCTTCCTTATACTTCTATAGCAAATTTTCTTATTTGGCTACTGATCATATAGCAGGATTACTAAACTCGTGTGAGTTGTCTTGCCAAAAAGAATAACAATAGAAAGTTGTGGTCGTGGGAACAAATAATACAGACTTCTTATACTTAAATGAGGCTTTAAAAAACTTCAACCATAAAAAGATCTTCTATTTCTGTTTTCTCTAACTCTGACTGATTAAAAGATTTTCCTGAATTTTGGTCTTCACAGAGCTCTAAATTGTGAATGTTACTGATCATAAGCAAAGTATTACTTTAAAAATGTTTGTTTCTAGACAACTTATTTCTTTCTGTATCAGTTTACAGGTCTTAGACCTCTCTCCGTATTAGTATATAGAGAGTTATAGCATTCTTTTGAATTGCTATGGAGTATTTTGTATAGCTTTCCACTGTATGGATATTCCAATATATTTTTAACCAATTCCCCCTTAATTGGGCAATTTTTATGATTATATTGCAATGAAATAAATGCCTTACATACAGCATAGCTCAATTATGCAAGGATAATTGTAGGATAAACTCAGAGAGGGAACTGCCAAATTGCTTTTCATAAAGGTTGCTACAATGGGCAATCTCCTTAAAGGTATATGGGATGTTTATTCCTTACCAATGATGAGTACGAATGTTTTGTTTTAATCTTTGCAAATCTATAAGTAAACATGTTATCTCATTTTAATTTATGATTCTCTAATAATGAAATATCTTTTTCTCGTTTACTGACCATTTATAATTATTTTTTTAATGAATGAATTCTACAAATTTTCCTATTGTATTATCTTCTTCCTAGTGATTTATAAAAGCTTTTTACATATCATGGGAATTAGCCCTTTGTCATACATATTGAACATATTTTTTTTCAGTCTATTTGTCTCATGATTTGAATTTGTGGTGACTTTTTTGCTGTATAGATTTTAAAAATTTTCAAGCTAAACTTGAAATGTTGCACATACAGAATAACACAGAAATACCACTATCAACTCTGAGACTATGTCACCATGAAATACTGCATGATGAAAGTATTACTCACAGTCAGGTCTGAGATTATGTCCCAAACTATCAAAAAGAAATAAAAATATAACAAAAGAAAGTGTTAGGATAATATCAAAAATTAAAACTGAATTATCTATCTGGCAGTTTGGGGACAGCAGTCAGGGTGGGTTGAGCTACAGTCAGGGGTGGCATGCAGGACTGGCAACCTGGTGTAGAGAAGATCAGTACTCTAAGAGCTATAGCAGAAGGTAAAATGTGATAGGATAATGGTGAACTAAGGTGCATTAGAGTTGAGAATATCACATCAGGTGTGGAGAATCAAGAAAGAGTGAGTATTGGAAATGAGCCTTGAGGGATGCTTTAATGAACAGGGATGAGAAAGGGAATATACCAGATACAAGGTATGATAAACACAGGGTCCAAGACAAGGGGATGGGCAGGAAGCTAGTATGGCTGGCATATAAGATACATGTAGAATAAGGCTGGAATTCTGAACACCTGGCCTAGGAGTATCACAATTTGATAGTTGACAGGAGCCATGAAATAGTATTTTGGTAGGTGAGTATGATCAGAGATGAAGTTGAAAAGAAATATCCACATCAGGGTGAACCAGAGCAGCCAGAGCTAATGAGGAAACTACCATGATGGTGTTGGAGAAAAGGAACAAAGCACTAAACAAAGATAATGGCAGAGGGGATGACAAACAGGAAAGTACTCCTTTGACTAATCACGAAAAGCTTCCAGGGCACAAACATGGGGCTATTTTGAGTGAAGAGAGTGATTTTATAAAGGAACCTAAGAATGACCCAGAATGACCCAGATTGACCCAGATTTTTCTAAAATACTACAAGAGAGGTTCTGTGGGAAAAGTCTCCAACAGGGGTTGACAAGGCAAAGATGACTAGTATTGGAAATAAAGAGCATGCTGGGTATGACAGTGCTGAATTCAGTTGCATATATGGAATACAAAGATGGTCTTAGAAGGGCATGAGATATTCAGAGTTAGTCTCCTACCATGAATGATTTAAAATAACAGAGAGAGATGATCAGAGTTCCGAGATCATATCCTTTGCTCAGATGTCACTGCCTACTCTCCTGTCCAAGTGAATGAGAGAGAAAAAGAGAAGATTTACTTGAATATCTACTACATAAAAGGTATTCCATGAAAAGACAAGAGGCAATGACAAGCCGTCTCAAATAACGATGAGGGTTGGGGAACAGAGAAAATGGGATAAAAGCTACAATTCCCACCAAGGAAGTAAACATCTTCTGTGGAAAAAGAAAAAAAATTAAAAAAAACAAAAACAAAAAACCCAATACCCATTCTGTAAATGGGAACAAGAAAAAGTAGAGAAGGCAAAACCATGGAATGTTTAAAAAGTATTATACCTTAACTGCATCCACAACTAGCATTCACTCTGGATTCAGAAATGTATGGGTGAGGTTCTTCATCTGGCCTGAAAATAAGCCACCACTTATAGCCCACACGTAAGATGGGAGTTTATCAAATTCTGATTTTGGAAAGGCCTTTTAAAATAAAACTTTTTGGAAATAGAGTACTTCATTTAATTGATTACAAATGAGTACTCACTTAAACCACATTGGCACGAACGGGGGATTCCACTGAAGAGGGAGCAATGTCTTAGAGCAATGTCTCCCAAAAAAGGCCGAGCCCTCACCCCAGTATGTACATATTTATTTAATTATACATGATATAAAGGTACTACTGAATTAATTATGTACTATATAAAAGACAAAGATTTAGTGTACAATGAAAAAATATTTAAAACAAATTTTATTTTATTGTCTTTATCAATGATATAAAGAACATTTCTGTTCTTATTAAAAATTACAGATAATGATATTTTAATCTGAGTAATGTGATTAAATATACTCTTTGATTGGAACAGTGACTGTTTTTCATTATGTTTAAGAGTAATAGAAAATTTTGTTTATTTCATAAATATTTGGTTTTAATGACTGTTGAAAAAGGTATCTCACAAAAACAGCTGCACTTACTAAATCTTAACACTAATTTTTCCAATTTTGCTCTCCAATAACACAAAGACTTTTTAATGAGATTTGGCCAAGAAATTCTCTTTTCTTTCTAATGTCACACAGTTGTTCTTATAGAACTGGAAAATGTTGCATTTAGAAAAATTTGGGTCTAAGACTCATTGAAATTCTTGTAAAAGATTTTTTGAACAGGCTAGAAAATTCTGTTTCTAGGTTTTAAGGAAGGTAGAGAGAATTTTAAGTCACGCACATTAATTTTGGCAACAGAATCCCATCATGATAGAAACTGCTTTCAACATCCATTTTCAAATTGTCCTCTCTCAGACTTGTGTTCTTTCAAAAGCCACTTACTTGATGTTCAATGTATTCAAAAATACATTGAAAAATACAATGTATTTTTTCATTGTACACTAAATTTTTGTCTTTTATATAGTATATAATTAATTCAGTAGTACCTTTACATCACTAAGTCGGAAGGGCCCACTTAGTTAGGATTACAAAGGACTTGAAGGAGTCAATGGCAGTGACACCACCATGCTGCCATCTTCCTGCTGTTCACTAAATGCTGGACTAGCATTTTCTAGTTTTGCCTTCAATCTGTGGATTCTGTACAGCAGCGGTCCCCAACCTTTTTGGCACCAGGGACCTGTGCTCCTATGAGAATGTAATGCCTGATGACCTGAGGTGGAGCTGAGGTGGTGATGCTAGCGCTGGGGAGCGGCTACAGATCCAGATGAAGCTTTGCTCGTTCGCCCACCTCCTGCTGTGCAGCCCAGCTCCTAACAGGCCACGGACGGGTACCGGTCTGCGGCCTGAGGATTGGGGACCCCTGCTCTGCAGGACTCCTGTTAAGCCATGGGTGCCTTCTTCTGTGAGGTTTAGTTGAGAGCAGATAATATAGCCCATGAGGTCACCTAATTGGCACCGCAAACTGCAATAGGCTATAGTGAACAAACAAGTGAGGGCGCCAAAGGCACGCCCCCTGGTTGTGGACCTCAGGCTGTCCTATGTTTGGACTCATAAAAGGGCTGGTGCCAGTCTGAACAGCAATACCAATAAAGCTCAATTCACTTCTTCATCAGATAAAAAACAAATATAATTGAAAATGTCATGACGTCTTCCTGTACCCCGTGGGTCACTGTGCACATGCCACCTTGGAGACTTTCTAGTGAGAGGGCAGCACACATGCCTCAGGGAAAAGATTCCTACACTGGCACTCTTCAAATCCTCTCCTTTGATGGGCAGGTTCTTTAAAAAGTTCAAACTGATTTGCACGCTGGTTGCTACTATTTTTTTTACTGAGGAAAACGGAGGTACTTTACAGATAGGCTTACGCATGTCGCCCTGCACAAAATGGTCCACAATTAGGGCAGACTGACTTCAAATACTAGATGATGCTGCTGAGCTAGGATGGTGCTGAGGACTGTGAAATAATAAATGTAAAGCGCTGTGCATAGTAGAGTACCTGGCCCAAAATAGGCCCTTAAAAGATGTTTATTTTATGAATTAAAGAATAAAGGAGACAATGGATAAAAGATTGCAGTAGAACTTCCTAGTGACAAACTTCATTGTTTTGAAAATTTCTGCCTTGTATGGCTTTCAATAGTATTTTAAATTAGTCATTGTTTTAGCTGAATTAGTGAGATGGTTCCTGAAAGAATATTTTCTAATTGAATTTTCATGGCTAAATAATTAAGATTAGGCAATAATCCCTGTGGCTCCTTAGAGTCCTAGGGACATTCTGAGATTTGGGAAAAATAAGGACAAAACATGTATGTCCAATATGTCTCGGATCTGAGGACAGAACGATAGCTATTCTGTATGCCTATTCTATTTCAGGAAATGGATGATGATCTGTGTATAGGATCTCGTGCCATCCTCATTAACAACTCTACAGAAAAGGTGACTAGTGCTCAGAGGTTAATTAATTTTCATAGTTTAGACAGCAGTGAGTGGAGGTTCAGGTCTCCAAATTCACACTCGCCTGATGCCATGCCACATACCTCTATTCCAGCCCTCTGCTATTGCCTGTCTACCCTAATTTGCCAGCAGCCTCTAGGTCCAGGGGTCAACAGTAGCCCGAGGGCCAAATTTGGCTTGCTGCTAGTTTTGTAAATAAAGTTTTATTGGAACACCTCTACTTTGTTTACTGATCATCTATAGCAGCTTTCCCACCACAATGGCAGAGTTGAGTGGTCTAACAGAGACATATGGCCCACTTAACTTAAAATATTTATACCGGGTCTTGTACAGAAAAATTTTGCTGACTCTTGCCTATTATAGACATGCTTGTGTTTACAGCTCTATCCCTTCCAGTCAGAGGGACAATGCACATTTCTCTTTAAGTCCATTTACTTTCTCCTATACAAATTCAAGAGTCAATTTTGGTTTAGAATTTATCAAAAGTCCTTCTCATATAACTTGAGATTTAGAAAAGCAGATAGTTTTTGGTCCTAAAACTCATAAGCAATATGGTAACATTTAATCGATTTTCTTTTTGAATGGCTAGAAGGTGCAAATGACATAGTTACCATGCCAAAAATTGTCAAAAATCGTTAATAAGGTTGGTTCGCTTCATCTATTTTAAGAAATCTGGAACTAATTGCTCTCAATTAATCTGCTCCACTCTCTGATCGCTTATTTATCAGATTGAGAAAGATTTAATAGTGCTTGCTTGAAACCAGTTCTTTAATTGGAAACACCACAGCATTTAGCTCACTTTGTACTCCAGCAATTAAGAACGATTTGGAAAAGTGTTGTTGATTTTTTTTTTTTTACACTATTGTCTCCTTGATTAGATTTCCGAAGATCCAGACAAAACAAATGACAATACCAGCTAGCACTATTGGTACAAATAAAAGCCCAACAGCCAGATTAGTTACTATGAGAAATGTGAGCCATCCTCATCCATTTCGTCAGTGTCTTACATTTATTTCCCTGTATCCTTGTCTCCTGTGTAGGTAAGTGGCAATACCTCTTATAAAAGGGATCATTTTGTACCCACCTTTACACAATTATCTTTTCTCCAAATAAGTCAAATCAACAGAAGAAATTATTTTTCTTGATTAAGCACCCACATTTCTCTTGAGAGAGAACAAAACAAACAATTAATCTTTCCTTATTTGTTCTCAGAAGTCCCTGCCTCCTTAAACGCAGGCTATCCAGGTACCTGTGGCAGCCAGTCGGCAGCAATTAGGCCTGAGCAGAAAATGAATGGACTGCAGGCTGAGGGCCTAATCTGCTGAGAGGCTGTGTGAAAGGGCAAGGTTATACTAGGAAAATTCCCTTGTTGTCGGAACACTGTTCAAAATTACTACCTGACTTCAGCATAATTAACCAGGCTTGGGGATTTATATGAACTAAGTAATTGGAAAGAATTAGCAAGAGATATGTACATTAATCTTTACCAGTTACACAGTGTTTAATGAAATTAAGGGTCTGGTGCTCATTCTTGCCTTGCTTAGTTTGCACACTTGCTAATTCACCTGTGGAACGAGGAGAATCTGCCATAGGAAGATTAAAACAAAAAATTCGAGGGAGAAAACTAGAAACCACACGAAAACTCAACAGCAGGCTCTCAGTTAAATAACCTATAATACATCCTTAGGATAGAACATTAAAGAGCCTTATTAAAATTGTTTTAGAAAAGAATCTATCTATTAGAGATAGATACTGAAATATCTATAGATGAAAATAAAATATCTGGGAGTATTCGAAATAATATGGGAGTAAGTGTGGGAATATATGTGAAATAAGATTGCTCCTGAATTGATCATTGTTGAAGCTAGATGATGTGTATCTGGGATTTTATTATTCTATTTTTCACATGTTGAAAATTTCCATAATAAAAAAGTTAAGACATTTAAAAAATCTTTGTCTTAGAGGACTATTTAATCCATGGTAAATGTTTGTGATATGTTTTTAAATGAAAAGAGGAGTTTGTAAAGTATTATAGATGATGTAACAAATGTTTTAAAATATGTGATTAAAGATACGTATAGGAAAAAGATAAAGGAAACACACCATAATTTTAATATGTCTAAGTAAGAGTTTCTCAGCCTCACCGCTGTTAATATTTTGGGCCAAATTACTGTTTGTTGAGGGCTGTCCTGTGCATTGCAGGATGTTTAGCAGCACCCCAATCTCTGTCCACTGGATGCTAATACCATCCCCATCCTCAACCATGACAACCAAAATGTCTCTGTGCATTTCCAAATGTCCCCTGCGAGGTATAATGGCCCAGCTTCAGAAGCAGTGGCTTACGTGGAAGAATTACAGAAAATTATTTTTTATTCTTTGTAGTTTTCAAAGTTGTTGAATAGAACTTATGTATAAATCAGAACAATGACAAAAATACGATTATACTAAAATATACATTAACCTGCAAGGAGAGAAATCTTGTCTGTGAAGAAGTAGACTATTTATATCAGAAAAGATTATAGAATATAGATGTAGTAATCTTCCTTTGATTAAAGTAGAGTCATCAACTAAAAGTGAACCTCACTATAAAAGCCAGTTCTTTTAAAACCCACAAGTCCATCACACACAAATCTGATAAAATACAAATCAAAAGTATCTCAAGAATAATGTCAGGCATTCAAAAATCTTCTCTGAATGGAAAGCTGTGCCGTTAAAGAGAGACTCAAGCCCACTATACCCACCTTAAAGGAACTGATAGTCATGGAAATATAATGCTAGCTCAAGGTGTTAAGTTTTTATCAGATAAAACCATCTACTTTTTAAGGTAAGTCTGAATATGAAGAAAAAGTAATATGTGTTCTTTCTCTCAATATACATGAAATGGCATCACTAACTACCTGTTTCTAGAAGGGGTTTTGAGCTGGCTTTCCAGAAATGAGAGCAGGTCTGTGTATTCTCACCATATAGCTCACAGTCCTCTTTCTAAAAAAGGCATGCAGCCAGGACCCCTGCCAACAAGCACAATCAGTCTTTAGAGGAGGATTTAACTCAAAATATTAATTTTATTAACGTGGAGCTCTAGGTCATTGAATCTCAGTTAGTGACTACTGAGAGTATTTTTTAAAATCAGTGCAGACGACACTCAGGTGGTTAACATTTGATAAAACATAGGCTTAAGACTCCCAAAGTTTAAAATTTTAATCCTGATCAAAGCTTTGGGGTCATTGTACACTGGAATGTATATTTCTATTCCCTTTCTTTTGCATAGATTCCTCTCCATGAAATGATAAACATTCTTGAGATTCCTAAAGCTTTTCTAATTTCCATTACTGATTTCACCTCCACTGACCTATATTACCTGTAAAAGCTTATTATCCATAGCTCTGATGGTCAGGCTTCCACTGGGCTCATCCACCCAAAGTGAACAAAAATGCAACATCTGAAATTTTTAAAATACAGGTTTATTTCCTTAAAAGGAAAGTGTATTGTTTTCTTTAAAAAAAAAAAAAGTATATGTGTGTGTGTGTATGTATGTGTATATATATATCACTGATTTCAGAAGGTTAAAAAAATTGTTCTGCTCTAAAATGTATTTTAAATGAAGTATATGCCAGCTTGAGATTAGCAGGAAGCCCGCAAATCACTGAGAAAAATAAAATGCATCTGACATTAAGCAGCAAAATTCTTTATAATTAAAATGCAAACCTTTAAAATATATAATGAGAAGAACTATCATACATTGTCCTTGCTGATTACTTGTAGCATTCATAAAGTGTTTTTAACTTAGCACAGAAAAGTCTTCTGGAACTACTATAAAACGTAGGAATCTATAGGTCACTGCCTACAAAGACTAAATTTAGAAAACAGACTTCTAAAGTGTTTTTTTCTTCACATCTTGCCAATTATTTCACCAATTATGATGACAAACTTGTCTGCCAAATTCTGGATAAATGGTTAGGGTTTTCCTGTATGGAAAACCAACCACTGAAACAAGGTTATAGGATATCTAACCAGGCACAACAGAAACATGTATGCACAACAGAATCCGAAAACACTTGCTAGCAATGATGGATTTAAGTTATTAACAGATCAAAAAGAGATGGATGGTGGTTTGCTTTTCTTAATCTACATCATCATCTAGATCTATTTAAAGATATGTGGTGCACTAACAAACTTGGCTAAGGTTTCGATAAAATCAGTAAAAAAAAGTCTGACCCCGTTACATTGAGTCTGTATCGATCAATAAAATCGCTTGTACAAGGAAAGTACTGTTAAGTACTGACAATCCCAGCCATTAATATTATTTAACACACTGTTCACAATCTTTAACGAGAACAAAGAACAGTTTGTCTCATGTTATAAGCAGACCTTCATAGATACTGTTACTTCCATAGGCTTCCACAGTCTTTTCTGAAGTCGAACTGTACATCCCTCTTTCACCAATGTACTCCCCGCCCCGCCCCCCCTCAAAAAATTAGATCTTGTTCTTTACTGCAGTTGCAGTTGAAAGGCGGTGTTTTGTAAGAAGTGAAGCTGCCAATATGTTACTTCCTAATCTGTGAAATTAAACTCAAAATTCTAAGGACCTGCGCTATAAGGGATAAGGTGGCCACTGGGAAAGCATGAGGCTTCTCTGCCACACTTCAAGTTTACTCAGCTTCATTAAGGCCTTTACCTTGTCAGGAATAGATTAAAAGAGAAATTTTCAATTACTTCTCAGCCAGAATGGGAAGCCTAGAAACAGATATATGTGTCTGACTTAAAAACCATGGAAATGGAAAGTAGAGGGGGAAAAAAGATAAAAATACTCTACCTAAGAAATTTTTTACCTTTATAAATACTTATGATTGTATGAGTGACACGAATAATGAGAAAACTTTTTTAAGAAGTAAAACTAATTATAATTTTAAGATTTTAAATAGAAACCTGTTCTAAACTTAACCTTTGCAGTTCTGACTACTCATAATCTCAGCAGTGTATGATGTGCAATCGTTTGCAATTTTGCTGAGATAAGCAAGAGGGAGCCCCTTCTCTGGTAAGTGAACCTTGAAAACGTAGAACGTCTGAATCTCCGTTCAGTTTAATTTAGTCTGTTATTCTCAGCTCTATTACGCCTACCCTACGATTCTCATGGAGTGATTAAAAACAAAAGACAAAACTTTGGGGGTCTGCACAGGACTTGGAGAAAGGGCCCCCTTAAAGATTATGAATTGCTAGTACTCTTTAAAGAAATAAAGATGAAAATACATCTTAAAAAAACGGCTCTTGGATTAAAATAGATATTTTAGGTAATGTGGAAGTAAAATGTCAACTTTCTAAGTGGTTTCCAGTCATTAAAAACAAGTCCACGAATATACTCTAGTGTGGAAGTAAGAAAATGTGGTTCACAAAATGGTTTAAGGGCACGTTCCAACTAGTACTGAAATTGCCTAATAAGTCAGAGAATTCTTCCAAAAAAACAGCATGGTGGTACCAGGCATACCTGCCTGACACGTAACGACCACGTGATTCTGGAGGTAACTGGGAGGTTTAAGAATTTTCATGTAACAACAGAGGATGAGGCAGCAGCGCAACTGTTTACAAAATAAAGCACGATTCTAGCATTTTAAAAGCAGTTTCCGTTGCATAATGGGGAAGGGGACCAAGTTGCTGCAGAATCTTTAGGAAAATAAAGAGGCTAGAAGAAGAGAAAGAATACAGATGAGAAAATATGACCAGTGGAAACAGGAAGGCAGGCTACTTTAGATGACCGTGTCTTGTTAAGCACAGGAGCCTGGGGGTGGTGGCTGAAAGGGTCAAAGACAGATGCAGAGACTCTGTTATTCTGTGAACATCATGACATTAAGCCTGTGTAGTAGTAGTAGTAGTAGTAGTAGTAGTAGTAGTAGTAATAATAATAATAATAATAATAAACATGTTTAGGTTATGATGCAACCTCTTTGGGGACTATCTTGCATGTCTGCAAGTACAACGGACTGCGTTTTATCAAGGTGTATGCTCCAGTTTGGCCCCTAAATGAACAGGATATGAAATCCATTTTAATTTGGGAAGCAAATATTGTCAAATAATATCTTCTCGTGAGTAAACTAATTAAAGTTGTTTCCTAAACCTCATCATGTCTGAAGAATGTATTACAGGAAAGTATGCACGTCACAGTCCACCAAAGTCTCCAGTGTAGATGCTGGTAATATCTGACTAACCGTGAAGGGTGATTTAGTCTTTGAACACTCACTAGGGCTCACATTTTCTTGGAAAGGAATCTTGAGAATCCTAAAAATGCTGTGTGTGTGTGTATGAAAAAATTTTAATGCATCGCTTGAGGTGTTAAGAAAGTATGGAATCTATAGCAGCCTTAAACTCAATATAAACAGAAATCCTGATAGATAAGCAAGTACCAAAGCTGGCTCTGTCCCATGGACAAGTCGTGTACCCTAAAGGGCGAGCTCCTGAAGGATACATCCTCAGGAGAAAGAAGATGAGAAATAAACCCCTTCACAGGTTTGTAACCTTAATGAATGCTTTTTGTGGGACCCAAAAACTCTTCAAGTTAAGAAGTCCCAGTTGATAGTGTTCCCAGGTGATTGGCAAAAAGCAAATACAAATTCTCTCTGTGTAAATTCAGTTCAATCTTGGGCATAAAAAAAAAAAAATCTCAAAGATAAAGGTACAAAGAAATTGATTAGCCAGCCAAAATACAAGACAATAACAAAATATAAATAAATAAACACACACACACACACACACACACCCACTATGAAGAAAGAAAGCGTCAAGAGCAAGCATCTGCAGAAACAACAGATAGTCAATTTAGACCTATGATGACTGGTAATTGTAATTAGCAGACTCAGAATAAAAATAGAATAGAAAATGAGGAAAAGGCAACATTCAAAGATATGATACCTGAGCATTTTCCAGACGTACTGAAAGGCGTCTACATTCAGATTCAGGGAGCACATTCGCACACACACAAAAAATACTCAAAAATATAAATTAAAAAAATACATCAAGATACAGAAAAGCTATAGAAATAAAGTTCTACAGCAAAATAAAAGAACACCACAGATAAAAAGATAATAAAAGAATCTGGAGAAAAATGACAGATTACTTTCAAAAGGAACAAAATTAAGCATTTCTAGCTATTTGTAGGAATTGATATATTATGACTTTTATTTTTGTTTCATGTCTTCCAAAAACAAAGAAAAAAAATCTGTATCTTTTAAAAACAGAGTCAAATTCTTTTTATCTTATGATTACCACATGGATCCACTAGATTCTTATTTTAATATACATTATGGAATCATTGTGATCTTATTTTTCCTCTGCCTTGTAACATTTTGCTACTTCTTGATCCTAAGTATCATTTCATCATTACTCATCAATTATTCCCAACTATGCTATGAAAACAGTAAAATAAGAAAATTGAAGAATTATGGCATCGTCTAGAAGGATAATGAAATGATAATCATTACATCACTCTTCAGTTTTCTTATTGTGTTGCCCAAAGTACTCATCATTTTTAAAAGAAGTCTGGAACCATCATCTTTAAACTTTTTTCTAAAGTTTTCATTGAACAGAGTTAAATATTCGGGAATGTTCATTTTCTACCCAAAATGGTAAAGAAAAAAAATTACAGAGGAAAGTGTTTCACAATGATTTTAAGTCTCAGACAATGACTGCAGAAACAGAGAACACCCTAGACCATCACTGTCCAACAGAAATATAATGTAAACCACATATGTACTTTGTAATAGTTTTCAATGTACATTTAACATTTAAGATTTTTAGTAGCCATAATTTAAAAAGTAAAAAGAAATGAAAATAATTTTAATAATATAATTTGTTTAACCCAATATACACAAAATATTATCTTACATGTAATTCTTATAAAAATTATTGAGATATTTTACATTCTTTTTGTACTAAGGTTTTGAAATCTGTATACATTTTACATTTATATAACATCTTGATTCAGACTAGCCATTTCAAATGTTCCTTAGCCACACGTGACTAGTGGCTTTAATAATGTACAACTAAACTGGTTGCATAAGTAAATTCTCAGATCGTGAGGCTTCAGATAAGATTGCAAATAAATTTTCTCAAACTCAGGAATCAATGAGGAAAATGAGAAAAGAAACATGGAATGCTCTTGGAACTGCTCATTCAACAGGAAGAACTTTCCATACATTTTGCATCAAGCACATGGACCATTTCATTTTGCTAAAAAAACATAAAACAGTACTCTTTCACTTTTTATAATGTTTGTGCACCAAGAATTATTTGACAAATGCTTTATTTTATTTAACAAAAGTAAATGCAAAGGTGAATGGAAGGAAACAGATAATGTAGAAATTAAAAAATTCACTTAGTCATTCTAGTTGGTTTTTGTAACTCTAAAAATGAAAATATTTTGCAATTATGCAGCAAAGATATTAGCCACTGTCTCTTCAACAAAACTATTAACCATCAGGTCTTCCAAAGTATTGGATTTTAACAATGCATGTCCAAGAAAAAGAACCACACACAAGTAATGATAAGTTAGACCCTATTAGAGATGTATTTAAAATTTGGAATCAGTACTTATACGATGGTTTATGTTCCAGGGTCATGCATAGCTGATGATGTTCAGTTAGGTACACTGTTCAAAGAATGTTGCCCATTTAAAAACCAGGAAAATATGGACTAAAATTTTGAGTTGGCTATATTGAAATTCTGATCAAAATTCTAATGAAGTTGTCTCTCATGCTCTTATTTGAACTTCTGAAAATTATTCATAAAAAATCTTAAAATTACAAAAAACTAAAAATGGTCCACTGGCTTCAATGGTTAATGGTGATTACCACTGTTGTTGTTGTTGTTGTTGTTTTCAGAAACTGAGAGTTAATATGTTTAAAGAGATAAAACAGAGGTTTGAAAATAGGACCAAAAATATAAGAACTATTAAAAAACAAGTAGGCAGATTAGGGGAGAAAAAAGCAAATAAAAACAAAAAAGCATAATATTAGAATTTATGTAAATGGATGGACTCCCGCTTTCAATAACATGGACTAGATGTACTTTTCCCCATTCCTCCTGCTAAGTACAACTAAAATACCTGAAGCAAACACAAGAAGATTATGAAAGGTCGAGGGAAAAAAAGGAGACCCAAGGAATGAAAGAGCGGTGACTTTTATCTTTCCTGGATTTTTATTTTGCCTCATGTATCTGGACTTGGAGCAGAAAACCAGGAAATGCCAAAGATGTAGACAAATAAAGTCCCAATGAAAGCCTGTTTCCGCTAGGAAAAGGACCATGAAAAAAACAGCCTAAGAAGACGGAAGACAGAAGACTCTTAGACACTGAGCACTGTATTCCTGACAAATACCACAAAAAAAAACTGTGGCCACCCCCACTCCTGCCAGCAAAGGTCTGGCAGGAAGCCTAGACCTGGAGTAAAAACTCTCATGAGGCTGTAATGAGGCCCCCAATGCCAGGGTTGTGTGTCAGAGAAGGCCAAGTAAGGAGCCAGGACTTTCATCCCCACCAGCTAGCAATGTGCCCCCTTCCAAAGAGTCAGTGGAGACCACATGGGGAGCTGGAACTCCCATCAAATCAGCAGTAATGAGGAGCACCTCTCCCACGCTGTGTCCAATGAAGGCCAAGTGGGGAATCCGCTCTTCGACCTTCACGGGGCGGAAACGAGGTAGAGTCCCCTGCGTCCCCACTTTCTCCAGACTGAGTAGTGTCAGAGAAAGCCAGCCGAAACAGAACGTTAAAATAAGATCCAGAGTTACGGAACATCATGCAAAAATGTCCAGGTTGCAACCAGAATCACTCACTGTATCAAAAACCAAGATCTCAAACTGAATGAAAGACAATCAATAGGTGTCAACAGAATTTATATTAGCTTAGATTATCCTCAATCATGACTTCTGTGAGTTGTCTAGCTCCCAATACTCAATGTAGACTTAATTACTGCTCACTCCTTATAAAAAAGGTGAAAACATAAACAACTGTTGTTCTCAAGTAAGTGACATAAGATATGGGTACCTTCCTCAGAAAGAGAAATTTCACATTATTGTAACAAATGGAACAAATGATGTATGCAAAATTTCCATAAAAAAAAAAATCTTAGTCTAAAAATGATGCCAGCTTGTAATTAAATGTTGCTACTGAAGAATGGGCACTGCCCATTAAATAAGCCTCAAATAAACACATGAAGCCATGACTAAACCTCAACCTTGCCCACCACTGCTTTTTTCTTTCTGGAAAATTATGGATCTTCATCACCAATGTACTGAAATTTTGCCATTAAGTTATGTCTAGGCATTAGAGAGCTTTTGTCATTCTTTGTGCTCTGCTCTTGGATCACCTTTTCTATCTAAAGGCTCAGATCCTCCAGCCTGGGGACATTTTCAACTATTTTTCCTTTGATTATTCCCTTTCCTACTTTTGTATCACCCCCACCCCCAGACTTATTTCTTTCTGAGACTCTAGAAAGAAGTAAGACAGTAGACCTAGAATGGTCCTCTATGTCTGTCTTTTGCTGGAGAGTTTTTGTGTCTGTACTTTATTGGAACAGTGTCCCAACTAGAGAGAACAGCTACTGAATGTTTTCAATTGGATAACGCAACTAATTCTAGAAACTCGTGTGTTCTGATTGTTCCTTTTACAAGTATCCTAGTGCCATCTTTTGGATGCAATGAATACCTTTGTGAAATTCTCTTGATTTATTAAATCGATTTTAAGACATATTTTGTGCCCTTAATCATCTCTTTCCTCAAGAGTCAGTGTTTTAGTTCATGTTAGCTCTTTTTGTTCATGCTGCTTATTTTCTTCAAATGCCTGGTGATCCTTGGTTATCAGATCTCACTGAAGAAAGCAGCCTGGGAGGCTTGAGTGGGTTTCTTCTGCTAGTATGTCTGTAGCATGCCAGCCACAGGCCTCCTTCCAAGTGGAAAGACAGTGTGGGCGGGGCCTACAGCATGGTAGGCTTTTCCTTGGGGGCTGTCAACTTGGGGGCCTTAATATACATGCTATCAGCCTTAGCTTTACTCAGTCATTCTGTTTAATATTTTGTTGTACTTTCTGTTTTGAAGAGAAAAACCTTACACAAGTTTCTTTTTTTTTTTTTTTTTTGCATCATCAAAACATAAAGTTGCCTGTATTCTGCAAAGAGTAGTTTGGGCACCTGTCTCATGAATTCATCCTGAATGGAAACACCTGTTTTGAGTTTCACTGCTCCCCTCGGCCTCTACCTCACCTGCCAACTCTAAGTTGCAAGCTCTCCACCACAGCTGTGGGCAGGCTGCCTCCCACCTCCACCACATGCTCTCACGGCTGAGTATGGACTACTGGTTCTCACTCTCTGTTGCATCTATTTACACACTCCGAGAACATTTCATCTTCCAGAAAGTTTTTAAAAATTTTCTTCCTTTGATGAGCCCTTCTTTTCCCTACCCATCTACTACTTAACTGTTAGAGTTTATTCCTTAAGTTTTTATACTTTTAGTGGGATCTTAAGAAAGATGGGAAGTCACCTCAACGGGGAGATAAAACTATTATATAAACCATGTTCGATGGTAAAATCAGTTCGGGAATCCCAATTAATTTATTCTTAAGATTTTTGCTTCTATGCAGATGACTTAATATGGGAAACATACACACTCATTGTTTTCATAGGATCCTAAGTATTCAAGTCATAGACTTAAAGAATCAGCAACCCATTGATCTATCAAGGGAGTTGGGGGTAGAAGAGTCAGTTAAATTGTGATATGTATGATTATAAAGTCTTTTCCTTTACTATTATCGTTATTATATCCCTAAGTAAAATTACATGTCAAGGCTGAAAAATTTCTCTTGACTTGGAAAATCTACAATGCATAATGAAAACAGCCTATATTAGGAGTTAATAAACTCCCATCTCTTTAATATACTCCAGGAAGTGAGGCAAGTTTCTTTACCCCACTGGACCTCAGTTTCTCCATCTCTCTAAAATAAAAGAGCAGTGTGGGGCACCTTAGGAAACGTGTGTGTTACACCCACCCACTGTCCAGAAGGTAGTAGCTGCTCTTTGGGTAAGAGGAAGAACTGTTTTCCCTGGCCCCCTCAAGAGCTAATCTGCCTGTTTTACGGGTAGGAAACCGAGGCCACAGAGATGATCATGAACATAACTGAAGGGCAGGATGCAAGCTGGACTAGATAATGTCTAGGTTCCCTGTGAGCTGAAGATGCTATGGCTTTGGGGTATTAATACTTTCTCAGGTTTACTGGGCCGGAAAAGGTCCCTTCTAGCCAGCTCATGCCCAGATAGGTTACCTGTGGGATAGTGCCTGCTGAGAAGAGCAGGTGACACTTACACCCTGGAGTTCAGACTCAGATTTAAGTCCCGAGGGTGAGTGGGCATCTGGAGTTACACCTGCGAGTAGAAGGAACAGTCTCTTCTAGAGACTTCAACACCAAAAGTTATTAAAAATGACACCTAAGCCAGGATTTCCATTTCACTTGGGATTGATAAAGCATTCATACTCATCCTTGCAACTTCCGCCTAGCTCCCACTGCCCGCAAATAGAATTCTGTGAAAAAGGGAGAAGAGAAAGCTACTTTGAACTCCTCAGGGACTTAACTGACAACAAATTGAATATTAAATGTACAACAGGAAACAAACCCTCTCAGTCTTTCAACCACATCTTTCAAGCTCTATTTCTGAGACTAGAAAATTCTAAGCTCAATTTGAGTGTCACTGTAAACTCCTCTCTGTGCCAGATGACTTTATCCACATATTTATATACAAAGCACAAACAACTTAAAATGTTTACACTGAGTAGTAATGGAAGTCATGTGTCAAATATAATGGGAGGAAAAGAATAAAGCTTCTTTAGAACTAAAGCTTGAAGATACACAATATCTATGGAAAATGTGCTTTCCAAATAAGAATGCATTGTTTACCTATACCATTTAATTATAGAGAGCATGCATTTTTATCCCTTGCATACAATGTCTGAAGTCTTGTTTCTTTGGGTTTTTTTTTTTTTTTTTTTTGGTTTGGTTTTGCTCTGCCCTGTTGCCTGAAGCTCTGGATGTCTCTTAGCTGCATTACACAGAGTCTCAAAGGACATGGCCACACACTTCCCTGTCACTTGTGGTCCCCGTTTCCTTTAATCTCCCACTCCCAGGGAGAGGCAGTGAAGGAGCCACCACCATGTCTGAAAGTAAAAGAGCAAAAGCAGTAGAGAAAGCCCTCCTCAGATGTTCTCAGGGCTACCAGCATGTCAGCTTTCCTATTTGAGCATTGTAAAGACTAGGAAAATTACAGGAGGCTGGCATGGACTCTTAGCATTTTTCCACTGGGAGAGAGTCCTTTGAATCTAATACTAAGTACAAGCCTTTAGAGACAGCTTCTCCTCAGCTTCTAATCATCAGTGATTCAGGCGCAGCCACCCAGAAAAGCTCTGTAGGGAAAAAAAGTATGCAGGCTTCATGTAGTCCATAGCTGCCCTCCTAAATAGAATCCACCCTAGGGCTAATGCTAAAGGGGTTAGAAAGATATCAATGGAAGAACACAGTCATGGCAGCCAATTTTTTTGATGTAACATGTCATAGATCATCATGGTAAATTAATAACTCTTAGGTGAAGTCCAGCTTTTTATTTTTTTGAGAGTCAAGATTCCCCAACTCCCCCTCTCACAGCACCTCAATCATTCTCACGCATCAGCCTCTCAAATGGAGTCGGGTGTCCTCTCTGAACACAAGGCTTCCATATGCCATTCCAACCTCATCTCAGCACTTGCTCTGAGCAGTGCTCTTTGGATAACAATCACTACACCGAATAGTCAGTCACCTAAGGCCTCCAGCCTTTTTCATTTTAAAACTTAGAGAAGCTACATTTTCCTTTTGCTTTTTCTGTCACTTGGCAGAGAGAGTACTTTCGTCTATCTTACTTAAATAGTTCTTTTTGCAACTCTCAGTTGCAGAAAAGACAATCTTAATGCATTCTTTTAAAACCATAAATTCTAATTGTCAAAGAAGGTGGCATTTCATCAGAGGCAATTTTTATACACTCATTCTCAATTTGATTCCATAGATATGCTAGCCAGACCCACTGAAAATGCAGTTTCTCCCACTATCTCCCCAAAACCCAAAACCTAAATGCTATGAGGAAGCAATAAATCTTGGAGGGGAAAACAAAAAACAAAAACAAAGTAATTTGTGGAGTTGATTTAAAAAATAGACAGACCCTTTCTATATCAGTTTTTACCTTTATACTGAATTTTCACTTCCCTGATCCACATAATCAGTTTTAAATGGAAGCTAATTGAAGCTAAAAGAACTAACCAACAACATATTTATAATTTTAATCTAGAATGTATAGTTGCTTGATATATTTTGTATCTCACCCATAAGGTCTGAGAAAAAATATTGAGCTATATGACTATTTAAGCTGTATTATATTCATTGAGGATCTGAACATATCTTACCTGTAAATATGTTTCCAAACCCTGTCGTCGTTGTTCCAAGACTTTGGGGACCCAATTTCTCACATGTTTAGAAGGGATTTCTGGGGTTTTAATACATTTCTTAAGCTATAAAGATAGAAATAGAAAAAAAAAATTATCTTAATTACAAAGACATTATTTTAGAGGAAAAACCCATAATAAGAAAGTGAATCACCACAATCGCCAATAAAAAGATAGAGGAAAATATAATAACACTAAAATTTTGACCCAAAATTCTTCACATAGCTGTCTTAAATGTTCAGATTTTAGAAGTTTTATGTTTTTGGTAGTTGCTGTTATTGTTGTACATCATCTGGTATTTCAGACTGGAATTATTTTTTTCTGAAAAATTACAAGTTCAATAAATGAATTATAAAGGAAATAAAGAAGTTTGCAATTTCCAAAATCAGCTAATACAATGAAATTTTGGTTGGATGAAGTATTTTTCTGATGAAATCTTTCCACATATTTTTTATATAAAGAAGCAAAATGAAATACAATTGTTTATAATTATCTTTCTTGGAAATGAACTAGAAAACACCATTTGGAGAGTCTTTTGAAAGTTTTATAACAGATTGAACTAAAAAACAAAAGCGACTGATCCTTTCAGCAGCATTGTGTTGATAAAAACTGAATGATGGTTCTCAGCTAAGCCTTTTGGGGCAGCTATTTTTAGGGACTACGTAAATGAAGAAAAATTCAATGGCAAGTTTAATTAGAGTTACCTGTGGTAGATGTTTCCTACCACGTTCACATCTTAGACCTGTGAATATTAGTTTACTTAGCAAGTAACCTACTTTGCATATCTGATTAAATTAGGGGTTTTACAATGGAGAGATTATCCTAGATTATTCAGGTAGGCTCAGTGTAATCACAAGGATCCTTATGAGAAGGAGGCCAGAGGGTCAGAGAAAATTTGGAAGTAGATGGCTTTGACAATGGAGGAAGGGCCATGAGCCCAGGTGACCGCTAGAAGCTGGAAATGAGAAGAGAATGTATTCTCCCCTACATTTTGAATTTAGCTTGGCCAAACTCATTTTAGATTTCTGACCTCAAGAATTACAACAAATTTTGTTTTAAGCCACTAAATTTGTGCTAATATGTTACAGTAGCAATAGGAACTGCCCCTAAAATGGAATGAATTTTAACATTCTAATTAAAAACTTTAAAAATCTACTGAGATTACTTCTTTACTACACATGCAAAGAAATAGCATAATAATCTCTAAGAAAATGTACACAGTTAAACCCCAGCAGCTAAAACTATAATAAAAATTCTTCCCATACATTAAGTATATATTCATCATTAACCATTTTAGGCTGAAATTTGTTGTATGCCATGAAAAAGATGGAGCCTTTGTGCATTTCAAAAAGTCAGCACTTCTAGTTCAAGACACCAGAAGACACCCCAAATCTATTCTTCTTGTCCTCATCAACAGAACTCCTATATTGAGAATAATAACGTATTCTGCTAAATTTAGCTAAAAAGTTAAATTTTCCAAACTCCCTTGCAGAGATTGGAAGGCAAAGATAATCGGAAGTCACTAAGAAGGGTTTTCTATAAAAATTCTTTTAAAGTGGAGCCAACTCAGATGGCCTGCACTTTCTATCTTAACCTCCTTTAACCTGCTTCCTGCCTGGAATGTGACCATGATGGCTGGAGCACCATGACCCTATGCCACCATGAGGCAACTTTGAGAATGGAAGCCAGATGTTCCAGATGACTGAGCAGAAAGAAGGAGCCAGTGTGCCTGACAGCCTCCCGGAGCTGCTACATGGCCCAGGACTGCCTACCTCCAGACTCCTGAAGTAAAAAAAATTACCCATCCTCACCTTCTTTTTAAGGTTACTGGTATTTGGATTTTCTGTTTTATGTACTTGAATTTAATCCTGGTAGACATTTAAAAAGAAAAAAGAAAGAAAGCCAAAGGGAATAGGACACAGAACAATGAGTAGAAGAGAGCAGGAAGGAAGGGATAATCACCAAGTGAAAGATTAACAAGTGTCTAAAAGACAGAAAGCAGGAGATTCCAATGAAGAATATAGAGCAGAGGAAACCCCAGCCCAGACTACCTCAGGAAGGACCTCTGGGCTCAGGATTGACATAAGGGATTAGATCATGCCACAGCCTGTACCAGAGGACACTCTACCCTTTCCCACCACAGCAGAATGACTAGCAGCCTGGTTTTATCCCTGGCACACATACTCCACTCCATTAAAAAAAACGGTCGATGTCCCCAGAAAAAATAAGTGAAGAGTTTGGGATGAACAAGGATGTCTGCCATCCTAGTCATGGGGGTCCTCAACCTAATAGCTGGCTCTCTCCCCTCATTCCCTGTAATGAGGCCCTTTAGTAGACACACCTTACAGAAGGATGAGACTTATGTACCCAAAGCAGAGGAACCAATAACAAATACCCAGAATAATTAATCTAGTTGGGTGAATAATCAAGGATCACTTTTGTAGGAAAGGCAGCACTACAAAAGAGAAAGAACAAGAAAAACAAATGGAACAACTAATCCCAAAGGAAACAGATAAATCAAATAACAGAAGCGATCTTTAAAATTTTTATTAGAGTCTGCTGAGAGATTTGAGAATATATTGCTTCTATAAAACAAGAACAGGCTGCTATGAAAAAGAAACAATCAAAGAAGAAAGCTTTTGTGAATTTAAAAATATGACAGAGAAATAAAGAAATTAATAGAGGTAGAATGCAAAATCATAGAAGTCTCTCAAAGTGTAGAATTAAAAAAATGAGAGAAAAGGTAGGTGAAAAAACACATATAGGAATAACCAAGGAGATTTAACATAAAATTAATGAGCCTTCCATAAAGGAATAAGAGAGATTCTCAAAGAATAAAAAAAATAATTTTGTGATTTCATTGATATCTTCAGATTAAGAACCCATCACATACCAGCATAATATACTAAAAAAGACCCACACTTACTGACATTTATCTTTCAAGATTGTAGAATATCAAAGGACAGAGAGAAGACAGAGAAAAAAACATTAGGTGGCAAATGAAGGAAGCAGAAGTGCAATGGCAACTGACTTCTTCTCATCAGCAGCAGTGAATGCCAGATCGATGCTTCAAAGATCTAATTTGAAAATGGATTTCTGTAACTAGGCACACCATTGATCAAGTGTGACAGAACAAATGCATTCCCAGACATTCAAGGACTGAAAAAGCTTATCCCAGATGCCTTCTTTTACACAAAGTTGAGCATGTGATTCCAGAAAACTGAGTGATTAAAGCAAGGAAGAGGAAAAATAGGATCAGGACTCAAAGCTCTATCCCATCAGCATGGGGAAAGGAAATCTAAGGACAGCTGGGCACAGCAGCCTAGAGAACCATCAGTCTAGGTTGGAGCAAAAGTTCAGAGGATTTGAGAAGGGGAGCTTCCTGGAAGAAAGTTGATTCCATGCAGTGGATAGCATGGAAAAGAAATATAAACTTTAGGATCGGTTACATAAAGTACATTATTCTTTTGTCTATTAGAAAAAGTTCTAGGGAAAACAAAGAGCCCCTGTAGATGGTCTTGAAACAAAAGACACTTAACTCCTCCTCTGTGTTACTCCGGTACTAGAGATACTCCTGCCTTCACGGGGCTTACGTACCAGGAAAGAGACAATAAACAACGGTATGGAGGTTCCTCAGAAAATTAAGAAGAGAATTACCACATGACCCAGCAATCCCCTCTTGAGGGTATCTACCTAAAAAACTTGAAAACATTTATCTACAAAGATATATGCACCTCAATGTTCATATCAGCCAGTGGCCAAGACATGGAAACAACTGAAGTATCCATTAATAGATGACTGGATAAAAAAGATGTGGTACATATATACAATGGAATATTATTCAGCCATAAAGAAGATGAAATACTGCCATTTGCAACATCATAGGTGGATCTGGAGATTTTTATGCTAGGAAAAATAAGTCAGACAGAAAAAGTTGAGAATCATATGATTTCACTCATATATGGAATATAAAACTAAAAGCAACAAACATACATGACAAACAGAGACTCATGGACATGGACAGTGAATTAGTGGTTAGCAGAGGGAATGGGAGGAAAGGGAGGTAGACGGGGTAAAGAGGGTCAAATATATGATGACGGGAGGAAATTTAATGTCAGGTGATGAACACACATTACAATATACATGTTACATATCACTGAATTGTACACTTGAAATCTATTTGATTTTATTAACCCATGTCATCCCAATAATTAAAAAAAAAAATTAAAGGAAACCCAAAATAAATAAATAAAACAGGGCAAGGCATAGAGTAACAGAAGGAGCTGTGTGTTGAGGCAGCTGGGGAAGGACTGTGTGAGGTGAGACTGTCTGAGGAATGATGTGAATCATGTTGGGAAAGAGCCAGGTAAGGAGCTGGAGAAGAAGCATTCTAACGAAGACAGAGCAATGAAAGGGGAGGGCCACAGCAAGGAGGAGATGGGTTTGACAGCTGGCAGCGTCAGACATGGTAGGGCCCTGGAGACCGCGGTGGGAATTTGCATTATCATTTTAAACAGGAAGCAAATTGAATGTCTTGAGGAAGGGAATGACTTGATATAACTTTTAGAGATTATGCTGGATTTCGTGAGCAAGATGGTCTATACCTGGCCTGGAGTCAGAGCAAGGAGACCAGTCAGAAGCTCCTACAGAAGTCCAGGCCAGAGGTGAAGGTGAATTGGACTATGGTTCTGGCAGTGGAGGTGGGGAGAAGAAGGCTGAAGCAGTACATGGAAAGTAAAAGTGATCAGAATGACTCCAAGACCTTCACTGTTTTAAGGTTTTTGACCTCACCTGGCAGCTATATTTTGGGTGACCTGCCTGCTGTTTATGGAAAGGTAGCGGAATGCTAGGTTTTGGGTAAGTGGCCGAGAACACTAGTAATCACCCAAATCCACTGTCCCTCTCTTCTACAGAACTCCTGATTTTCAGCTGAGTATGTGACTGCTCAGAATAAAGAACACATTTCCAAACTCCCTTGAAACTACATGTGGCCATATGACTGAGTTCTGGTCAAAGGCAGAGAAACAGACATGTACGTGCAACCTTCAAGAAGGTTCTCAAAGGGAAGGACTCTTCCTTCCTCTTTCCTGCTGGTTGAACTGCCCCGGTATTGGCTAGACCTGGAGCAGTCACCTTCGATCATGAGATGGAAGCCTCATTTTGAGAACAGCAAAACCACAAGAGCCTAGGTCCCTGATGATCATGAAACTGCCACACCAAACCTAAACATTATGTGAAAGAGAAATAAAGGTGCGTCTGTTAATGTCACCATTACTTTGGCTCTAGAGTCGCTTGCAGCCAAATCTAATCCCACGTGAGTAGGAGATATGGCTAATATTGCTACCTGCCTATCCAATATCCACTCCCTCCTTCTTTTTGCAAAAGCACCCCAATGTCACTCAAAGTGCCACCATGCAGAGTAAAAAAATCGTGATTTCCCAAGTTCCAGTGTCATTAGGATGGCCATGTGACAGAGCTGGCAATGCAATGCAGTGTAAGTCTACTGGGCAGGGCTCCTATTTTCCTCATAAAAAGAAATAGGCTCTTCTTCCTGCCAGAAATGTGGAAGCACTGCCTGGAGGGACAGCACCTATGCTGTAACTAGAGGGTGAAAGTCATATGCTAAGGTAAAGACGGTGAAGCAGAAAAATAAAAGGTGCTTGGATGGATAGTATGGAATTGCTACATCGATTTGGACTTCATGCCTTTAGTTTTCTTACAATATGAGAATAACTAATCTCTTACTTGTCTAAGTAACCTAGTCAAGTTTCTATGATATCCAATCAAAGATAATCTTGACGTAAAGGAATTTATCGTTCGGTTCTGGTGATTTTAAGTCAGGGATGCCCGATAAGGGTCCAAATGGAGATAACGTGTACACAGTTGGATACGAGTCTGTAAATCTGGAAGTCAGAATGATTAAGTGCTATTTAGAGCCATGGAACTAGATGACATGACACTGGAGTTAAGTATAGATGAAGAAAAGAGGCTGCGATGAGGAGAATCCTAAGATAGCTCCTAAGATCCCTGCCTCCTGGTGTTTACGCCTGTATAATCCCTTCCCTTGGGTGCAGGTGGGACCTGTGAATGTGATGAAATCAGTCATTTTCATGACTGGGTTACAGTATATGACAGGGGATGAGACAGTCACTCTCTTGATCAGAGAACACTTTATAAGACCCAATCTTAGCAGGCTTTGAAGATGTAAGCTGCCATGTTATGACAGGGCTACAGGGCTAGGACTTCAGGGTGACCTCAAGGGGCTGAGAGCTACCCCTGGCTGACAGCAAGAAAAAAGGGATCTCAGTTCTATGACTGCAAGGAACTGAATTTTGCCTAAATGAGGACATGACAATGCGAAGAGGACTCCAAGTTTCAGACGAGATCACAGCCCTGGAAACACCTAGAGTTCAGCCTGGTGAGACCCTAAGCAGAGAACCCCAGTAACCTGTGCCCAGACTCCTGACCCGCAGAAACTCCGATAATACATTTGTATTGTTCTAAATGGCAAAGTTTGTGGTACTCTGTTATGCTGCCATAGAAAGCAAATACAAGGGCCACGGTCTGAGACATCCAACTCTGGGAAGTAGGGGAGAGAAGCAGGAGAAGCAGTGAAGAGGGGATGAAATAGTGCGCTGAGTCAGGAAGGGGCACGATCAGACTGTGGGGAGTGGTACTGGGAAGTCAAAAACACTGGGTAAAAAGAGTGAGAAGTTGGAAAGTGGAGGCTCCTCTTTCAAGAAATTATATTAAGAGAGAAGGAGAGCAAGGGTGAACATGGGAGGGGAGCATGGGGTCAAAGGCGAGTTTTATTTTGTGAAATGGCAAAGATAACATATTTATTAATGAGACTGATCCAGTATTGGGGAGAGGGGGAGAGAATGAATTTGATTGTAAGGGAATGTATACCTCATCTCTACAGTAGTTGAGGTATTTCTCAAACAAGAACAGAGCCCAAAATGATAAACGGTAATTGTTCTGTGGGAACAAGCTTAGTAAGTTCCAATTTAAACATATAGAAACTTCCTTTAAAACTACTGAATCATAACATTTCTTACATTGCATAAGAGAAAATCAACTCCATTCTCTCTCTCGCTCTCTCTCGCTCTCTCTCTCTCATCTTAAAGCTCTAGTACGGAAAACATGTTTCCTTTTCATTTCTGCCAGGAGTACCGAGGAAGCCGGTCATCAGAGCTGCTGGGACCTGTGACAGCAGATGCAGGTGAGTGATGAATTGCTTCAGATGAGGAGAGACAAACCTGAGACAGTATATTTCTAGTAGGGCTCAGCTGCTTCCAAGATAAATGCCCCTCTGCCACCGCCTGCGATAATGAACTGTTCTGGCCATGCTGCCCCCAGCCAAGCGGCCTTTCTGATCTCACAGATAGCCACCAGATTTCACGATGCCACAAACACAATCCCCTTTGCCTGGCGTGACTGCTCCTGTCTCTTCTTATACCGTTAGAAGAGTTTACACAGAACTCACTCCGTACAGATATCTGCATACACACGGCTCATAGTAACCACAGTCA
Source organism: Pteropus medius (assembly GCF_902729225.1). Taxonomy (NCBI): domain Eukaryota; kingdom Metazoa; phylum Chordata; class Mammalia; order Chiroptera; family Pteropodidae; genus Pteropus; species Pteropus medius. Next base: position 15,464,500 of record NW_024352785.1, on the reverse strand, counting down.
CAGAGAGGGACAGAAATACTTTCCCCAAGCAATGGATAAAAAGATGAAAAGGAAAAAAAATTAAGGAAAGAAGTGGGGGACGTCTGGGGTGAAATTCAATCTCTGACTCCATATTGTCACCTCTATATCCTCGGGGCCCCCTTTAGAGGCTCTACGTGGGGTGCTGTATTCCTGGTTCAACCCGTATGGCAGTTTTTCGGTTCTTCTGAAATATGTACTTCATTAAATTAAATATGAGAATGCAATATTTTACTCAGGCCAAAGGTGGGCAGCAACAGGAATGAGGACAGTTAATGTAGGAATGAACCAGCACCATGTTTCCCAAAAAACTTTGTGAATAAACGGGTGGGCTGGAAATGACAGGAAACAGCTAGAAAGGCAAGCAAAATATGCTCAGAATTTGCTACATAGGGAAGGTTTTTCTCTCCACACCTGTGGTTCTGGCCTGGGGTGGTGAAGCTGTTTTCCAAGACCACCATTTAAACTGGTAAATTACTCGGTGTGGTGGGCGTGAGGAGGCGCTGCTGGAACGTGGGAAACAAGTTTAATGCTCACCCCATCATGGTGGCTTGGGAGTAAGGAGAACACCCTGGATTTTTTTTTTTTTTTTTTAAGGACAATGTGCTAAGAGTGAATGGAGAGGACCAGAGTGGGGGTTTTTTCAGTGTGGTGGTGGTATTTTCCCACCTAGTACTAGCAGAGTTAGAGGAAATACAAATGTAACCTGAGGCTAAACCTACAATGAACTAAACTCCCATGGTAGACACTGTTCTTGTCAATGAAACATTCCTCCAGTAATTTCTAAGTATGCGTAATGTCCTCCAAATATCCCATTTTCCAAATACTTAATGACCAATAGGTGCCCAAGACTAACAGACAGTGAGGAAAATACAAAACACAAGACATAGGCCCTACTTTTAAAAAAATGTATTCTAGTTAAACAAAATTTAGGGATAACTAAGTTTTAGGGACCGGTGTTCTTATGAGAATCTAATGCCTGATGATCTGAGGCGGAGCTGAGGCAGTGATGCTAGCGCTGGGGAGCGGCTGCAAATACAGATGAATCTTCCGCTCACTCAACCGCCACTCACCTCCTGCTGTGAGGCCTGGTTCCTAACAGGCCACGGACTGGTACCGGTCCACAGCCCAGGGGTTGGTAACTCTTGCCTTGGAGAATTTTAATTTAAGTAGAAATCTCTATTCTAAATGGAATAGGAATTCTAAGAACAAAGAGATTAGAGAGTAAAAGAGACTCATGTGGAAAAAGGAGAACTCCAAATGTTTTAGTCTGTTTTGAATAGATGAGAAGACAGAGGGAAAGACATCCAGCATGGCAAGGACAGAGAGGTAGCGATTTTCACATACTGGGGTGAATGGGGAGATGGGATTGGCTGCCATTGACGTTTTCTTAGAAGCAGTGAGAAAAAAGACTGGCCAGTAAAAGGGTTTGTGGTAGACAGAATAATGGTCCCCCCCCAACTATGTGCACGTCCTGAGCCTCGGAACCTGTAAATGGATGACCTTACACGGCAGATGGGACTTTGCAGGTGTGACTAAGTCAAGCATCCTGAGATGGAAAGATTCTCCTGGATTACCCAGGGAGGCCCAATGCAAGCTCAAGCGGGGAGCAGAAGTATCAGTCTTACAGAGGAGATGTGATGATGGGAGCAGAAACTGAAGTGACATGATTGTTGGCTTTGAGGATGGAAGATGGACATGAGCCAAGGAATGTGGGTAGCCTCTAGAAGCTGCAAAGGCAAAGAAACTGATTCTCTCCTAGAGCCCCCTATCCCTCTCCGCCACCACCATGAAACACAGGCATGCCAACACACTTAGAGTAAGATAATAAATGTATGCTTTTTAAGCAAAATATGTGATGATTTATTACAGCAGTAACAGGAAACTAACATAGGGTTTAAGATTATTGACCTTGAGAGTCAATGTCCATGATTTGGTAGACAATACAGACCCACTTCAATGTATTTGAATGAAAGAATAAAGCTGAAAATAGTGCTTTAGGAAAATAGATCTGCATCAGAGGATGAAGAAGTAGACAAAGATCAGAAATAGAGAAATAAGTAAAGTAGTAAGACTCTGGATTGGGGATAGCGGGAGTAGAAAATGAAAAACGAAATGGTCCATATTATAGAAATGTAGAAGAATGCATCGACAGGACTTGGTGACACTCTGAATATGGAAGGTAAGAGAAAGTAGGAAAGAACACCAATGTCTCAAACTTGTGGCTTCAGTGCACGTGATAGGGGGAGGGAAGAGAGGATTGTGTCTAAGAGATGCCTTTAAAAATATAACCACGCTATAAGAATTCTCAAACATCAACAGGCAGGACGATTATCTGGGATGCTGGTTTAACATGCAGATTACTGGGCTCCATCACGAAGATTCTGATTCAGCATGTCTGGGTAATATCCAGGAAACTACTTCAGTAAACCCTGTTCTGATTCTGGCGATCCAAAGTTCACACTTTAAGAAATACCAGTCAGAAAAACGCTGAAGGAAATGGAATCGAATACTCATCATAGCTCTGGAAGAAATAACTAATCTTACATAAAATCTGAAGGAGTGAAAATTGACATATTAGACAACATAAAAATTAAAAATGTTTGTAATTTAAAATAAATATCAAAGCCAAAAGAAGGGCCTTGGTGAAAAATACTTTAAGCGAATGGCTAATATATTATTAATAGGCCACACAAACTAATGAGCAAAAAAGAACTGAGACCCCAGCAGACAAATGGGAAAGCACGTGAACAGAATTCCAAAAGAAGGACTACAATCGTAAACGAACTTAAGAAATATCAATTAAAATAGCAACAAGGCAACACAAATTGCTTGCTAAATATTTTGGGGGGTAATATTCAAAGCCGATAAGATGTGATATTTTCAAACTTGCTGGTTGCATTATAAATCCACTATAACCATTTTGGAAAAAAGTAATTTGACAATATACATCAGGAGCTGTAAAAATATCCATACTTTTTTTTTTTTTTTAACCTACAGCACTTGATCTTCCTAGGTGGTCTCCCATCCAAGTACTAACCAGGCCCGACCCTGCTTAGCTTCCGAGATCGGACGGGAACGGGCTTGTTCAAGGTGGCATGGCTGTAGACAAAATAGCCATATTTTATGACAGAGAATGCTTCTTTTAGTAACTAGCTTAAGGGAACACTCTTGAGTACGGAGAAAAAATTATATGTAATGAAGGCTATCAATTATTGGAAGTTTACCATGTGATACACATGATTTCATTTAGTCTGTAAAACAATCCTGTGAAGTCAGTACTCTGTTTATTCCCATACTAAAAATGGGGAAGCTGAGGCACAGAAAGATCATGTGACTTGCTCCAAGGACATGATGGGGAACACTGTGTTTCCAGAGCTGGTATAATTTCTACAACATAGCTCCCACCATGTGGGAACATCATTAGCACAGCAGCATTTGTTTTACTAAAAAATCATGAAAAGAAAGACAATAGGAACTGTATTAGGATAGCAGAAATATGTGTGGGTAAAAATGGGTTGTTTCCTCTAGCCCCAAAATTTTCTGCAGGATTTAGCTTTATAATCTAAAAGATACTTGAAATGAGGAAAATAATGCACATAGGGAAAAAAACCCGAATTTTTCAAAATAGCAGAAAAAAATTCTAAGAAAAGGGTAAACAATTAAGATAATGTTTTCATATTTTAATATCAACAACTATAAAAGTTTGAGAGAAGTAATAACCAATAACTTCGGACAACCAGATGAACTGTCAAATGAGTAATGGTTTTAGTTTCTGCCTCTAAATTAGCCTGACAAGACACCAGGAGGCATTTTTGTGTGTTTGTGGTACATGGAGAAGAGTTATATATCTATTACTCTGAAGGTACAAAGTGCTTGTTAATAGCTCATATACTATTTTTGAATTAACTTGGGGACATTGGTTAAACACTTTTAACAAGTGACAAATACAATATGAAGTGTAAGAAAAATCAGGACACAGGCAAATGAGAAAATTGCATCCACTGCAGAAATAGTTGAATATTTTGGAAAAAAAAAAGGGAGGGAGAGAAAATAAATTTAACTGTACTTAAAGGGAGAATGTAAAATATAAAAACAAAACATGCAAAGCACATCACAAAACACAAATATGGACATTGGGGCACCAAAATTCTAATGAAAGGATGAAGTTGTACAATGTGGCAGCAGTATTCGGTAAAGCCTGTGCATTCTGATTAAATTTTTTGCCCATTTCAATCCTTAACATACAATTTTATAGTCAAGATTACAGATTTATATTTGTTTTTACACCCTACCATTATTTGTACTTAACTGTCATTTTTGTACTTAATTGTCTTTTGCCAAATCTCATAAAACTGCAATGAGGCTAAGTAAGGATTTCTAGCAGCCACTTTCTGCTCTGTAATACATAAAATTAGATAGTGTCTCCCAACTAAAACTCTGCTTCACAAAGTAAGGCTTTTTTTCTATAAGGATATTTTAACAAGGTTACACAACATGGAAAATTGAGAGATCAGAGAATTTCTATTCTTTTAACTCTGGTAGGCCTGGTGATGGAATTTTAAGAATAGCTAAATTAACAGAAATGCAGATATTGAGAGAAGTCCTAAAAAAAAAATCACGGAACGTTTTCTGACTGTGACTATCTAAGAACTGCTTGGAATCACCAGGGAGAGAGGTCCTCTTCTGCATTAGCAAACTGTATTAGAGAAGAGAACAGGGTGAAGGACATTCCACTCCAAGAAGCTTGAGCAGCCTCTTGCTCAGGGCAGGCCTAATTGGCAGTCACCCAGCTGTGCCTCGTGTGGAGTTGTCCCTGAGTATCTAGCAAGGACAGCTGGGTTGTGTCGGGGTCATAGAGAGCTGGGCACTGTCCTGGGAGGTTGGGAAGGAGGCTTGCATGTGACAGGCTGCCTAGTCCAGACTCTGGTCATGGGAGGCTGCGAGGGGGGTGGAATTCTGGTTTCCATCTCACTGTAAGGACATATTTTATGAGGTACCCAGTAGAAATCTCTCGAGAATCTGTTTCCTCGAAAAACAGTAAACATAACAGAATTCCTTGAGAAGAAAGTGAGACCCAGACTCCAGGTTTGTTTCTCTTGGGGACCTCTGGGTTGGTGCTTTCATAAAGTCGGCTGGCAACACCCCTCCTAAATCTGTGCTCACCTGTGTTGTTTCTTTTGGAAGTAAACCTGGATGTAACAAAATTTTAACTGGAGAATTAAACGTAAATTATCCCTTGCCATCCTAACAGACAAGAGTACAGATAACGTAGAGTTCCTCTTTATACCCTATTAGTTTCTACTCGAGACTCTATTCTCCTGGCTTAAAAAAGAAATGGAAAATTTAATTTTAAACGATGCCGAAGAACTTTTAATACAGAGTAAGCAGTAAGCACACTATCATATCATTTATGCACTGACATTTCCCAGAGGATTTAAGAGGTGTTTAATGAAATGAAAAGAATAGACTCTTTCTTAAAATTCTTACTTACTATTTTCCCATCTAATTTCTTACCTAAGTAACAAAAGTGAGGAAATTGAATTATGCCAGACATTTTATCGATATGTGTGCATTAAGGGTATATATATATATTCACACATATAAAATATATATACACACATAGACACAATATGAATATGTATATATCTGAAAGAAAAATGGTGAAATTGCAGTAATTCATACACGGTAATTTTCTGGCCAATTTCTCGAGGTATTTCTAGTTATTAAGGTAATTTCAGCACCCCAATAATTTATAACCTGCAAACATAAAATTTTGGTAGGAAATAAAGTATTCACTCTTCTGTTCTTTACTGACAATTTCTCCAAAATTCAGCTATTCCTTTTGCATTCTTGATTCTTTTATCTAAGACTTTTAATGAAACACCAGTGTTGTAAAGTGGCCTTTACAATTCAATAGAAGGCTGTGAGCCCCCTTTTACATGTTCCCCAAACAGTCTTTGACTACATGTGACATGTATGTTACTTTTGCCAGGTACATGTAAGTATAAGCTGATTTTAAGAAATTTCTTGCTATAAAATTATCATTTGCTTTTTTCTTTTCCTTTTTGTAAAGCCCACTAAGTATATTTTACGGGTGAAATAGGGTCTGGGTCTTACTCTTTCTTAACCTACAACACCCAGCACGGCACACTGCAAACAGCATGCCTTCTAACATCTATTTATGTAAAAGATCTTAACAGAAAACCTGCCTACTCAGAAAGCACACCTGTAAAGGACTAGTTTATTTTAAGATTTTATTTTAAAAGAAGGCATACTGTTCCAAGAACTATTCATGCTCTCAGGAAACCCAGAAAGCAGTCTTAACATGATACTCTCTGCCATATAGAGAAAAGGAGGGGGAAAAAGTTACCTTTTTGTGCAAAGCGTGAAATTCGCTGTACCTTTTCTCAACAAAATGTTTTCTTCCATTCATTAGCACTTCTATCTTAAACACCTAAGGAAAAAATTAAAAAGATTAATTCCACCAGTTTAAAACCCTCAATTGTCTGATGTGGTAAGTTTGTGACCATGATATATTTCATCCCTTTAATTACAGTAGCTGATCCCCCAAAACCCAGAAGGCTCAGGAGACCCCTGGCCCAACAGCCTGATTAATGAGCACTCAAGCAAATGCTCACTAACAAACTGCAGTATCCTCGCAAATGTGTTTAAAGGCAATGGAAACATAAATGCCTTAAAATGCTCCTTAACTTTTTAACCAGAGGATGGTCCTCGAAATTATTTCACCAAATGCAGATGATGGTATTGAGATAAAGGTCGGATGTGACTGCCAGAGTCTGGTAAATATCTCAGGCCTGAGATATGCCCTTACGGGTGTTGCAATGGGGGTGGTGCTGTGTCACTTGTAAGACAATCATGCAAAGAGTAGAGCATTTTAGGTTAATTTCTTCCTAACCTGAATATTCATCTGTAGTCTCAGCTGGGCTTATTCCGCTGTTTGCAAAACAGGGGAAGTGTGGGAAAGGTTCGTTTTCCTGCATGATAGAGTGACAGCTTGTGCTTCCACCTCCAGAAGGTTGAAAGGCCAGATGAAAAGGCTCTCTGGGTGCACTAATTAGTAGGCACTAACATGACATTTTCTTGATTCTTAGGTCAGTGGGTCAAGACTGGGAAGAAGGGATGAGAAATATTGTGAATTGCTCATGAAAACGCAATGTTAAGGTGGGGTGGGGGAAGGGTGCTGGGCAGGAACCAAAGAGAAGGTGCTCTGTTATTTTCAAATTTGTCTTTGAATCCTCTTTTGCTTAGTGAGTTTGTCAACACTGAGATGAAGGAATACTATTCAATTACTTAGTCTAATTTCTTATTTCAACTGCCCTTCGGGGAAAAAAAAACACTAAATTGAAGTCATATGACATGAACAGTGTTAAAAGCATGCTTACTTTACCTCTAAAAAGAACTTAAAGTTAGCATATGAGATATAAGGTCACACACTGTCATTAGAAAAATAGATCCCTATGGTGCTATATTTCTGCCTTATATGTAAATATAACTTTTTTGGAAAGCCAAATATTATGTCATCAAACATCAGATATGTTTGTTATCTTTGTGCTTCTTCAAATCAGAAACAAGATCTGTTGCATGACTCAGTTTAAGAAACCTGCTTTTATTAAATAGTTAAATTTTTACCAATTTAATCAGTATTTTATTCTAACATTTGCTTTTCCAGGTATTCCTCCTAAAAATACTTTTCTTTGGTGAATTCATGAAAATATTTTCTTCTAAAAATATATGCATATGCTTCATACTTTCAGATATACCTACATTATTTTTTAGAAAATAATTGTTTACTAATGCATTAAAGAAAATTATTCTTCAAAGACACTACCACAACTAGTATGAAGAAAACAGCCTGAGAAACACAAACAAAAGAAGCTTTAAGTTGGAGATGTGGTTAATAAGATACGGAGCCCCTTTTGTAGTGTCAGGTCCCAGATTTTAAGCAGGACAATGTGGGAGCAAGGAAAGCAGTTTCCACCTGCTGAGCTGCATGAAATAAATAAGTTATGTTTTGAGTCCAGTTACTTTGGGTTCCATCACAAAAACCAACTCTTCAATTGGCACGTTTGCTGCAGAATCCATAAAAGAAAGTTGAAGATTTGGTAAGGTTCAACCTACCAGGTCACCCCTCAAGGTGCCCCCTCTTGAAGGCCAGGATAAGACACATGGAATGTTGTCCCTTCTATCGACCAGATGGTCCCATTACTAAGTCCCACAGATACTTTTCACAATCACTAAATTCACGAGGGGAGGGGGTGGGGGTGGTATACACACACAGAGAGGAAATTGTGTGATACATTTTAATTCTAGTATTTTTATTACGTTGCCATTTAAAAAATGCACAATATACCTAATGTTAATTTTTTTTTCTTTAAATTCTGGAAAAACATCTTGGAAAGGAAGCTGGTTAATCAGAAATTCCATGACAGCGAGAAGCAAGAAATGGAGTCAATTTAATAAGTCCTATTTTCCTGAATTCAATACCAGACATTTTTTTCAAAAGAGTTTCTGACACATGTTGTCCCTACCGCCTGTAAAACCCTTTTCCTGCTTTGCTCTCCTGGAAAACTCTTAGTAGTTTCCTGTAAGGTGGGGGCAGCACAGGACAAGGTTTGGAAAGCTCAAAGTACAGTATTTGGCATCCATTTTTAAATTTTTTTAATAGATATTTTCTGAGAGCCTACAATGTGCCCAGGAGTTGTTCTAGGCTCCGTGTATTCAGCAGTGAACAAAACAGGCAGGAGCTCAGCCTTCATGGAGCGTACATCCTATCTAGTGAGGAAGACCGACTATAAACATATGAACAAATATGGTGATGTCAAGAAATAAGAAGGGCTCTCTCTCACTGTCTTTGTCTCTCTCTATTGTCACTGTCCTTCTCAGTGCTTTTACTCTGTCTCTCTCACTGTCCTCGTCTATTGTCACTGTCCCACTCTCTGTCTCTGAGAGGAGACCACACTGTCTGTAGAGTGTTATCCCTTTTCTAATAAACTTTCCTTCTGACTCCAAAAAAAAAAAAAAAAAGATGAGAAATAAAGAGGGCTGGGAAGAACAAAACAGCAGGGAAATGAGACAGAGCTGGACAAGGGTGCTGTTTTAGACAATGTGGTCAGGAAGGGCTCCCTGAGCAGAGAGGTGACGAGAGGTACAAAATCTGAAGGGAATATCAGGAAAAAAGTACGTAAGAGTTGAATGAATATGGCTGCCTCAAGAATTTCGTCCTGGGAGTTGGACAAGGACTATTTGTTTCCATTCTTGTTAAAAAATATTTTTTAAAGTTAAGCCTAGGGCAGGATGATTTCTACTTCTGGCCAAGATGGAGTAACAGGGAGCAGATTTAACCTCACACTTTAAACGATTAAAAAGCTGGATAAAATATGTGAAAAAATGGCTCTCAAGACATTGGACATGAGAAAATGAAGACAGTAAGAGATGGGAAACACACAGGATGAGCCCTGAGACTGCCTCAGGCAGAGCCCTAAGTCCCCTAAGTTAGGGAGAGGGAGGCTGAAGCGAGGGGGAGCCAAGATGGTTTTCTCTCCAGCATTCAGGTGAGTCCATGGATCAGTACATAGGACTGGGGAAACTACGCAAGGATGGGAAGAGGTTAGAAAGAACAATTCTCAGAGCATACAGACAAAGTGCATAGAGCCTGTTCCCAAAAGCCAAGACAGAAAACCTCACACTTCATAAGGTATTAGAGTACTGAGAAGGGACTTGCCTTAATAGTAGGCAAAATTAACTGCAGACTGAAAGCTCTTATAGTCCAGTGGAACAAGACTTAAACACAAGACCCAAAAAGAACAAATTGTTTCTGAGTAATTTACACACATGCTGGAATAAAGCTCAAAAATATCTTTTGGAATATAAAAATATGCACCCAACAAGATAAAATTCACAGTCTAGCATCCAATCAAAAAGAAGCAGGAAAATACAACTCATAGTGAGAAGAAAACCAATCCTGAAATGATACAGTTGAAAAAATTAGTAAACACAAGCATTAAAATCATTATTACAAAGAAATTTCTTATATTCAAAAATCCAGAGGAAAGGTTGATCATGTTAAGTAGAGACTTGAGAGATATTAAAAAAGACTTGGACGGCAGGTCTGAGTCTTTTTGACAAAATCAACAATGTCTGTGATTTAACAAAATACTTTTCGATGGAATGAGTACCAGATTAGAGATTGAAGAAGAAAAGATTAGTGAACTTCAAACCCTATCAATAGAAACTGTCTAAAATGAAATACGGAGAGAAAAAAATACCTACAAAATAAATAGAGCATTAGTGAACTATGGGACAACTTTGAATAGCAACACATATGTGTAACTGGAGTCCCCAGAATAAAGAAGAGACGGGGGACACGGGTTGGAAATAAAGAAAAATATATTTGAAGAAATCATGACCACTATTTTTCCAATTTGGTGGATACTATAGACCCACAGATTCAAGACCAATGAACCCAAGCACAAAAAACACGTGAAAAAAAAATCCAAGGCACATCATAATCAAATTGTTAAAAACCAATAAAAAGAAGAAAATCAAAAAGCAGCCAGAGAAAAAATGTGATATTATGTAGAAAAAGAAAAGTTTGATGACAAGTTTCTCAAAAATTTCTGTAACCAAGCTTATGAGTGAGTCAACGCACATATACTTCATTTGTTTTAACTTAGTAGAGATACGTTCTACGTGAAATATCATGTATAAAGTAAAACGTACGAGTAAAAGCCAATCAAATATTTAATCGTTATTGTAAAAGCATTTAGGTACTTCTTCCCAGTCAAATAATAATAATAATAATAATAATAATAGCACCAAAAACAACAACAAAGACTTTTGCGGTACTTATTAAGTGCAGGCACTTCTGCTCCAAGCTCTTTCCCCATAATCGTCACTCATTTAATTCCCATGACAACCCCATATGAGATAGGTACATGTAAGGAAACTGAGGCATGAATTAAGTAACTTGCCCGTAAAAGAGCTGTATTTTGAATCTGGCAACTTGGTTCCTGAATCTGCCTTCTTAACCAGTGCACAAGACTGACACACAGTGAACAGACTCCCTTATGCAGTCCCATTCACTGGAGAAACCGAACACCTGGAAGGGGGAAAAACGGGGCAACATGCTAGAGTGATGACAATGCTTTTCATCCATTCTCCTCCCAAGGTTCTGTCCTCTGGGGGAACTTTGCAGGAACACGGGCTACTGGCAGGTGGTGGGGGCGGGGGCGCGGCATACAGTCTTTACCCCTATTTGGAGCCTGTGCTCCTTCTCTAGTGAACCAGAACATTGATCTATACACAAAAAGCATACAACTCTCTAGGGCAGGAGGACTTTTTAAAATAAATTACTAAATCTGTACTGTTCCAAATACTTGACTATACATGAAAATATAAGTAAACAAATGTACACACATTATATAATTATAATATTAGAAATATTAATTATCGTGCTGTTTCTAGAATCAACCTATACAGCATAGAAGACAATTATTTTTATAGAACAGTCTGTAAATATTTTAAACCTTGTAAAAAATCATGGCATAACTAGCAGAAAACTGGAGATGAGTGGGAGAGGAAATGGGTGAAAGAAAGTAAATGTGGTACAAATTTTTTCATCTTATATAACTGAAAATTGATTAAATGGTTAAAGTTGCAAAGTAACAAATAGGAAAGTTATAATGTTAATTTTTAAATGATGAAACTAAAATCATATAGCTAGTGAAAATTAAGTGTGGAGGGGAGAGAAACACTGGCGTGCAGTGAACTAAATTCTTATTTCAAAGTAGAGTGACAATAGAGATTTTTCTAAGACTCGGACATCGAGAAATAGAGAACACAGGCATGCTATTTAGAGTTATGGTACTTAAAACAAATCAGCAAGTTGTCAACCTCTGATTCTGTAAGGTACCAGACACATTTTATTTTTCATTTTATATATTTATGTAGTGTTGAAAATTTTTCCATGTACAAGTATGACTTTCAGACATCCTAATAATGACATAATCCCTGCTAAATGTTTTAGCTTTAAATATCTCTAGTTACAAAGATTTTCTTGAGTTTTTTGATATTTATAGGATTACATGTTTTCAGTCTAAACCCTACTACTGATTAATTTTAGCTGCAGCTCCTTCCTTGACTGATTATTTGATTATGAAAAGTCTCCATTTTTCTTTTCCTCTTAAACTGTATCTATATGACACAAAACCAATCAATCAATTCAGGATGAGTGGAAAAATGCACTCAAATACATCAGGTCATACATGTGGATTGGCTAACATAGTTTTTTTTATTAGTCTCAATATCACAGAAGCTTCATTTAGATTTTCTATAAAATGTAAATACCGCTCCTTTGATTATGAGTTGTTGTGGCAATAAATCACACATGTTAAACAATTAAGCATTCTAGAAGGTAGGTACTATATGAGCTTTATTATTCTCTCTTACGATCTGCTTTGAAAGAATGAAAAGAGATCAATTTTATCTGTATTACTTACTAATTTGAGCCAATCTAAATATCTTTGAGCCATAGTATCTTAATTAATAAAATAAGAATGATAAAATGTTGTCTACTATATTAGTTTGCTGGAAAATAAATGTCTTGGTGCTTTGTATGAGGCTTTGGAATGGAACAAATCATTACTAATTATGAAGTGGTAGACAAAGTCTCCGGCAGGAAGGACAGAATGGTTCTCACGGGATAGCCTTCCTCACAGACTGCTTCTTAAGGAAGGGATTTGTGGTTGAAATAGCTTGTCATATGAAGGAACAAAAAAAATCCATCATTCTTCTCTCATGCTACTTAGTTACAGATTGTACCACCTCATCGCAAGCTTATGGCTTCAGCAAAAAGGAAAATCTTCCGCCTGCCCCCAAATCTTCAAGAATCTGCCCAACTCATCAACTCAATCTTGTTTTCCACCGCTCTCCTGGAGGAGCCAATCACAGCCAAGTCCGTCCTTATTTCCCCACGCTAGGCATCGACCTCACAGAGTATGGTCACCAACTGCAGTGCTTCTGCTCACGGGCAAGCCTCTCTAGGCCAAGGAATCCTATCCTGTCCTCCTTTCAGCAGTCAGATGAAATTCCACCTCCGTTCCAGAGACTGTGGAACTTCAGCCGTCACTGTCTTCCATACCTCCCCTTTAAACAGATCATCTAAGTGGCACGATTATATTATTTAAAGTGCAGTCACACTCTCTAATTTTCAGCAAATGTACTACTATTGACTATTTCATATCAACATGTTTTATGCATCAAATAAACTGGAATTTTTGAATAATTTTTTTAGGGAAAAATTATCATCAGGAAGAATCTACACTGATGTTTTGGGAAAGCATTTGCAATATAATACTAATTTAAAAAGCAGGATAAAATATTTTATCCATACTATACTGCTGAATATATAAAATATGCATAGAAAGATTATGAAGAAAATAGGTCAAAATGATGCCTGAGTGCTAGAATTACAAATTACTATAATTTGTCTCTATAACCTATATTTTTCATGAGAATATATCATTTTTAGAGGGAAAAATTTTAATCAAATGTCTGCCTTCTAAAGTAGATGTAATACGTGATGATTATTCATTTTTTAATACAACTATCAAGTTCTAATGAAATTCATTTATGTATTTCCACAGATATTTACTGAGCATCTGGCATTAATAACAGCAGTAGCAGTACATTTTAACTGTGCTTCGTAGTGTTCAAAGCACTTTCATTTATTAACTGATTAAATCCACAGAAGACCCTATCTATGATGTAGATACTGTTATTATTCCCACTTCATATGTGTGGAAACCAAGGCATAGAGACTTATATAACTTAAAGGCACAAGGCTTCTCAGGAGTCGACTTATGAACCCCGACCGTGTGGCTCCTGAGTCCACAATCTTAAGTCCTATAATTCTATAAATATGGAAACAATGGTGAGCAAACCCAGAGTCCTAGCCTCTATGGTGCTTACACACTAGAAAGAGAGATATTAAGGAAGTAGTCAAAAAAAATATCTAATTATGAGACATGATAAATACTATAAAGGGAAAGTATAGAAAGCAATCTGAGCTATACTCAACATAAAATGCTTACTTTTAAAAAGTTATCTGAGTGCATAAGGATCAAGATTTGCTCTCAGGGGCCAGGGAAGCTCCCTTTCAAGAGCCGATGTTTCAAAATAGATCTACAGTGAAAGTAAGCGGAGGAAGGGCAAGCACTGTAGGCAGGACACATGCAAAGGCCCTGAAGCAGAAGGTGGGCGGATGGAGACACTGAGTACAGTACAGCCAGCCTGTGTGTGGGGAGCACCTCCGCAGGAGGCTGGAGGGGAAGCAAAGGGCTAACTCCATTCAACTCCTCATCAAGGGTTCATTGCCTAGCACATGCCGGGTTCCATTCTAGTCACTGGAGAGACAACAGTGAACACCACAAACAAAGATTCCTAACAAAGTTTTCTGGCACTAAATGGAAAGGGACAAAGACGATCACACCAATAAATGCGTATTATCTGACAATAAGTGCTACAGAGAAAAATAAATCAGGGGAATGAGGATAAAGAAGGACTGGATGAGAGCACGTAGCGCTATTATGTGGGCTGGTTGGGGAAGGTCTTACTGATATCGGCTTGTTTGAGCAAACAGCTTGTATTCGTTTTCCATTCTTGCTGCAACAAATACAACACCCATTTATTATCCCACAGTTCTATAGGTCAGAGGTTCAGTATATCTGGCTGGTTTCTCTGCTTCGAGTCTTACTGAGCTAAAATCAATGTCCTGGCAGGGCTGGGTTCCCTTTGGTGGGTCACTGGGAGAACAGCTCCCCATTTCCTTTCTATTGTAGGACTGTTGTCCCTGTCTCCCTGCCGACTGTCAGCTGAGTGCAGTTCCCACTTCCAGAAGCCATACATTCCCTGGCTCGTGTCCCCACTTGCTCCAGTTTCAAAGTCAGCAACAGCAGATAAAGTCCTTTTCATGTCCTGTTTCCTCCAACCTACTTTTCTGCGACTCATGTGATTATACTGGGCCATCCAGATAAACCAAAACAGTCTCTGTGATCTCGAGGTCCTTAACCATAACCACCTCTATTAAGTCCTTTCTGCATGTAAGGTACCATATGCACAGGTTCTGGGGATTAGGATGTGAACATTTTTGTAGGTCCATTATTTCTTTTACTATAGAGCTGAGGGAAGTGAGAGTATCTGGGGGTGGGGGTGAGGGCCCAAGCAGATCAAGGTTAAATGATTGACATGTTTCTGGGCCTAGAGAGATCAGGAGGGAGAAGAGTTAGGATAGGTCTGAGTGGTGGTGGGGGGCGGGGGGTGGGAGATGAGGTGAGTGAAAGGAGAAACAACAGGACAGGCTAATAATTGGATGTGAAGGGTTTTTGTTTTGTTTTGTTTTTAAAAATGGATCAAATATAATGATGAGGCTTGGGCTTGAGCAACCTGAAGGATGGTGGTGCCTGTCACTGAGCTGGGAAGACTGTGTATCTACCAGTCTATGAGGGCAAACAGGAGCTCATTACTGGCTATGTTAAGTTTGAGATGTGTTTTAGACATAAAGTGGAGATGCTGCTGAGTAGGACTGAATTTTCAAGTCTGAGGCTTAGAGAAAAGTCTTAGCCAGAGATATATATTTGGGAATCATCACAGTGTGAATGTAATTTAAAGCCAGGAGACTAGATCTGATCATTTAGGAAGAAAAGTTAATTTAGAGGTCTTGAGATTATATTAGGGTTTATGGTTTTATCATTTTAGCATTAAGAAGATTTTTGCTGCATTTTAAAAGCCCTCCTCTTCCAAATTAAACTTCTCTAGCTCCTCTGGCTGTTTTTCAGATGATTTGGTCTTCAGGATTTGTACTATTGACCACCTTCCGGAAAAAATATAGTTTGTCATTGTTTCCCCTAAGATGTTGAATCCGAAGAGTTAAGGAAATACAGGCATTCCCCAAATCCATAGGTGAGGTAGTTTAAAACTCAGTATAGATTTTCTCACAGAATCAGTATAAAAGATGGGTTGAAAAGATTTCAACCCATAAGAAAACCCTATTTGGCCCATAATATGCACAAATTACAATACTAATGTTATTATTTCACCCACCGGATTTGCAGTATAACACAGTGGTTGAGTTCTAGCTCTTAAATTGCCTGAGTTTGAATCTTGTGTCTTTTATTGCTGTCCTCTGGGCTCCACTAACACTTTGTGATTTGGGGCAAGCTATTTAAATTTTATAAACCTTAGTTTTCTTACCTATAACATGGAGCTTATAATGGTACTTTTCAAATAGGTATGTTGTAAAGATTAAATGTGATTATCCACATAAATAATTTACCGAATCATCTGGCATTTAGCAAGAATCCATATAATGATATTAATACTAATATCATTATTAACGTCCAGTCACTGCTACAACTGTTCATCAGCACAGGGGAGAGAAGACTTGCTGGTGGAAGGAGATGATGCCACGTTAAGAGTAATTTACTGATCACATCCACCATCTCCACAGGAGAGACGGCACTTCTCTCTCCATCACCAGAGCTGGATGACCCTGCAGTGCATACGTGCACTGAGCTCCCGCACTTGCCTCTGTCAACACCCACTCAGAACCCTGTATTCCTGATGAGGCGTGACCAGCACCTAAGATCCAATGGAATCCTGACTTCCTTCAGTCTTAGTTTAAGATTCCAGATCTGCAATCTGTATTTAGCTAAATGTTTTTGGAAGCCACATCTTCCTGCTGGCATGATGCCCTTCACGTCAAACAAAACCCCCGGGTCCTCCCCAAGAGTTCCTGAGCAGGTGATTTGCAGAACTGAGGTCAGGCTTTATAGAATCTGTTAAATACCACCAAGTCAGTTTTCATCCATCATACGAGCATGTTGAAACTTTTCTGAAAACTGATTTTGCCATCTACGTCATGAGCCAGCATCTTTCCCAAGCGTTTGTGTTATCTGAAAATATGAAGTACTTTCCTGCATCCAGGCCCAAGATCTCACTTCCCAAGCTGCCAGTTTATCTCCCTGCTCCACTCTTGCCCTTTACAATCCTTTATTCAATCACGCAACCCCCCCTGCTTAAATGCTTCCAGTGGATTTCCAACATCCCTAGAACAAAAACCAAGCCCCTACCCCAGCCCACGAGGCCCTACACCACCCAGCTGCAGAGTGCCTACCTCTCCTTCTTCATTTCCTAACACACCCCTCTTATTCACCGTGGTCCATTCGCACTAGCTTCCTTTCTGACTGTCAAATACATCAAGCACATTCCCAACTCCAGGTTTTTGCAGTGCTTTCTCGTCTACCCAGAACGCTTCCCCTCACTATGTTCAATTGCTATTCCAGGTCACCTTCCCAAAGAGCCGTTATCTAACCATTCTATTAAAGATAGACTCTAGCCCCGATCATTCTCTATTTCCAGGCCTGGCTTTTTCTTCTTTGCATTTACCATGGTCTGCCACTAGTGTGTGCACACACACACACATACACACAGACACACAAAAAGGTTGGTTGGTTGGTTGGCTGGTTGCCTGTATCTTCACTAAATTATAAGCTCCTTAAGGACAGGAACCTCATCTATTTTGTTCATGCTATAGCCCCGCTGCCTTAGACAGCACCTAGCAACAAAGCAGAATGAATCCAGGAAATAAATGAGGAAGGAAAGAGAGAAAGAAAAAGTGAGCAAGTAATTAACAGCAGATAACATATTAGGAAGAACATGACCATGGTAGCCGAGCTTAGCAGTCTAACTTATAGTGAAAGAGTAAGAGTTATGTTTACTAGAAAGAACAATCAGGAAATTCGACATGATAGAGGCAGACTGTGCAGCATATGATGGTTTCTTGTAGAAAATGTGTTGTATTTGGTCAAAAGAATACTGTTCATGAGGGCCTGAAAGCTATGAGAAAAACTCCGTAATATAGCCTTTTAATGAAAAAGAAACTATCAGTCTTAATACAATTCTGGAGAAGCTACTAATGGTACAAAGAGTGCCAGTCTGGAGTTAGATACACAAAATTACTAGCTGTGTTTTCTTATAAATGTTGCTTATTCACTTTGAGCCTTAGTTTCCTAAGCTGTAATATGATAATATGTATTTCTTAGGGCTGGTGATGGAGTAAATAAGGCAAGGTATATAAAGCACTTAGCACCCAGCATGGCATATGGTTGGTACACAGTACATTCTAGTATCTACCTGAATATCACCGGGTTGCTCACAAATCTAAATGGAATCTAAAGCTATTAATAGTCTTTATTTCCCTAACACACCATGAAATACTATGAGGTGCTATGCTTATTTCATTAAAAAAATATTCTCTAAAAACATATGCAATTCAAAAGACCAAAAACTTTAAGGTACTTATCATTCCCTCCCTCCCCTCATATATATATACATATATATACACATACATATATACACATACATATATACATATACATACATATACACATACATGTATACACATACATATACATGTATATGTAGATAGATAATTACTATTTTTAACCAAAAAAAGTACAGAGTAAGCTTGGGTGGCTGAGAATTATTGGTCTCATTCATGATGAGTCGGACTCCTTTCTACAGGCATCAAGAAGATGTGATCTAAGATTCTACTGTGTTCTCCCAAGACTGAACTTATAGTCTTTATTGGACCCAGCAAAGGAAGGATGCTTGGTCACTGGCAGTCTGCAATACACCTGCCAGCTTCAAAGCCCTACGGCTCAACTCTGAAAGATGGGCAGAGAGCAGATGGAGAGGGACAAGCTCTGTGCCCATAAAAGAATTCAGACCATCTTGTAAACTCTCCAACTGAGGAGTCTCAATGAAGGGGCACGCTATTCCTGTTGAGGGAAAAGAAGATTTTTGTGTTCTGCAGATGGGTGTTGGAGGGCACCTATCCATACTTAAAATGCCCACTTACAAAAAGAAAGTAAGCTCTTAAAGATCACAGAATTCTCAGCCTTCTTTCAAAATTCGGAATTTTAATTCTTCCTAAGAAAAAATATTTATAAATATTTTAGAAAGTCTTTACCTTCCCAATATATGGTTGGTTTAAAACTGTTACGCTGTAAAAATAATGATGACGATATTTCTTTATCCAAATATTTATTAAACACTTACTATGTGATATGCCTTATTCAAAGTATCTAAAGTCCATCAGTGAAGTAAAGTGACAAAGAGCTCTGCTCTCTTGAAATTTACATTCTAGCAGGGGAGACAGCTCACAATAGATATAAAAAATAAGTTAATTATACAGTATGCTTTAGAAAGTGATAACTTGGTATGGGAGGAAAAAATAGAGCCAGATAAAAGGAATTGGAAGTGCTGGGGAAAAAGTCGCAATTTCAAATAGAATGGCTGGAGTGGGCAGCATTGAGAAGATGGCGACTGAAGATTATATAAAGTTGTAGCACAGATCTTAACTTAGTAATAGCTTTTATTTATTGTTTATCTTAAATTTAAGTTAACCTACTCTAAAAAAAAATGCACTGATGCTTGACTGTTTAAAAACTAAGTTTATCTAATGAAAAATTTAATTAATTTAAATTTAAATACAGGAAAAAATAAAATACAAAAAAATTTAAATTTTCTAATTCCATATAACACACACCAGTGACAACGACTCTCAGAGAGAAGTTTGGAGTCTAACGAGGCTAGGCCTCAGCATAAATCACTGTCATTCTTCATGTAGAATGAGCATTTCTAAACCCCATATATAAGGAGTTACTAAAGAGAAAAGAAAAAAAAAAGGAATTTCAAGAGCTTCTTGTATTGATTTCTTTTCCTCCAAAGAGATTCTCCTAGTTACATGATATATCATAATCACTTAATTTGTCTGATTCCTTTAAAGAAAGAACAATGGATTCAAGAAAAGGTGTTGACTTGCAAAAATATAATCATTTTACAAGTTTTTCGTTGTTCGTATGGGCCATTTTCCCTTAGTTCTATGACATATGTGGTTTCTACAGACAAACTGAAAATGTGAAACCCAAATTCATGCCATTCCCGGGAGCCTGAGCTCAACTAAAGCAGCCAACATCTGAAATCTCTTACACTGCTCCCGACGGCAGGAAGGATAAACCTCCTCTATAAGCCTTAATTCTAGCTTTAACGTATTAGACATTCACAGTTAAATCACTTATGTCACCTGGACGTGAACGCTTTTTTCCTTCCCTCCGTAGTGTTTCTGCATAAATAGAGCCAGAGCAACGGTGAACCTTTTCCCAGGCATTTTTCTCACTCAGACAACACATAGATTTAAAGGACACTTTTTGAGGAAGTCCTTTCTTGGGGTTGGGGAGGAGAGGGATGGCTCATAAGATAGGAAACTAATACCTCCAACTACGATTAATTAGTTCCTTTTCCAAACATTTGCTCTCTAAGCGCCCGAGCTCTCTACTTCTCACCATGGCTTTGCCAATGCTATCTTTTTACAAACTAAAATTCACAACATTAGTTTTATATGGACACAGGAAAACATTTCCAGACAGGTGAGCTGATTGGCCCTCAGAGATAAATAGTATATCCAATTTAAATATACTTGAAGAGTAGGAAAAAAGAGTTATACTAGTTTTATTATGTAGCTCTTCATGGGATATAGCACAAAAGTAAATTAATCTATCTATCTATCTATCTATCTATCTACCTATATATATATATGTGAAGAATAGAAATAGAACAAAAATGTATGAGGATGCTTATTTCTGAATTAATATAGAGAAATATACTGATATGAATTATTTATTCAACACGGTAGTACTAAATCAAAATTGAAATATGAATTTTACAAGTGAAAATATATACTTATAATTATAAAAAAATAAACAACCTAATATTTAGAATGATTAATGAATGACACAGCACATTCATATGTTCCAGAAGATTTATTAACACAAAATGGTATTATTAAATAATCTTATCAATATTTTCATAAAATAAGGGCAGGCTACAGAAAGAGCACACTGTTTCCTGTTTAAATGAATATATGTACATAATAGTGTATGTACATATATACAAAAAAAGCTGCAAGGAAAAAAATACCTAAACGTTTTGGAGGAATTATGGATAACTTTTTTCTTCTTTTCACTATTCATGTTTTTTCCCCAATTTTTTTGCATTGCAGATATATATCTCATATCATTTTCTAAAATTTTGAGTGAAAATATGCTATGATGAGAAAAAAATAAGCTATAAATCAGATATTCTTATTAGTAGTCATACAGACCCAAAAATCACTTCTCAGCTCTAGGCCTGATCATCATCCATAACATGAGGGGGCTGACTACGTGCTTTCTAACATCTTAATATTTTACTTATGTATAACAACTGTGTATTGCGTTGTCATGTATAATTTCTGTCCAAGTCCACTCTAAGGTAGAGACTGTGCCACATGCACATATTCTGTGCCATGCTTGGCACACTGAGCAGGGCCAATGAATGTTAACTCATTCACAACTAACCATACATGTTCACCTTACTGTTCAAAACCTGTCTTCAGGATCAGATTCTGTTCAGTTAGTTGTCTCACACTTGTCTCTCTTGCCAAACAGCAAATTCAGTTCTCAAGGCAGACAACCCTGCCCTCTACCCTATCTCCCTCCCCTACTCTCATACCTTGTGTGCAATTTCTGGCTGTGAAACTAGAGGGCTCTATCCAGTGTAAACTCCAGGTTAATCTGGGTCAGAGATTGGTTTCAGAAAGTCTGGACTACACACTCTCTGCTCACTTCTCATCCCTTCTCATATCACAGGCTTAAAAAAATTTTCCAATAATGCTAACCCGTTTCTCTCTTCCTCAACTTGAAAAGGAATGCAACAGAGCCTGTATGTGACTATTTACCTGAGTTCCCTAGTTTCAAGAAATGTCCTCTTGCCTTGAAGGGTCACATAAACATCCCACTGCCAGAGGAGAAGGGATGGATGTGGCCAACTGTGCACTATTAAAGGGACTCAGCTAGGATACCTGTGATAATGTGACACATAAAATCAGGCCCACATTTTTCTAAAGGTGTTACAACTTTATGCCTCCATCATGTGAGAAGCATTCATTGGGCCCTGATGTGTGGGACCTGTGGAGCCAGGGCGTATGTTGAGAGGAGAGCTGGTGCATTAGCAGGCTACTTGGCCCACCTCTTGGCTACTGTGCAAAAACACATCAGCTGTCTGACTGGTGAAGAAGAGGTATCGGTTTTTTGTTTTGGTTTTGGTTAACATCATTTTATCTCAGTTTTAATTATTTTCCTGACATCTAAACAACTGTGAATTAATTTACTATTGGGATCGCTTTAATATGCTTTCCAAAATAAAATAAAACTAAACGACTAATTTTTCTGGCCAAGAAATCAAAACACTACATCAAAACATCACAGAAGCAAGTCAAATGAAGCCCTCCCACCGTTGCAAGGTAAGAGCCCCAGATGGGTTTTGTACTTTTTTTAATCCAGAGATTCTCCCACTTCATTAACACGATTCCTTATTCTTTACTTGTTTGTTAGTACCACAGAGAAATTTCAGGCTTTAAAAGATTCAAATGACTCGTATCTAAATCAGACCTGGACTCTCTCCACTCAACATGCCGATTTACATGAAATCTCTTAGAGTTTCTCTGCTTCCATAAAATGCAGATGCCACTGCCCATCAGGCCCAGGTTTGCCTCTTTGCACAAAGAGTCCAAAACAGTTTTCCTGATCTGTTTCAACTTGAAGTGTTGTCAATATATGGATTGTCTTGCTTTCTAATTCAGTGAAAAATCTAGTTTTCCATTAGTCTCTGCCTTTCTAATTTTCGATACAGCTTTACTAAATGTAATTATTAAAGGCAGATTCAAGAAAGCAATTACTGAGCTACTGGTTTGTATCTCTGAAGTCTTAATAAGTGGCAAAAAGTTGTAATTGCACTAAGAATATTATATACATTTTTCTATGGATTAGGCATACACACCCTTGAATCTGTATATGAGAGGATATAGTTAAAACAGTAATATCAAGCATTCTCTCTTAAAACACAAGTTTTAAACTTCATTTAAACTTTATTCGGAGGCAGTGCTCTTTGTTGTAAAAAGTCAGAAACATTTCAGAAAGGCCACATTCCACTTTTTCCAGGACTCTGTGACTTTGGTAAACCACTTAACTTCCCTGCGTCTCCTTTTTCCCTCCGTCTGTAACGATGGCAGAATGTTAAAACTAGACGGCCACCAAGTACTCTTCTAGCTCTAAAAGTCTAGGAAATATTTATCAAATCTGTAATCTCTGCTAGGCTCAGTCCTACACACAGGACAGGAAGAGTAAGATATTAAGATACTGTATAAATTCTAATGCACAGTTTCCAAGACTTAGAATGTAGTAAAGAAGAAAAGTAGAATGTATATAACATAATTAATAATATAATATAAAGCGACATATAAAAGTGCTATCCCAATGATATAAACCAAATTATCTTGCTAAAATATCCTAAGAAATAGTTGTATATACTCCTTTGGTACTCATCCAAGTTATACGATTTGGCTTTCTACCTATAGGCACACAATGGAGCATTCACTATGTGGTCACTTAACACTGGTCTTAAGCAAACGATAAATTCTGTGAACGGAGCCGTTGTCTCCAAACCAGAATGCTTCTGAAACATTTAATAGCCATGCAGCAATCACTTAATCATTCTTACCTCAGTATTGTGATATTATTTAATAACTCGTGAGAGGCGCAGGGACAGGTTACTGTCATTATTTTACAGATGAGAAGACTGAGGATCAGAAAAGTCAATAACTTGTTTAAAGGCTCATAGCTAATCAGCAAGCAATCCTGTGGTCCAGGACACGATCCTGGGCAGACTGTCTGCAAAATTAATCACCAAATAAGACCATGGGAGCTTTTGTCCCTGTGACTTTTGCACTCTCCAGAAAAACTTTCAGTGCTCTTAATGATGTCCCTTGGTTTGTCAGCACCATTCAAAATAGTACCTATTATTTACCTTAAACACCATAAAGCTATAGCAACCACTTCTACCATGTATTAATTTAGTTGACAGGTGAACAACTTGATTTCTGAATTTCTAGATCTTGTGTCCTTACTCCAAGGCCTAAAAATTTAGGATAAGCCTTAACAATAAATACCATTACCTGAACGTACATCCGCAAACTTAAGACCACACTGCGGTGGTTTCTTCAAATCCTCCCTCATGAAAATCTGACAACCAAATGTGAAGCCAAGGGGAAAAAATTAAGAAAAAAAACAGAAACAAGCACACAAACAAACACCCTATTCCTTTAATTCCGCCATGAAGTTGAAAACCTATATACTAAGTCCATAACAAATCACCATTTCTTCCAAAGGTGAATTGTGCTGAGTCAGTCTGGATGCCACATTTTAAAGCAGGTCATTGTCACATGAGATGAGTCTTTTCCATGGAGAAGCCACAGAAGCCACCAGAGGTTTTTCCCTAGGGCATCTGAGGAGCAAAGAGAGATGTTTTCCCCAGGGGAGAAGACTCTTAAGTTTTGCAGTGAAGTTCTGTCCATTCCAATTAGAAAATTAAGGCCAGCTAGTAAATTTTCTGTATGCTCCAGAACTGAGAAAAAGGATCATGACTTAGAGTTTGCCATGCAAGAATAACGAGCCCACCAGATAAGGCTGAACTGACAGTTTCCAGGCAGCTTATGTGAGGAAGGATTACTATTCAGCCAGTTTCTGGTCAGAGATTGTATTTGGGGAAAACAGACTACATGCCACTGTTAAGTAAACAGCCTCTTTCTTTCAAGTGAGTCAATAAGGGCAGGGTATCATTAAGCTGTAGAAATAGCTAACATACAATTTGACATCCAAAATGTTAAAGATAAAAGCCCCAGGTCTACTATTCAAAGATAAAGCATTTTAGAAAGAAGCATCAAGATAGAGACTCAGAAAAAAAGCTTCTAAATTACAAAAGCATGAATAATTATAAACACTAAATCTGAAACAGTCACTTTAAAGAATTAAGAAAAGTGGGTAAACATTCCACTTCTAGCTTTAAAACAACACTAAGAGAATATAGCAGGTCTCTGTAAAAAACTGTGAGAGGGGTACAGAGAATGGCACCAGGAGGAATCCACTCCACACAAGAGCTGGAAACAAAAAGCAGAGATCCAGGTCTCCCTGGAAACAAAGTCAGGAGCACATTTTCCTCATGCATTCTGGATGAACAAGTCACATGTGTGGACACAGATCACTAATAAAGAAACAAAAACCAGATACAGTGGTTAATGCTATGGGTTTTGTCTTAATTCTGATAGTAAATAGCCATGCTATCTGAGATAAATCATTTACTCTCACTTCTGGTTCTAGTTACTTTATTTATTCAGTAAAAAATATATTGATCACTTCTATGTATGAACATGTGCTACATGATGGTAATACAGCAAACAGTGCAATGTATAGTTTTATAAATGCTCCAAGGGAAAGGACAGACTGGGAGAGAGAGAGCAGAAGGCAGGACAGCCTAGTCAGGGCTAAATCCCTGAGAAAGTGATGAAACTGAGACCTGATGCCTAAGGGTGGAGGCAACCTGGGCTGCTGGAGAAGGTTAGTTTAACAAAAGAAGCAGATTCACTTGAAGAATTGAGACTGTGAGACTGGCCCTCAGGGGGAGAGGAAGGATTCAGAATAGATAGGCAGGGCCAGACACACAGAGTCCCTTATGCGACACTAAGGACTGGCTGTCTTTACCAAATGAGCAATAAGAAGCCACTCAGTGATTGGTAGCAGGAGCTGACCTGATCAGATGTGTAGAAAAAATCTTTCTGACTGCAAAATAATGGGTTCTAAAGAGCTCAGAGTGGATGGAGAAGACCGAACAGGAAGTTAAAACCTTCTCCAAACTTCCAGGCCACATTAGAAACTTTGTTTCTAGTGTTTTCACTTGAACATTTTATAATTATACTATACCAACTAAAAATGAACTCGGTCATATAAGAATTAGAAAGCTGTGCCTTTAAAAGTTTAAAAAGAAAGTGGACGGTTTGCATGTTAAAAATGAACTTACCAGGACCTTTTAAGAACCCTCTCATCAAAGGCTATTCTCCCTTCCTCCTCCACGCAAGACCAAGAGAAGGCTGCTCTGTTGGTTAAGATGACAAATGAAACCACTGCAGGTCCACGAGCACTGGTGTATGAAGGGGCTCGTGGTCCTCCACCTCACTCACTGTGCATGCAGCCCCCTGTAGGGCAGTGAAGGCAGTGCAACTCAGCGGTCTGCAGTTGCTCCCAGAGGAAACAGATCAAGCAGTGGGAGCAAATGAGGGGAGATGTGGGGTGATGTGGGAGGGGAATACTATAAAGGCTGGCCTAAGGAGAAAGGCAAAAGGCAAAAGGCATCCTTCCACAGGGCTCCATCAGTGCTGGATCAAGGGTGAAGTCAGCTGCCTGCTCAGATCAAATGGAAACAAGAACAAAGTAATGGATACAGAAATACTAGAATCACCACTGAGGGAACAGAATTTTGAAAGAGAAGCAGAACCATTTGGGTTGTCCCATAAAGGATACTGCGGAGGAAAACTTGAAGTCCCCAGATTATCTCTACAGGCTAAATGTCTGATGACAGGGATCCACATAAGGGTGGGCCATGATCTACAAGCTCCAGGTGACTGTTCACTGGGATGGAACAATGTGTTCTATTTATGACTGGGATTACGTGTTACAATGATCAACTTTGGGTTTTAGTCAAAACTATGTAATGATTAGGCTGATGACACGATTCTGAAAAATAAAAGTTATTAACCAAGGGCCTGATTCCCACCCAGAATGTGACTCAAAGAAGGTGACAAGCACAAATATCTACAGCCATCCCATGCATTGTGGGAGATGCTTGAGGACTGAGAAGGAAGGCACCTGAAGCCAGTCTTAGAAATGGGGAACAGACTGATAATTTCCAAATACAGTTTTCCATGTTTCATTAGCAGCATTCTCTCCTACCCCCAACTCAACCTGATTAAAGTGAGAGATGGTGAGGAACCACCCACTGTCTCCATCCTCAACAGAGCTACCCGCTTCCACCTAAATCCCTTCTTACTCCCATCCCTCATCTCTCCCTTCTCTCGCATGTGGCGTGCGCGCTCGCTCGCGCGCTCTCTCTCTCTCTCTCTCTCTCATTCATCAAAGCCTGCCTTCCCTCAGGATGAGTCTTGGAAGAACAGTGGATATGGCTCTAATTTTGAATCCCTCTCCATATTTTCATTACCTTGGTCCTGAAATAAACAGGAAATGAACTTCAAAGCAAAAGTAAAAAAAAAAAAAAAAAAAGGAGTAGAGATGGGGTGGGCACAAACAGAGGAGCAGCCTGGGCTGTAGCCCAGGGGACCAGCCTGGGAGAGCAGAGGTCTCAAGACACCCAGACGCAAGGCAACGACTATCTCAAATCCTGAACATAACAATAGTAGGATTAAAGTTCTAATGCAACTGTGTTCTACTGGATTTTTTCAATTAAATTGCTCTTTCTCAAAGTAAACTTCATCTCTGGTGATTTTCTTAACTCCCTAATCTTCTCCATTTACAGCTGCTACTCCTAATAGTAAAGTGATAGTTCACTATTTATAGAATAAACTGATATCTTTCTGCCTTGAACCCACAAGCTCTCACTCAGTCCACTCTAGCCCCAGTGTTGCATTCCTCATTAGTGAAATGCATGCTCTAGAAAGAATCATTCCACTAGGTAGTTTGCAAAAGATAAGCACACATCAATGTACTATAATCTTGTCATTACAACAGGGTCTGCTTCTCAAGTGCTTGCTGAAGTCATTCCTTCAGCAGCACTTATTAAGTACTTTGGCGGGCCGGCTCTGCACTGGCATATAGTGGGCAGTGAAAGAGACATGGTTTCTCTTTCATGGAACTCAGGGAAGAGACAGAGATTAACTAATTGTAGGCACAAGATTATGACTGGACCAGGAGCAGGAAGGAAATGTAAATGGGACTAAAGTCATCTTAGCGGGGAAACCTGGCTTAGTATGGGCAGTGAAGGACACCCCGGAGATTTAAGACTGCACTCTACTGCTGATGACACGGACGGGCTGAGGAAACTGTCCTCAAGGTACACACATGTCCATGTTGTTTACAGCTCTCTCCACTCTGCGACTCCAAACCTGGACTTATCTTTGGAGACTAAAAACCTGGGTTGCAATTCCAGTCTCGCCACTTTCTGTGTGTCCTACAGTAAGCTATCTAAATTCACTAGGCATCTGTTTTTTCCATCTGTTAAACAAAGATTGTAATACTTTGTGAGGATTTAAATAAATTAATATTTATAAAGCACATAGTATGGTGTCCAGCATATAGTAAGCATTCAATATATTAGAAGTGTTATTACTTTCATGATAAGTATACCCGAATTTTAGTCAGTGATATCAAAACCACTTAAACTAGTATTTAACAACCCTTCGTTCTAATACATCTGAATGTCTTTCTCTAGCTTCGGTAATGAAAAATCAGAGTGCTCTGTGTCCTTTGTTAATATGGTAACTGCTCTATTTCTTTTTGAGTATTTAAAACAATGTCATATGTGAAATAACTGCCTTTTTATAATTCAGCATTTTGAATAGGTAATACATTCACATGGTTAAAAAAAAAAATACAGAAAGATAAACAGTGAAGTCTCCCTTAAAACCTGAAACACTGTGACCAGGCCAAGCCCCGTACTCCCTCTTCGGACACACTGCTAACACGTCCTTTTGGACTTGCTATGCTCACATTTGAACAGTCTTATGTCCTTCCCTGCTACACAAAAGGCAGCACATTAATTACACACTGTTCTACCTCTTGGTTTTTCACTTAGCAACGGACGTTGGCAATCTTCCCATAGGAGGACATAAAGACTGTCCTTTTCCTCCTTCTATTGCTACATAATATTCTTTTGCATGGATACTGTTATTATAAATGTCTTTTTGGCTACATCTCTTTCTGGACTGACACAAACTTTCCTAATTATAGTTCTGGCAGTGGGAGATGGAGACAATGGGTAGAACTATCATATTTTCATTTGCCTTAATTGTTCCTAGTCAAAAACTAATGGCGACTAATTGTTTTTGGTATATTTTATAAAAACAATCTACACAACCACTATGCTACGGTTTACAATAATAATTTTTCCCTTAAATTACTTTAAAACATCTGTTCTGTATTTTACACCTACCAGGATCATTTTCCCTCGTGTTTATATGGGAAAAGTGCCGGCTGCTACAGTATCCAATCAGTTACCCTGAGGAGATGTCAGCTGTCAACCGCGTCTCTCCCAGCGATTTCCCTCTCCTCTCTCCCTTCCCACTCTGGGTGAGCTGTCAAGTTTCTAGTTTCTGACGTGCATTTACATCACTCAATGACATCTGACAGCAGTGAAAGGCCACAGAAAACTGCTTATTGATCAGAGCAAAACTAGTTGACGGAACAGATGAGGTTGTATCACAGAAATGCAGCCACATTCAGGTGATGACATTTTGCTCCCCGTACACAAGAGCTTAATGGAATACAACTTCATTATATCATGCCACTTGTGCTTACAGCACCAAACCTATCTTCTGACTGTTTTGTCTATGTGGTGATGAAGACAATCCATTTGTGCTGGTATCAATGTATCACTAACCTGATTCGTTCATGAACCCTTGCAAACTACTTGTGAATCTGTCCTGACAAATACACCAAGAGACACTGAAGTCTCAATCTTACTAAAATCTAATTGTGCTGTTCTTTAAAAAAGAAAAAGAAAATTACCACTTATTGAGCCATAACTACTCTGTTTAAAACTTTTATACCACTATATAAAGAAGTTTAAATGGGAATTTCTTTGATTCTTGAGATTCAGGAAAATAAACAAATGAAAAATGATAATTTGAGATACACTCAAAACTTAATTATAAACAAGAGAATTTAGTTATTTCTAGGAACTAACACCAGATTAAGCCTCTCTGCATACAAATTACGAATTATCTCCCCACTTACCACCTTTTAGTTTTAAAGATAACAATTTTAACCACCGCCCACTTCCATCACCAAAGCAGATAGAAGACTGTAAAGTTACACATCAGGACAGGGATCGTTAAGCCAGACAGACTCCTAATGTTTTGCCACAAAAAAAAAAGAAAGAAAGAAAGAAAGAAAAAAAGGCAGCAAATGGGACAGCATTACCAGCCCTCTCTGACTTCTACGGGGAAAAGTGCTAAAACTTTACCCTGAAGGTTGTCTGGCTTTTATCTTTTTAATTCCTCTCTGGAGGCAGGAGAGTGTTCTCCCAAATTATACATCCCAAAGCACTTCACAATCTGGCCACATCTGCATCCTATCTGGACTTGATATATATATATTTTTAAATAGCCTTTTTACTTCAATTAAAAAAAAAATTAAGGCGACTACAAAAAGAAATACTCATGTTAAAATTATGTTTCTTTCTGAAGGTTCTGAGCCTGAAGGCTGCTCTCTTTTCCTTAGAAAGAGAGATCAACCAAGTTAAAGTTTTTGAAGAATTTTTTAGGGAAGTGGGGGAAATGGCATAGGATTAAAGGTAAGTGAAAGAAATAACTTTCTCCTTAGTGAAGGAGAAATTATCTCCTGTAGAACTGGAAACACATGTATCCAAACACAAGGAGCATAGGCAGAGTATGCTGACTGGGCAGGAGCTGGAGACTGCTGGGTCCGAGCCCTGTCCCTCTCACCTACTATGTGAACACCTCCCCCCAAGTTACTAAACCTCTGCGCACCTCACTTACCTGTCCTCTGTCTATAAAAGGAGACACTAACAGCATACAAACTTTAAAGAATTGCTCGGAGGAATAAATGAGACTATGTATGTAAAGTACTTTACATAAACACTAAGAAAACGGTTAATAAACGTTGTAATTCACTTTTTCACATCTCCTTATGTAGACCTTTAGAAAAAATTAAAAGGGTAACGGACAAAAGAAACTCAAGCAGAGGGTGCATAAAGAAAAGAATGAAATGGAGAGAAAAGGAAAGAAAAAACATAGATTAATAAGGAAACTATGGAACGGAATCTGAGCCAGAAGAGGGTTTTCAGACCCACTCAGCAGCCTCCTCTATGCCAAAGCTCTCCTTCCCCACTTCACCCAGGACTCTTTCAGGCAAAGATCACTAATCTCCTCTGGGCTCAAGTGCTGAGGCTCCTTGAAGACAGAGGCCAAATCTCCCCGCAGGGTCCCCAAGGACCAGCAAGCGCAGGCTAGATTTGGCTCAGTGACCGCACACGCTAATCACTCTTCCTTCTGATGGCGATGCCAGCACTGGCCAGGCCACATGGGGGAGGATATGTAGATCTGAACAAGAGCTTTTCTAGCGTAACACCCGGCTTGCATAATGAAAAAAGTAACAGAAAAGCAGAAAGGTGTTAAGTGCATTTACTTCGAACATGTTTGATTTTTCAAGAAATACTATGTTTTGCCAGTTCACAAAATCACACAATATAAAATGCTTCAGCTTCATTTTTTCGTATTTTGAGACCACTAGGATAAAAATCTCCTTCAGTCACCGAGACCAAAATGTATGCCTTTGGGCACCTGTAAACTCAGTGCTTCGAAACCACAGGCCACGTGTTATTTTCTAAATACTTTTTGCTTCACACACTTTGTGTCCCACGCCTGAAGGGAAATGAAAATTGACTCAAGTCAGGCCCACACTGCTGAACTCACAATTAATAAGGCACACAGAATTGTTACTATAATCTTGTAAGGTCCAATGACAGACAGACTGGGCAGTGTGATGGAACCCAGAGCGAGCCAGGTGTGGGCTGGAAAGTGGGGAGAGTGACCATGCACACTTGCTGCTCCCAGACAGCCCAGGTTCACCACTGTCATCCCAGCACAGTGATCAATGTCACCACCACCTTTTACTTTCAAAAGTATGTCAGTTAGAATGATAAGTTTGTGGTCACCCTAAGAATGCTGAGGAAACTCCCATGCGGGTTCTGTGATTTAGAGCTCTTTCTCTATACCTGATGTTTGTGGTTCACTGTTTTACATGTATTTGTTCCTATATACACATCCTCCACCTGACTCTTAGCTGTTATTCTGTCTCCACTGCCTAAAGGAGACCTTGCCACACAGTAGGTACTTAACGGTGGTTAAATGATTGCTCTTGCGACATTCACAACTCAAAGGACTAGAATACAATTGATGAGGAGAAGTTTAAAAAAGGCAGGTAGTAAATGGTCAGGTAAAATTCATTTATACTTCACTTCTTAACTAATGTCCCTGAATCAGAAAACCATAATTACAAACATAATTTTATAGACAGGAGTAATAGCTGAGTTGGAAAGTGAGAAGATGTTACACTAGTGCTCAGGAAGTGTGGGCAGATCTCCAAACCGGCATTCCTGGGGAAAGCTCTGAAGCTTTATCCTAGATGGATGCAGAGAACCAGGGGTACCTGTATTTATCAAACCTCCTGACGAGTGTCTGGGCCAGGCCACACTTAATCAATGTACTGAAGATCTAGAATCACAAGCTGCTTCTCATGGGTGGTGGACCTCTCAAGTGCATGGGCAGAATGAACCATGTGTCAGAGACTAACCTTCCCACACGCCCATCTCCCAACCTCCCACCGCCCTCCACTCTCCACCCACCAACGATAACCTCAGGATGAAATATGGATCCTTGCCTAACAATCAAATATGCCTACTTTAGTCCAGTTTCACATCCACACGGCCAGAGTGTGGTCTAACGTACACTATGGCCTAACGCACACTTCCACTGAGGACATTAAGGACTTAGAAGAACTTTTCTGAACTGAAACGTTGATGTCCTTACACACTTACTTAAAAGGACTTCTCGGAGCCATCACCCTCACCAGGCCCCGAGGAGCCAGCAGTGACATGAGTGAGTAAATGTCCGACAGCTGCTCCACGCATGCCCGAGCACCAGGCTGTCCCCTTGCACATGGGCACACACATCCTGAAGCAGTGGCATTTTTTCCATGGAGTTTAAGTCAAAGTCAGAAGTGAAACTCATCTCGGAGAGATTTAATATCCATAAGAAACATTCGACTTTCTTAGGTTCGTTCCCTTGGTCATAGAATTCATTTTAAACAGCATGTAGAAAAGGATTAAACACATGAAGCCAGATTATCTGATAACTGTGTAAACTACCAATAATTTGCACCTATAAAATATGGACATAAGGCAATATTTTAAAACCTAGGAGCATGTAAGCTTAGATTTGCAAAAATGACACTGAACATTTAATAACCTTAAAATAGTTTAAAAAATTACAATTTTTTTTTAAAAAAGACTCAGTATTCCATTGAATAACTGCTTTAATTCAACAACTGATCATTCGCAAGCTTTTCTTGCTACGTTAAGCTTAACCCACACAACCTGAGAATTCATAAGGGCTGAAAAAAAAAACATAAGGTCTTCTATCCCTACTGTGCCATTTAACTCGAGGACCAACTAGACACAACATTCATAAATTTATGTTTTTAATTTAAATATGCATCATATGTATACATCTTTTAATGCAGTTAGCAGAAAATATTGTATACCTAGGAAAGGAAGAGAATCAGAACATATCTGTGTATTAATGGAGTATTTTAGTTAGAAACAGTAGTCCACGTTATGGAACGTCATCATAAACATAGCAAAGCAGGAGGTATCAAAAGTATAAAAATTTAGAAACATACCCTTCTCAAATAGATTCACAGAGTAATGCTTTAAATTAAAGGTGCATGGGGCAGATATACTATGGTAAACCAAAATTTAAGGATAACTAAGAAACTAAACTCATTAAATACATGGCCAAAACCTTCCCAGGTTTGAAAACTCCATTCGGCATGGCCCTTCCTTCATCCAATAAAGATGAACTGAACACTGAACAGGTGCCCAGTACACAGGAGATAACAAGATGCATAAACCGTAACCTGCAAGTCAGAGTTCACAGACCAGAGTACAGAGAACAAGTCTGGGGACAGACTTGTTCGCTAATCATCATAACGCAGCACAAAAGTCAGTATAAAAGACGTAAAGAGGCATTATGTACACTACCTACAGCACATTCAAGGCACAGAGAGAACGACCAACTATCAGGTGCAGTTAGGCAATGATTCGCAGAGCATCAAGTTTCTGAGCTGAGTACTGGGTTCTCCGTTTATAGGGCAGATGTGGGCCCAGACAGGGTGAAGACACTCAGGACTAGGGAACCATAAGTACAAAGACTGAGATCCAGAATTGATAAAATTCACCTATGCAACATTAGCAAACTGATATGAATTGAAATTTGGCTGAGTCTTGGGGAAAAGGAGATAAAAGGAAAGGAGACTGGTTGAGAGAAGGTCAGAGAGGCAGACTGGGGCAAGACTGGGAAGGGGCTATGCATCTGACCTTTGGACTGACTATACTCAACCGCAATATTCAGAAAGGCAAATTCAGAAGAGGTGTGGAGGGACACAGCAAGGGAGAGCCTACAGTAGAAGAGTGAGGTGGCACTGCCACCATGGGTACACAGGAAAGTGGAGGAGACTGGGGGTAGAAACAATAGATATTTCTGGTAAATAGCTGAATGCCCAGATGAGGGAGAGACAATGATCCTTGTTTTTTGTTGGGAATCTGGGTAGACGGTGATGCCGAGACTCAAAGATACACAGGACAAAAGAAGATCCGGAAAGCAGAAAGAATGGAGATAATGAAATCAGTTTTGGACATCTGAAATCGAGGTACATACGGGATATCCAGATGCAGACACTCAGTAGGAAGTAAGACAGGGCAGAGGGATTCTGAAGGGCCACCACGGCAGAGGATCCGGGGAGCGGGCATCAGCTAGGCACTGTGTTTATCTCTGATAGGACAGGAACAAGTGTGCAAGGCACTTCCCAGGAGAGGATAGAGGGTCAGATCCTAAAAAATAAATCTGTGAAGTCCAATGGGCAATGACAGGAGACAAAGTCAAAAGAGTCAGAGGCCAGGCAAACTTTTCATTGGAGTAGAGTATGGAACAAAGACAGCGGAGGAGTGACAAGGCCCAGAACTTGGGCCGTAACCAGGCTGGGATGCCTAAACATTTCCTGCATGCCAGCCCTTCAGGACCAGGCTGATCTCCCCTGAATTCCAAGACCATTTATTATCTCTTTACTTTGTCCCTAACCACATGCTAGTTTTCATTGTCGTAACTTCCATCTCTTCAAACAGCCTAAAAATTCCTATAGAAAAGAAAGTGTGTTTTATATCTCTTTTACGTTATCTTTAGTGTCACCCACAGTATAAGGCATAAAGCAGGAACATGATAAATGCTTGCTAGATGTAAAAAAAACAAGTTATATTTCAAAAAATTCAAAACTCAGGTAATATGGAATGGTTCTTTATACTAGCAATATTTTGTTTCTTTAAAATATTTAGGTCATTTTTCCTCTCAAAGAGGAACAATATTTATATTAGTGAAGAAATAAAATTATGGCTCTTGAGTCTGACAGGCAAGATTTTCTCTTTCTCCAGATAGTCTTTCTAATACCTC
The DNA here is from genome assembly GCF_902729225.1 of Pteropus medius. Lineage (NCBI taxonomy): Eukaryota > Metazoa > Chordata > Mammalia > Chiroptera > Pteropodidae > Pteropus > Pteropus medius. The sequence goes on along the minus strand of NW_024352785.1, from coordinate 15,428,997 downwards.
ATGATAGCCATTTCCATAATTCTTTATGGAACTGAAACATAAACATACATTCTAATGCATAGACTAAATTTCCATTGACACTGACGTCATGATAACTAAAATAGTTCACTCAAGCTACTGTTGCTACAGCCAGCGCCAACCCTCCCGCTAGAACATCTGTTGCCAGAACCCTACCGACAGCAAGGGATTTACTACACTAATTCCAAAGTCACCATGACTCCAAGCCAGGGAGATGCTGAAAACTACAGCAGTGAAAAAGCAGAGCAGACTGGGTTCTTTCAGATGAGAAAGATGTCTCAAGCTAGAGGCTGGCAGCAGGTGGTGAAAGTTCATCCAGCGAGAATGAAAAAAACCAAGGCTTTTGAATCAAGGGAAACAACATTTTAAAAAAGCAGCTCTCAAAAATGGCCAGGACAAGCCACCGTCAATAATGCATACACACTGTAAGCCTCTAGCCACTGTCCCACACCCACCAAAGGATGCGGAAACACTTACAAGGTTCTCTGACTCTAGTTCTTGGACTCTGATTTGGCAAGTGCCCCACCACCCACATTTGGCTGGCCCGCATAGTAACAAGACTCCCTGTGGACCAGTGGCTCTCAGTCCTGGCTGCACATTCACGACCTGCAGAACAGTTTAAAAATATCACTGTCCAGGCCTCCAACCAGACCAACTAGATCAGTCTCTGGGTAGAAAACAGTAAAAACAGACGCATCTACTCTTCATCAAGATTTAACAGGTGTTTACATTTTTCCATACTGACTTTGATTTCACATTTTCTTTTAAGAAATGAAATGTTGGGGTGGCTCCCTAGCGTAGTGGTTAGCACGTCTGCTTTACACGCAGAAGGTCCTGGGTTCATGCCCCAGGCGGAGCCACAGTCCAGGCACCACGGGCCAGGCGCTGTGATGCACCAGGCCCAGGGTGCACACTGCGAGCATGTGGGAGGAGACACCCTGCCAACAGAGATCCAGTTCTTAAGGAGAAACGGCAACATCCATAGGTCAGGGGTGGAAGTGGGGGGCGGGGCAGCAGAATTAAAGAGGAGAAAAGAAAGAAAAAAAGAAATGAAATGTTATTGATTCAACTAAACTCATATTTAACCTTTACAACAACACTTATCTCCCTTTTTCCAGGCCAGGGAACTAAAATTTTGAGCTCTGCTCATAAATACACAACCGAGAGTGCTGGTGGACTGGCTCGGCTGGAGCTCGTCCCTGATGCCAGGGCACACGGCTCACGGCACTATAACACTGCCAGCAGGAACCAGGACTTTAATGATTAATTTAAAAACATAAATGGAAAGGAATTTTGAGAAAACCCTAACACATTTTAATTGCATATGTATTATGTCTTGCAGTTCATTTTCCTCTTACCATCATATAGAACACACCTCCATTTTTACCAGGTAAATCAGAGAAAATAAAGTCAAATATCATTTAACTCTGACTCTGCAAGAGCACATCCACACCCCTAAGTTTCTCACAGGTATGAAGCTGCTCTAAGGCATTCTGCAAGAAACTAACGTTGACTTTCTTTTGAAAGGAAAAATCACAAATATTTCAAAAGACATAACACAATTTTCACACATATATACACACAAACACACACAGAGCTCTCTGGAACATTTACACAGTCTTGCATTGCATTACTAAACTGAAGAAAGCATTCTATGATATCGCTGATATTAAAGCCTTGTAAATGAATACATGAATACATTCCCCCCAAAAGCAATAGAAGACAAAAAGTCAAATACTTTCACTTTTCTGAAGTAGTGAACAGAAGAATGAGCCCATAGAAAAAGACTCATATATTTAAACAATTAAGGTCCACGAATATAACGGGAAACATCATTCGTGAACAGTTTGTTTCTATTACTAAAAAATTTAGAAATCTGAAGAGTAGCCTAAAAAAAAGGTAGAATATATAAAAATAATTGTTTAAAAATCTCCAGGTGGCAAACATTTATGTGCTTGAGTACAGAGATTTATCCACTTTATCTTGTTGAAATTTTAAAAAATACACTTACACTGTCACAACTAAATATTTGGAGTGAAGAAATCTTACCACTCCCCGCAAAAAAAAAAAAAAAAAAAAAAATTCTAGCATAGGAACGTCACAATAGAAGTGACATACACAAGTGCAAAACGATCTACTATTTTAATTTAATATGTTGAATTATATATTGTCTTCTGATTCCTATGACGTCACCCCAGATAGCTTTACATGTATTTAAGAGCTCAAAGTAGTCAAAAAAAAAAAAATGCTGTCATATTATCTTCTTAAAGTAACCTAAGAAGATAATATTTTAAAATAAAAAAAAAGAAGGGGTAAAAATATTCTTGCTTACTGTTGGGAGCTCTTTTTAAAAAAAAAACAACTGGTGATGCTTAATTTTGGAACTTAATGACATCTTTGATTTCCATTTAATGTACACAGTGACACCTACTGGCATACTGATGAGGCAATGAAGACAAGATCGGAAGATTCAAACACAGGCAGAGCCCTGTGAAATATATATATTCATGCATCTCATGTTAAATAACAGTTAAATACAGTATTCTATAATGCTTTATTGATCTGATAATAGAAATAAGCTGGACGAAAGCCCACATTCCTGTTTTTCAGTTTTAAGTTGCTGAGCACCGTGAGACCAACACACACAGGGTTTTTCTTGAAGGCTTTACTTAAGCATTTGTTTCACATTTTCCAAAAACCTTAAGTATTTACTTTTGGTGGTTGGAGTCAAACCTCAGCCCTCGCTAAAGTCAATATGTTTGGTTGAGGGCAGTCACATAACGTGATAATTTTTTAAAATCATATAAACCAAGAAAATAGTAGCTGGGAGGAGTTAGCTGCTTTATAAACAAGCTGTGGCCTATTATAAATAATCTGTGTCCTATTATAAATAAGCTGTGGTCTATCACAGAAACTAGGCAAGACTTATAAGACATTTTTTTTTCTGACTGTGTATATGCTATTGTTGAATTTGGCCATCGCGATAGAAATAAACTCTAGATGAAGCAGGTGGAAAAAATATGGAGAAGTGAGTAGAGCATCAATCAGAAATCCAGCAAACTATAGGTGGTCTAACCTTAAAATAGAAATAAAAAGGGTTTGGGACAGGACGGGAGGTTTCTGAGACATAAGAGTGGTGGCTGCCACGGAGGCCACCAAGGTACCAGAGCAGACCCAGCCTTAGCCAGCAGCAACCAAATTGGCCGGAACCAGACAGAATGCTATGAATATGTGCATGGTAAGTTCTGCCTGTGAAGTCCACTTGTTGACAGAATGTAATTATCTTGAGAAGAGGATAGACATCTTACATGCCAAATCTGACAAAGATGGCTACATTGTGCTGCTAAGGTTTCTAAGGCTGAGTCAACAGAAAAGGATACTGGGATCAATTAGCAGCGTCTGCCACAGTGACGGAGGAGGGAGACTATAACAAGCATGCCAAAGTTCTGCAACCTCGTTATCCTAAGATTAAAAAATAAACAACCAACTCTGCTTCAGAACCTCAACTCCTTCGATCCTGCTGCATTTTCTGCTTGTGTATTTGGTCTTTCCCTTTGTTTCCAAGTGAGATTTATTTTGAAAACAGTACTATCTTGGCTCTAATAAGAAGGGGAGATTTTCTTTGGCTAGCTGGAGAGGCACGGCGAGGGTGGCAGGCTCAATGCTGAAGCAGGGCACACTGACCTGGAAAGGGCATAACCAGTGGTGGTCTCAGAACAGTTTACAGAAGTCTCCCCTGACGGGAGTGACATGTGATTCCCCCACCTGAGCACCTTTAACACAAAGAACACCTCCCTGGCGGGTCACCAAGACCCAAAGGTATGTGATAGAAGATGGCGTGAATCATCTCAGCGGGGCTGACTCAGAAACCTGAACAGCAAAATGAACTCTCCAACAGTAAATTACTTGACACTTAAACCTGGCAGTAACATATTCCATTAGAGAAGACATCGTGTTTTGCCTAAATTAATAAATGTGGGATAAGTTAATCATGAATAAGTTAATAGCTAAACCTATTCCTTAGGTTTTTCTCCTCTATACTTTTGTCTTGCAACTTTTCTATTACAAATATATATTAAATTTTCAAAAGTAATTTGTGTCCATAGTAACGCATCAAATGTGTAGACAACTCATTATAAGCTAAAGCAATAGTTCCCAGCTCCAACCCAGAGGCAACCCCTTTGAACTGTTTCTACTTTTAGATCTTCTGGTAGTTACCTCCAGAATTGGATTAATATGCATTTTCTCCTACTTCTTGGTTTGTCAACCTTAAAAAATATCTAATGACCGCCGTATGAAAAATGAAGATTTAACTCATTATATTATTACTCACTCTGCTTACTCCTTCCCAATAAATGAGTTATTTCATTTTTAGTTCTTCTACTGGTTATTTTTGTAACTTTAAATAACTCTCTATAAGATCCTTAGTACTTTAAACTTCTCCCTGAAACTTCTGTCACTGTCTCCTACCATCCATCAGCTACTCCACTACTTTTATACTGTCAAAAATTCCTAACATTTATATTGTTTTGACACCAGCACCAAGTTTTCACTTGTCCATAAATTGATTCCAAAAGATGAAAAACAAACAGGATTTATGTTATTTTGAAACGGTATCTATGGAAAGTAAAGTAGCATGTTAGGGTTATTCAAAATTACAAGAACCATTAAAAATAAATACCATAAAAGCAAGACAATAATGTGACAATAATTATGAAAAGCAATTAAGGGAAAAACATTAATACATGATGAAACAAATGATCACCATTTCTTACACAATTATTTAAAACTGTATATAATCTCTAAGTTTTTCATACCTTTTTTTTTTTTTTTGCCTAACTAAAATAAAATGTTTACTCAGCCATAAGAAGAGATGAAATACTGCCATTGGCAACAACATGGATGAACCTTGAAATAATCATACTAAGTAAAATAAGCCAGACAAAAAAGGTTGAAGATCACATATCACATATGTGGGATATAAATCTAAAAGCAACAAATAAACAGGACAAACAGAGACTAATGGACATGGACAATGGACTAGAGGTTACCAGAACGGAGCGGGGAGAGGGGAGGGGGAAAATAAAAAAATAAAATGTTAAAAAAGTTATGTACGTATAGTATGAAAAAAAAATAAACTAGCATATAAAATTTAAAAAAAATAAAATAAAATAAAATATAAGTTGTAATTCTAGATCCCACTCTACCACTACATATTTGTTACTTTAGGTAAGTGTCAGAATCTCTCTGGATCTCAGTTTCAATATAAACCCAAAGAGGAGGTTAGATTAGATTAGATCAGGATTTCCCCAATTTATGTAATATTAAGAGTCACCTGGGGCCTGAAAAAAAACCAAAAACCACTTCTTTGGTCCCTTTCCTGGACACTATATTCCAGTAAGTCTGAGGCATATTAAAAAGTATTTTAACAAACATTCCAGGAAATTCTGAGAAAAAGTAGGTTTCAGAAATAGAAATAAGCAAAGATATTATGTGCCAAAATGAGCCCATATTTTAATATTGTTTTGTGCCTTGTTTTTTTACTGGCAATATACTACTACTTTTTGTGTGGGTGTGTATATGTAGATTCATTTTTAATAGCTACCATGTATTTCGTCAGGTTCCAATATCTTTTTAACTAATCCCCTTTTATTGTACATTGAATTTCTTTCCTTCAGACTGATGTATCATTTTGTACTCCTACTAGGACTGCGAGAAGGTTCCCATTACACTATGTCCTATTAACAATGGATGATGCTATTAAAGAAGAAAAAAAGTTTGCTAATTTGATAATAATGATATCTCATTATATGAGTCAAACATGTTTTCATGGATTTATTAACTATTAGTATCTTCTATGAATTAACTGATAACACTGTGCATATTTTTCAATTGAAAAAAATTTTTTCTTATAGATTTGGAAAAGCTATTTATACTTGAAGCACATTAAACGTAGTCATCTACGTTGAAAATTTTCCCATTTTTAGTTTGCCATTCAATTTTGTAATGATTTTTACCATTTAACATATCTATATGCAATCCTTTAATAATTTTTTATGATTTCTAACTTTGGTGTATACTTAGAAAGATCTCCATATCCAAAATATACATACACTTAAACATTCTTATATTTTTTATGTTTTTGGTTTTTGCATTTGACTTTGCGATGCATCTGAAATTAATTTTACCATATAGTATTAGAAAAGACTTTAATTCACTTTTCAAATGGTTAACTAATTATTCTAACATAATTAATTTCTGTATCAAATGGATTTTAGATATTGTGTCATAAATATACACTTATAAAACCTTGGAAAAAAATAAAACGTAAGCTATCCTTGAAACAAGTTAAGAACTTTTACAAAACTGTTGTTCGGATATGCGAAATATTTATTTAAAACTTTCTCTGAAAATATCTATAGGTTTTGGGGTGTTGACCACCACAAAATGAATGTCAAAGTGGGTACAGGCAATGGAGCAATTACAAGGGCAGGATGAACCTATAAATAAGGAAGGAGAAATCAGAAGAGAAGCCAAATACTATTCAAAGTCAGCTAGAAAATTATGACCAAGGAGTCCGTGAGCTCAATTTCTAAATTCCCTGGGCTAATATGTATAGTCCACGTATAACCACTAACCAAAAAACTAAAGAGTAATTATCATGTATAGATAACACACTGCATGTAATTTGCAATGAATGCCAACATGTATAGAAGAGTCTTCTATACCTACATTAAATATTCTGTAATACCATGCAATAAACGCATGGAACTGAAAAGGAATTTTGACGTACTACGCATTAAATGTGTGACTCCAAAAACAGTAGTTCAAAATCAAACAAATTCTCTGAAAACCAAGGTAACTAGTCCTCCAAAACCATGAATGGGTGTGCAACCATATTTATTTTTATTATGCAGAAATAAATATTAGACATAAAGTTAAAAAAATATGAAATAAAACAGACTTGCTTATTTGGCTAAATAGTACCAGTAAGAGAAAAATTTCCCTAAGTATATTTTACCTTTCTAAAGTGCTGTTAAACTGATTTCATGAAACCTAGCACTTGAAGAGTGTTCATTTACCCTAACTTAAAAGTTTTCTTTTCACTTTTACCTGGAAGATAGACAATAGGAGATGTATAATATCTATTCCCATATATTTGTCTCATCCTGCCTCTGTGAGAATGTGCAGTCAGATACTCATAATTACTGAGAACATCTAGATTAATGTACTAGGTACTGGGCCACTTCTCTTCTTAGCACACTTCTGAACGCTTCCCTCTGCTACTCTAAGCAATTTAAGGGCATAAAATACCTATTCACTTGATCAGCAAGCAGTATGAAGACAATGACTTGTGCATAGCAGTTGCTCATAAGATATTTTCTGTGAAAGCATTTATTTATAAGAGCAAAATACCAAAAACAACTCAAATGCCCATCCATAGGAGGCGAGTTGAATAAACTATGCAACAGCCACATGATGAAGTACTATGTAGCCACTACAAATGAGGATTCTTATGAACTCATTAGGAGTGTTTTCTAAGATATACTGACTGAAAAGAATAATCAAGGAAGAAAGATTACATATAGTATGATATTACTTGTTATAAAAGAAAAACTAAGAAATGGAGATATAATGAGATGGGGACATACTAGAGATGAGTGTGTGTGTGTGTGTGTAAAAAAGAGAAACACAAGAAATATAAAACAAGAACCTAATAAAAATAGTTACCTATTGACATATACATAGGATGCAAGGGGAGTAAGACCTTTTAAAAAAGACCTTTTTATATAGTTTTAAACCAAATAAATTGCTCTTTATATTCATGATTTAAATTTTTTAAAAAAGATAGAAAAAATAAACCCACAGACTGAAAATAAACAAAGAACCTAAATATATGTTAAACTCCTTACATAACAATACAGAATAAATAATTAATTCAAGTAAGTTGTGAACATAGTACTCTGACGATACAAATAAAATGGGATATATTTTAAGACAAAAAGAATTGCATAAAAGCCTTAAAGTTTATTTAATAGGTTCACTGTTAGAATAATTTGGTCTAGAAATACAGGAAATGTAGTCATAATTTAAAATGTATATATACTCATTTGTCTAAATATATACATATATACTATACATGTGAAAACTATATTTCTTAGTTACATCTACTGAAAAGGTCTAGTAGCAATAATAAACCATAATGCACCTAGCATCCAGATCTTGGTTTCTAGATACCATTCCCCACTGAAAGGAAGGAGAGGTCCTTGGAAAAATTTAGAATTAGGAAAGTACGAGGTGATCCTGCACATTTTTTTGGTCAGAAAGCAAGAAACAGTGATCAAAGACAAATGAGGTCATGCCAAAAGGACAGAAGAGCCAACTTGAAGGAGACCCCTGGGACAAGTTTGGGAAATTTGGGCATTAAAAAGAATAATGACAACACTAGAAAAAGCTTTTAATTAAAAAAAAAATCCATTATTTTGTAGAGATACGAGGAGGGGAAGAAGGAAGGGTAGAAGCTCCTCTTCACAGAAAAATGCCAGTTAATAAATGTGAAAGAAATGACAGAATTAGAAAGTCACCCTTTGCAACTATCAATGTAATAGCTTATTCAGGTAAAGATCATTATTCTAGTTAACCACTGAGTCAAAGGACTGATATGCTATAATTAAAAGGTGAAAGCAAGCATGCAACTTACTTTCAAAGCATTCGTCCAAGAAAATTAAATAAACTGTGTACAAAGAGAGAGAAACACACACACACACACAGAGAAAATATAAAGCAAAAGTAGCAAAATGTTAACTGGTGAATCTGAGTAAATATAAGTATTCCTTTCAATATTCTTGTAGGTTTAAATTTTTTCAAAATATGTATGTATATATAAAACAAAGAGGGGGTAGGAGGAGAGAGTGATAACGCAACAGTGGCAAAATGTTAAAAACTGATGAATCCGGTTATACAGAAATGAGAATTCTTTGTATTTTTCTTGAAACTTTTTTTGAACATTTGAAATTATTTTAAAATAAAGTTAAAAACATATCCCCTGTGGTTCCATTGCATCTACGACTAGCTGAACTCCAAGACCAGAAGCAGCCATAGGGAAATGGTAGTTCATTTTCTGTGGTATAATGGGGATCAAAAGTCCATAATGAGAAAATAAGGTTGGAAAACCAGGATCACTCACTTCTTAAAAGTGCACATTGTTACTGTCACCCAGGACTTCAGCTTAAGTAAAGCTGTGTATCCAAGGCAGCAGAAGATAAGTAATGCAGTTAAGCAACCAGGTATTGGAAAAAATCCTGTTGGCTCCATACAGATCCACAATATTACCAATATATTAGAACATTTATTGAGTGGTATGTGCCAGACACTCTTCTGAGCACTAATTCACTGAATCATCAGAACGATAGTTTAAGGTAAATACTAGCATTATCCTCATTCGATAGATGAGAAACTATCAAACATTTACTAGATAGATGAGGCACAGAAATATGAAATAATATGCCCAAGATAATATATAAGTAATCAGTAGTACCAGGATTTGAACTCAGGCTGTCAGGGTCTAGACAACTGGAGCTATACTGTGTCTCTGTGCTATACTCTAAGCTATACTACGTCTCTCATGAGTTTTAAGATGAGGCAGGGCAGAGTGGATAAGAGTCCACCAAACCGCAAGACACGATGGTACAAGCAGTGGGGAGAGAGTAGACTCTCTCTCAAAGTCTGCAAACTGAAACTCTAAAACGCATAAGAACAATTAACAAAAAAATGATTGAGAGGAAAAGGCAAATAATAGAACAATCTGAAAATTTTAAAGAGTTAATAAATAAACTCAAAGGAATAAAGGAAGAAAACAAGAAACATTCATTACAAAAGACAAAAAATTATAAAACCAAAGCAGATCAAGAAAAACACACATAAGTAGATAGGAAAGAGAACTAAATACAAATCCTGTATATGAAAAATATAGTAAAATTAATAACTCAGTGCATCAGTTAAACAACATATTAGACAAAGCTGAAGAAAGAATTACTAAAGTGGAAGAGAAATCTTAGAAATTACCCTGAACACAGCCAGAAAGGTAAGGACCTAAAAGTATGAAAGAGTACTGAAAGGGCCTGAAAGATAGATGGAGAAGCCTCTGCACACATCTAAAAGTAGTTCCAGTTCTGATAATTTTTCAGAGTTTAATAAAGATATGAGATCTCAGACTAAAAAAAGCACAAATGAAAAGAAGGATAAATAAAAATTCTCTCCTGGACATACTGTAGTGAAAACGCTGAACAGTAAAGATAGAGGGAAAAGTCTTAAAATCTGCTAGAAGGAAAATCAGATGATGTACAGATAAACAACAATTAGGCTGACTGCAGACTTCTTATCAGCAACAACAGATGCCAGAAGATGATGTAGTAATATATTAAAAGTACTGATAAAATATGATTATTAACTCAGACTTGTGAATGGAGTGAAACTATTAAACAAGAATATAAGCAAAATTAAGACTTCTTCAATTAATTTATTGTATTAATGTTTACCACCCAGAGATCCTTGGTTAAAATTAAATGAACTACCACTTGAAACTTATTGGATCTTGTTAATCGATGCCAAATAAATCAATAAATAAATAAATAAAATTAAATGAACTATACATCAACAAATAAAATGTAAACTCAGAGTGAAACACTGAGATTCAGGAAAAAATAGTACGGATATTGATATAATATTTGTTAAAATGATTATGTTTAAAAAATTAACAAAAATTCTAGATCCAGAGGGAACTATAACAGAGTGGAATATTCGGTCTCTCTGACTCTATTTTGTTCAAGACTGCTTTGTTCCCATCGCCTTCAGGTAAGTAGCTTCTGCTGAGGTTTACATGCAGACATGCTAATCATTACAGGAATTCTGCTTGTGGCTTGCAGAGATAGGGAAGTATTATTTATCAAAGATTTGCAGGAATCTTGTGACGAGACTCACAGCAACTAGCACAATCTTCCTCGGACCCCTGCTGGCACCCAGATAGTTGTCTGTGGTGGTCAAGCACCTCTTGTCTCTCCCATTTCCCCTTTCCCTGATATAAAAAAAGCCTGAACTCTATACTTTCTTAAACTAGATTTGAGGATTAGGTCTCCCATTTTCTCAGATTCTTCTCAACCCCCCATAGAAAGGAAAAGGGGATGGGAGAGTACAGTACTTAAGGTGTGTGCAGGTTCTTGCCCTGTTGAGGAGAAAGATACAAATAATATTAAATTTAAATATTAGAAATTCTAAAATTTATAGCTTCCAAAATGGCTGGAGAAGTACATATAAAGGGGAGATAAAGAAAACTAGCCATCCAATAGAAGACAAAAAAGGAGAGAAAGAGACAGGAACAAAGCCTGATAAACAGAAAACATAAATTAAGATGATGAAACTGTATTATCAATCAAAGTAAATGAACAACTTTATTAAAATACATCAATTTTCTTTTACAAAGTAAAGTATCACATACATATTTATAAATTACTAAAAATTAATGCTTCCCCAGTATCAATAATCAATTAAAATCCTTAGTTTTCTACTATAAATCAAGTGTAAGCTATCACCATGAAGCCTTAGTGTGTCCTTGGTCTCTCTCTTACCTACACTCATACTGACACTTCTGAGATCAACCACTGGCTCTGAGCCTCCTCCATGTCCTCAAGCACACATTATACCTGGTTCCATTTCAGTACCTTTGCTCTTACTTTTCCCAAACTTGGGATCTTCCAAACCTCTATCCTTACCCAACATCCACTGATTCCTTAACTTCCTACTCATCCATGAAAGTCAGGGCCCAAGGGAAGGAGGGGCTGCTGGGTACAGGGGTAAGTTGATGGGCTGAGTATAGGCTGTAGGCTCTTCCTCCTGCTCTGAATTCCTAGAGGTGACAGTAGAGATGTATTTGAAAATAACAAATCTGTGTCTACACTAGAAAAAAAAGAATGGGTGCTATCAGTAGACCAAAAACTGTGACAGATAACAAGGCATTCTAAAGGAGTGAAGAAGAAAACCACAATTCTCAGAGCATGCACAAAAGAGGATGATACAAAAGGTAAGAGAGGCTGCAAAGAATTCTAAGCCCAGAGGTGAAAGACCCTGAAACAGGTGGGGCCTGGGGCAGTGGACACCCTGGCCCAGGTTGTGAGCAACAGGTGGCTGCTCCGGGTGAAACACAGAGAATAAATTTGAGGAGCAGAGACAGGGAAACAAGCAGGAAAGAAGCAACACCCAAGAAAAATGGGGAGCCCTCCAACACAGAGGGCTGGTTACTGACATATCCGCATCCAGCCCTATAAAGCGAGCCTCCTTTCCTCCATTCATCCTCACAGAGGAAGGGAACCCCTCTCCCTGTTCAAGGCCAGCCTTTCTCTTGTGCTTTTTTGAAACTGAACTGTTTGACCTGTTTTACTTCTAAACTGCTTCTACCCATTTCACTTCAAACACATCTGTCCTTTTCCTCAAATGGTCAATGGATTTTCAAGAGTATATATGTGCCAACCTGTGTCAGAGGTAGAAGTGTTGGTACAAATGTATTTTACTCTCTGAAGTGGATGCGTTTTTCTAAGAAGCTGAGTGTAAGTCTTGAGCTACCCATTCAGAGAGGCTGCACACCTAAAACACAGACCCCTGGGCAGAAAGATGCTCTTCGCCCTTGGTAACCATGGAACTCCTGTTATTCAATCTTCTATCCCTACTCTTCCAGTTAGGACCTTTCTCTTAATCTTCATATGACACACTTTACAGTTTCTATTTCTTATACTTTATTATTAAAGTTTAAGGGGAGTCAATTTAGATTGGGGCTGTAATTATTGAGTACAGAGTTTACTGCAATTAATTACCTGACATATCTTTTGTCAGATAAACAACTGAAGCTAATTCAATAAAGTAATAAGTAGAGACAATCCAGAATTCATGTCAGACTAACCTATTCCTATAGGAACACAAGGAAAAGTTAGAAAATGTGTTTCATACATGAGACTTCCAAATTCTAATTTCATAAGTTAAAATGGATACTTACATATTCAGTTGAATAAATCAAATAGTGGTTATTAATACTCTGACACTAAATCTGCTTCCTCTACAGAACCAATGAGATTACCACAGAAAATATATATCAATCCATCCGAGCAAAGTTCCAACATAAGAATCAATGATGTGACAATCTTGAGTAATATATGTCTGACAGTTCTAAAAGCTTACTGGATACATTAACACTTTAATGTAATGCACAAACGATAATAGAATTTCACAGAGTTATGGCAGAAGCCAACCATCGCTAAAGCAACCAATTAATCAAGTCAGTTGAAAATCTGAAAAAGAAAAAAATTCAGAAAGATAGGCCATTTATCCATTTCAAGACACACCAAGAGATTTAACTAGATACTAACCGTTTGTAACAAATACAGAAAGATGCTATTATATCAATAACTTAACGAAAAGGACCACCTTAAATATACAGAAATACAACTTAGAGAACAGTTTCAGCTTTGGCAGTAAGGTCATTTGGAATCATGATTTGGAGTGATTCTCAACTTTTCTTAGGGTCACAGATTTGCAAATCTGGAGACCTCTGTGGAAACATACAAACACATGCAAGATTTCCCGGGCAATTTCAAGATTCGGAGCCCCTGTTGAAGGACACTTACCTCTTACCTTTTGCAACACTAAGGAGCTAGTTAGCTGATACTGAACAAACCTCGGAGGAAGCTGAGTTGATTCCTCCTGTCAGTCTCTGCACTCCCCTGCTCTGTACTCCCTTCTCCTTTCTGTTCCCCTCCCCCGTGATCTGCTCCACCCAGTCTTACACCTCATCCCTCTGTCTCTCTGCCCAGCGTTCCCCAATTCCTCACTCACACCCCTTTCTCTCATATACCCTTCCACCCCCATCTCCTTAACTGTCTAAATACGCAAATAAATTGTATATTTAGGTGACTTAATTTTCATATTCTTATTCATAATTTTAAAAGTCAGTCAGCTAAAAATTTCATACATACAGACAGAAATTAGAAGAAGAATTGTGAGGGGAAGAGAGAGAGAAAGGAGGGAAAAATACTGTTTTCCAAGACAAAAAAAATAAGTTGTTTTATATCTGGCTGTTCATTTTTGTCTCTGTATTTTTCCCCACAGGTCCATACTAGAAAAAAGTGCCTGCAACCCTGCCTATGACAATCAGTAGGTTTTAGGGACGCAGAAGCCCCAAGCATCCACAGCGGGACCAGAACACAGGGGATAGGGATGAGGGCAGGAGCTTCTTCCAAGGTGGGCACGGACAGGGGCCAAGGGGAGGGCTCTGGGACCAGAATCCGGTCAACAGTGAGATGGTACCTGGCCGAATCTCCAGGAGTCAGAGGGTGCATTTGATACACTCCTCTAGGTAGCCAGTATTGGTCACAGCTCTACCACACACTCTAAATCATGACAGAATGAATCTGTGGGACGAAGATATGTGATTATGTGGGGAGGGACACCAACTACAGCCACAGTCAGCTATGGTGCATTTACAAAATTCATAACCCCCGTACTGTGGAAATTATTTGCAGTAAATTATTTCACAATTATACAAAGTTTAATGCTCTTAAGGCAGAGACTCTGAAGATCCCACTATATATCTTTCATTTATTGTATGCTTTCTCTATGGCAGGCAGTGTATACATAAATAGAGGTATAGGTAGAGATATTTATGTCCCTATGTGTTCATAAATTTATTTAATGTTCAAAACAACTATATGGTGCAGTTATATAATCCCCACTCTACAGACAAGGAAGCTGAAGGTTAACACACTGACTGAATTGCCTAAGTCAGACATACTAAGTCAGAAAGATGGACTTTGAACACGGATTTCTCTGCCTCTGAAGCCTGTGCTCTCACCCTGAGGTTTCAGCTTTTTAAACTTCAATGTGCATTCCTGTCTCTGGGGATCTTGTGAGAATTCAGACACTGATTCCCGCAGGTCTGAAGTGAGGCCTGAGAGTCTGCATTTCTCACAAGCTCCCACCAATGCTGCTGATCCGTGGACCACATTCTGAGTAGCAAGGGGGGCTAAATAAACTATTATATTCGATCACAAGCTCCCACCAATGCTGCTGATCCGTGGACCACATTCTGAGTAGCAAGGGGGGCTAAATAAACTATTATATTCGATTGATGCCATGCTTACAGCTGTGACTTTTATAAGTTGAGATGCTGCCAGCAATACATTTCTAGAGAGGTAACTACTTGAAAGATAAAAACAAGCAATATGTTTTATAGCTATTATACTGAGTAGGAAATTTTTTTCTTAATTCAGAAAACACAACCCTATAACTTAAACCCAATTTCGTAATGAAATAAAATGAATCTCCAGTTTTTCTGCACACATTCCTGCTGTTTTCAGCCAGAAGAGTCTCTCCCGTGTCCTAGGTCCAAACCAGATGCATCCTGTGTTTCTACAAGGAAACCATCAGAATCTATTAAAATTACTGTACACTGATAGCAGCGGGGACATGACAAATCGCAGGCCAAGAGTCAGATACCACAGACTGTGTTCCGGGGCTTTGGGGGCAGGCCCATTTGCAACCAAATGATATTGTGTGAGGCTGGCATGCTCGGTGCATGACAAACTGATGCAATTTCAGTGCTGTCTGTGGGCCAGGGGAGATTTCTCTGATGCTGCTTGTGGTTAGTTTACGGAATTGTGCAGAGTTCCCAGATCTGAATCACTTGGGGCTTGAAAGGGCTTCACTTGACAAGCTACAAATAATTACACTCGACTCTTTCCATTGTACTCTATTATTTTGCCCCTCTTATCTCCAGGATTTGAGCTTTTGTGAACAAGCAAGGTCGGCTTCTATTCTGACCACAGCACAACAAAACATTGTTCTTTTCTGATATGATAAATAAAACGAGGCCCTGCAGACTAAACATTTTTATCAGGCCCATTTTCCACTTTTATAGACAAAAGCCAACTTTGGGCTCAGTCAGAGGGCTGAGCTAGACATAAGCGGGCAGGCAGGTTCCTGCATCGTCAGTGAGGGAGGTACTCCAGCTATCTGGTTATTGTAAAAGCTCATTTGAAAAATGGAACAGTGACAGGTAAAGGGCATGTGAGCAGTAGCTTGCACAAGGTCTCGACTCCCCTGCCCCTCCATCTCAGCTCCATTGGAACGGTCTCTTTATTCAGATATCCATAATGAAAAAAAGTATTCCCGGCTTGGGTTGCAATTAGAACCAAGCTGCCTTATGTCAGTGGCACACTTCTCAGAAACACCAGAATTTTCACATTTGAGTTTGCCCTTCCATCTGTGAAAGATTTTAAAGAGTATATCACCCACTCTAAGGCAGCTCCTCAGAATAATAAGATATTGATTACTGCTCTACATCTTAATTTAGTAAATGGGAAACTTTATGGTTTAATATTTTTCCAAAAAAAAAAAAAAAACCACAAGACTGAAGGAGGTAGTTTTTTGTTTAAACTTCAACCTCAAGTAACATTTCATAAAGTTCTGGTCCCTAGAAAAGGGTTTTTAAAAAAACTATGGCGATTAACATGAACTCAAAGTAATCTAAACATCTTTTAAAATTTATTAGTAAGCCTTAACTGGGGTCAGCCCTCCACATTTAATTTTTGCAACAACCCTATGACATAAGTATAGAATTTCATATGATAAAATCTGTGATTACTATCTCCACTTTAGAGATCAGGAAACTGAGGCACAAAAACGGAGAGCGAGTTGCTCAGTGACTCACAGCTAGTAAGTAGAGGAGCTGGAAACAGAGCTCAAGAAGCAACGAGCTCCCTTGAATATTGCTTCCCGGCTCCACAGCTCCATCTGTCTAAGGCCAGGTTGACCACAAGCATAATACACCTCTTCTGAGCCCAAACTAAGCAAATGGAGGGCCTATGTTCACAGTATAGACAAATAATAGTGAGATTAAATTCTCAACCGTAGCTAAAGAGGCTAAAACTTGAGACTTCAGCTCTCCAGAGCAGAAACCTTTATTCCTGCCTCACTTCAGCTTTTGCTATAAACCGGACCCCTCCTTTTCTCTCAATCTTCCTTGTCTAATAGAGTAGCACCTGCCACACGCTGCTATTGGGCATTTGAAATGTGGCGAGTCCAAGTGGAGGTGTTCTGTAAGTGTAAAAGAATTACTACAAAAATAATATAAAATATTTCAATAATTTTTATATTGATGATGACATGTGGAAAGAACATTTTGGATTTGTTGAGATAAATATATTATTACAATTCATTTCACCTGTTTCTTTTCACTTTTTGTAATATGGCTACTACAGAATTTTAAATACCTATGTGGCTCACATCATATTTCTAAGGCACAATGCTGCTTGAAACTCATCCCTTAATCACAAACTTCATATAGCTGAATCATCAGCACAAGTCTGTAAACTGACAGAAACAGTAACTCCAAGAAAAGCAGTTTGCTTCCCCTGCCCTCAACAAAACCACTATTCAAAGGTCCCTCATCGCCTCCACAGGCCCTTTTTCCACCTCATACTTCTGCCCTTTCTGCCCTCCCTAGAACACTGCTGAGCATCCTAACCACACAGTGGGCCTGGCCTACCCACTCACTTCAACTGACCTGAACACCAACCAGGCACTTGAGAGTGAAAAGACCTATATATTAAGTTCTGTGAACAAAAAAGGAAGGGGCGTCAACCTCCCCACCTATCTCCCACCCCTGGTCTCAAGGAGGGTGTTGCCTCAGTATCCAGGAATTCTTTCGCTCAAGGCAGATGTGGCTCACCACAGCTGGGCTATACTTGGATCCTCCCTGGTTAGCCATAATTCTGTCCCTGCCTTTCCTGTGCAGGAAAAGCCAGAATCGGGTTGAGTCTCAAGCATCATCTGAACAGAGCGGACATCCAGCCACGTGTGGCAGCCACCTGAGGGTTTGCATGGGAAACCGTGACTCATTGGCTCATAAGCTTGAAGATGAGGGAGTTAAGAAGAAAACTCATGGGCAAAAAAGTGAAAATCTCACCTTTGGCTACTAGGAGGAGGTAAAAGTAGATTGGTTCAGGAAGGAAAACACAAGGTAACCAACTCTGGATAGGGGAGCAGGATAGGCTTCCTGCAGCCTGAAGAATATGAGACTCAGAAGCATAAGAAGCCCAATCCTCCAGCAACTGAGGGATGGGGAAACAGGAAGTGTCAAGTGAAGAGGTAAGTAGAGATGAGATAGAGGACATTAATCTTACTTTTTATTTATCCTTTTCTGTTAACTGCCAATTGCAGACAGTTTCTGAAGCCCACCGACATCCTGTTCAGAATCTCTCATGTCCATCCTATGCCACTGTCCCAGTCCAGACTTTCATCCTTGTCATAGTTCTACCCCTCCAGCCTAGACTGGGCCACAGCAACAGTCCCACAGATGACTGCTATCAACCCCCTTTGGAAACCCTCTGTACACCAAGCTAAGTATAATCAACATGATTTACCCATTTTCATGGCATTTTGCTGTTCAGAAACATGTTATGCCACCCTGATTTCTATATAAATTTATCAGATTTCAAAGTTTCCGATCCTGCCCTTACTTGACACCAGCAATGAGCATTTTCTCCTCTGTACCTCTCCCTCCAAAGTAACTCAGACATTCCACCTACTAGAAGGTACCCCTTTATCCCACTCCCCATCGAAAGCGGAATGGACACAGATATCTTCAACATCTTCAACATCGGTTGCTGCCCACCCTACAGGAGCAAACAGAACAAAGGCAGACCTCCACAGGGACTCTCCAATCTGGCCCTGCCCCTTGTATCCAAAACACTTCCATTCTCTACCCACCACTGCACACTAGATACTGCTCTCTTTCCATCCCCTATCACATAATGTCCGTCTACATCTCTCTACCTTTTCTGGGGGAAGGGATGTGAATTCCATCACAAAAGCCCTATCCTTTCCATCTGCTTATCGGAACTCTACTTCGGCTTCAAAATGTCCCTTAAACACAGTTTCTTGCAGGAAGTCTGCCAGGTACTTCACTTCTCACTGATCTCATTCTCAAAATCTCCATTCAATACAATGTGCTATTTTGCTATAGATTACCTTAAAGCATTCATTATTGCTTTGTGGGTACTGCATCCGTTGGTATAAACTGCAAACTCCCTGAGGGCTTGAGCCATGCCTTAAAGTCATTTGCCTGCAGCTGGCACCAAGCAGGCATTCAAACGCTTGATTTACTAAGTTACATTGATTAATTATGTTACTTTATAATAAATGCTTTGCTTCCTTTGTATGCCAGACTAAGAGCAGAGGTTAAATGGCGCAGATCTTTAATAATATCCATCCATCTTTTATGGAACCACTTCTTAAAATTAACTATCTTATAATGTTACAAATATATTAATTAAGCAAGTAAGCAGTCAAAAATATGCTGAAGTGCTTCCAAAGACTAATATGTCTTCATTTTTTAATAAGCCAATGCTATTTAAATGGCCTATGAACATGACAATATCTCTAACATAAAGTAAATGTTTCTTTAAAACCCCTCCAAATCTAAAAAATCGTATCATAAACATTTTCAAAATGACAGCAGCATAGCCAACTTAAGAACCCACTGCCTACCCATATTCATTTAAGAACAGTCTCTACATGACCTGAAGAGAATCAGTGGAACTGTTTATAAAGAGCTAAATACAAAATGGTCCACAAGAAATTCTGAAGGAAAATTCACAGTTCCACAGTCCTCAGTTATTCAGTGAAGTGCTCTTGCATAGGCCTAGCGCAATCAAAGAAAGCAAAAACTGGACAAATCAAACAACAGGACTGTTTAAATATACCTTTCACATAATCTAGCATTAAACACATACACACGTTTTAAATCATTTTTAACCATTATTATTTAATAAGCCAGTTCCGGCACTTCTGGTTTCATATCCATTTTTTTTTTTTTATGGCGAAAGTGTTTCCTGAATTTTGACTCAACACATTACTGGACATTTAAGCTTACGATAACACTTACTCAAATTACCAAAACTCGCTGTTCCATGAACCATTCTTCGTACTGAGTTTCTGTTTTAAGTTCCTCTCCAGTGTTGATAACTATACTGGAAAATGCTCCTGGTTGCCCAAATTAACCCCCAGTGGATTGGGTACATGTTTCAAATGTTACTTCCAATTCTCTAGCATGTGCAGGAAAATCCCCATCAGGCACTAGCGTGACTGGCCCCCTCCCTAGATCAGAAGCAAGATCACAGACATTGGGACCCATATGGTTGACGCGGGATCCTGGTCCCTGCAGTTGCTGGCACTGTGGTCCAGTCAAGAACAATCACAGAGCAGAAAGGCCGCTTACAGCACTAGAATCACAGCAGGCTTCATCACAATCTCCAGAACAGAATCGGCATGCTCCTTCCTCCTGTGCAGTGTAAATCCAAGAGAGTTCGGGCTCCTGGGCAGCTGGCACTGAGCAGGAGAGAGAGGCTGCCCAGCCCAGAGGCAGAGATGACACAAGAAAGAGGCAAAATGAGTGCTTCTCGTACCCGGCTTGCAACAAAGAGAACTGACATTCTCCTCCTGCTTTTTAGATCCAGGGTAACAACAGCAGCTGTTTTTTAGTACATTCCTTGCACTGTACTAGGTGCTTTTCATTTATCACCTCAATGACGTTTTTACCCTCACGACTCTTGGCTTTCACCTAGCTTACAGATGAGGAGACGGAGGCACGACGAGCCATGTCAGGTGAGAACTCAGGTCTGGTTTACGTCCAAGCTCAGACACCTTCTGTTCTGCTGCACTACCCGTCGACTGCATAAGCCTCAGGCAACTGATGGCAAAGTATTAAAAGATTTCTTTAGAAGTGCATATTTGCCTGGGCAATCCATAAGATATATGCACTTTTCCCCCATAAAAATGAAGTTTTAATAAGTGAACTCTCTGGAGTTCTGGGTCATCTTATTTTCACGGCACCACACTTTTCATTTGTTAAAACTATCATTCATTGATTTTGATAGAGTGTCTACTAGACACAAGAAACAATTTGACGGTTCATAGATAAACACAGGTCATCTACGGCCATGCTACCCTGAACAAGCCTGATCCCATCTGATCTCGGAAGATAAGCAAGGTCGGACCAGGTCAGTATTTGGATGGGAAACCACCTAGGAAGACCAGGTGCTGAAGGCATAAAAAATAAAAATATAAGGGATTGTAAGCTGACGAGGTCCTTGCAATCTGTGAGGTCAACCAAGGGTTGCCGCGCCTAAAAAATTAATTAATTAATTAATTAATTAGTTAAAGTGAACACAGGTCAAACTCTAATTCAACTACATGAACCCCAAATTACTTCGCCATACTGGAAATTCTAACAAATGCTGACTTCAAAGGCATGATTTCTGTTGTTTCCGTTTTGTGCTGGTGGTAAAGTGCAGGAACGAGGGAGGGGTTTATGGTATCGACTGTAGTCTAACCAGAAATCCTGCACAAGCCTGACTGAGAAACCACTATGTAAATCCAACATAGAGATTTCAATTTTTAGAAACAAATGCCAACACTAATCACTATAAAACCTACTATATGTTAAGGGCTTTACATCCATTTTTTTATTTGACTGATACCCCTGTTGTGTATGAACAGTCACTATCATCCCCATTCAAGGGGGCCAAGGCTCAGTGCATTTAAGGCACCGGACCGTTAAACGCATGGCTAGGAAGTGAACGGGTATCATCAACTCCAAAGTCCACTCTTCATTCACACTGCTACTTCCTTTCTCATAAAATGTCCTCCAAAAGAGGTCAAGTTTATAAGTTGAACATAAACACGTTTCTGCCTGACCCATAAGAGGTGGCTCTAATGCTACATGGTCCAGTATCCAAATAAGTAAAACATGCTAATCCTGGTCAGCACCCAAGGGATACACAGCAATTTCCCTCTCTACTTGACATTTAACGTTCCCACTTGGGGTTCCCCAGTGTGCGAGATAGAAGGACACCTGCTGGGAGACCCCTCTCCCAGCTGCCTTCCTGTCTTTTACATCAGCTTCTTGGCTGTATTTGATACCTGGTTTTCAGGGAAGAGACTGAACCAAGGCTGTGAAGGCAGAGAGAGGCCTAATCATAGCAGCCCCACTGACTGAGCTAAATGTAATCTGAGGCAGGCATCTTGCCAGGCATTTCACATGCGTTATTTCATTTACTCTTGGAAATAACCTTATGGGTTAGGTACAACTGTCAACCCATTTTAAAGATAAGGAAACTGAGGTTAACAGTTTATTCATATTTAAGCTTCTTAACATAACCATATTTGTATGTTTAGCACTCCATGAAGCAATGCAGGATTAGCAAACTGACTTAACTACAGCACTGGTGCACGCTGTGTTCACAAACAATCGCTTTGAGAGGGAAATCTAGAGCATGTTGAGGGTCTTGGAAAGAAAATTGCTCAAAATGATGGCATCCCCAGGGCCCGGTACAGTGCCTGGTACACCACAGGCTGTCAAGAATTATTGGTTGAATAAATAAATGTAAGCAAATATTGCAGCTGATAAAATTGTGCCTCACACCCCACGTCTCTGCGCCTTCGCCCAGCCCTCATCCACTGCCAACTCTTACAGCTCCTGCCTGCCCCCTCCTCAGGCCCTGCACAGCACTCAGTGCTCACATAAATCACATAAACTCTGAGCTAAACTTCCAATTAAACAGACTGTCCATCTCCCCAGCCTGGCATTTAGAATCCTCTGAGCCACAGAAAGATGAGCTCCCATAAAACTTTCTAGGCCCAGAACTCACTGAAGGGGCATACTTGACTGCAGTGACAACTTCAAAAACAACAATATGGGTTAAAATGACATTCGTTAAAGCTGGCCTCGTCTGAACTGGGTTAAACCTGAACACTGATGAGTCAAGAGCAAAGCATACAAAAGTGGTTTCTGGATGAGAACTGGCCCCAACCCAACTGCCAGGCTGGAAACATGTACTAAAGCACTTACAAATTTAGGTTTGGTTGTCTGGCCTCTTCTCAAAAGGCCTTATCTGGAGAAAGCAGGAAACAAAGGTCTTGCCTGAGAACACTGTCAGGAGTCTACAGCAAAGGAAAGCAAATGGAATTTCATCTAAGTACTCTGTGATGAATAAAGAGCTGCTGCTGGCGATTTGATGTTTAACCATATAATCTACGTTCTTCATTTGTTCTTCCTGGGACACTTTAGTTGTCATTCTCTAATTGGAAAACACTGCAAGGATCTCTTTCTTTTTTTTTATAGTGACACTGGTTTATGAAATCTGGTAAGTTTCAGCTGAACATTTTAACAGTGAGGCATAGATATATTTACATTGTGTGCTCGCCTCCCATAGTTAGATTTCTTTCTATCACCACATATTTGACTCTTTCTACCCCATCCACCCCGCTACCCTCTGGTAACCGCTATTCTATCATTCATGTCCATGAGTGCAAGGATCTTTTGACACTGCTTTTTAAAAAGAATTCATTCAAAGCAGTGAATTAAACTGAGAATTATTCAAAAGTAAGAAAAGAAAAAAAAATTCATACTAGATGAAAGGAAGGTAAAATACATGACATACTAACTCCTACTGGCAAAAATTTAATTAGAAGTATTAGAAATAATAGTAGCTGCCCCCATATAGAGAGCTCTTTCTACGTGCTCAGTACTTACGTTGGATCCCTGTGAGAAAACTGAGATAGGCATTTTAGGAAAATGAGGTTCAGAGAAATCGATGATTTGGGCAAGTTCCAAAGCAAGAATATGGAACCCGGTCCATCTGGCTCCAAGCTTAGTAATGACACTCCTCAGAAGTTCCTCAAACTGGCTGAGTTCCTAAGTTCGTTTGTTGTTGGATACAAAGACTCGAGCATGGTTTCAATGCTGAGTCCTAGACGTGCTTTTGCTGAATCGGTGTGGGCACCAATCCTTTAAAGCTTTAAAACAAAGCTTTACGGGATCCTTCATGCTAAATAACCTGCAGGGCTAAGTCACCTACTCCATAGTTTGCAGGCTTAGCTATAAATTAAATTCACCTGGAGAGCTTTAAAACCTACCAAAGCCCCAGGCCTCAATTACGTGAGACTCTGGAGACAGAGCCTGAAAATCTGTATGTTTAACCGCTCCCAAGAACCACTTACGTGTTGGAAAGTAACTCGCCTTAATCATCTGCGCAAGCATCTTGGGGACATCTTTAGTGCAGTTCTCAATTTCAACTGCTTATGAGAATCACTCAGGGGCCTTTAAAAAATTCTGATGCTCAATCCATACCTAAAACCATTAGGTTCTCTGAGGGTGGGACCCAGGCGTCAGCAGTTTGTAAAGATCTCCAGGTGACTCCAGGGGACAGCCATTGCTGAGCTCCGCAGCTTTAGCAGCCAGTTATTTGCACTAAGAATCCCGGTGTTCCAACGGGCCGTCCACTGGCAACACCATCACATCATATTTTTCTCCAGCTTCCTGCCTTCTCCCTTAGCATCAGGCACCTGACGTTGGTGCTAACACCCCAAAGTCTTTCCATGTGTCGGTCACTTAAGTGACATGTCCCTTTACGGACACACGGCATGACTCTAACCTTTGTCCTCCAGAATCATTCCTGCTATTGAATGATTCATCTCATATGCACTTGCAACATTTGTCATTCTCTCACCACTTTCAATTTTATTATCTCCACTTCCTCTTCTCTCTTATTAGCATTTTCAACACTGCCACTTCTTTTGCCCTCTTGGACAACATGGGGTCGATGCTATTTTAGGCATGTGAAACCTAAGTATGAAGCTACAGTCTAAAGAACCTCAGTGTGGCTGAAACCAAACTGACATCCCAGGAACGCTGCCCTACACTAGAGGTGGGTAAAGTTGACTGCGCTTCTTTGCTTACATGGATAAGAGTTCATACAGAAAGTTTTAAAGCAGAGTAGCTTTGTGCTGGCTTTCATGTGCAGCTCCTTGAGAAGCAAAGCTCAGCAGGTTACCCCAAGTACCCCATGCACACTTTTTGATTGACGTAAACCTTCTTACAAGTAATATAATGAGAAAAATTCTATACGGAAAGCAAAATGCTCTTTATCCAACAATTTTAACGTGTAAAAGCAGCAGCATTCATTGTCAAGATACTCACTCAAAGGGCAAATCAGCTTCCCTAAAACATATACTACTCTGGACTACTAATGAATGGCTGACAAATTTAATCTGCATCCTCACCCTGCAAACCACCCTCCCTCCACATACAAATGTCAACATCAACAAAAAAAGTTTATAACACTAAGAAAATGCATTTGCTTGATAAAGTACTTCTTGTACTAGGTAAGATTTTGTTCATTACTTTGCTTTTCTCAATGCTATCTCAGATTATTTCTGCAAAACTATCAATGAGAAATTCACAGACAATGAATTCAGAGTCTATAATGAGAAAAGCAGATCTGATTTCCATACAAATTATAAGATAAAATGTGGCAATAATTTACTCCAATAATTTTTATGGGAAAGATCAAGAGTATTGACTTTTAAAATAAGGTCTCCACTAATGTCCTAAATTCACTTCAATCTTCTTCCTAATAATTGGTACTTGAGAAGGAATTTTAGGATAATATTTAAAAGTTAATTAAAAACAGTGTAAGCATTCATGTCAGTCAAGCAGGACCTCTGCTCTACAATGCATTTAAATGCATGTCACCTTGACCTGTAACACAGCAATGTAAAAAATTTTGGTCAATATAAATCAAATGTACACTAATTTATTCAGCAGGTTTCCTGGTATCTGAATCAACATTAGAAATCTAACCTGTATTTGTTATTCTGTTATTGACAAAAAGAAGCATATTTAAATGATAACAAGTACTCAGGGGTGTCATTTGGAAGTTAAATTGTTCCCCAAGGACAGCCTCTGTAAATGTCTACATTTAAAGGTCATTTACCACCAAATTATGAACAACTGTTGCATTTATTAGCACAGGCTCAATAGTTTGGAAGCTGCAACCATCAATTTTACTGACAATGAGATCTAATTATTCACTAATAATAAACAAGGAAAACAGACCTTTCCTATAAACTTTTATTCTCTACAATATGATCACTTTTAGAAAACGAAGACGGAAACTTTCCATCCAAAGAAAAATCCTTCCGACTGAAGGACTAAACATAGTTTAAAATAAATATGAGATAATAAAATATAACAGCTTGTTTTCACATGTTATGTTCACCTGAACTAAAAAAAAAAAGGAAAACACTAAAATGTTTATTTATGAATGAAGTATATATTTCATTTTTAGAAGGAAGTGTGAAGGTTAATTTTACCATGGGGTATTTGGTCAAACATTCTGAGTGCTTCTATGAAGGTTTTTTTTTAAAGATGAAATTAATATTTAAACCTGTAGATGGAGCAAAGCAGCTTGCCCTCCGTAACGTGGTGGAGCTCTGCATTTTGGAGGCAACATATTCAGGGTCTGTTACTCCATCCCCTTTACCGAGGGGCCTGAAAAGCTGCTAGTTCCTTTTGAGGTGAGCCCAGAACAAGCAAAGGCTCTGCCACCAGCCCAAGCTGCCATACAAGCTGCTTTGCCACTTGGACCAGCAGAACCAAGTGGTGCTTGAAGTGGCAGTGACAGTCAGAGATGCTGTTTGGAGTCTTTGGAAGACTCCTATAGGGGAATCGCACTGCCAGGTCCTTAGGATTTTGGAGCAAAACCCTGCCATCCTCTGTGGATAGCTACTCTTTTGAGAAACAGCTCTTGGCCTGCTACTAGGCCTTACTAGAGACTGAAAATTTAACCATGGGCCACGTTACCACGCAATTTGAGCTGTCCATCACAAACTGGGTGTTATTTGACTCACCAAGCTATAAAGTTAGGTAAGCACAGCAACACTCCATCATCAAATGGAAGTGGTTATATATGTGATCAGGCCCAAGCAGGCCCTGAAGGTACCAGTAAATTAAAGAAGTGGCCCAAATGCCCACGGTTCCCACTCCTGTTACAGCACTTTCTCTCTCCCACCTACGGCCTCATGGGGAGTTCCCCACAATCAGTTGACAGAGAAAGAGAAGACTTGGGCCTGGTTTACAGATGATTCTGCACCATATGCAGGCACCACCCAAAAGTGAACAGCTGCGGCACTACAGCCCTTTTCTGGGACATCCATGAAGGACAGTGGGGCGGAGAAATCCTCTCAGTGGGCAGAACTCCAGGCCGTGTGCCTGGCTGTTCACTTTGCTTGGGAGGAATGGCCAGATGTGCTATTATACATGATTCATGGGCTGTGCCCAATGGTTTGGCTAGATGGTCGGGGAGCTGGAAAGAACATGACTGGAAAACGGGTGACAAGGAAATCTGAGAAAGAGGTTACGCAGATAGACCTCTCTCTCTCTCTTTTTTTTTAACTTGTATAGAAATCCTTTTTCTTTATTTTCACACATTAAAAAATGAAACACACTGTACAAATGGGTTTTCACAGCAGATTACATGTGGGTCCATTCAGACTCGCTTTCAAAGTGCTGCCAACACTGTAAGCACTGCCTCAGGCCGCAGCCGTGAACCCTGGAGCTAGCGTATTGATTTGAATGCAGTAGCACGCAGCTCTCGGCGTGGAGGGTTCGGTTCCCCTCAGTTCTTAAATTAAGTTAAATGGCGTCGGTGTCTATATTTACAGACTTGAAATGTATCAATCCGGAGCAGTTCTGATGCACATCTGAGACTGTAGGATGGGAGTCTTGGTCTCGCTTTCAAAAAGGGAGGTCCAAATGGCGGCAGACCGGCTGCTATGTGCTCGAGTTTTCATCCTTTCCACCGGGAACTCCCACATTCACGTATGTCCCATGTGAATGCTCACCAAAGGGTGACCTCCGCAAAGGAGGATTTTAATAATCGGGTGAGTAGGATGACTTGTTCTGTGGATGCCCGTCAGCTTCTCTCCCCAGCCACTTATGTCAACATCCAATGCGCTCATGAACAAAGTGGCTGCAGTGGCAGGGATGGAGGTTATGCAAGGGCTCTGCAACAGGGACTTCTGCTCACCAAGGCCAACCTGCCTGTGGCCACTGAGGAGTGGCCCAATCTGCCAACAGCAGAGACCAACACTGAGCCTTCGATATGACACCATTCCCCTAGGTGATCAGCCAGCTACCTGGTGGCAGGATGATTACAATAGGCTGCTCTCATCATGGAAGGGGGCAGTGTTTTGTTCTTACTGGAATAGACACTCTGTATATGGACTCGCTTACCCTGCATGCAATGCGTTAGCCACAACTACGATGGACTTACTGGAATACTTTATCCACCATTGCGGCATTCCACGCAGCATTATTTCTGATTAAGGAACTCGCTTCACAGCAAATGAAGTGGTACGATGGGTCCATGACCCTGGAATTCGCTGCCCTTACCAAGCTACCTACCCTCCCAAAGCGGCTGGCTTGACAGGACGGTGGAATGGCCTTTTGCAGACTCAGTTACAGTGCCAGCTGCATGGCACTTGCAAGGCTGAGACAAGGTTCTCCAGAAGGCTGTTTATACTCTGAACCAGCATCTAATATATGATGCTGTTACTCCAATAGCCAGATTCCCAAGTCTAGGAATCAAGAGGTGGAAATGGGAGCAACACCACTCACTATTACCCTTGCTGGCAAAATTTTTGCTTCCTGTTCCCATGATTTTATGCTCTGCTGGCCGAGAAGTCTTAGTTCCAAGGGGAAGAATGCCCCCACCGGAAGATACAACAATGATTCCACTGAACTGGAAGTTACGACTGACATCTGGCCACTTTCAGTTCCTAACGTCTATGAAGTAACGGGCACAGGGGGAGTTACTGTGCTGACGAGGGTGACTGATCCTGACTGTGAAAAGGAAATTGGCTACTACTCCACAATGGAGGTAAGGAAGAGAATGTCCGAAATACAGGCGACTCCTCAGGGTGTCTTGTAGTATTACAATGCCCCGTGATTAAAGTCAATTTGAAAACAATCTAATTCAAGCAGGACTACTAACATCTTAGACCTTTCAGGTATAAAGATTTGGGTCACTCTACCTGGTAAAGAACCAGGGCCTGCTGAGGTGCTTACTGAAGGCAAAGGAAATATGGAGTGGGTAGTTCAAGAAGGTAGAAATACTTTCTACAAGCACATGACCAATTACAGAAGTGAGGACTGTGTCATGAGTATTCCCTCTGTATTTTATTATGAATATAGTTGTATGTGTGAATATATATACATAGTCACATATATAAAGCAAATATTTTTATTTTCTTCCCTCACTTATCCCCTTATGTAACATAAGATGTGTGGACTTTATGTCATAATATTTAAGTATTTAATATCAAGAAAAAAGTAGACATGACTCAAAGATTTTACCTCCTCTTCTGTGGAAGGAGTTAGTATGTTTTCAGTTGTATGCAGGATAGATGTATCATGTCAGGCCAAATTATGACGTTCATATTATCTTTACTTAGAGATTAACTATGGTTTAAAAAAGAGATGTGTATGGTTGCCAAATTGACAGGGGTGGATTTGTGATGGTTAATTTTATGTGTCAATTTGATTGGGTCACAGAATGCCCAGATATTTGGTCAAACATTTCAAATTAAGCATGTCCAAAAATAGGACTTCTGATCCATCCCCTCAAATCTGCTCTACTTAAATCCTTCCACATTTCAATAAACACTGTCACCATTCCTCCAATTGCTCGATCTAAAAACTTTGGTGTTATCCTGTTGTTGTTTTTTTTTTTTTCACTCCACATCCAATCCATCAATGAATCCCATTGGTTTCATCATCAAAAGCTACCCACAGTCCAACCATCTTCCACCACTTCCACCTACCAAACTGCTCTAAGTCATCATCGTCTTTTACCTGGGATACCGCAATAGCTACCTACTGAGCTCCCTGCTGACATCCAACCCTTTTATAGTCTATTCGCCACATCTGATCCTTTTGAAACAAAATTCATATGACCAACATGTGAGGGCAAGAAATTCCATCTGTAAAAACTTATTGAGTCACACCGCTCCTCTGCTTCTCAGCTCTCAGAGTAAAAGCTTTTTCATTCCTTTTCAGGCCTATCACTCTACCTCACATTATCTGCCCCACTGAACTACTGAGGAATAGAGTGAAGAAATAAAATGGCATCACTGTGGTCAAGTTGCTAAATTATTAAATTCAAGTGGGCTCAGCATAAGGAAAGGATGATTCTCGTTTTAACTAACTCTGGGTACTTAAACTTTTGAACTTTCCAGTCCTGCATCAATCCCTGGATGCAAATCATTGTGCCGTGTGTTAATGCCTGGCATACAGCAAGCCTTCAATTAACCGAATGAAGGACCTCATGAAGAAAATGTTCCATTGTCTACACCACTGGACGTCTGAAGAATACCATCTTGGACCAATCCAGGGACTGAGAATGTAGAACTAATTCTTCTCAACAAGGTACTTTTTACTAGAAAACTCTCGGACTTTTCTTTCTCCTTCAGAATATTCTGGCTATTGCCTGTAGTGTTTCTGGTTTGCAAACCCTATGACCCTTGAATAAATCGTCATTTATTTTCTAGCAAATCTCTTGACTCTTTTTGAGTTCATTCAACATTGCCTATGACCTCATCTCCTATTACCCTCTACTCTCTGACTGCAGTCCAACCCCACTGGACTCTTTTCTATATCTAAAACACACTGGGCACACTCCCATCTCACTCCCAGAGGAGACTTCTGACTCTGAGGTTAGAGACTTATGACTGTTTTTTTCCACTGTATTGTGCCCAAGAAGCAGATTAGTTAGTATCTGCAACTTAGCAGGTAGTCAATAAACATTTGTTAAATAAGTGAATGACTGGTTTCCATTTTCTCTTGATATTATAAACAATGCTACAATGAATAGCTTTATGTCTATACCCTTGTGCATTTGTGGATACCGACCAAAAAGTGGGAAGGTTGGGTCAAAGGGCATGTAAATATTTTATTTAATAAATATTGCCAAACTGACCTCAAAAATCGATCTTCCAAGCTACAGTTTCACCCACAGTGTGTTAGAGAACCTGTTTCCCCTCACCCCCATTCTCTTCAGTCTGGTTTTTATCAATCTTTTTCATTTTGCCTATTAACTTAAAAAAAAAATAACCTTGTTTTCAAATTTGCCTTTCTTTAATTACTAGTGAGATTATTTTTTCATATATTTTTTGTCATTGGTACCTCTGATATCTCGTTCCTCTTAAAAACAAACAAACAAATAACAACCGCTCTCATCACTCTGTAACTGTTTCCAGGACAAAACTGCATCTGGGTACCTACAGTCCAACTAAACCACTCAACCTGACCTTCCAACTCCAGTCCCACCCCCACCACCTACCCCTCCTAAACACCTATCCATACTTTTTACCCTTTCCCATGCCCTTCCTAGAAGCTGAGATGATCTTCCTTCTCTAACTGACAAAACCCCACTCATCTTTCCAGAGCAAGCTTTCACGGTGGCTACTCCTGCACCCACAATACCAGCACAATGCCTGGGAGAGGGTAGGCACATAATAAAAAAATCACAAGACTGAATTTTTGCTTACCTGCTTTATGTAATCCTGACAATAAGATGAATTTCCAGTAGCAAGATGGAGAGGAGAGGGAGGGTATAGAAGAGGGAGACATTTACAGCTTCTAAAACAATTTCTAAATTCCTGAATTCATCTAAATTCAAAGAACTAAGGAAAGGCAACTGGTAAGACTCAATTCACATATTGGTTCTTCCTTAGAATAAGAACTATAATGTAGACACCTGGATAATTTACCTTTTTTATAAAAATCAACAAGGAGAGGTCAGCAGCATATTTCAAGGGCCCACCCTCCTCCTTTCAAAAAAAAAAAAAAAAGCAACTAGGAGACACTAGCATGTTTCAAATATATCCAATCTAGTCATCAGAACTTACCAGCAAACCACATGGGAACTACACTGAGATAACACTGATCACCTATCAGATTGGCAAAAATCCAAAAGCCTAAAACCAGGCTCAGTCGGTGAACTTGTAAGGAAATATGCATTCTCAAAAACTGCTCTGGGAATGCAAAATAGCACAATCTCTGAAAAGGAGAATTTGACAAAAGTAAAATCTGGCAAAAGTAAGTATGCATTTACTATTTGATACAGTAACCCACTGCTGGGAATCCATTCTAAAGGATACACTGACAAAAATACAAAAACACACATGCACAAGGCTAGTGTGACTGCAGCTGACAGCGGAGAACAACAGTTACAGAAAAGACTGTCCTATCTTGTGTATGCCCCTGTGTAGTGATCGCAAAAAAAAAAGCAGGAGAAAGAAAATGTTTTAATACACTACTGTTTAGTCTAAGTCAAGGAGTAGGGCACAAAAGTATTTGAATTTGTTGATATATTTTTTTAAAATGGAAAGATAACCATAACTTTTTTCAATGGTCATCCATGGGAGAGGAAGAAAATAGTGTGAAAAGGACATGACAGAAGCTAGATTTCTGCAGGTAAACCTGCTACAGTATACACTTTACACAATATATAGCAAAATTATTTTTTTTTAAAAAAAAAACAACCCTAAGAATATAAAATAAAATGAGGCTGGGTAGCTAGATTGGTGTCATAAACAAAGAAGAGCCAATCTAAGTGGTTCTAAACAGAGTCATTTGATCACATACTCCTAGTCAGATAGATCAAAGAAAAAAAGAACTTGTTAAGTTTTAAGCTGGATTCAGTAAGACACCCTGATGTGTATAATGTGAGAGAAAGTAAATTATTAATTATATGATATTCTAATTTTATCAATCTCTGCATCTAAAGTACCAAGATTTTCAGTGTGGGAGATAGAAGACATAGTTGAGAATAGAAGAGACTAAGAAAAAAAATGTTGTCCTGAATTTACCATGTATTTTATCTTAAAAAATTCCTAGCTTTGACAACTGAAAAGAAACTTCCACAAACCCAGTGTCAGTGTATACACCTTGTGCCCAGATCATGGTCTCTGAACACCATTTCCCACTAAAAGCAGCTAGAGATCTTTAGAGAAAAATCAAATTTCAGATCTGGGACAGGAAGGGTAAAGATGTACATGGAATATCTTGTTAAACTAGAAAGCAAGGAAGTTATCCAAGGCCCTTAAGGATGTGTCAGGACACAGCACCCAACTTGACATAGCCAAAGTTGAAAGTGGCCAAAGAGGGGACAAAACGTGTAGAAGAATGATAAATGCAAGGAAGTGAGCTACAACCAATATATTAATAGCCACACATTCATAACAACACTAATTTTTAAAAGAAAGACTCTGTGATGACCTTTATAAAGCTTGTGATCTTTGGAGGCAACCAACTCATTATTTTGAAAAATGAATAATAAAAGAATCGAAGATTCATTCTACCATTTTTTTTTTTTGTAAAAACTACACCTCAGAGTAACTAATTTATGATGCAAAGTCTCATTTTACATATGTATTCAAGCCAATAAATAAATGAAGAGAGAATGATAAAATCAGAACACCAGTACTTGGCAACCATTAACGAGTTACTAGATCTGGGCAATGCTCTTCAATGCTGGCTGCAAGCATCACAAGTCAAATGTGAAAATGATCAAGCCTCTACCTTTTTATAATACAAGGAACAGAAAACTGTATTCATAATGACACAAAAACATAATCAACAAAATCCAGTGTGGGAAACTCTACAGGAACAAATGTCGTATAAACACAGTTTATACAACAAAATAATTATAAAAGAAAAAAAGAGAACGAGGTGGAAAAAGAACCTATAAATTAAAAAAGACTGAGGAAACATATTAAGCAATCACATTATGTGAATCTAATTTCAATTCCAATTCAAACAAACTGCATTAGAAAAACAACAAGTATGGAGAAATTAAGGAAATGTAAAACTGGATTGACATTTATGAATTTTTGCTTATTTTTAAGCGTCTAAAGATTTTGTAATTACATTTTAAAAGGGGAACCTTTGTTTTTTAAACACAGCAACTGAAAATATTCCTAGAATGGCCTGAGATTTGCTTCAAAATGAAACCAGGGAGGACATGCAAGGAGTAGTGGGAATGAGTAGGAAACAAAACCAGCAGTGAGTTTATCATTTTTAGAGCTGAGTAAAGGGGTCATTATTCTCTCCACTATCTATGTTAAAATTTTCCATAATAAACAGTTACTTTTAAAAGGAAGGAGGGGCAAGACAATGATGGAAAACAAAAACAAAAAAGACATATACAAAGCAAAAATAACAGGAAATTCCATCAAAAATCTGAACGACTACCTGGAAAACCAGCATAAGAATGCAAGGTATGAGCCTCATGGCTCCTTTGCTTTGGAGAGATGCAGTGGGGGATGGAAGAAAATAGAGAAGGTGGAAATTATGTATCTCTATGCCCTCAATAATACTATTTCCTAATCACTTATATAAGTATAGTAGCCTTTATGATCTTCAAGGGAAAAAAAAAGAAACATATGTAGTAAACAAGGCTAAAAACCTAAACCTGAATTGACATACACAGCTTGAAAGTTGTATTAAAAACATCAGTTGGTTATATGTAATTGTTGCTTCCGAAGTATTCAAAGTATTTGTGAAGAGTTTATTTTACATAGCATAAATGTTTCTTCTGGACATGTGTTTACATTATTAATTCTCATTAGAGCTTTAAAAAGAGTAAACTTCAAAGCAGTCCCTACTTAAAATTCTAAGCATCAATTACAAACATGGCCAGAGACACTACTCCTTGCACTTTGCAAGGATTATCTCATTTAATCCTCAAACCACCCTATAAAGTAGGTACTGGTGTTCTTCCCACTTTTACAGATGAGGAAGATAAAACACAGGGAGATTAAGTAGCATGCCCAAAGTCAGACTACTTCTGAGGCAAGATCTGAATGCACACCTGAGTTCATAGCCTGTGCTTTTCACTTCTAGGCTGTGTAAACTGACAGCTTTTGGTGGAGTATTATAAATAGGCTTTTATCAAATGGTAAACGTTACCTAAGAAATATCTAAAAATATACATATTTGACTTGGTCTGTACAGGTTTATTTCTAATACACACCAGCCTCATTTCTGAGACAGTGTGCTACAATTTGAACTACTAACTTAGTAGCACATCAAAGCAGATGAAACAGTGCAATGTGGTATCCTGGACTGGATCCTGGAACAGAAAAAGGACTTTAGTGGAAAAACTTGTGAAATCCAAATAAAGCCTGGAGCTTCCTTAATAGTAATGTACCAGTGTTAGTTTCCCTGTTTTGACAACATAATGGGAAAGCATGATGTTAACAATGAGGAAACTGGCTGAGGGGTATATGGGAACTCTGTATTAACCTTGCAACTTCTCTACAAATCTAAAATTATCTCAAAATGAAAGGTTTACATAAAAATAGGTACATTACAAAGTAAAAACTACTAAAAAAAAGATTAAAATGTATTTCTAGCTCAAACTTACTTCTGTTCCCAAGTTTCTAAGCACCATATTTGCAAAATTCAATTCTTATAAAAAGTTTGATTTTCAAATCAATGTAGCATTGTTTATTAAAGTTCAAGAATATTTTCAAACCGTATTTCTTGTCCTTTGGTACCTTAAGGAAGAAATCTTACACTACTTGATTGAATCACTCAACACATATTTAATATTCCCTTATGCTGTTTGTTCACTTACCATGAGTGAAGCACTGTGACAGCTTTGTCCTCACTACACAAAGGCCTCCTTCATCATAGGTGCTTACAATGGATGACTGAAAGATATTGCTGTGGACACTGTGCTCTCACTGTCCTTCTGACCTTCTCCCACTGTGGTGTCTCCAGAGTTAGATGGCAGGAATGGACTGACCTCATTCCCAGCTCCAGAGATGCCCCTATTTTAACTCCACCTGGTTATCCTACCCTTGCCATGTGATTGGTTCAAGCAGCCCCAGCCTCAGCCATTCAGCACACAAGATCGCACTGGCAACGGGACTGGTTGGGAAACCAACTGCAGATAATGAAATATGAAGGGAGATGTATTTGTTCAGAGCTTCTGGGGAAAAAATGTCCATACCCCTTCTTCCTCTGAATGTTGCAGTATACAAAAAGAAATTTTTTTTTAAATCTGCACTTGTTACCATTTTTTATCCTCAGGTGGAAGCTATTCTAAGGATGAAAGCAGAGAGAGAGGATGGTCACTCTCCGGTAGCCAGGCCCCCTAACTCGACCTCCTTGTCTCATTCTCACAAATACAAAATAACAGTATTACTTCTTTCAGATCACTGTTGATTCTAAAGCAATATCTGCATTGTGTTTATGTTAAAAAAAAACAACAACAACAACTAAGAATTGAGATGATATAAAGGTACTGATAATTTTGTGGTAATATTTACATTTTGGTTGTTATTTAGAAATTCTTTGTCACATAGTCATAGTGAAATATTTCAGCTGAAATTACATCTTGACTTTGCTTTAAAATATTCCAGAATTTTTTAAAAATGGAAGAATGAACAGGGGTAAATGAAATAAAAATTATGAAATATTGAAGGTAATGGGTATATGGTAGTTCATTATATTATTCTATTTTTATATTTTAACCCATAAAATATGAAAACAATAATGATCTCTGCATATATCTCAATACTATGGTCATGTATACATGAAGCTGCCTTGCGTACTGAAAAGTATGACACATCAAGTAATCAGTGAAAGACTCCAGATCCCAAGAAAAAGATATATTCGCACAAGCACAACACAGTCAGTCATAGATATTGAGTTAAAATGGACTTGAAAAATCATCTAATTCAATGCCTTAATTTATACGGCTATGAAAAGTGAAAACTAAAACATTCAAACTTTTGTGCTGTTACCTAAGTAGTAATTCTAGTTTTGTTGTTTTTACCAACAATGTATCTGAAAGTTGAAAACACGCAGGGCCTGCTGACCACCTCCCCGTCCAGTGGATGGTTCTCCATCCCCATCTAACAAGACCGCTCAGCTTCATCTACCACTTTTCCTTCTTGTAAACCATCACCATTCTTTCTCTCCCCACCTCACACCCCTGGGTTTCCTGCTCCCTCTAGATGCTGTACTAGTAAATCTTTGCTCATGCAAGTTCTAGAATCCGACTTTCAGTCCACTTTCTTTCCTCATTCCCCCTGCTCTTCTTAGTTGCAGCATCAACTTTTATGCTTTTTCATCTTCCATGCTGAATGACTCCCCTAGAGCCATATTTCTAGCCCAGATCTTTATATATCCTCAACTCCAAAATCGAATAGCCTCACCCCACAAAAAACTCGACAGGTCCCCAGATGAAATTTTCTTCCTGCTTCGGTTCCTATTTGGTCACTGGCAACCACACCCATGGGAGTCACCCTGCCATCTCACATCTGGTCACCAGGCCCTAGGGATTCTTGTTTCATCCCCGGCCTGGTTCATTCAGGACCTCATCCCTCTTCTTTCTGGTCGTTTCGCAAGCTTCTCTTAAATGATTAATGCTTTAGGGTCATCTTTCTAAATGCAAAACTAATCACATTACTTCCTTCCTTAAAACTCTCCAGTGACTTCCTACTGTCTGCAGTTGAGGTCCATCAACCTTGGTAGCGCCGAAAGCTAGTGAGCTGGTCTCTCCCCGGTCAGGAATCACTCTGCATGCATAACCCTGCTACTTACTCAGAACTCCAGTCTCTACCCTGAATCCTGCCCATCTAACTCACTGAGCTGCTCCATGCCTCAGAAGCACTACTTCTAGTTAATGTTCTACAGAAATCCGAGTAGTAGGCATAAAAAAGCATGTGCAGAAATGTCTTACTCCAACATTTGACACAGTTGCTAAAAATTAGAAGCAAATGTCAACGGCCATCCACAGAAATCTGGGTAAACGAATTATGGCGCATTCCTTCTGTGGGAGATCCCTCTGCTCGTAGTTAGAAGACAGACCTACCAGTATTGACACAGAAAGATATCCATAAGTTGGAGAATGACGGTTATATAAAATCATGCCATTTATTCTAAAAAAAAAAAGAAGAAAGCTGTTTTCACAGTATGGGGGGAAATTCCCTAAGAAAGCACCCATACCTATGTTTTATCTCTGAGGGCACAAAGGACTGGAAGCAGGGAGGAAGGACCACCCCTTTCTACTGTAAACTTTCTATCGCTGAATTTGTTAGAATGTGACGTTTCTCAAATTTAACACACAAACATAATCACTAAAGTAAAAGGTATTTTTACACTCAAGTACACATTTTAGTTTCTTGTTTAGGAAACTAAGATGATATTTTTAAACTCTGGGGTTTTTAAGGTGGAGTATTATTCAATGCTAAATTCTCAGGATTTAGAAGAGACAATAGCTGACACTCAGTTAATATCTTCTGAATGAATAAACTGCTGTACAATTAAAAAATAGTTGCTTAGAGGGAATAAAGTATCTAATAGCTGCTTCACAAACTCACAAAGGAAAAATATATTAACTTGCAGAAGGTATCTTAACAGTATGGTTACCAAGTTAAATGATTTAGGATTTTCTTTAAAAGTAAACTTTTAAAAAAGCACACAAACGCTCATCATATAAGCTAAAGTTTAAAAAGGGCTCCTTCTAAGTCAGTTTAATTTGCAACCTGGAGTCTGGCACATGCCTGGTAATAAATAATACCAGCAATAAAAAACTATGTGAAAAACTTGGAAGGAAAACACAGATCCTCTAACAAAAGGAAATCAATAATGGCCAATAACCTTAATTTTGATCTATTTAAAAGTGCTTATTTGAGGAGGTAATTAGCTTTTAGCTTAGACTGAGACTACCTTCATCTAAAGACCAAGAGCACTGACAAACAGCCTTTTCATCTTTAGATCCTAAAAGACTGCCCCAAAGATGGAAGGATCTTATGACTGTTCATGCTGTTGGAAGGTGAGGTACCTAGAAAAATGAAAGACAACCAGAGTTTCAAGCCTAAGGCGGGGAAAAAAAGCCTTGAATAGGTTCAAATTTAAGTTCAACACCCCCTTCTCTTTTTTTAAGGGAGATACAGACTATTTAACCAAATGTTAATTCATCAGAAAGGATTATCTATGTAAAGAATGGCCACGTGGAGCTCAGCTTCCCTTGGTTGCAGGTTCCTCCCTAAGGGAAGGCACTCTGAGTACCTGTTTTGGGGCACTTCGACCCAGCAGCCTACTTAATTCTAA
The DNA here is from genome assembly GCF_902729225.1 of Pteropus medius. Classification (NCBI taxonomy): domain Eukaryota; kingdom Metazoa; phylum Chordata; class Mammalia; order Chiroptera; family Pteropodidae; genus Pteropus; species Pteropus medius. The sequence continues at coordinate 15,389,906 of NW_024352785.1, read as the reverse complement.
AAACTCACATACTGCGTGTATTTTTTTTTTTCTTAAGCACTATTCTTAATTCTAAAACTTCCTTTGAGAGGGTGATTTTATCCTCCCTATGAAAACACAAATTAATGTAACCGGTGTTTAGCAAGTGAGTGAATTAGAAGTGAATAAAATAACAATCCTTTCAGACTACCCTAATGAAATCTTCTCCAAAGCCCACCTGTTCTTTAACAACTGGAAATAAATTCTTCCAAGCTCTACCCAGCTGGATGCATTTCTCTCTCTGGCAATGACTGTCTACAGAAAGATGTCTAAATTCTTTGGGAAATCAGTCACCTACGGTTTACTAACTAAACTTGCTATCCAAAGATCCCAGGCCTTGGTCACCGCCCCCGCCGCCCACGCCTTCGCTAAGAGTAGGGGCCAGGTTTTTCATTTCTCAGTGATTCCAGTACTCATTAACTACCTGATTTCATCATTCCACGGCACAGCAGAACTAGAAAACATTGGAAACGACCTAAAGGCAACATATGTGTTCACTTTGGCTAATAAGTAGCGACAAATGGTTTTCTTAAATTAGCATATTACCCATCTGAAAGAATCCTACAGAATTTAGAAGCCGACATCAACCCGCCCCGAAGCCACTACTGTCTGGGCATTAGATGTGCCAGAAACCAGCGCAGCCCGGGCTGCCGACGGCGGGAGAAGGGCGAGCCCCGCGACCAGGGACTTGACCCCCGTCGCTCCTGCCCGCCCTCCCCCCCCCCACACCCCAAGACCCGGAGCGAGGCAGGGAGAGAAAAGGGAATGAATCGGGGGATCCTGGGCGTCTGCAGCCGCCGCGCCCAGGAGGGGTGCACGTTTCCTTGACGACCGCGCCGGGGCGCAGCCCTTCCTCCGAGACGGGGGAGGGGAAGGAGCGGAGGGACCCCCTGCGCCGGGCACCGGCGGCCGGGGACACCTCCGGGGCTCAGTGGCCGCGGGCCCGGCTCCCGGGGTCCTGTCCGGCCGCGGACCGCGCCTACCGTGTATCCCCGCTCCAGGTCACTCTCCTCGTAGCGAAAGGACGGGATGTAGACCTCCATGGCCGCGCCAGCCCGCGGCGGAGGGCGAGCGGGGGGGCGGGCTCGCAGCCGCGGTCGCCGCTCCGCCCCCGGCCGGCCGCCCCGCCTCCCTGCCCTGCGCCCCAAGGCTGCGTGGCCGCGGCCCGGGTCCGGCTCTGCGCGGGCCGGGGCGCGGGAGCAGAGGGCGCGGGAGCAGAGGGCGCGGGGCTCCCGGCGCTTGGGCTCCAGGCCTAAAGGCGGCGATCAGCTGGTCCTGGAGGAGGCGGGGCCTGAAACCTGTGAGTCCGCAGAAAAGGGGTGTGCGGGCCCTGGCGCCGAGGACAGGGCCGCACCCGGGCGCTCGCTGCCCTTCGGGCTAGGGCGTGCGTTGGGTTTGCAATTTGCAAGACACCACCCTTAACAGTTTGCTAGACCGCGAGAAATAGAAAAGCCTGGAGCGTTTCCATTTTGTTTCGGTTGGTTGGATTTTCTCGGCTGGCATTAACAGTGAACTCTTCAACTTTTACCAAAACTTTCCTGTTTTTCTTTTCCAGGGTCAGCGTCTGGTTCTGAGTTAGCTGTCGAACCCGAGAATTTTAATATAGAACCCGAAAATCGGTCGGTCACTGAGACAAACGCTCTGGATTCTTGCTCCAATTCTAAAATGCTGCCTCTAAAGTAAAGTGTATAGGGCTTTTTACCTATAAAATAGAAGACGCAAAGATTGAGACAGACAGACGGCTCGGAGCCGGCGGAGGAAGGGCAGTCAGGGCCGAATCTGTCCCTCGGGCCAGGGCCTAATAATCTGAAAGTATCTAAAAGATGCAGTGTTCCACTTGAGAAAACTGGATTATCAAGTTACCTTTGTAAACTGAGTTTCTTCCTTAGGTTAGGGCACAGAGCAGAATAGAAACTTGAAGGTGACTTGGTCACTTAAAAGTGACCTCGGCCAGTGATCTTCTTAGGCTGCAGGCAAACAGCTGAACCTAACTCAGTTTGCACTTGAGGCCAGGGGGCATTTCAATTTAGCAAACTCTGAAGTTTCTGACGAGACCTTAAATCATGGAAAAGAGAAATCATCAGGCCCTTTGTTTTAAGAAACTACCTGATGTGGACCCTGCAAAGTCTCCTCCTTCTCCATTAGCCTCATCTGAAGACCCATCCTCCTCACCCACACACTTGCAGTTTCAGCATGTGTCTGCCTCTCAGAACTCCATGCCTCAGCATAAACTGTGCCCTGTGACTCACTTCCTTTCCTCTTTTCTTCTGCTGGCCACCACCTCCTGGTGTAAGCGGACAGCTCTATGGACTCCATGCTGAGTTCAGAGCCCAGCTTGTAGGTTCCCCTAAGCCTGCGGTGACTATAGCACTGTAATGTGTGACTGATTTATCTGCCCTAGGTTTTAAGGCAAGTACCTTTTAAAAAAACATGTTATCTCCTTTGGCATATAGCCTGGCACATTTTTCTTGAAAACTGTATATTAGCATTTGAATACACGTCTCTACAAAACCAGTGGAAGGCTCAGGTACTGTTCTATGGCTGGATGCTATTACATACCATGTCTCATATAAGCTTCATAAGAAGCCCATGAGGAAGTGTTATGTGCAATAGGACTTTAAAGGACTGAGGAGTGTTTCCTTTTTTTTACTTTTAAAATAATAGTGGCTGCTCATGGCAGAAGACTCCAAAATAATATCAAGATTGGTTATTAAAGTCTGAGTGGGTAATGTAACCTGAGATTATGTAATCATAGAATTCCTGAGCTACAGCTTGCTGGTCAAGCTTTTAATATGCTTTCTATACCATCCTTCCACAACAGCCTGCTAGTATATTTTGTCTGTCATTGTTCACCTATTTACCCAATGGATTTGAGAGGCAGAAATATGTGGGTCCATGAAGATCAGTCCATTTGGACAGATGGTCCGAATGAATCCTATTTGCTGTATTTTACTTATAGCTGTGTATAATTTAATTTTGCCTTGCTGAAAATGTACACAGGCTCTTAATATATGAGTGTGTTCTTGAGGGACTATCGGCTCAGTCATAAGTGGTATTGTTATCATTTCAATTATTACAGATGGCATAATTGAGGCTCAGAAAGAATAACTATGAAATTACTAGCTAATAATTAGATGAGCTAAATTTCTAACAGGGTTCTGTGAGTAACCACTAAGAAGGGGAGAAAAGAATAGCACTTAAGAAAAAGTGGTGAATGTATTAGCCCATCATTCCTATAAACCTTTTAGTCTGACTCTACAATCTGTGACAGGCCAGCTAAATATCTCCTCAAAACATTAATAAAAATACATGGCAAATACAGATGTAAGATATTGAACGTTAGAATCTGTTAACAAGCGAAAACTTAACATAAGCAAAATAATAAAATTTTGCTGGAATCTGGGTATAAAATCCTTACACTAAAAATACCACATTTACCTAGTATTGTGTTGAAATATATTTAAGCAAATTTAATAATAAACTGCTTTAAATATAAACATATTAGAAATTTTGACCAAAATCTATATAGAATATATTACACATTCAACATTCAATTATAGGGCTAACACATCATGACCAAATAAGATTTATTCCAAGAACGTAAAGATGATTAAACGTTAGGAATCCGCTGACGTATTTCTCAACACCATCAGATTAGAAAATAAATGAGTATACCCATAGATCCTGAAAAACATTAATAAATCAGCATACTTCTTCCTAATTATTTTTAACAGGCTAGAAATAGTAAGAAACATCTTTAATTTGATAAAGGGTTACTACCATAACCCCACAGCAAATATCTTATTCAATATCATAAGAGGAAGCATCATCGTAGTGTCAATACTTTCATAACTTTCGTTTGACATTTCGCTGGCAGCCCTAGCCAATGCATCAGACAGATAAAAGAAATAGATAACAGATATTGGATAGGAAGATAGTTATTCTTAGATGAAATAATCTACATGGAACAGAATCAAAAAGCATAACTAGTTAAGAGTTTCACAGGTGCTAGACATTAAATCGACATATACAAATCAATAGATTTTGTATACAATAGCTTTCTTATACACCAATATTAACCAATTAGAAAATAACATAGGGAAAAACAAAAGATTTCAGTAATAACAGCATTAAAAAAAATGTCTAAGGGTAAATGTAACAGTAAATGTGTAAGACCCATCTGAAGAAAACTAAAAATAAACCTCAAACTTATTAAAGGACATAAAAGATCTGAAAATAATTATATCGTGTTCCTGAATGGGAAGAATCAATGTTGTAAAGATGTAAGGTTTCACCAAAATGACTATAAAGTTAATACAATCAAAGCTCCAACAAGCTAAGAAAAGTGATAAGCTGGTTCTAAAATTATTTGAAAAATGACTAGCCAGGACAAGTATGAACAAGAAGAAAAATGAACGAGGGGATGTTAATCTGTAGAACATCAAGACATACTAAAAGGCATAGTAATTACAATTTGCATGATCCTGGAGCAAAATTAGACTGATCAAGGGAAGCAAATAGTCCAGAGCTAGATCTCTGGATATATGGGAACATGGTATGAAATAACAATCGTATTTCAAACCCATGAGGGTAAAAAATTAAGCTATTCAATAAATCATGTTTAAATAGTTTTAATAATGCTTAAATAGGAAAGTTTTAATAAATGTTAAAAATAATTTAAATAAATGGTGTAATAAGTACTTTACAGATAATTGGCTATCCATCTGGGAGAAAAATAAAATAGGTTTTTATAATGAATTCCTTATATAGTAAAAAGCTCAATGAGGAAACAAAGCTGTAAAACCTTAAGGCAGGCAAAGTCTTATTACAATATACAAAGTGTCAAAGACATTAAGGGAAAGATTTTTAGATAAGAATTTTAAATTAGTATAAACCAAAGACCATAAGTTTAAAAATAATAAACTGAGAGTAGTGTATAACAAAGGATTAATATATGTTTGATATGTAAAGAATAACTATACTTTTTTAATGGCACAATAGGAAATAGACACAGTGCGAACAGGCAATTTCCAGAAGAATTCAAATGGACCAAAACAAAACCTGCATTATCTATTATTACCACATAACAAATTACCTCCAACATTTAGCTGCTTTATTATCCTTCACAGTATCTGTGGGTCAGAAATCTGGGAGCAGGTTAGGTTGCAGTCAAGATGTCCACCAAGGCTACCGTCATCTCAAGACTCAACTGGGCTGCAGGATCCACACAAGGTGGTTCACTCACATGTCTGGCAAGTTGGTGTTGGGTATTGGCAGGAGGCCTTAGTTCCTAGCCACTCTGACCCCTCCATAGGGCTGCTTGAATGTCCTAAAGACATCAGTGGCTGGCTTCCCCCAAAGCAAGAAATCTAAGCTCAGGGAAGAGGCCACAATGACTTTTTCATCACCTACTTTCAGAAATCATACTTCATCATTTCTGCAATATTCTACTGGTTACAAAGATCAGCCCTATTCAGTATGGCTTAAGTCTCAGGAGGCAATAATTAATTGGGGCCATCGTGGAGGCCAGCTACCATATAATCATGATTAGAGACGCTCAAATCCAGTAGTAATCAAAGAAATGAAAAATTAAAATGAGATAATTTTTCAACTTTTAGAATAGCGAAAGTTTCAAAGATTATTCCAGTGTTGGCAAAGATGTAAGGAAATGGATACTATTGGTAAGATGGTAAACTAGGACAGCCTTTTTAAATGACAAATAGGAAGTAGCTTTAAAGGTGCATATTGAGTCCAGAAATTTCAGTTCTAGAAATAGTTCCATATGTGCAGGGCAGGAAAGGTATGCACAAGAATACTACATTGTTTATGATGGCAAAAATTTTGAAACAAATTTTATCATATTATGGATAAAAATATTGGTGTATCTACACTATGAATACTATGTTGCAGTTAAAACCGATGTAGAGATATCTGGGCAGCAAATTGAACATAACTAATTTCACTCCTTCCAGACCCAGTAAAACTACAAGGAATTTTCCCTTTTCTAAAAAAAAACCCATAAAGATAGGAAAAAAACAGAAGAAAAAAGGACAGCAACAATATTTTTTAAGAAGAAAGCAGATGGATAAGAAGTAACTGTTTTAGCAAACAAGAAAAAGCCAAATTTAAGCCAGCAGTGGGAAAGCTGAAAATCAACCTGCTTTACACAGTACAATACTCAAAAGGCTCAGAGACGCGGAACAGCACGTACCTCTAAATTGGAGGTGGTTGGCTAAAATAACGAGGAGTAGGGAAAAGCTGAGAATCAGGAAGACCCCTTAATCCCCTCCTCCACCTCCATACGAAAGTGGAGGACCTTTCTTTGAGAGAGGGTAGAAGAGTCTTTGCATTGAAAATACACTGACCTAGCTCAGGGTATGGAAGAGTCTGGGGATAAGTGCCATATACATGTTGAATGATGAATGCTGAAACCTTATGGAGGCTAGCAGCTACAACTTTACCATCCAGGAAGGACACAGGAGAAGTATCCTCTGGGAAATCTGACCAGCTCAAGAGGAAAAATCTAGAGATACCAACATTGGAAATTCCCTACAAACAGCCCAATGAGATCGCTCTTCAATGACACTCAAATTCAACTGGCCCAGGACTACACTCAGAGCTTCCAATCAGTTTTTGGTCTCCGCTGCTAATCATGATGAGACATTCAAGGATTAACAGATAACTGAGGAAAGCATCTAACATAGAAGAAAGAAAAATAGAAAAATAGAAAAATAATTTTGAGGAAACAGAAACAGGGAGGAAAAAAACTAAAAACTATCAAATGTAAACTATTGCTTATAGCCTCAGAGAGATACAGGAAGACACTGCATCTATGAAACAAGAACAGGAAACTACTGAAATATGGGAACAATCAGAAAACATAAACCTACATTCAGAAAGTAGAACAAAATGACAGAGATGGAAAATAGTAAAGAAAAACAACAGCACCAGTTCAAGACATTCAATATCTAAAAAATGGGTCTTCTAGAATGACAAGACAGAGAATACAGAAGGGAGGAAATCATGAGTGAAACGACTGAAGAAAATTTCCAGAACTGAATGTCATGTTTCCAGATTAAAAGCACCCAGATGATGAAAACAGACATAAACTATAGCAAATCTCTGTGAGATTTCAGAACACGAGGGATAAAAGAAGATCCTATAGACTGAGGATGAGAGTGGGGACAGACGGCTCATATACAAAAGATCAGAAAATAGGTTGGTTTGGGAATTCTCATCAGCGACATAAAGCTAGAAGACAATGGAGGGATGTTTTCAAAATTCTAGAGAAAAGGATTTTCAACATATTTTTTTACATATCCATTTTCAGGAACCTACTCTCTATATCCACCAAAATGAGAAAATAAATCAAGAAAGAGGAAAACATGAGGTATAGACAATAGAAGATATATCTAGTAGAGAAGCAAAGAGAATTTTCGGGATCACCACTGTGTACCAGGCATAACAAGGTAACCGGTCCAGACTCCAGCAACCTGACGCATGAGGCAGACATTCTGAGAGCTGTTTTCACAATGCTTTCTGCCATGTCCTTTTTTTTTTTTTTTTAAACCTAAGAAACTACTGGAGAATATACTACACCAGTGCACGAGAATAAACCAAGAAAGAGCAAAGACTGAGACCCAGGATATAAGGAATAAATCCCAATAGAAAGGGAAAGGCAGTTCCAAGTTGAGAGCAAGGGAAATCCAAGGACAAGGCTACCGCAGGCTCAGAGAGCACCAGTCCAGAGAAAATAGAAGTCCCAAAAGAGAGGGCTCTAAGGAAACAGTTGGGATGGCTAGATTACCTGATGTGAGTGGTCTTGGGGGAAAATGTACTAAGAGATTATAGGAAGACATGGGGAAAATTAGCAATAGATTTTGTTAAAAAGCACCGACCAAACGAAAAAAAAACAAGGCATGTTTTACCTCAGAAAAAAATGGGAAAGGTCGTCGAAAACAAGGAAAGTCTGAAAAGCTGTCATAACCGAGAGGAGCAGGAGACATGACTAAATGTAATCTGGTATATTAGATGGAATCTTGGAAAAAGAAAAAGAACATTAGGTAAAAACTAAGGAAATTTGAATAAGCTAAGGACTCCAGTAATAATAATGTATCAATACTGGTTCATTAATTATAATAAATGTGCTATGCTAATGTAAGATGTTAATAAAGGAAATTAGGTGTAGAGTATGTAGGAACTGTGTGTGTAGTATCTTCACGTTTTTTCTGTAAATCTAATATTGTTCTAAGAATAAAGTTTATTTTTTAAAAAAGGAAGGTAATCTTGATTACGTATACAATTTTCAGCGGTGAACATTTGTGTAGGCATAAGGATCAAATATTGAATACTGATTCAACCAAAAATTATAACTTCATTGGAAGTGGGGGCATGAGTTTGTGAAGCAGACAGACGGCAGTGCAAGAGAACTAAACTCTCATTTACCATGAAAACTTAAGTAGATAATGTCTAAAACTGATGATTCAAAGATAGCAGTATATGAATTTTTATTTAGAAATGTGAAGGGATATAAATGGCAGAAGAAATAGCTAAGAGTAGAAAGAGATCATCTCTGTGTTAAAGGACTGGGGAAAACGGGAACAGGGGAGGCACAGAGCCACTGTTTTGCTATTTAGCCTTTTTGATGATAGTTTAGTTTTAAACTATGTCCATGTATTAATTTGATGAAATAAACATTAATTTAACAATCAGAAGACTGAAGTTGATTTACTTATTGACATGCAAAACGCTGTCAACACGTTGACAAATCAAAAGGTAAATTCGGAGAATCCACAGAAAAATCCTAATTACACTACTAAAGAGCCCTAGACAGTTGTTTGCCATATTTTTTTAAAAAGTGCCAGTATACTAAAAATTCATGTTTTCTGAAACTGAAGTTTCCCCTTTTAACCGCTTTTTTTCCTCTCCCATTCCCTCATTACCAGAAAATCTATTCTTTCACCCCATCACATCTACATTCCCCCAATTGTGCCTGTCCCCTCTCGTGCCTTTATCTTGCTTTAGTCTTTTAAATTGTTTCAAAATCCCTTCCTCCTAAGGAGCGAGGGGGAAGGGGGAAAATAAAAAAATAAAAAGTAAATAAAATTATGTATATATAGTATAAAAAATTAATAAACTGGCATTAAAAAAAAAATTCCTTCTTCCTAGACTTTGTCTCACACCCAACAATCCCTAATCCTGAATGAATCTGGAAATCTGTTTTAGGTTCTGCTTTCACGTGGCTGAAGAAATGGATACTTTCCTTGGTTGGCTTATTATAAATTCATAATATCCAAATGTATTTGAAAGTCAGTTCTCGTCAATAGCCCTCTTACTCTTACTCATCTCTGTTCGTTTTCCAAACCTGTACCATTCTTTTTTTGGCTTCCTATCTTCTTAGGTTTTCCTGCTGACGTCACTGCGTGATGATGGCTTAACTTCCTATTTCACCAAGAAAACAAAACCATTCAGGCTTTATTTCCAAATATACCCATCATTCCCTTCCTTTCGATTCAGAAGAAGAAAATATCTCAACTCCTTTCAGGAGCTTTTTCCATCTACCTGACTTCTTCATCCCCATTCTTCCCTTAGACATTAGGGTTAACCAGGATTTTGTCCTCAGCAAGCTGATCTCATTCTATTTGTTCTCTGAGGATGCCATCATTAATAATTAAGATTTTTAAGGACTACAGAATGTTTGCATTTCGAAGTTGATGATGCAATATCTAGTCCTGACTTCCGTTTTCATACATTTCCATGTTGGGTGTCCAAAGGTACCTCAAGAACAACATGTCCCTAAGAATATCTTTCCCCAAACCTACACCTCCTATGTATTATCTTAGTTTATCAAAGCAGCAATATCATTATCAAATAAATCATCAAAGCCAGAAATCTGGGCATCATCCTAGACATCCCTGTCCTTCCCTGAAACCCAAATCATTGCTTTAGTGCCTGACACATAGTAGAGACTGAACAAATATTTATTGAATAAATAAAATTCACCCATTTTTATTTCCATTTCCCTAGACTCTCTCCTTTCCTATTTCCACTGCAGTGGTCAGGCCCTTACTCTCACTTTCCTGGGTGATTGCCATTCCATCAGTTGTCGTGCTTTTTGTTCTCCATGTTTTTTCTTCACTGAATTCTATTTCCCTTAGTTCACAACATATTCAAGATTCTTACATGTTTGTGTATGAAATAAACTTCTTTCTCTAAGCAATTGCCACATTTCTATCTCACCCTTCTTTCCTTTGTCCCAGGTGTCTTTAAAGGTCTCTAGCTCATTTCCTGACAAGACTCATTTAACTAGAGTATTTTGCAGTGGGGGTAGTTCTAAACCATTGTTGGATGAATAGAAACTGATTTTGACTGCAAGCTTTCTTCTCCACCTATGACCCTCAGCCCCAGGGCTCCAAGAGCAGACCTCAGGGGCAAACTGTTCTGAGAGGGATCCCTTCTGGTAAGCCCATTTAGACCTTCGTCAAGCATACACTCAGTTTTGAAGAGACTGGTGAAATAAATTGCAAGTACTTTGGTTGGAATATTAAGTATTCAGTAAATACTTACTGGATACATAATAGCTAATATTTATTAAGCACTTGCTATGGATGAGAAATTCACATCGATTATCTTAAGCTCCCTAAGGAGCACCGGTACTGTTTCATAGATAAGGAAACTGAATTTTAGAGAAATATAACTTGCTCAGAATCAATGATGTAGATTCCTGAGCCAGGTTCAAACCGGCAAGCTAGATGTATAACTATATTCTTAATCAGTCCATTACATTTTCTTGGCTATACCATACTAGATTCTACAAGAAATAACAAGGAATAACATTCCTCAAGAAGCATACAGACTAGTTAAGGCAGTTAACACGACAACTATAATTTAAGATTGACATTGATAAGTACAATCTGAAAAGTGCAAAGCGTTACTAGAGTTCTTTTGTGAGATCAAGATAGATTCTTGGCCTCTGTCTAGTTAGAAGACTATAGAGGATACATAGAAGGTGTGGACTTAAAAGATGGACAGGATTTAAACAATTGCTGGTAAAGGGGAAAAGGTAACTCAGACTAGGTAACAACAGCATTGAGCCAGGAAGGCATACAGCATGTTCACGAGATAGGGACATCATTTGATTAAAGCAAAAGGTGGGTGAAGGAAACGGGGTAAGACAGGAACAGTAGTCGGAGACAAGATTCTGGATAATTTGGACTTTCTCTGTAGTCTACAGGTATCTAGTGAAGATTCAAGTTATAGTACTGTGAAGAGTTCTTCAAGAAGATCATTTTAGCAGCAGGTTGTAGAACTGGTAGAGTAGGGAGACTGAAAGAACGTGTATTTCACAGGAGACTTAAGATAGTTCTGGTACATGGTCAAAAGATCTTGGCCCTGGGAGAGAAACAGTAGAAATGAGAAGGGAATAGATTTTAGGGAGATTTCAGAAACAGAATTGACTCAGGTCGATCTTCGCAAAATAATGATGTCTATGCAACATAACTGAAAGTATTTTGCTTTACGTCTTAGTTATTAGGGGCCGGGAAACATTTTCAACTGAAATTTAGAAACTAAGTTTGGTTGACAAGCCTACTGTCATTACATACATTCAAATGTGTGTATGTAAATGCACACATTTACATACACATACAAATCCACACACACTTATACACGTATATAATGAAAATATTTGAAGTAAAGATCTAGGAAATAAAATAAATAAAGGTTAAAATCAAGATAACTTGAGACTTGACTATGGAAGCAATAAAAAGGCAATTTATTATTTAGTTATGTTATATTTTGTCTGATTTTAAACAGTTACATATGTATAAATTTAAAATAGAGCCACTTTTTTCTCAAAGTACTCACTTAAAGCAGTTTATCCCATTAACTGGCCTAATAAAAAAGTAATTTTCTGTGTATTAACAAGTGGGCAGCTTCACTTTAATTGGTTTTAATTACAAAGTTTCCATTTTACTCAATTAAGAAAAATACTTAAAATCATTTAATCCTTAAGAGAATTTCTAAGTTATGTGACGAGAAAGGAAGATGAGCATTTTTAGTATCTTCATCTGCATTAAAAGATTAGACAGCAAGCCACAACTTTCCTGTTTTGTACGATCTTCTATTCTTAGCCACTTCTGAAGGAACAATTTGAAGAAATAAATTCTTTGTATCCCAAAGGACTTCCTAGAATTCTTTGTTAATGATTAAAACAGGAATCTTGAAAAGCTTACCAATACCTTTTCAAGGAAGAATGTTTATAGTTAACACAGATTTAAGAGGTAAAATCAACTCTATCATAATTGGATCTGCTTATTTGTAAAATAAGGAGGCTGTACTAGACAGACTCTAAGTTTCCTTCTGATAATACATCGCTACAACTTATTCATAGTAGATATTGAGTACTATTTGCAAAGCACTATGCTACCAAGTCTTGCACCTAAACTGTATCTGCCCTCAAGAGCAACATTTACTAGTCCTTTTTATTTAGCTTCAAATTCTCCCCTCAATTTGGGATAGTAAATAACAAACTAGCTGTTGGACTTACTCTCTATTTCCATTTCCATAGGCACTGTCTAAACCTGCACTGCCCAGTATCATAGACACTAGCCACATATGACACCTGACACTTAAATGGTGGCTAATCTGAATAGAGACGTGATAAAACTGTAAAATATACACTGGATATCAAAAACAATACAAAAAAACAGATGTAAAGTATCAATAATTTTTAATATATTGGATTACATGTTAAAATATTTTGGAGCTACTTGGTTAAATATTAATTTTACCTTTTTTTTTTACTCTTTAAAATTTGGCTATAGAAAATTAAAATTACACGTGGCTCGCATTGTATTTCTATTGATCTAAACCCGACAGACTTCATCCACAGATTACCATGACTTCTCTCCATGGCCCTGATTACACAGAGTAATAAATAATTATTCACATCACTCTTGTTATAATTCCCTTCGACTGCTAGTCCTGTGTCTGGCCAACTATCTACTTCCTGATTATTTGAAACCATAGCCTTCTATTCTTCACTGTGAGGGTTAGGAATGATATTTGATTCTAGATTTTGGATAAGGAAGGAGATTATGATTCCATTCAAAATCTTTTTTTCAATACTTTGAAACAGTGACTACATGTCACACAGAGTGAGCATAACACACACATTTCCTGAATACTAAATCGGATAAGGAAATGCCTCCCAAGTTCTCAGTGACCAAACTTTTCACAGGTTTATCTTTCCTTCTCACTACCAGTGACCTCTCTTCTTTCAGAATAGGATGATGTTTACTCAGCCTATCAGTAGTTACTGTTACTGAATTTTGGCTGTCTCCTTGACTCTTATTAATTACATGAATGCCCATGCAGCCACAATACGAAAAGTGAAGTAGCCATTTAGTCTTATTTAAGACAGAAAAATTGAAGTCTTTATATAAAATTCCCTTTAACACCAAGAAGCATTTTTTAAAGGAATATAATCTTCTCTACTCATCTGATTTCCTTTAAGAAACCTAATTGAAGAGGTTTATTTATTTTATAATTAAAAACCATTTATGAAACAATCTGTACAAGGAACTTATAAAGCTTTCCTAGATCTGCTCAATAAAATAAAAATGTTTAAATAGCAATACTGAAACAGGGTATTTTGAGGTCAGTATATATATATATGTATAAAAAAAGCTAAATCGTTGAAAATAGCTCATCGAAAAATACAATCAAGTAAACTTATTCTTTTGTTTTAGAAATACTTGTACACATATGTTTTGGAACCTTGTTTTACTTTATTAATAGAAGGTGAATTTGATTTTCTAATAGAATAATATTTAAAGTTTGGTATTTTAAACAAAATATTTTAAAGTAGAAAGGCACTTCAGAAATCAGTTTTGTACTCATTTTATGGATGAGATTTAAGCGATATTCCCAAAGTCACACACCTACTAAGTGACAGAAGACTGAACACATGTATGTTGACCCCAAGTTCAGCTTATTCCAGCATTATGCTGCCTTAACCCTTCTTTAACTTTTATCTGGTTAAAGAAAAAAGAAATATTTAAATTCAGATCTATATAACTAAAAAATTATATTATCAGGACTGTTAATGTCCTTGTTCTATTTATTTGCAGCAAAGGTATTTTAGTAATATGAATAGGAGCTGTGAAGATTGATGGGTAGAGATGGGCAGATGTTGAAGAAATTAAATCCTGTTAAAATGTTGGCAGGTATCAGAGGCTCATATAACTTACTTGAAACTTCCAACAGATTCCTTTTTGTAAAGGCTGATAAGAAGAATGAAGTCTGGAATGGAGTCTGGGTCTGTTACTCTCTTCAGCTTGATCAAGACTGAACATATTTATTATTTTATTTGGAGGTACTGAATCGTATATGTAAATTGTATCTTTGGAGGTAATATAACTATGGATATATTAGGACATTATTGTAGTGAAACTATTCCCAGTAAGCCTATATTTTGCTCAATATTGATGGGTAAACTGGATAGCATCCGATATATATTATCACAAATTACTCATTTCTCAAAAGTTTCCAAGTTATCTTTAAGAGAAGCTACAATAGAAGACTATACCATTTCTGCTTCAATTTTTTCTTCTTAAGAGAGAAAACTTTATTTTGTATCTTCAAGGATTTTTTTCTGTACAATTCAAGTCTTTATTATTAACCTATTCTGTGCCAGGTACTCTTCTGGGTTCTAGGAGTACAAATATGAATAATACCTGCAGTAGGCTTAAAAGTTCAACTAAAATAAGTGGTAGAAGCAAACATTCTGAGGATACTGTGATATATTAATTATATCCAGTAAGCTGCTAGAGAGGACTGTTACACATACCATATCTTACTCCTCTGAGATTTAGTTGTTAAGCTTGACAAGTGGGATATCTTTAAGAGTAGTTTTTTAAAAATGAAAATAAATCTAATGCCAGTCACAACATAAACATTCACCAGTATGAAGGATTAGATAATAGCATTTAAACAAGATATAGAATAGGTAAGAAGGCTGCCAAAGACAAATTTAATTTTACTTCAGATTTGCTTTGTGTCACCCTTGGCTATTGAATCATGGGATATTTTAGCATGGTACTGTCCTTTGACAATCATGAGTGCAGATGACCTATTTTCAGTTTAAAATGAAAACAAAGAATAAATTAAATATATGCAAAGTCTTGGAATTTGAAGGTAATAGATGAGTAAAATTCATAAGACTTGTAACAGAAACACATAAATACATTTTTCCTAATTCTTAAATTGGACACTTACAATAGGAATGAATTTTCTTAAAAAGTATATCAGAGACAATAATACTCTCCTTTACTCGAGATGAGATCATTCCCCAGAGCTGAATCAAGAGATAAATGTTCTTTGGTTTGTGGTGATCTCATAAGAAAACTTAAGCTTCATTTAGTCATTTAATGATGAAAGAGTTCAGCTTTTTGTCAGTTAAAAAAATTAATGTATCATAGCATCATCTATATACGTCTAGAAGGAAAAGTTTCTATTAAAAATGCTTTTAAAAGATCTCTAATATGTTTACATACCCAAATAATTTATTACTGATACTTCATAAGGAATATCGTTTTATTACTGTAATCACAAAATCATAATTTCTGTACAGGAATGTATAAGTGAACATTAATCAATGCATTGATAATTCACTTCATAAAGAGGGTGAATACACTACAGAACATATTGTAAAGAAAAAAATATTGTAAAATTTTCTGGCCTTGCAGTGCACTTTTTAGTGCAAATATTTAAGACACAATAGTGTTCAATTCAGCAAAGTATTGCAGAATGTCATGCCACAGTCCACTTAATTCAAAGAGGGTCAGGACATGCAGCTTGTAATAAAATGACAGAGGATATATATATATATATATATATATATATATATGTATACACACATACACACATATATACATATATATATATATATATAACCACATGTGTGGGTAAATCATAAAATATATAATGATTTATTTAGATGGTTTTAAATGATTTCACTGTGGAATTTAGCGTAACTGGAAGAAACATCCAAGATCTTAACAGGAGTGATCTTCTTGCTAGGCAATGGCTTTGGCTTCAGGTAGGAACGCCTCCCAGTATTTTATCAGCTGTGAATAACAAAAATAAAACACATTCTCATTACCTCTGTGTCATTTATAATCATATATTCTGTAAAGCACTAAAAACACTATACAAATAGTTAATGGCTACTAACACTAAAGTCTGGTTCTTAAAGGAATTATTTTAATTTCTTTATCAGAAGTGTGTCAATATAATTATAAATCATATATAAATTATTTAAAAGATCAATTATTTCTTGATTAATTTGTTGATATAAACAATATAATTTAAAAAATACCCTAAAACTTAAGAATTTTTTGATTTGTGCAAAATTCCATATAAAGATTGTTAGTGTAAATTAGATTACCTTAATAATAAAACTGCAATGAGCTTTACCAATATAAAGTGATAACATCTCCTAATTGAGAGGATATTCATATTTTATGTTATTGCTAGCCAAAAGAATGAGAAAAAAAAGGAGAAAGAAAAGTAAATATTGGGCAAGAAAGGGAAAAGAGACTGGAAAGAATTATCTGCCAGTCTTTCTTGGATAGTTCGGAGAACAGACTGAAGTATAAACTAAAGTTAAGTTTAAAACAATTCCTTTAAAAGCAAGCTTATATAACATTATATTTTTAAAATCAGATTTTATCAACTAAGTATTTAAAATAAAAATTAAATATAATTTGAAGATATAATGTCATCACCTAATTCAAAAAATGATACAGGCAAGTTTCTAATCCACATAACTGGAGAAAAAATCTTTCTATCAAGACATTAAATAATTTGATCTATTACTCAAATTTATATTGAAGTACACAGGAAAAAAAACTCTACTATCTTGTTATAGACTTTGATTTAATATACATGAAAACCACTGTCTTCTCCAGTTAAGGAAACAAATGCCACTACTTGTGGCATACAATCACCATCAGCCCCACATAAAACAAAAATCAAAACAATATTTTAAAAAACCTTAAAAAAAGTTTTAGTTTAATTTTTTTATTAAATTAAATTTATTGAGGTGACATTGGCTAATAAATTTATAGGTTCAATTCTATAATACATTACCTGTATACTTCATATTGTGTGTTCACTATTCAAAGTCAAATCTCCTTCCATCACCATGTATTTGACCCCCTTTTCTCTTTTCTACCTACCCTCTCATCTCTTCCCTCTGGTAACCACCAAACTGTTGTCTGAGTCTATGGGTTTTTGTTTGTCTTGTCTATTTGTTGCTTTTAGATTTATAATACAGAGTGGAATATTACTCAGCCATAAGAAAAGATAAAATAAGCCCATTTGCGACAATATGGATGGGTCTTGAGAATATCATGCTAAGTTGTCTTTTATAGGAGAAGAACTTACTATAAGAATTTACTCAAACAGGTATGATTAATAAAGCAATAAAATTTGGAAGATAGGAAAGGGAAAAAGTTGCCTTTTTCTCTAGCCTAACAACGAGAAATGTATCTCTCTCCTAGTATTTAGAAAGATTAGAAGCAAAAAAGACCTGAGAGTTCTCAATTACTTTAACTACCATTTTTTTCCTTTGCTGTTACTTGCTTTCTCTACTTCACTTCTTATTGCCCCTTAAATTTAAAAGCTCATTTCACTCATTATTGTCTTTAGTAGTCTGCCATGACAAAGTAACTGCTTGAGCTAAAGCCAACTCTTGTCTTTCAAATGAAAAAAGCATACCAAAAATAAATTCTGGAAGAAGTTTGTAAGTTATAAATTATAAAAAAAACTTAGCTTACCTGCTGCTGTGTTTGTACTAATGATTCTAAGTACTTGATAATAACGGTTTTAAAATCTTTCACTCGTTCTTTCTGTTAAAGTACAATATATGAAAAAAAGTCCATTAATTCAAAACTAAATTTGATTTTACCACAAAATCGCAGCAAAATGTGACCACATTGTTATGTGTAAAATTATTATACTTGCCTCAAATCTTCCTACTTCTTTTCGAATTGTTTTAGAGATTTGTTCAAAATCTCTTTCGCCTTGTTGCACTTTTGCCTCCCACTAATAAAAACAAACAAAAATGCACACATTTTTTATTCCTTTCTGGAAAAAATTACAGAACTAACTGTCATGACGACTTATTTAATTTAATGTGATGTCTGAAAACCCTGAGAGCTCCATATTGGCAAAGCCTTACTGAGCATCATTCAAACTTGTATCTAACCTCCCATTAGCAGAGATACATGCCAGCTTAATTTCCATTAATATTTCACTGTCAGATCTACTCAAAATTAGGATATTCTAGTACTTATTGAACTATAATCTCCACTGCTTAATTAACTATGATAGATGAAATGATTTCGAATATAAAATTCACTATCAAATAATTTAGCCGTGTTAGATTGTAATTTTCTCATTTCTTTATTATATCATTCATTACTTTAAAATACATCAGCTATATTCTGCTATGTTCAAGACTATATGTTTCTCACAATTTATATGCCTATGGAAATACTTTAAATTAGGAAAATTCTATGACAAACATTTTAAAAAGTTTTGTAATGGTAAAATGTCCAGATTTAAAAAAAAAATTGTGGAATTATGGTCTACTGAAGACCTATCAGTAAATATTAAACTCAGTACAGAAACAACAAAATGTGACTAGTGACCAATGAAACAGCTAAAATAACTGAAGACTTACGCAATGAAATGATACTTTCCCACTATGTAACCAAAACTGGTACATACTCTTCAAAGAGCAGGTACAATTACTTTTAGTAATATAAAGGTTGTCCTACCTCTTCAATTTCCTTATTGAAGCATGGCAAAGAAAGTGTATAAATTATAATAAACTTATACATATTTACTAAAATACCATATATAATACATATATATGGGGGATAATGTTGCCTGGAGACAGCTAAATGTGAGACAGTTTACCTCTAAAACTATTTTTAGACACAAAATAATTAATTATCTGAAATCAAATTAAGCATCTCAAAAGAAATGTATAATTATTAATTAAATGTAAATGTAAATCTTTTCCTTGCATGCTTCTTTATCCATTCCATAATCATGTGAAAGTAACAAAGTGCTCTGGAGATTTTAATGAAGATCAAAATGTTAAAGTAATTCTAACACAGTTCATAAAATTACGGAAAAATAGCTAGGTGGTGAATGGTTCAGAAACAAATTTATGAAAAATTATGCTTATGTGAATGACTCATGAAAATTTTGTGTAGAGATAAATAAAGCATTTTGTATTAATCACCTCTCTTATTTCATTTTTAGCTTGCTGTATTTTATCTGGTTTGTTAGCAACCATCATTTTTGCCTCAGTTTCACGTTTTTTGAGCAAAGTAATTTGAGCATCTTCCCATTTCTGCCAGCACTTCATTCGATGGTCAAACACACCCTATAAGTGAATGACATGATTATTAAGGGATAGTTAACACTGAAATACTTTCATAACACTAGATGTGCTGTAATACTGAAAACAATAAAACCCAGTATTTAAATTCTATTCTAATATACTGAAATACTGAAAATAAACATGCCAATATCAAAGAAAATTCAGCTCTGAATTTTAAAAAATTATTTAGAAAATCCATTTTACTATAGGGTTTTAAATGTGGCTTACAGTAAGATTTCTAATGGGGTTTTATGTTTTCAAGAAAGATATCTTCAATAGGAAAATGCTAGTGTCATATCTACATTGGAAGTTTTCCTACTAAATAATATCAGAAGTAGATTTAACTGTTGGAAATATGCCAGAAATTGAAAAAAAGAAAATGGTAAAAACCCATAACAGTAAGTAAAGTAAAACTGTGAAAGATTACCAATAGCAAATAAAGGAAAGGCAAAGCAATTAAAAAGGGTAAAACAAAACAAAAAAGATAGTCTTACACAAGACAAAAAGGACAGACGAATATATATATGTCTAGTATGAAGAACTAAATGAAGAAACAGACAAGAAGACCACAACGGAACAAGTCAACCAAGTGCACTAGCTCTTTTCAAGGGCTTTGGCAGGGCAAGAAGAAGTTGAATGGAAGAAAAAAACGAAATATGAACATAAGGGAGTCATTTGAAGTCTCATGAAAAAAACTGATGGGTAGGATGGAAAAACGTAATCCTTTCTCCAGCTTGATGCTGGTAATATATTTCTATTATTTTAGTATTTACTAATTAAACAAATGAAGCGAGCATAAATTAAGTAAACCAGAAAGCACTAAACCAGAGTTACTTTCATTTAGTCCAAAAAAAAGAGCTTTTTGGATCAAGAAACAATAATAATTACATGTCTTCATAGGGACCTGCTAAGGAGGAAAGTATGTAGGCAGTGTACTTTAAAAATGTAGGTTTCAGAACAAAACAAAGTTGGATTCAAATACTAGCTTTGTCACAGTATGATCTTGGGTAAATTCATTTAATTTCTCTAAGCTATAGTTCTCTCAAATATAAAAGGGGGAAAATGAGATATGTATTTGTAGATTAGAAATAAAAAGTATATAATACAGTGACTTAACCTAGTGGATGCTTAATAATTAGCAAGTACTATATATAAATTACTTCTAAATAACATACACATATAAATGTAGTTGATTAACTCAAGATTTTTACTAAAAGTGCAAATAATAACTTAGTAATATGGAAAAAATAATTGGACTGCATTTATATCATATAGCATATTTTTAAAATGTAGGCAAGAACGTTAAAAACTCCAAATCAACCAGAAACCAGAGTACTTTTTCCCAAAGAGTTCTTAAATATTATGCACATATTGTAATATATGTAAATTAATCAGGACAAGAGACATCCTGGGCAAAGTGATAAATCAAAGCACCTTATCTATAGATATTTAAATCCACTTTGCTAGATTCATCGTCAGATATAATTTCTCTTCTCACATTAGTAAATGAATCTTACTGTCCTCTGTGTCTGCTTTCCTTGTATTTTCTTTATATAGAGTTAATTCTTATAGAGTTAAGACTGATTTTTTTCCTGAAATAATCGGACTTTAGTAATCTTACTTTTATCATAGCTCCTACATCTGTACCACAATAAAGATATGATGGTTCTGGAATATTATGAGATCATAAACTGGTCAGGGACCAAGTTTAAATTAGTATACACTAAAAAAGCCTATGTATGACAAGATAACCTACTCTAGTAGAACCAGCCTTTTATAAGAGGGATAGATTTACGCTGATGATTCCCTTTAGACCTATATTCTGCCAATTTATGGTACACATTTGTATGCAAGCTGGTCTAGGTTAGACAAGGCTATAGTTGTGGTGCAGTTTTCCTGGACTACCAAGAAAATAGGATGGTGCAAATTTAATTTAATTAATACATTGTAATTCAGTGACTCTGAAAGTATGCTGCCCAGTATTCTGGAGTCCTGAAAGGATATGAATTTCTTACAGCCAAATAAGGAAGCTTTAAAAATCCTTTGGAACCCATCAAATTTTTTTGTAATTATTTTATATAGTTTTTTCAAATTATTTGGATTCTCTGTAAGAATTCTTAATGAAGAGTTCTAGTACTAAAAACGTTAGAGATTATTACCCTTAATCCCTGATAGTGGCTCACAGACGGCCAATGCATGAGAATACACGCAATGAGTTTCCCAGATATAAGGCCTAGTCAGTATTTTTAATGGGTAAAATTTCTCTCTCTTTAAGTCCCCGGTATCTGATGTTCTTAGCTTCCTATTTTGGCTCTATATAGTCTAATTCCCAAAGTACTCCTAATTTCAAAATTATCAACAAAAAAGTAATCTTAATATGGATAAAACAAAAGATGAATTAAACAGAGATTAGAAATAAGATAAAAAGAAAACTGGCCAGAGGACATGATATGATTCGTTAGAAAGAAAATAATGGCTTATTAGTAAAGATGCTTATATTTACACTACCTAAAGAAACTAAAACATATATAAAAAATCCCTTCATCACTGGGTGGGAGAAAAAGGAACACATGTTGATGGGAGTACAAAGAAGTATAACCTTTTTGGACAGCAATATGGCAATATTTACTCAAATTCATATACCCTTTGGGCAAACAATTCTACTTTTAGGAATTTTATGCCCAAAGAGCTATTATCAAAATACTAATATTAAGACTGGATTGTTTAAATAATTCAAAGTATTCCTAGATTATGTATAATGGAATACTATGCAACCATTAAAAAAGAATGTACATGCTGATATAGAGGCCTCTCTAAAATGGAGTAGGTAAAAAAAGCAGGCAAAGAATAGTGGATATAGTAATGCTTTCTGAAGAAGGAAGGAAGAAATGGGGAGAGAGAGAAAATTAGCTTTACATCTATGCATACTAATTCTGTAAAATCACACAAGAATCTAACAGCATTTAATTGAGGAAAGAGAGACGAAAGATCTTAAGTAGAAAATAAATTTACCTTTTTGGGCTGTTAGAATTATTATGTGCATGTATTACTTTTTCAAATAAAAATGAATTAGTTTTACACACACCAAAAAACAACAAAAAATAAAGAACACAAATATCACCTTATTACTTAATTTCTTAATTCCTTTGTGTGGTTGACCTGGGCTAGGTTTCAATAGGAATCCAATGTGAAAAATCAGGTTAATTTAAATTTACTATAGCTCTTTAACTCTTTTAGTCAATGAATCACTAATTCAGTATTTCCCAAAGTGTGTTCCACATATGTAAAAGTATATTAAGTGGAAAATGATTCCTGTTCATATGAATTTGGAAGTCTCTAGATAAAACAAAATTAAATGTTTTATTTTTTACTCCTAGGCAGTTCTGAGCTTTTTACATGTACTCTGAATGTACAAGATAAGAATACTGTATACATTATCTCCCAAATTCAGTTGACTGTGGTACATCTTTTGGTGACAATGTTCTATAGAACATATCCTGGGAAACATGACTATAATTGTAACTTCATGAAATGTAAAAATGTAGCAAGATTTAGGCAGTATTGGGAAAGCTGTTTCTGAGAGATTAATATCCATTACACAGATCTTTTCCTAGATTAGCTCTTCTTTCCAGGTACCACTTCTCATACTGCCTAGCTTCCATTTTGGACCCACAGGTTCCGAAGGTTTTTTAATTTTATTAATTTTTTTTTATAATAGCACTCATGCTAGTGGTAACTCTGGAATGAGGTAAAAAGAGGTAGAAGATAAAAAGGAACCATTATCTGTAAACTAGATTTCTGTATATTACAAGTTACCTATATATAATGAAGTATACTCTGAAAACTGCTATCTATATTAACCTCTTTAAATAACTGAAAAGAAAAATTAACCACCAGGAATATAAAGAGTAACATTTAAGAGTAAGTACGAGCAAAATTGGTAATTTTACCAAATCTAAGAAAGCATCATTCTGAAGTGCTCAGAACCTTCTAGTAGACTGTCACCATTAGCTTGAGAATAGAAACAATAAATATGTAATGTATCAATGTTCTGATTGTAGACAAATACTAATTTGATCACAGATTTCAGCTGAAAAAAATTTGCATAAGAAAGCAAAGAACAAGGTCTCATTAACTTTCTAGATGTTTGAATTCAAGGTAAAAGGTAAATGCCCAGATCCCCCATCCCATAACTAATGTTCATAGCAATAATTCAAAAACAAGATAAGATCTTAAAGTGTCTTCTTAAACAAAAGATAAGCAACATGCAGTTCAGTTTAACTGTCAGAATCCTGGAGATATCTGTACAATAATAATTTTTATTTGTTAACTGGATTACTTTTCCAATTATTCAGAAACTTGGAGACTGTTAATCCTCAAAACATTACCACTAGATAACATCATTTATTATTTAATCTAGTCCCATCCCATCTCTATGTACATGGTGACTGCATATTTTGGAAAATACACAAATGCAGTCCAAATTCATGCTAAGCCACCATTAAACATAGTCACACAACAATCTGTTCTGGTTTTGTCTTGCTTCTTATTATAGCTTTACTAATGATTATAAAATCCACTGGGTAGTTTCATTTCGGTTCATGCTAGAATGAGCAAACAAATGCTACCAGTTAGTTGCAAACTTGTATATATAAATATATAAGTAAATGTCTACTGGTTTTATCTTATTTGTATTCCTTATATCTCTTAAAAATATCAATTCTATTGTCCATGTCGGAAGAGAAAATTTTTTAAAGCTATGACAATCATTTTGAAGCCACTGTAGATGGTCTAGTATGGAATTTACACACTTAAATACATGTCTAATAGGAAACCAAATTCTTCTACAAGCAGTAAACCACTAAAGTGAGAAGAATTCAAGGAAGAATGCAGAATAAGGCTTACTTTCACTGCAGCAATAAGACGAATGTAGTCACTAAGTAGTTCTGAAAACATATAAAAGTCAGCAAAAGCTTGTTCTTGATGTAACTGGTCTATCTTCTCTTCAACCTCTGCAAGCTGAGACAAAGCTCTAGATAAAGCAGTATGATCCTCAGAATTACCTAACATGGCAGCACTTTTAGCAAAGGCAGCTGTGTTGGCTGAAAGTTCTGAAATAGAAAAGTATTCACTTTTAACTTTCACTAGTAAAGTTTTAAAATATTGCTTTGATTTTTTTTTTACATTCTCTCTAAATTTTATCTATTCATGAATTACTTAAATAATATTTTAAAACAACTAACAGAAAACAAGTCATTAAAATGCCTTGGGCATAAATGCCAACTGCCCGAAGCACTAATGAAAGTTAAGAACCATACAAATAGAAGCACAAAACAAATATTTTAAAGCAAAATTTCAAATATCAATTTTGAATCTCATATTCTAATCAAAATTACTAAGACATCTTAACTCATTAAATAGTAATTATGTTTAACAAAGAGTTAATCAAGTAAACAATTTTAATGCAAAATTTAAAACACATAAACTCAGGATTTTTCTACTTCTAAACTAGAAGTTAGATTAAAATAGAACAAAAAATATTAAAAGAACAAAGTTGAAACAAAATATTCTCTTAAACTATTATTTTCTAACTTTCTTAAACTATTATTTTTTTCTATAACTCCAGAATATTCATTTTTATAAAATTTAAATAAAATGTTTTAATTAATTCATGATTTTAAACATATATATAACAAGGCAAACGAACCTTTTCTGTGACAGACCAAGGCTTCAACACTGGCATGAAGTTTCCTAAGTTGCTGATCCAGATTTTCAAATTGCTGCTGCTTTTCTTCAAACCACTAAGAAAAAAATGAAAAATGGAGCTAATTTAGCCAGAACAAACCACTGTAAATTAGGTTACCAATAGTAAGTTACATTCCTTGTTTTAAAGCAACAAATTAACCACGTATAACCATGGTGGTCAACTGATGTGACTGAGAACTAAACTCAATAAGCAAATTAATATCCTATTTTCTACTTGTACAGCTTTAAAATGCAATTGTTGGGCTCATTAATTCATCTCATTATTCAAGTCGAAAAATCAGCTCTTACTGCATCCGATTCATTCATCTTGATTGTCATTTTGTTGACAGCGTCGGCAGCCTTGTTCACCATCCTCAATATTCCTGCTCCACTCAGAGCCTGTGTATTAACTGCTCTAGGCAGCTAGAATTGAATGACAAATAAGGGCAAACAAACCGGTTAAAAGCCTGGAGGTTTAACTGGGCACAAAAGGGACTGTTTCCTCCCCTCCCCCGCAGAAAAAAAGAATAGAAAAAAAAAGAGGTGTATTTTCTTCATTCTCATACATTTCAATAGTGAGATCTAATTTCTCAAATACACTACTTGTACATTCTCAAAGGAAAACTTAAAAAATAGACTTTTCATTTGTTTTTCTTCTGCACGTTTACATTTAGATTGAACAACAGTCTGTTTGTCAAAATATATTAAGAAATTTCCAAGCATCTTAACATTGGCCACCTGTTTGCTTTCAGAAATAGCTAGGAGAAATAAACTATTTATAAGGAAAAAAGAAAGTCCTGAGAAAAAAAATCTCTGTATACTCAGGACTGTGTGACTTTTTGAATTTTTTAAAAATTCTGGGATTCAAGTAAATTTTGTAAAGATCTCAAATGGTAACAATTAGAACTCTACACTGTTTAAGAGCCCCAAAATGTGCCAAACATCTTAAATATAAAGAGCAGCACGGTCACTATAATTTAAGCTCTTCAAGTCACATATTTGCATTTCAAAACCTTAATATGAACATGTAGACACACACACATTCAACTATCTCTAAAAGGAGTTCTAAATAAACTTATTTCACACGATGCCTAAGCAACAATTTACAGCACTCAGAGTTAGACTATGTAAGCCATTCTTTTAAACCTAGTTTTAAATTTTCAAGAAAGGGATTTAACCTATAATTATCTATGCAAAGAAGATATTTTGCTAGGTAATTAAAGCTAATTAAAGCATGGAAGCAAAAACAAAATCATTGCTTTATTCCATCTATTAAGCCAATTACTTACTGAGCATCTTTATTCTTATATAAATTATTACATTGAAAAATATAAATACTGAGAACATTTATATACAAAAATTTTAAGTAGAAATAATACCTCTGAACTTTCCAAGAACTGTCTTAAGTCAGGATCCTGTAGTAAAGTTGGATGCTTTACTGTTCTTTGGAGATACCTAGGTTTAAGAATAAAATTGCTTCTTTATCAGTAGAGCACCTTATTTTAAATCTTTTTCAACAAAATAAAAAGAATAAAAAAACAAGTAAAAAGATGTCTTCAATCTGCCTCTTATCCTATCAGGCTGCCTTTACTAATTTAGAATCTTATAGCAGTTTAATGATTAAAAAGATTTTTGTTCATCTTTTAAAAATTGGTATTTATGTAAAAAGAGACATGGCAAGGGATAAGGTTGGGAGTGGGGAAAGGTTAAATAATTTACCAAACTTCTCACTGCAAAGTATGAAAGGGTATATGAGTTTGTCAAATAATTTTATTTTTGGGTAGAGTTAATACGTTCCCAGTTATTACTTCTGAGTCCTAAGAAACATATCACTACATATATTTCAGTCAAGTATTTTTTATTAGTATTACATAATACAAAAATGGAGAACAGCCTACCAATTTTTTTCCTTTGATTTAAATGATCAAATCTGCTTTGGTCCTTATTTGACAAACTAAAAATTTTCTTTAATATTTTTAAGGTTTTGCAATTTTTGATAAATGTCTTGCTTATATGACACCACATACCACATAAAATAAAAATGAAATGAGAAACACCATTATTAAATCATTATTAGCCCAACTTTAGTCATTTTCTTTACTAGAAAAGCCCACATTTTCCTGCCATCCATAATAAATTAACACCTGCATAAAAGGAAAAAGGTCCATTATCGAAAATTTTTGATTATCTAATCCCATATTTTAAAACATTGCTCTTTCCCAGATTGAAGATTACATGAAGTAATTATTTCAATAAAATTTTACCTACAGTCAATATACCTTCATTTTAGTTCTGCAGAATTAATGTAATCAGTAATTGCTTCTACCTTTTTACAAGATTATAAAATATTCCTGAAATAAAGTTTCTGGAAAAAAAAAAAAGTGATAACCTTCTCTAGAATCAAATTCCAAACAATGGTTAAAATGACTATTTTATTACTTTTTTTTGTACTTTTAAATAAAATACTTACCATATTAAACTTCATTTTAAGTCATTAGCCCACAAAAGAAGTCATTATAACAGAAACAGAACATTTAAAAGATAATGTGCAATATGATCCACATTATGGTTTAAAATAACATTTATGCCTATGTTATCAAGTCAAAAAAGAGATGCAGTGGGAACACTAATCCAGTAAATTTAAGAAATACTGGTATATTTCCTCAGAGAGTTTACTTAAAATTTTAATACTGAAGTTCTCTAGTACTTTAGTAAGTTATTTAGTTGTTTATACTCCCTACTTCTTAAAGCATTTTGCATAAATTGTTCATCTGAGTGCACACAACAGCTTGTAAATTAGCAAGCACCCAGACATTTGTGAAATGAACAAGAAGACAAAACAACTAGTATTAGCTCTTTAAAAATATTCCAGTATTTCAAACCTAAATAGAAATACCTAACACTACTCATATTCTAAAATAGCTTTCCAAAGTGAGTTTGTATTACATATTCCTCTTTAAGATGCATAATGAACGCATATTAGGTGCTATGAGAAGTCCTGCAAGAAATAAATCTACTTTAACTTTGTTAAATCCTAAAGATTTAACAAAGATTTCCTCTTTTCACCCTACCACATTACCAGTATTCTGAGAAATCAACTTCAGAAAATGATATTCTAGAAAAAGACAGTAAAACTTTTCCTCTTACGGGTTACATGGAAATAAAGAGCAACCAACCATTAAAAACAAAAGTATTAAGCTTACATAACGTTAAAATTAAGAACAGAAACATAAAATGGGTTTTAAAATGATATTGGTAAATATACACAGTTCAGAATTAAGGTGAGACAGGGTTATAGATATATAAAAGGCTACAAAACAAAAAAAGAATGTAGGAGAAACATAAAAAGAGGTATTTGGAAGAAACACTGAAGGAAGACAGAAATGAAAGACACAATGAAATTAATAAAAAAGTATCAGACTCAAGAGCTGGTCAGTAGTTGTTTTTCAGATTTGCTCCAAGAAAAGGTTACTGATAAATTTAGAAGAGTCACTTAGGGCCTTAAAGTTCCTATATACTTAACAAAAACAAAATAAAACAAAACAAAGCAGTTATACAAAATGCTTGATACAAAGTTAAAAATATGTCCTTGCTTGAAACTCAAACACGCATGCTAATAATAAGAGAATAAAAAAAGGCAAAAAGTGCCTGGCTCTTTGATGACAGACAGCTGTTCATTCAACAAATATTTACTGAGCATTTACTACATGTTAGTTATTGTTCTGAGTACTCAGAATGTATAGGGGAACAAAAGAAAACAAGATCCCTTCCCTGGTAAAGCTGGTACTTCAGTAAGAGAAGACAGACAATAAACTATAAATGTAATAAACATATAAGTTGTGTAGTATGTGACAAGGTGGCAAATGCTGTGGAAAAAAGAACATTAAATAAGATCAAGTGTATAAGGTGTGGCAATTTAAATAGGTCTGAATGAAGCCAATGATGAGAACAGCTTTCATTGGAAAGGTGATATTTGAATATTTAAACATGAAAGAGGTAAGGGAATTAGTCATGCAGATACCTGGGAACTTAAGCTTCCTAGGCAGTGGAAGTGGCTAGTGAAAAAACCCTGGGATCTCTGAGGGGCAGCAAACAGGTCAGTGTCGTCTAAAGCACAGTGATCAAGGAGGATGAGATGGTAAAAGAATGAGGAGTGTGTGTCACGTAATGTACAGAGTGAGTATTACATATAAGATTTTGTAGGCCATTATACAGACTCTGGATTTTACTGAGTGAAATGGGAGGGTGTTGATACAATCCGATTTACGTTTTAAAAGGATGACTCTGGCTGCTCTATTAAAAAAGAGTAGAGGTGCAAGGATGGAACAAGAGCCTACTGCAGTTAATTCAGGCATTTGGACTTGTAAAGGACTGGAAAGAAATGGCCGTATTCCAGATATTAGAATGAAGCAATAAGATTTCCTGGTGAATTAGATAATCCTAAACATCTGCCTACCTCCAAACTTCCTGAAATGAAAGAGTGGATTAATCAATCTACACTAACTGTTTAGGTCTTTCCAGTAAGTTTTTAGGTGTCTGGAATGAACACATTCCTGATACACTTATATCTTAGATAAAGAAGGATGAATTGTAATAATTATGTATGGTGTCAAATGGGTACTAGATTCATCAGGATGATAACTTTGTTAAGTTAAATAAATGTCTAATCATTATGTTGTATACTTGAAACTAATATAATATTGTATGCCAATAGTAACTGAAAATAAAAATTATCAAAAAAAATTTTTTTAAATGAATTGAAGTTAAATTACTTTCCCAAGGTTAGAATGTGCAGTGGAGTGCAACCTTCAACAGAGAAAGGATTCTAAATCTACACTCCACATTGTGCTACTCTATATTTTTCAGTTTATATTTGCAGAAGTGTATCCTTACCTATAAAATAAACTCAATATGCTCTTAAAGATGTGAAACACTCTCAAAAAAAAAAAAATCAAGCGAGCAATCTTAAAGATACTCTTATAATTAGTTTCTGTTTATTTACAAATGTGGCACAAGGAAGTTCTTGAGTTCTTAACCCTCCCTTTCTCTTCCTATAATTTAATACCAGATGTTAATCCTTTCTTTCAAGATAGTCATCTGGATTCTCTAAGTTGAACAACATCACAGTATATACAAAGAGAAGTACTTCCCAGACCCAGCAGATTCAATGAGGTTGGGTATTCCACATATATGCCTGTTCTAACGTTGAATTTTGAGAAATGCCACAAAAAATCACTTTAGAAAAATCATTCCAATTCCTTTGTTTCTATACCTTTAAGCCTGTATTTTCTTTAGTCATCTTTTCTAATGTAAAATGAACTTTTCCCTCAGTAGTACACTGTTTCTTTTTTTTCACTACTGCAAATTCCACTAAAAGAGTATTACCAAGTAACATTTATCAGTAAGAAACTGTCTGCACATATAAACTAGGTTAGGTTTCAAATTTCCTTAAAACTCTCCTCAATGTTTCATACTGTATGAAGGTTTGGTAAGTACTATGCAGTCCATTCAAGTTACAAGAAAGGTGAATGTAGAATCAAATTATATGTGCTTGGTACAATAAATCTTCATTAAGTTCCTTATCAAGCATGCCATCCAAAATATTTCAAATTTACTCATAGAAAAATAGGACTTGAAAGGTTTCTCAAAGGGTCATGGTTACACTTTCAGGAAGGACTAAGAGAAATCAAGGTAGAGCATTATCTACTTGTATTCTTTAAAATATTTAGTCTATGATCTCTTTTTACTAGAGAATCACTCCTAATGCCTAACCTAAACTTCTCGATGCAATTTAAATCCTTTTCCTGATTCTCACAGACAGAATCTCATCTTTTAAGTCTCCTGTAATATAAGATTCAAACTGCATATCCTTTAGCTTTTCTTATTGCAAACTATTCAAACCTGACTTTACTTTGGCTTTTTCTTAAAATTAAAAAAATGTGCTACTAAAACCCAGAATTAAGTTGCCTAAAAACAGTTTAAAAAAATAATTTGGAAGAAAATAATAATAATTTGGACCCTGGAGATATATACTAGTTAAATCTGTCTTACCCACCCCGACCACTGATTTTAAGCCAAAACAGAAAATAAAACAAAGAACAAATTCAATTAAACAAAATTCAATGAAAATTTTAAAAATTGTGAAATCAGAACCTGTTTTTACTTTAGGTAATTACCAATTTATGTTCTAAAAGTTGGGTTTTAAGAGTTTCAAATTGTGTTTTCACATTTCCAGCAAAGCTAGGAAGAATAAATGTTAAGATCTTGGGAGGGGGAATCTTCCCATCCATTCCACTTTCAGTCAGCTACAATGAAGACAAGTAAAAGCTATAGGAAATGTGTTGAGTCAAGTACTCTGAAGGAAGGTAGAGTATTATCTATCAGCCTTTAAATATACAGTCGACTCAAGCAATCACTAATAACTTTTATATACTCAAGTCAAAATCAATTATAAAAAATTAGAGGAGACACAAACCTAACTTTTCATTGTATTTCATAATGTTCTCACCCTGTAATAATTCAAAGGAAAAATTAATATAGATGAACTTATAATTACCAAATTATTCAACACAGGACATGTGAATTTAAGTTCCTAAGAACCTAAATAATACTAAAGAGGCATTATTTTTATCCAAATGTTTTCATCAACCCTTTTCTCCCTGTCACAAGATCCTTGTTTTCTTTGTACAAGTCTGGCAGTTTCTTACTTCTCTTGCTGTATTACAGATATGACATAATAATTCTATCTTCAACTAATTCATGCCTATATATTCCTGCTTCTATACAATGATACAAAAACAGGTGTTTTGATAGACTATTAATGAGGATTAATAAAAGCAGAACAAGCATACAGTACTGTGTTGTTTAAAGAGGCAATTTTTTTATAAAAGTTTAAAATACTCTTTAAAAGTCATCAAATGGTATTTTGAAAAAAATTAATCATCAAAATATAGTTGTGCCATACAATGGAATTAGACTTATATTACTGAAGTAAAAACATGAGAGTAATAAAGAGGTCTAGAATTACCTTTCAAGAGCTGCTCTCCGTTTTTCTACAAATTCAGTAGATGACGAATCTTCTTTACCCACTTTGACCTTGGTCATGCCTTTGAAAAAATTGAATGAGACTCATGATATTATATAAGTATGAAAGTCTTTTACAATTATTACTGCCTTATTTAAAATATACCTTAAATTTGAACTTGACAAAAAGCTCCTAAATTTATAACTAGTATCATTCTTTTAAGAAATTAAAACTCATGATATATTAATACCTCTACTTGGAAAGTACTTGTAAATAAAGCAGAGGGTGAGCTGTGTCTATAGTTTTCTGACCTATAACTTTCGGATTCCCTACCTGTTATATATTATACTCCCAGTATATTAAAATGTGTTTGCATTTCAATGGAATTCAAATTAATAAATTAAAGCTCAATTAATATTTTCATTTCTTATGAACAATAATTAAGGTTCTTTACTTTGGGGACTAGAAAAATAAAAATGTGTAATACATGAATTTGCTAAATACTTTCTCTGTTGCAGATTTTAAGAATATGTTATTTATCACAGCTCATTTTATAACAGTTGAAATAACAAGCTCTTTCATAGAAACATTTAGAACTCTTTAAATTTAAAAAATAAAAATCATGTTAGTAGTTTCTGTATTGGCGATTTCAAGTTTAACACTAATATATCAGATCATAGATTTTCCTTTTTCTGTACTTTTTCTTTTCAAAAATCGATTCTGGAAAAATAAAGTACTAACACATGTTATGACATGGTTGAACTTTGAAAATATTATGCTAAGTGAAAAAAACTTGTCACAAAGGAACATATTTTATGAGTTCCTTTATATGAAATGTCCAGAATAGGCAAATTTATAAAGAAAGAAAGAAAATTTGTGATTGCCTATGACTGGGAGGATGGGAAAATTAGAGGATGATTGCTAAAGAGTAATAAAAATATTCTAAAATGAATTGTGGCGATGTATACACAACCCTGAATATACTAAAAGCCACTGAATTAAGACTTTAAATGGATGAATCATATAGCATGTGAATTATAACTCAATAAAGTCAATGAAAATAGATTATGTAAAACCATGTAATTCTTTTCAGGTTGGTATAGCTGGGGAATAAACATATATTACCTATGAAGTTCTGTTTACCTTAATTCCTCTGATATACAATAGTTTGAAAAAGAAAAAAACACATAAAATTACTTACCCTGAATAGACTACAAGATGGGAGATGTTAATTATTTCACATATTCACATATTCACACACAGAATATATGAAATTTCTTTGCTTTTTTCCCTTCAAGAATCTTTTGATCACGCTATTTCCTAAAGGTAACCATTATGGGCCATAATGGCAAATTAAAAAAAAAAAAAAATCTGACTAACCAGGCACCTCTTACAACTTTCTAACTTCTTTGCCGCTTTTTTCTAAAATCTTAAATGAAATAGTGTTTTTAAGTCAACTAAGGTTCTATAAAAGTGGTAACAGTTAAGTGCAAATGAAGACTCCTCCTTTTCCTTCAGTGGAAGTTACAGCTTCTCAGCAAAGAAAAGAAATTACAACTCTTATTCCACCACCTCATTGTAACTGTTATTTGAAAACCACTGGGTATGTAATTAAAAGGGCCTCCCATAAATTTTTCTTAGACAATGTAATCATTTTTGCATTAAAAATTGATGGATAATATGACTGCTTCTCTACTTGGTTGGCTGCCAGGAAGCTCACAGATAGATCAATTTGTTACTCATCTTTAATAACTGTTTAGACTTTATGCACACATTTTGAGAAAACTGTGTAACTTGGCTTCATCTTATTATTTGACTATCATTTTCCCCCCTAATTTATCTTTTTTTTTTTTTTTTAACTGCATTATACATAGTTGCCTCAAAGCCTTTATGGAAGGATTTTTAAAAACTGAAAGGTTTTCTATTTTGGGTAAAAATTAAAGCAAACAAACGTATTGGAAAAAATCATACCAAAATCAGAAGCAGAATAGAATAGTGGTTAAGAGTACAATCTTTGGAGTAAGATGATCTGCATTCAGAGCTCAGCTTTGCCTTAGTAGCTGTATGACATGGTACATGTTACAAAACCTTGATAAACTTTAGCTTCCTTACCTTTATTAAATAAGGGCAAGGATAAGTTAACCTCCTAAAGTCACTGTGAGAGGATTAAATGAGAATGCAGATCAATTATTTAGCATGGTGCCTTAGCTCAGTAAGCACTCAATTAATGTTAATTATTCCTATAATTTAACTGATAGTCTTACAATTTAATGGGCTAAACTGGCCATGTACATGAATAATATGAACAGAACTGTCACTGTCTCCTAGTATCCTTTGAAGACTGTCAGAATTACTATCATGGTAATATGATACAGTTTCTTAGTTTTACTTTGAATTTTGATGGGGTATTATATTGCAATCATTCGTGGAAGAGTGAAGATCACTGAGGCAAAATATTAGTTTGAAACACAACGAACTTGAGCATGAAAATTTAGTTTTCAGATCTTTTCTTTTTGATAAGGGTTTAAAGACTAAACTAGTATATCTAGCCACCGAAATGAGAAATAATTTTTTGTTCTCTTTTGTTGTATAAAAATAGTTGTACAACTCAAAGAAAAAAATATTAATAAATAATTTATTAAAAATGAAACTTAAGTTCCCTACATAGATAGCAGGATGCCAAAAAATATCACTACAATAGCTTACTGAAGAAATAAGATTACTACCCAGATCAGCAATTCTTAAAGTATGGTCAGAATATCTGGAAGGTTTCAGAGACTCTTTTTGGGAGGAAGAGGGTGGTACAGAAAAGTCTACTTTAATAATAATATTAAGCTATTATTTGTCTTTTTTACTCTCATTCTTTCATGAGAGCTCAGTAAAGTTTTACAGAAGGTTAACAGATTGAGTGAAGAAGCAGATATGAGAATATAGGTATATCTTAGTAGCCAGAAATTAAAGAAATTTACAAAAATGTAGAAAAAAGCAAGCTAGTTTTAATTTTTTCTTACGAAAATTATTTTTCACACAATTTTGTGAACAAAACTAATCAGTTTACTGTTCTTTTAAATGAATTAATAAATAAAATTTTAAAACATTCTCATATAATAAATATCAACAGATATAGCTCATAAAGGTAAAAGCTCTTTAGGTTTCTCGATAAATCTGAAGAATATGAGAGTCTTGAGACCAAGAAGCTAAAGAACTGTACAACTAGATATTTGAATTAAAAAAAGAGAAATAATATAACAAGTCTGTTCAACTGTGTCAGTTTTAAAAATCATAAAAGTTACCAATAAAACTGCTCTTCAAACTAAATGTTTGGAAAAAGTAAAATAATAATTTAAAGACCAGCAATTTATTTAAAATATTTTTTAGAATAATCTTATGTATAAATATAAAGGTAAATTAAATAAAAATCTATGACTGAAAAGATAGGAACAAAATATCAAATTTTAAGAGATGACAGATTATCTTATAATGGTGAGACTATAGAAGTTCTCTTCTTTTGCAATTTCCTGTATATGCTTAACTAAGCTTTTGTTACTTGTAATGTAGAAATGTTTTTAAACATTAAATTGAAGTATGAAATAAACTGGGTTTAAATAGCTCCTATGTGAGTGATGTTAGAGCAAATATTCTTTTTGGACAACGTATAGCACAGAGCCAAACACTTCCATCCCTCAGAAAACATTATAAATATGTTAATAATATTAAATACCTTCTAAGTGTTACTCAGTAATATGGTACTCTAATGAGCCTAAAAGGTTAGTTTTCAATTGGTTTCAACTTGGCAAATTCTGATTCAATATTTAAGAAAATCTAAATCATAGATGGTTTTAACAGAAACTTAAGAGGACAGAAAATGCTTATTTTACCCTATCTTTGATTCATCTCATTGTAGTATACAAATCACAATCCTCAGGTGTTAGAAAAACTACTAGCTTATGACAGTCTTCAGTTGATGAGTGACTGTCATAAATGGAATATTTAAATTCAGTATCTCTGGACATTATGAGACAGTCATGACAGTGAATGATCATGAATCCACAAATCTACACAGTTAACACCGAACTAGTAACGGTAACAAAAGTTAATTTTTTTTGATTCATACTTACCTACTATACTCTTTTCAGGAGCTGGTGGTACAATATAACCGACATGTAAATACTTGCTTGCTAACTTGCTATGCAAACCGAGAAAGTCACTAAATCTTCTTTTAACTGAAAATTCACTCTTACTGAACATAGAAAGAGAAGTCTACAAGTGAAGAAGAAATATTTCAAATTTTGAATACTAAGCCATTATTCAGAAGTTAATGTCATATATAATTGTGAACATATATATATATATACACACACACATACATACATACATATACTATTCTACTTTGAAAAAGAATGCAAAGTAGCTAACTAATATGGTATACAGATCTCTAACAAACTGAAGAAAATCTAAATCATAGATGTTTTCTACAGAAACTTAAGAGGACAGAAAATGTTTTACCCTGTCTTTAATTCATCTTGTTGTCTCTGTATTTATGCTAATGCTCTTAAATCTTTACTTCTGGCCCAGATCTCCTCTGAGCTTCAGTCTAACATAACTAAATGTCCAAGGGACACCTCCAGTTAAATTTCACTGCCACCTTAAATTCACCATATTTTCCCCTGCTGGAACACAAGTTCCATAAGAGAACAGCACTTGGCTGTGTTGTTTACTACTATACACTAGTGGTTGGAAAATAGCCTGACCCCGTAGTAAGTGTTTAATTAATAACTGATCAATGAATTAACAAATCTTACCCCTGTCACACTGTGTTCCTCCTCTTGTATTGCCTTTTCCCCAGGATCACTTCAAGTACCACAAAGCTTCTCTAGTCAATAACAGGCCTTTGATCCTTAACATCTAAACCCTATCTACTCTACCTCCTATACAACTCAAGAAGCCATTTATTTTGCTCATCCCCAGAACCAATTCCTTAATATAAAGTATTATTTCTCACAACTAAGATTGCTGCAGACTCTCTCCCTTTTAAGATTTGAAGGCCTACAATCCTTTTAAGAATTGTAAGGGCCTCTTAACTAGAAATCCTGACCTCTACTTTGACCCTCTGATTCATACTGAGTCAGAGAGATCTTTCAAAAACAAAAATTTAATTGTGCCATACTCTTGTTTGAGCCCCTTCAATGGCTCTCCATTATCTTCAAGATGAAGTTTAAAATCTTTAATGTGGCTGTTCATAACATACGGAGGCTTACTGCCAAGCCATTCAATCAGTACCACTTCCTGCAGATCCTGGAAAGCGCAATGCTCTCTTGACTTCTGGCATTTACACAAGCAAATCCCTTTGCCTAGAAGCAGCATTCTTCTCTTTTCTTCCTCCCCCACCTTCTCTAATCATTCCTCCTACCTTTATCTAGATTTGGTTCATTCCTCCATACTCTCACAGAATATTCTACCTATCAAACCACTCACAATTCATTTTAACAACTTATTTGCAATCTTTACTGGATGGTCACTTTGGTGAAGACAGGAATCACGTACACTTTAATCATCCTTGTATCTTCATACACAGTGAGAACTCAATATATTTTTAAAGGAGCAAAAGGCTCACCTTTGTTGTTACTCTATATGCCATGTAAGCATTCATACCATCACCTATAAGAAAAGTCAAACAATACTATTAAAAATCATAAGCTTAACCACACACAAATAACTATCTGAGGTAATGTGCTAAATAATTTGTGGTAATTACTTCATAATGTGTACATACACTAAATCATCACATTGTACATCCTAAATATATACAATTTTTATCTGTCACTCAATAAAACTAGAAAAGAACAAAGA
Organism: Pteropus medius; assembly: GCF_902729225.1. NCBI lineage: Eukaryota > Metazoa > Chordata > Mammalia > Chiroptera > Pteropodidae > Pteropus > Pteropus medius. Next base: position 15,351,807 of record NW_024352785.1, on the reverse strand, counting down.
AACGAAAAGCCCCCATGAGCTTTTTAAAGTACTTAAAAGTACTATTTTAATCCTATACCAATGCATTTAGTAAAGAAAAACAGCAATTAACAACCAAACTAATTATCAAAAAAAAAAAGCAAGCACAAAATATAGTAAATACTGACTCACCAACTTTCTCTGGATCGGATACACCAATTTCTATATCAAAAACATCTCCATTTGCTTCTTCTTCAATCTAGAAAAAAGATTTTTCTGGTGTTAAAGATTCTAATTTATATTAGTCATAACACTAATAACTATATAATTTTTACCATCTAACTTTTACTAGGGTCACTCTCACATCAATTAAAAAAGCCATTCACCACTCCATTTCTGAAAAACAATAAAAGCTGTCATATTTCTTGACTATGTAAAAACACATACACACTCACAAAGTCAGTAGGGAAAAGACAGTTCGAAGAAGTTAAAACAAAATCTTGTGTTCTCCAGATGCAGAATAAACGTGTTGTCTTCTGTAGGAATATTGTGGATTTTTTTTTATTCTACATATCAAATCTTCAGACTCAGATTTCTAAAATCATTAACTTTAATTATTTTAATAGCAGCATTTTTCAATTTTGTAATTCTAATAACCAGTAGGCAGCCATTACTTTTGCAGATTCCTGCACACCTTCAGAAATTATCATAAGCAACTTTAGCAACATTTCTCTAATTACCTAGTAAACACATGTTTCTCGTGAAGCCAATGAAAGCACTATAAAGATCACTGAAAAAAGCAGTAAGTACGAAAAATGATAACCCAATGAGACCACAGAAAGCATTTTTAATGCCTTTTTAAATATGCAATCCTAACAGCAGCTCTGCAGGAAAGTTTTATTATTCCCAAGAAGCACAAAAACTTGTTAAATATTGCTAATTTTTTAAAAGTAATACTATCAAAGACTATCTAAAAAAGTGAGTTTTTAACCATAATTTTTTTATTTCAAGGTTGCCCTCTTGTACAGATTTTTTAAGTCTTATTTGAAATGTAACCTATATAAGGTATATAAATCAATCCTAAGTGCACAGCTCAATGACTTTCACAGAGTGAACACATCTTTGTAACCAGAACCGAGATCAAGAAGAAACAAATACCATCATTATACCCCAGAAGGCTCCCTTATGCTCTCTCTAGTCAGAACCTATCCTCTGCTCTGCCAACATAACCATTAACACTTACTGCCTTTCTTGTAATTTAGTTTTCAAAGCACTTTCATACATTGTTATTAACCAACATAGGGACTCTGGGGCACATATCATAAATCGCAAATGACAAACCCCTTAACTTAAGAAGGAAAGTGATTTACCCAAGTCACAGTGTTAAAAAGTGCAGATAAAATTAGAAACCAAATCCTGTGACTTCTTTAGTCCAATTTTCTTTTCCCAAAATGTCTAAAAGGCTCTGATTAGAATTGAAGGGTGGGGAACAAAAACCTTACTATTTACATATTAATTTAGAATACAAACATTTTTCCATACCTCCTCCCTAGACCTATCAAAGATCACAGGAGCAGACATACTCTTTGATTCAATTCTGGGAGCAATGAGTGTAGTTGGGGTCACAGGTGTAACTGCAGGAGAAGGTTCTGAGGAGAGGATAGGTTCCCTTTCTGGGCTGTCCAGAGAAACTTCTTCTGTGGCTTCTAGATATAAAATAAACAAGTTAGTTAAGAACACTGGTAACAAACCCCCAATAGTCTATATAGCAGTTAAAGAATTATGAGAAATAATTTATACTACCCACAAATATCAAAATGAGGTTTTTTAAAAATACTTGCTATAAATAATTTTATGAATTCTTCCTCAGTTGAAACTTTAAAACCAACAGTGACTTTATTGATTTTAGGAAGAATTCAGTAAGTCAGCTTAATTATCTATACGAATGGCAGCGATAAAGCTAGTAGGAAAGCAATGATGTGGATAATTCCACATTCATTTGTGATTGGATTTGTAATATATCTTAGATTTGTGCTAACTTACCTTCTAAAATCTTTTATTCAGGCTAATATTATGATTATTTTATACATATGAACACAAATTTTATAGCAGAATGCTGACCAGAAATGTCCCAACTGAGATTAAAAATTTGTTATGGAAAATTCACAAGTTAGTAATCTAAAGCAATTAATTGCTAAAGATTACTGGATATTAGTTGAATACAGATATGATGCAAAGCGAATAAGTGTTTAGGTTTTAATTTAAAATGATCATTTACTTGAAAAATCTAAAACTAAATATATTTAAAACCAAATCAAATCAATAAATCGAGTGTCTACAAGCTATGTAACATTGTGCTATATGCAATGTAGAAACACAAAGAAATGTAAAATATCATACCTGCCCTCAGGGAATTTATAATCTAGTTGGGAAAACAAGACATAGTGTATGGAATATTAAATAATAATACAAGACAAATAATAGCCAAGAGAATAAGAAGAATGTTATAAGACATTTAATTGCTATATGAAATACAGAACAAACACTACAATTTAGTTGAGATGGGAGACAATACTTTTGGGTGAGGAAAATCAGGAACAGTTTACAAAATTGATCCAAGAAGATCTGGATGGAAAGACAAAAAATGGGGAAAGGATTCCATAAAAATGACAGCATAAGTAAAAAGCAAAACCAGAAAAATGAAAATTACAATAATTGGTCATAATGAAAACCACAGTTCTGCTGGTTCATGGAACTGATACCAGGAGAAGGCAGGCAGGACTGTAAGGGAAAACAGACTGCTGATTTCTAGCCTGACGTTCTTAGATTCCTAGAGGTTTGGGAAGGTAATAATGGTAGTCAGTGAGCCATTTTAATTTTAACACCTCAAAAAGCATAGCAGTGATAACATATTTTAACCCCAAATAAAGTAATTATGTTAACATTTAAATGTGAATGGCTTAACATTTTATCACTCTGCTCTCACTGGTTATCTCATATTGATGAGATCCTTACCTGGCATAGCTCTCTTTATTTTTTTATATTAAAAATAAAAATAATTAATAACCAAAATCTTTCAAGCTATGGTAACCAGAGGAAAGAAGAATAGAGACATTGAACAGACTATAGATGATACAACAAACTAAAATTTTACGTGCAACTTCAGGTTTTTGCTAGCATTTATTCTTTTTTCAAAGAAATGAAACCAATGTGCAATAAATATCAGAAAGTAAGAAAGCAGTTTATCAAAGCTAGGAGATGTGAGATCTTTAATTTACAAACAAGCAAAGCAACGAGAGGCAAACAAAACAAAAAGAAACCCAAAATTCTCTGAAAGAGGTACTTTATTGGCAACAGATTCATAGAACAAAAACAAAAACTGTGAAAGACGCTAACTTTATTATCAGTACATATAGTCATTTTAACTTTTCGATCATACTTTACTTCACTAATAAACAAAGTTTTGTGTTCTTTGTGCAAACTCAAGCTGCTTCATAAATAGTAGGAGGCCTCAAAATAAGAAAAATTAAATATAATGTAAGTAACTAACATGGAAGGGAAAAATGAAAATGAATGGATAGAAACTTAGGTTCAGCATACTAATATACGGTCTGTCTTAAAATTTTCTCATGATTTCTTTTAGCAAAAGTAAACTCATATTCTACAAGTTCACAAAGTTTACTTTAAACCAGATCTAAAGGTTCCAGAAGATACCCCATAGGTACTAAATATAAAGATGCATTTTTCCTTGGAAGAGATACTTTTGAGGACAAGCATAAATTGACTATGACAATGTCAGATAAGTAATATTTCACTCAAATGATAGATACCAGATAATTTTTAAACAAAGTATAATATTCATTGAGCTTACAGTTGGTATTATCTGCTGGAAAGCGTAAGTGAAATAAGTTAAGTAACCTGGCAGAAACAAGTTCTAAAAGTCTAAGACAATTTCAATATTGGCAATTTCTCACCCTCACTTATTCCTCTAGGACAGTTTCCTGAAGTATGTTCAGTGACGTTTGGTGCGGGATGTAACAAACGGTGGAGAGGGGTTCTGTAGTCAACCATACTTGGTGAACATTCTCTAAGCTAATAATAGTAATATGTCACACTTGAACTTTTTCTGGTACCACTTCTGACATACTAATACTTAAAATGTTACCCAAAACACATTAGCATAACATACCAATACAATCTAATCCCCTAACGGTTTTAAAATCAAAACAGCTATATCTGTACGGCAGTATCAACACTCTCTCTTCTGATACTGGAGAAATAAATTAAGTATGTAGCTTATTACTGGACAATAGTTTTCACCATCCTGGTAACAATTCTACTTTCTATTGTGGTTTCTTAGCTCCATATTCCTCCAGAGGAAGAGGAACGATATACCTGCTTAAAGGTTTTATAAATAAGATATAAATGTAGTATTAATTCATTCATATAAAAATGATCAGATTAGTCTTAGAACAACTAATGATGTCATTACGAAACGCAGCTGAGTTTAAAAGATAATGATGTCATTATGAAATGCAGCTGAGTTTAAAAGATAAAGCATAAAAAAAGTTTGTAAATAACAAAGGAAACATGACTATGTTTAGTATTTAGTCCCTGTTTCTTTTCTTTTAAAATACTGACATTTGAATTACAATATTTAGTACAGATTGCCAGGCAGACTAAAACACAAAGATTTTTATAATCAAGCTAAGAGGGCAAATAAATACCACTGTTTAGTGGTTACTTAGCAAATTACACACTAAAAAAATCCAAAATCCTCTCTTTACACACACATACAGTTCTGTTGTTAAGAGTTTCAGCATACTTCAATTATATAGAATTCTGCTACTTCAAGGTAAAAGTCTTTAATAAAGTGGATAATCCAAATCTTCTATGTATGACCCTATATTATTAGAATATACACAATTTTAGATTAAGACCTACTTAGTAGAGAAAAGAATCATCTTTTAGATTAAAATATAAATGCCATGAAAAAACTTTTAAAAACTACCTGTCCATGAAAGAAACAAAAAAAAAGAATATTACAAGTTTGGTTAACTATGATTTTATTCTAAGTTGTTAGGTAGCTATATAAAAGGGGGGATATGACTGGTATCATATTTTAAATGTTCTGACATAATGAAATATATGAATTCATCTGCAGGTAAAACTTTTCATAAAACTAATCAAGCAAGAAGTTATATGGACCTTTGTGATGGAGGACTGTATCTTCAAATACATTTGTACAAAAATTCAAAATGGTTTGAATATTCAAACACTATAAAAGCTGAGGACATATTGAATTTTAACTCAATGAAAATCAGTTCAGGTAAATTAAACTTCTTTAACACACGAAGAGCTACTACTTTAATTTTTTTATGTCATTAATTCTAAGAAAGATTTAGCTTTCTGATATCCAAATATTAAATTGTACCTAAATTTTAATCTTCAAGCAGAAAACTGTTCTGAAGAGAGTCGAACTTTTTTTTAAGGTAGGATGGACTATACCACACCCTGACCCCATATCAAAAATAAATTCCTCAAGGGTCAATTTACTCACCTAAAAGTGAATCACAATGGAACAGATGATAAATACTGAAGCACTGAAATAAACAGATTTCAAAACTATACAGACTATAAATTATTTTTAAATCTAGAGTTTAATTTTGCTTTGTAACAACTTATAATTAATAAATACAATCACTGCTGTCTCAAAATATTAATGCCACACCATTAGTTTTTTGAGTATAAGTACTGATCAAAATAATCAAATTATAATATGTGATTTATTTTCAAATGCTTAAAACCAAAAAGACCACATTTTTGCTTCTCTCAAGAGTCTACATTTTACACAAAGTTATCTAATTGGAAATTTCTTATCCAAGTTGTTAGCAAGAAGAGCTACCACTAACACTTTACACAAAACAACAGTTTTACTTTACAGAATACGTTCTAACAGGATATATATTACAATTGGCTATTAAAAATATATAGTTACAATTACCTGCAAAAAGATCTTCTCTGTCATCATCCAGCACAACTTCTGCAGGTTTTGGACCATTGGAGTTTGTACTAACATCTTCTGTAAGAAGACTAGTTGGTTCTGGAGATGATGGACTTGACTGTTAAAAACAAACAGTAATAATGAATTGACACGCTGATCTGTTATAATTAAGTATACATTACAGAAAAAGAACATTCTCTTGATATGCAGGGAAAAAAGAACAAGAACAGTTATTTATAGTCCCTCCTCTGAGGGTTAGAATGAACCAAAAACACACTTTTACTCATTTTTATTCACCTTTTCCCTTCGCAACAAAAAGTCACTTAAGATTGAAATAAAATCTTTAGTAGTCATCCCTTTTGAGGTACTAATTTGTAATGTTGTTACAATTAACAAAAACAAATGTAATGCTTTAGTCAAATAAAATTATTATATAATAATAATCAAAACCAAATCTGAAAACATATTACATGTGTAAGAAGTTCAAAGTACTGCTTTACCATAGGAGGAAGATTTAATACTAGTTGAACTGAGTATAATTATTCTAAAATCTCTATAGTTTCAAACTAAAAATATTCCCTCTTCAAACATTTACACTTTTACTAAGCTAAGGGACTATTTTTATACTTCTTAACCTTAAAGTATAATGACCAACATAATGAAATCTAGACAGTAAAGCTTTTAGCTCTAAGCTTTATTATACTTTTCCTGTAATAGTCAAAAACTTAAAAAAAAAAAAAGAAAAATGAAATTGTATATGTTAAAAGTACACAGCTAGGTATTTCCACAAACCCAATATCTCTGTGTAACTAGCATCTAGATTAAGAAAGAGAACGTTACCTTGCCCCAGAAGCTCCACTCATGCTTCCTCCCATTCCTTATCCTTTCCTCTTCTGGGCTTCTATCAGCATGGATTAGTTTTCCCTGTTTTTGCTCTTCATAACTAGACTCATACAGAACATAATCTTTTGTGTTTGGTTTTTGTTCTTAATGTCACATATATGAGATTATTCTAAATTGTGGTATGTAGTAACAGATTACTCATTCTCATTGCTATAAAATATTCCATTGTGAATATATCACAATTGATGCATTCTACTGCTGCTGGGCATATGGGTGGTTTATCTGTTTTTTTTTAATTTTTTTTTTTTACTACCAGTAGTGTTATATGAACTTGCTTGTGTGTGTGTATACATACATACACACACACACACACACACACACACACGAACAAATTTGTTTGGTATGTGTCTAAGAGTGAAATAGCTGGATTGCCAATTTCCTAAAGTGGTTATATATATAAACTCCCACTCAGTAATATATGAAAAATTCAGTTGCTCCTTGTCAATACTTTCACATAGTCCATCCTTTTCATTTTAGCTATTATGGCGGGTGCAGAGTGTAGCTTATCGTGGTTTGAATTTGCATTTTCTTGATGATAATGATGCTGAGCAATTTTTCATATGTTTAAAGGCCATTTGGATATCCTCTTTTGTGAAAGGTATCCAAAAATTTACCCATTTTTCTACTTTCTTATTGATTCGGAGGCATTCTTTATATGTTCTGGATACAAGTCCTTTGTCATATCAAATACATATTGCAAATACTTTTTCCTATTCCAAATATTTTTTCCTGTGTGGCTTTAATGGTAGATTTCGATGAATAGAAGTTCTTAATTTTAGTCAGAGTAAACTATCTCTTTTTCTTTACAATGAGTACTAAGTTTTGGTACAATGAATAATCTTGAGGTCACTATCAAATTCATAAGATTTTCTTATCAACTTTTTATTTTTTTAATTTTTAAAATTTTTTAGGTTGAGATCTTTTTATTATTAATTACTATTATATTAGTTCAGATATACATTACAATGGTTAGACATTTATATAATTTCTGAAGTGATCACCCCAATTACTGTAGCACACATCTGGCACTACACAGACATTACAATAATATTGCCTATATTCCCTATGATGTAATCTACATCCCTGTGACTGTTTTTAACTAATTCTACAATACATTTTTTAAATTTTTAACCTTATTTTATTTTTTTAACTTTATTTTTTAAAATAGTTTATTTTTTAATTTTTCCCCCCCGTACTCTCTGGTAACCACTAGTCCATTGTCCATGTCCAAGAGTCTCTGTTTGTCCTATTTATTTGTTGCTTTTAGGTTGATATCTCACATATAAGTGATATCATGTGATTTTCAACCTTTTCTGTCTGGCTTATTTCACTTAGTATGATTATTTCAAGGTCCATCTATGTTGTTGCAAATGGCGGTATTTCATCTCTTCTGAGTAATGGCTGAGTAATATTCCATTGTATGTATGTACCATAAACTTATCCCATAATCTATTGTAGGACACTTCGGTTGCTTCCATGTCCTGGCTGCAGTTCTGACAACAAAAAATGTCTCCAGACATTTTTTTTGTCATTTTGTTTTAGATGAGCTGACCCCTTTTAGTATTTCCTGTAGTGCAGGCCTCATAGTGGAGAATTCCTTCAATTTTTGTATGTCTGGAAAGATCTTAATTTCTTCTTCCTATCTAAAGGAGAGCTTAGCTGGATACATTATTCTAGGCTGGTACGTCCTTTCACTTAATAGTTTAAATATTTGATTCCATTCCTTTCTGGCTTTTAAAGTCTGCACTGAGAAGTCCAATGATAATCTAATGGGCTTTCCTTTATAGGTTACTGTCGTATTTTCCCTGGCTGCCCTGAGAATTCTGTCTTTGTCGATGATTTTTGATAACTTTAATACAATGTGTCTTGGTGAAGGCCTTTTTAGATTGAGATAATTGGGTATTCTGTTGACTTCTTGAATTCCAAGCTCCAGCTCATTCCTTAGATTTGGGAAATTCTCATTCACTATTTGTCTGAAAATGCTTTCTAATCCTTGCTCCTTTTCCTCCCCTTGGAGAATTCCCATTATTCTTATGTTTCCTCTCCTGATGGGTATCAGTTAGTTCTTCTATTTCTTTCATTATTTTTAATTCTTCAGTTCCTTTCTTCTTCCTTTTGATTTATTTCTAGATTTCTGTCTTTGATATCACTGATCCTGTCCTCCATTTGGTTGACTCTATTTCTCAAGCTTGCTATTTCATTTTTCAACTCTTGCAGTGTATTCCTTATCTCCAGAAGGTCTATTCGGTTCTTTCTGAAGGTTTCAATCTCCTTGCTAAAGAACTCATTCTGCTCATCTAATTGTTTTCTCAATTCCTGAAATTGTTATGATTCATTTCGGATCTCCCTGAGTTTTTTCAGAAGCACCATCCTGAATTCTCTGTCATTTAAGTCCCATATTTCTATGTCTGTAAGTTTATTTTCTGGAGGTCTTTCTCTTTCTTTCTGAGATGCCTTGTCATCTTGGTTGTTCGTGGTGTTTAATGGACTATTTCTCTGCCTGGGCATTAACGGAAGTGTGTTCTGCTTTTTTTTTTTCCAGAAATATTTATTATATAATGGTCCTAGGGCCTGTTACAAAGAAGGTGTTCTTCTTTTGGTTTCCAGTAGGTGGCATCTAAGCCGCTTGGATCTGTGTATTGTACAGTCTCAATAATGTCTTTTCTTCCTTATAGATCTTTAATCATGCTCACTACCCTCAGTCTCAGTTCGTGTCAGTGTTAGTGACAGTTTTGGTAGTGTTTTCTCAGATTTCCCTGGGGCTCTGGGGCGTTCCATCTCGGAGGGCATGGGAGGAGGGGTCCTCTGGGTTGGGGGATGGGGGCTGTGGCTCAGCCTTGGTTTTGCAACCGCGACTGGTAAAAATCAACTGTCTTTTCTCTGTAGTCCCCATTTCTCTGCCTGTTGCCCTGATGACTGGGCACTGCTGCCAGATGCGTGGCGCTCACAACTCTCTCAAGCAGGGCTGTTTAGGAAAGTTGCCACACCTTCTTCCCTCTCCCTCCTCCTACAGGGAGCTCAGGCTGCAAGAGGCAGCTTCTTTGTTTCTCTCAGTCCACCACCAACATCTGGGGTTCTGACCTGTGGTAGCTCTTATGTGCAGAGCCCATGCTCAGACATGCTGGTGTGCAGTTTGGGTGTTTTTTGTTGAGTTTTAGATGTTCGGCTTATTGTTGTTTCAAGGGGAGAGATCTAGGAATATCTCTCACTCCACCATGTTTAATCTAATCTCCTCTTCAACTTTTTTAAATAACTATTTTGACAGGGAGACATTGTCAAAGTGAGACATTGTCAAAGACATTGTCAAAGTGAGACATTGTCAAAGAGGGCCGAGGTGAGACTCCTTCTGTACAGAAGTGTCGGTGGTATCCCTTATCAGCTTTTTAAGTAAACTATCCTGAGAACATTTCTTTAGAACTTTAAAAGCATCAATGCTTTATGGGAAAATTTAAAGGAGAGGTTTTCTCTTCTCTCAGGAGCTCATTCTTACACACTTAAACTCACAAAAATCCCTTGAAGGAATTTAAAAACAAATAAGCTCTCATATTACTTCTGAAAGACGTTCTGACAACCTCAACCTCACCTCAAGTTGATTCTGATTAGATGACTGGCCTACATGCTTTCACAGAATATCTATTTCTATTATAGTTTCTCTTACCACATTATAGTATAATTATTATCTGCTTATAGACTACAAACACTACAAAGAGAGTATCTTATGTTATTTAATACTTTTTGCTTAGTTCGTGGTGGCAAACACTCAATGACTCTGTTAACTGAATTCTATGAAATTATAAATATGCCTACAAATTAGCCCACAAGTTTGTCAATCAGATTATCTATAAGGCTAAAAATTTGAAATTGCCTAAAACACATCTACATAAAAATGTAGCAGAGTGGCTCCAACACTCAATCATGATAAAAAAAAAATCTCAGCAGACTAGGAAGGCAGGGGAACCTTCTCAACTTGAGAAAAACTATCTACAAAAAACCTACAACTAAAATCATAATGAGAAACCTGAAGCTTTAAGATTACGAACAAAGCAAGGAGTATGTTCTCTTTCATCATTGCTTTTCAACACTGTACTGGACGTCAAGAAAAAGAAATACAAGTATCCAGATTGAGAAGAAAGAAATAAAAGTCTCTGTTCACAGATGACGATTGTCAAAGTAGAAAATCCAAAAGAATCGTAAAAACGAACAAACAAAAAACTGACAAAAACCCTTCCATGCAAAGGTGTATGATACAAGGTTAATATACAAAAGTTAATCACTTTCCTATATACCATCAATGAACAAATAGATTTTGAAATTAAAAACACAATACCATTTACATTAACACCCCCAAAATGAAATACTTAGGCATAAATCTATTCAAATATGTATAAGGCGATATAATGGAGAAAAAATCTCTTCAAAAATAGTGTGGGAATAACTGCAGATCCACATGCAAAAATATGAACCTAGACACAGACTTTTTATACCCTTTATGTAAATCAGCTCAAATGGATCACAAACCTAGATGCAAAGCACAATATTATAAAGTTCTTAGAAGATAACATAGGAGAAAACCTAGATGACTTTGGGTTTAGTAATAAGTTTTTAGATATAATAACAAAGATACAATACATGAAATAAAAAATTAGATAAAATAAGATAGACTTCGTTAAAATTAAAAATTTCTGCACTGCGAAAGAGACTGTCAAGAGAATGGAAAAACAAGCCACAGATTGGGAGAAAAATATCTGTAAAAAAACCATGTGACAAAAGACTATTAACCAAAATATACAGAGAAATCGTAAAACTCAACAATAAAAAAAATGAACAACCCAATTTGAAAAATGGGCCAAACACCTTAACACGCACCTCATCAAAGGTATACACACAACAAATAAGCATATAAAGGGATTTCCCACATCATATACCACCAGAAAAATGCAAATTAAAACAACAATGAGATACTACTATACTTCATTGTGGTACATTCTATACTTCTATTAGAATGGTCAAAGTCTGGAACACAGATAACACCAAATGCTGACAAGGATATGGAGTAACAGTAACTTTCATTCACTGCTGGTGGGAATGCAAAATAGTACAGCCACTTGGGAAGACAGTTCAGCAGTTTCTTATAAAACTAAACATACTCTTACCATACAGTCCAGCAATTATTCTTTAGTTTAGTATTTACGCAGAGAAGTTGAAAACATGTCCACACAAAAACCTATACAATGCTAATAGCAGCTTTATTCATAATTGCCAAAACATGGAAGCAACCACAATGTCCTTCAGTAGGTGAATGGGTAAAGTGTACATTCAAACACTGAAATATTATTCAGAATTAAAAGGAAATGAGCTATTTAGCCATGAAAAGGCATAGAGGAAATTTAAATGCATATTACTAACTGAAAGAAATCGGCCTGAAAAAAACTACATATTATGTGATTCCAACTATATGACATTCTGGAAAAGACAAAACTATGGAGACAGTAAAAAGATCAGTAGGTTAGGGGAGAGGAAAGGATGAACAAGCAGAGCACAGAGGATTTTTAAGACAATGAAACTACTCTGTATGGTATTATAATGGTGAGTACATGTCAATGCATTTGTCCAAACACATAAAATGTCTGTTGCCAAGAGTCAACCCCGATATAAACTACAGACTTTGGGTGATGATGATGTGTCGTTGCAGTTTCAACCATTGTTAACAAATGTATCTCTCTGGCAGAGGATGTTGATGAGGAATAATGCATATGTAGGGGTGGTAAATGGGAGACCTCTGTACCTTCCACTCAATTTTGCTTTGAACTTAAAACTGCTCTAAAAAAATAAATAAATAAAGTGTTTATAAAAAAAATGTAGCAGAGAGCACAGTGGCATTTACTGACACAGAAAGATGTTTATAACATTAAATGAGAAAAGTAGGTACCTATACATATCATCCAGTTTCCTGACAATATTTGTTAAAAATAAATGTTTTTGCTCCCTCTCTTAGCCCTCCTAGACATTAAGATATACTTGTACTGAATAAAATACAGGAGCTAAGGTCCTAAATTAACTTATTCATTCAACCTCATTTTAAACAAAGGTTTCTAGTTATAAAATTTCAAAATTTCCTGGGAATCAAGAGCTCGGAATTCTAGTTCTCCCTGCCCACTAACTTGTCTATGTTATGTAATGAATTTCCTTGGTAACAATTTTTTTTGTCTATATGAGTACATCAGAGAAATGCTAATATATTCTTTTTGTAACCTATCTATTTCATTATTTTATAATTTCTAAATCCAAAGTCATCTGATTTGATTTCCTTTTATATTTCTCAACTGTCTTGATATTTTTGAGAGAAAAATATGAAACAAAACAGCAAAATTTTTAAAACTTAAATGTCACTTAAAAAATAGTAAATCTCAAGTCATTGCTATAATTTAATGCTTATATAAAGGAATTCATAACCAAATCTCAAGGACAAATACAATTAGCAGATGCTGACCTCAAGATAACCGAGTATTAGTATTAGTCAAAAAAACTTTTAAAAGTTTTTCTAACTGTGCTCTGTGAGGTAAAGGTAAAAACATTTGAAATGTTCAGCGAAGGAAAGAAGCTACAAAAAAAATAAACAAATAAAAATTTCAGAACTGAAAGAAAAATTATCCTAAATAAAAAGTTCACAGAATGTCCAATAACAGAATGAATATAACAGAAAAAAGTACAGTGAATTTGAAAATAAATCCACAAGTATCATATTTGAATAACAATATAAATGTTTTAAAAATAATGAACGAAGCCTCTGAAACCTGTGGGACAATGTCAAAAAGTCTAATATTCATGTCAATGGAGTCCCAGAAGGAAAGATAAACGATAACTGCAGAAATATTTATGGAAATAATGGCTGAAAATTCTTGATTTTGGTGAAAGACAAATTTATAGATTCAAGAAGTTCAACGAATCCCAAAGAGGATAAAACCAAAGAAAACTATGCCTACATATAGCATCATCAAACTGATGAAAATAAAAAATAGAGAAAAAAAAATAAAGTAACTAGAGTAAAAAACATTTTTACAGGGGGACACCAATGCAAATGACTGCAGATTTCTCATCAGAAATCACAAAGGCTAAAAAAAGAGAACACTTTCAAAGTGCTGAAAGACAGAATTATCAACCCAAAAGTCTATAAACTGCAAAAATGTCCTTCAGGAACGAAGAAGAAATAAAGAGTTTCAGAGGAAGTACAAATAAGAGAATTCATCATCGACACACTTTCTCTAAAAAAAATGCTAGTGGAAGTTTTTTATGCTAAAGAAAAATGATACGAGAGGGAACACTGGGTGAAGGAAAAGCAAGAGAAATGATGAATATCTTAATAACTAAAAGAGACTACACTAAGTCCTCACTTATTGTCGCTGATACGTTCTTTGGAAACTGTTGTGACTTAAGCAAGACAACACATAATGAAAACAATTTTACCATTAGTTAATTGATATAATGACAAAAAAGAATCACCAAACTTCTAACTAAAGACTCAAAACACTTCTAATATTAAACACTGAAGTAAATGTAAACTATATATATATACACTTAAGCAAAACAAATAAAAACAAGTAGGTTCATGATTTTCCAACCCACTTATTCCAGTACAGAACTGTGGGTGGCCTGAATCTGCCTCAGCAGCTCAGTGCTCAAGGTGGGAACCAACCCTGGAACCAATTCTTGAGGAGACCCTTCCATCGGAAGGCGAACTCATATACACACCCACTGACTCAGACTGGGACGATTTAGACATGCCACTTAGCATAATGTGCTCATCTTTAGGATGTGAAAGAAAACCATGCAGACATAGGGAGAACATGAAAACCCCACACAGACAATGGTCCCAGCTGGGTGGGAATCGATTTTTTTTTTTTTATTACATCATGACCAAATGATGTTGCAAGAACATTATGAGGACCTGCTGTACTTTTTCTCCCTTAAATTCCCTGAAATAGATAGGACTATTTAAAGTAAAAACTGTAACAGTATAAAGCTTTAACGTATATAGACTACTTACAATCTATAGCATATCCTTATCATAACTGAATGTTCATATTATGCTAATATCTTAGGTATTCACAGTTCTCTGACACAAGAATCAGAGAAAGAAAAACTAATGTGTTTATATAAGAAAAAAGATCCTTTTGTCTCATACCTCAGAGCCCAAGAGTAGAGGGCAAGATGGGAATGGTGTGGGCATGGGGTACTCCAGTAGCAGCTGTGGAGGCAACAGTCACCCTGCAGTGAGGAGGCTATGAGGCATACTCCTCCTTTGGCTGCCCGTCCACCAGCAGCTTGGACTGCCCTGCCCCACTGCTCAGAGCACAGCCTTGGAACAGTACTCACTAAAGGCTGTTAGAACTCTGCCATTGCCTCTCCCTGCCCTCTCAATTCACTAGTGAGTACAAGAAGAGCTGTTCTCCACTAGGAGGAACAGTATGGAGACAGTGGCCACTGAATGAAGAAGTGATGGTAGAAGGGAACACTTCTTTGCCTGGAACACAGGCTCTAGATGATCAGAACTATATACCTGTACAAGATAAAATGCAATTGAAGAGACATCAGTACTTTTAATAAATATATATTCTTTTCTTCCCCTACATCACCACCTAGTAGTGCTAGAGATTATTTATATAAAAAGTTCCACAGTTGTTGTTAATATTTCTTCAATTTAGTGCTTAGAATACAAGAGGAATAAAGACACCCACTACATTAAGTTGATTAACATTAAAGTTTCAAAGAGAATACCAAATACAACGATCTAAAAGTAAAAAACAGCAAGAAAATTAAAGACAGGGCCAGAAACGTGAAAAATTATCCTTAGGAGAGTGAATTTTACTATTTTTTTTCCTTCTCTTTCAGCTTTTCCTGAGGACGATGCCAATTGCCAAACTACACTAGGTATAGGCATCGATGACTCCAACAAAAACTATCTTTCTGGCTATATAACATCAGGCCCCTGGTAACCTACAGAATGTAGGTAGAAAATTCTTTTCCCTCTCACCCCCCCACTATTTTCTTTCCTGGCCCTGCCCTGAGGCCAGACCTAGTTGCTACCTGCAAGACAGCAGCAGTGATGAGAACGCTAGCATCTAAAACCCCAAGAGAAAATTTATAAAGCAATTATTAATGAACATAAAGGGAGAAATCCACAGTAACACAATAGTAGGGATTTTAATACTACACTCACATCAATGGATAGATCAACCAGTCAGAAAATTAATAAACAAATAATGGCTTTAAATGTTACATTAGATAAGATTGACTTAGTAGACATTTAAAAAACATTTCATTAAAAACTGTGGAATATATATTTTTTTCAAGTGCACATGGAACAAAACAAGCTTCAATAAATTCAAGAAGACTGAAATCAATCAAGCATTTTCTCATACCACAATGGCATAAAACTGAAAATCAACTACAGGAAGAAAACTGGAAAAAATAAAAACACGTGGAGACTAAACAACATGCTAATAAACCAGTGGATCAAACAGTAAACAAATAAGTGGATCAAAGAGTAAACAAAGAAATAAGTCAAAAACTATCTTGAAGCAAATGAAAATGAAAATACAACTTTTCAAAATTTATGGGATGCAGCAAAAGCGGTTCTAAGAGGGAAGTTAATAGCTATACAGGCCTATCTCAAGAAACAAGAAATATCCCAAATAAACAATCTAATTCTACACCTAACAGAAGGAAAAAAAAAAAAAAAGAAAAAAAAACCCAAAGTAAAAAGAAAGAAGAGAAATAAACAAAACAAGAAGAGTGCCGAAATAAAATCACAAATGAAAGAAGATAATTTACAATCAACACCACAGAAATATAAAGAATCATTAAAGAATACTATGAACAATTATATGCCAACAAATTCAACAATCTAAAAGAAAAGGATAAATTTCTAGAAGTATATAACCTTCTAAGACTGAACCAGGAAAATATGCAAAATCTAAATAGATCAATTTCTAGCAATGAAATCAAAGCAGCAGTCAAAAAATTCCCAAGAAGTAAGTCCAAGGCCAGATGGTTTCACAGGTGAATACTACCAAACATTCAAAGAAGTAATATCTATCCTAAACTATTTCAAAAAGTTGCAGAAGAAGTAACACTTCTAAACTTATTCTATGATTACCCTGCTACTAAAGCCTGGTAAAGACATAATAAAAAAAAGAAAATGACAGGCCAGTATCTGTGAAGAACACAGACGCAAAAATTTTCAACAAAATATTAGCAAACTGGATTCAACAACACATTAAAAGAATTATGTACTATGACCAAGTGGGATTCACCTCAGGGATGAAAGAAAGGTCCAACATCTGTAAATCAATTAATGTGATATATCACATTAACAAAATAAAGGACAAAAATCATAAATCATCTCAACAGATACAGAAAAAGCATTTGACAAAATTCGGCATTTTTTAATGATAAAAACTCAACAAGGTGGGTAGAAAAGGAACATATCTCAACATAATAAAGTCCTTATCTGACAAACCCACAGCTAATAACATACTCAATGGAGAAAGCTGAAAGCTATTCCTCTTAGGTTAGGAACAAGACAAGGATACCTAATGTCACCGCTTCTATACAACATAGTATTGGAAGTCCTGGCCACAGCAATCAGACAAAGAAATAAAAGGTATCCAAACTGGAAAGGAAGAAATAAAACTCCCATTATTTGCAGATGACATAATACTACATATAGAAAATCCTAAAGTCTCTACCGAAAAAACTATTAGAACTAATAAAGTACTTCAATAAAGTTGCAGGATATAGAGTCAATATACAGAAACTGTAGTGTTTCTATACACCAATAATGAACAATTGAAAAAAGAAATTAAGAAAATAATCCCACTTACAACTGCGTTGAAAAGTATAAAATATCTAGGAATAAATTTAACCAAAGAGGTGAAAGACCTGTACTTTGAAAACTGTAAGACAGTTAAGAAAGAAACTGAACAAGATACAAATAAGTGGAAGATATACCTTGCTCATGGATTAGAAAGATTAATCTTGTTAAAATGCCCTTATTACTTAAATATACGAAATCAATGCAATCCCTAGTAAAATACCAATGGCATTCTTCTCAGAACTATTCCTAAAATTTATATGGAACCATGAAAGACCCTGAATAGCCAAGAAAATTTTAAGAAAAAAACAAAGTGGGAGGTATCATATTTGTTGATATCAAACTATACTACAAAGCTACAATAATCAAAACAGTATGGTACTGGCATAAAAACATATAGATCAATGGAATAGAGTCAAGAAATAGAATTAATTGAAAAATAATTAATTCAATGCTTTCACAAATTGTACCAAAATTCAAGAACAGGGAACACTTACCAACTCATTCTATGGTCAATTAATATACAAAAAAGGAGGCAAATACACAATGAGGTAAAAACAACATCTTCCATAAGTGGTATTGACAAAACTGGACACATATATGGAAAAAAAAAAATGAAACTAGACCACTTCTTTAAACCATAAACAAAAATAAACTCAAATGGATTAAAG
The DNA here is from genome assembly GCF_902729225.1 of Pteropus medius. NCBI lineage: Eukaryota > Metazoa > Chordata > Mammalia > Chiroptera > Pteropodidae > Pteropus > Pteropus medius. The sequence continues at coordinate 15,333,398 of NW_024352785.1, read as the reverse complement.
ACTTAAATGTTAGACATGAAGCCATAAAACTCCTAGAAGAAAACATAGGTAGTAAACTCTTTGACAACTCTCTTAGCAGTATCTTTTTGCATATATATCCTTGAGCAAGGGAAACAACAGAAAAAACAAACAAATGGGACAACAAACTAAAAAGTTTTTGCACAGTGAAGGAAACCATCAAAACAAAAAGACAACCTACTGAATGGGAGAAGATATTTACAAATGATACATTCAATAAAAAGTTAATATCCAAAATATGTTAAGGAATTCATACAACTTAACAATAAAACAAACAATTCAATTAAATAAAATAGGCAGAGGACCCGAATATACATTTCTCCTTAGATTACATACAGATGGCCAATAGACATATGAAAAGATGCTCAATATCACTAATTAGGGAAATGTAAATTAAAACCACAATGAGATATCACCTCACACCTGTCAGAATAGCTAGCATTAATAAATCAACGAATAACAAGTGCTAGTAAAGATGCGGAGAAAAGTGAATCCTCATACACTGTTGGTGGGTTTGTAAATTTGTGCAGCCACTATGGACAACAGTATGGAGATCTCACAAAAATTTAAAAATAGATCTACCATAGATCTAGCAATTCCATTTCTGGGTATTTGTCAGAAGAAAACAAAAACACTAATTTGAAAAGATATATGTATCCCTATGTTCACTGCAGCATCACTAGTAATAGCTAAGATATGGTAGCAACCTAGATGTCCATCAACAGATGAACAGATAAAGATGTAATATACACATACATGCATATATGAGTATGTGCATATTATGCGCACGCACACACACACACAATGTAATATTATTCAGCAATAAAGAATGAAATGTTTCCATTTGTGACATCATTAATAGACCTAGAGGGTATTATGCTAAGAGAAATGTCAGACAGAGAAAAACAAATACTGCATGAACTCACTTATATGTGGAACCTAAATAAACAAACAAAACAAAATAAAAACAGGTTAGCTAAATTGTGATTGTGGTAAATGTAAATGGCTCCAGATAGTTCCCAAATCCTGTATCTCTTCAAGTGAAGGCTTCTTAAATATCACAAATGTACCTGAAAATAATATGCCTGTCATGCATTATATCAAAAATTAACAGCAGTGGGGGGGAAAAAACAACCCAAGAGAACATCTACTACTTTGCCAGTTGAACCAGGAAAAGAAAATCCAGGGAATAAATATCCTTATTAGTACTTTCTCTTCTTTCACCACTTTTCTGCAAGGGTGGCCTAAGCTGAGCAAAAGTATGTGACAGTGCAGGCAGCTAAAACTCTGATAGAAGCCTTTGTTTCTGGGAAAGAGCCTGGGAGGAAAGATATGATGAGCCTCTTTCCGAAGCAAAGACCAGATTTGTTTACTGTCTATATAATAAAGATAATGTTTCCTCTGGAGCAAAGAATAGGTAGACTTACTGCTTATTATAAATGATTTGGGTTCCCTAAACTTGGGCTCAGCTGTGACATAAACCAAAGCAAGTGCAACATTAGCCTGGGCCCCTCTCATCACCCTGGTAAGTGAAGCACAAGGGAAACTGTCACAAACATGATACTCAAGCTGCTTGCTATGCTTTGCGTAATAACGTCCTTTATTGTGTCTTCTTCCAGAAACCATAAAACAAGTTATTTTATTAGCTTGAGAGAAAGGCAAAATTTCAGACCCTTTACAGCTACTGAGATAAAAAGTCAGTGAAGTTGAAGATAAAGCATTAGAAAATATCCAATCTCAATAACAAAGAGGAAAACAACTGAAAAAAAAAAACAAAAAACACACAACAGAACTTAAGTGACCTATGAAATAATATAAAAAAGTCTAATATTCATGTCATTGGAGTCTTAAAAGGAGAGCAATGCATAAAAATACTTCAAGAAATGGATGACTAAAAACTCCCCGAATTCAGTGAAAGACATAAATTTAGATTCAGGAACAAGCAAACTCCAAACAAGACGACTTCAGAGAAAACCTGACCCAGCCACATTATAAAAAAAGGCTGAAAACCAAAGATTAAAAATTAAGAAAGCTGAAGCAGCTAAAGAAAAAAAAAATTACATTTAGGGAAACAATGAGAAGGACTGTATTATTTCTCACCAGAGATCAGAGACTGGGCGACAGTGGCACAAAATCTTTAAAGTGCTAAAAGAAAAGAACTATCAACACAGAATTCCATATCCAGCAAAATATTCTTCAGAAACAGAGCTGAAACAAAGATAGTCTCAGACGAAAGAAAACTATAGGAATCTACCATCACTAGGCCAGATCTTCAAAAAAAAGTGCTGAAAGAAGTTTGTTAGTCTGAAGATGTATGAGAAAGTACAAACTTGGACCTTCGGGAATAAAGGAAGAGCTGGTAACTAACTGGGGAAATATAACAGACCATTTTCCTTCTCTTATTTAAAATGTGCATGACTACAAAAGCAAAAATTATGATACTGTTAAAAGTTTTCAATGTATAGAGATGTAATATATGTGAAAACTAGAATATGAAAGACAGGAGGTAAATGAATCTACACAGTTGTAAGGCTCTACATTTTATTTGTAGAAACACAATATTAACTCTAATTGGACTTCAAATGGTTAGGTATATATTGTAATCCCTAGAGCAATGACTATATGTATTTAAAGAGGGAAAAGGAGGGGCGATAACAAAAAAAAAAAATCCAGTAGATAAATTAAAATGGAATACTAACAAACATTAAATACAAAAGAAGAAAGGGGAAATCGAGTGGAAAAACAAAGTAAACAAAGTGGTAGATCTAATCTAACCATACCAATAATTACATTAAATGTAAATAGTCTAAATGTACTAATTAGAAGACAGAAGTCACCAGACTGGATATAAAAATAACAATACATAACAATATGCTGCCTACAAATAATCTACTTTAAAGACATAAATAAGTTAAGAGCTGGAGTGCTACGTTAACATCAGATAAAATAAACTTCAGAAGGAGTATTATCTGCAATAAAGAGGGGCATCATATGACAGAAGGATCAATTTACCAAGAAAAATCATAACAATACTAAATGTCTATGTGTCTAATAACAGAGCTTCAAAATACATGAAGGAAAAACTGAACTAAAAGAAGTAAAAAAATAAAAATCTACAATTATCTTTGGACACATCAACACTCTTCTCTTAGTATTTGATAGATAAATATGGAAAGATAGAGAAGACCTGGAAAATACTATCAACCAACTTGACTTAACAGTTATAGAACACTCCAACAATAACACCAGACTATATACATTCTTTTCAAGTGCACAGAGAAGATGCTCCTTTATAGACCATATTATGGGCCATCAGACAAACCTTAAAAAATTTAAAAGAACTGAAATCATAAAACATTCTCCGACCATAATCAATCTAAAGTAGAAATCAGTAACAGAAAGCTATACAGAAAATTCCCGAAATTTGGAAGTTAACACACTTCTAAATAAGCCACAAGTCAAACAGGAAGTCACAAGAGAAACCAGAAAGTATTTTAAACTGAATGAAAAGAAAAATACATATCAAAATTTGTGGGATTCAATTAAAAGTATTTACAGAGAAAAATATAGCTAAATACTAATACTCAAAAAAAAGATCTCATATCAATGATCCAAGGAAACTAGAACAAATTAAACAGAAAGCGAGCAGAAGGAAATATGTGCAGAAATCAATGAAACTCAAAACAAAAAATCAAGAAACCAAAAGTTGATACTTTAAAAAGATCCCAAGAAATGTCAAACCTCTAGCAAAATTAAAATAAATAAGCAAACAAACATAAGACATAAATTATCAATATCAGGAATGAAAAGGGAGGGGTATCACCCACAGACACAGTAAGGGAGGATTATGAAAAACCTATGCCCATAAATTTCCCAACTCTCAAGGAACAAATTCCTGAAAGACTTATCAAAATTCAAAAAGAAGAAATATTCCTGTATCTATTAAAGAACTGAATTTATGTGGAGTATTTGAGATCTTGTTTCTCCGCGATGTCATCAGTTTGGCTCAAATAAACTTTTATAGTTAAAAAAGACTTCCAACAACCAAACCTACATGTTCAGAGGACTCCACTAGTCAGTTCTATCAACTCTTAAGGAAGTCATAAGACTAATTCCATACAAACTCTTCAAGATATAAAAGAGGAGTAAAAAGCTAGTATTTCTGATACTGAAAACAGACAACCACATCACAACTAAAAGAAAACAACACACAAACATCTGTCACAGCCATAGATACAACAGCCTAAACAAAATAATAGCAAAGTGAATACAGCAATATATAAAAAGGATATACACATTATGACTGTGGGGTTTATTCTAGGAATACAAGGTTTAGTCAACATTTGAAAATCAATGTAATCCACTTTATCAAAAAACTGAAGAAAACTAAATTATGATTATCTTATTAGATGCAGAAAAAGCATTTGCCAAAATCAACATCCATTCATGGCTACAAAATTTCAGAAAACCAGGAATAGAACAGAACTTCTTTAACTTGATGAAGATCATCTACAAAAAAACTTACAGAAAGAATACTTTCCTCTACAACCATAAAAGAGGAAAGGATATCCACTCTCTCACCACTTCTATTCTATACCAGTGGTTCTGGCTGGAGCATTAAGATTTTTTTTTAAAAAAAAGGCATAAAAAATGGAAGGAAAGAAAGAAAATTCTAACTGCAAACAACACGATTATCTACATAGAAAATCCAAAAAAACCTACTAGAACTAACGAGTGATTAGCACAGTTGTAGGATACGGCTCAACATGCTACCAATGAACAAATGTAAAAAGAAATAAAGTACTATAAACCCCATGAAATACTTAGGTATAACCTAAAAAATATGTGCTTGATCTGTATGCAGAAAACCACAAATGATGAAAAAATCAAATAAGATCTAAAAAAATGGAGAGAAATAGTAAACTTATGGCTTAAAGGCTCAATATTGTTAATACGTTAATTCTCCCCAAACTAATCTATGGATTCATCACAATCTCAATTAAATTATCGGCAGGAATTTTTGATAGAAATCAATAAACTGATTATAAAATTATATGGAAAGGCAAAAGAACTAGAATAATCAAAACAATTTAGAAAAGAACAAAGTCAGTGGATTCTACCTGATTTCAAGACTGTTATAGTAATCAAGGCAGCATAAAACTGGCAAAAGGACAGTCGACAGATCAAAGAACAGAAGAGTCCAGAAAAAGACCCACACATACGCTCAACTGATTTTTGGCAAAGATGCAAACATAGTCCAATGGAGAAACTTTTTGAGTCTAGCGTCCTTAACTTAGCATAAAGCACCTGAGACTCATTGGTGTTGTTGCATGTACTGAAAAATAGTATCAATCAACTTGACTTAACATTTATATAACACTTTACTCAACATCACACTACATACATTCTTTTCAAGTGCACACATAATATTTACCATGACAGACCATATTCTGAGTCATAAAACAAACCTTAACAACATGGTTATCTTTCAATAAATGGTGCTGGAACAACTGGGATATCTACATGCAAAACGAAACGAAACAAAACAAAACAAAAACCAACCTCAACTCCTATGAAAATTAACTCAAAATGAACCCAGGCCTAAATGTAAAAACTTCTAGAAGTAAACATAAGCAAAACCTTTGCGATCTTTGGTTAACATTAGCAAAAGATTTCATATGTTACATATAAAGTATTATCAATAAAAAAAAGAGAAAGGATAACTTGAGCTTCACCAAAATAACAAACTTTTACTTTGTGAAATACCGTTAATATCATAAAAGGGTAAGCCAAGGACTGGGAAAAAATCTGCAAAATGCATATCTGGTAAAGGATTTATATTTAGAATACATGAAAAATTCTCAAAACTCAACAAAGAAACTCACTTTTTTAAATGTGCAAAAGATGTGAAAGGACACTTCACCAAAGATAATTTTCAGGTGAATGAATATATACTTGAAAACATACTCAGTTCAGCATCATTAATCATTAGAGAATGTATATTAAAACCACAATGAGAAAACACTACACAACTGTTAGAATGTCTAAAAAACAGTGGTCTGATGGTAAATGTTTAGCAAGCAGGTCTTTGAGAGAGAAGACTCTGAATTTTAGCTTTTGCTGATTTCTGTGACGTAAACATGCCTGCTATGGAATACCCTCACAGACAGTGAAGTTGGGAAAATACATACTTTCCACCATATAAATACAAGAGACATATAACTTCGAGAACACAGAAAACAGGAAAATGTAGTACAGAAATTAGGAAATGATGAGTTTCAAATATTTATTACCTTTGTCTTCAGTATGATTTATTTAATTATAAGTTTATATAATTTAATTTTTAACGATGGCTGTGTTTACTAACCAGCTTACAATATTCCTAAAAATGTAACAATTAGTTCTTTCCAGCCACTATAAACTATCCTTAAGCTCACTAAAATAAAATTCACACTAATAAGTGCTAACAAGGATGTGGAACAAATGGAGTTCTCATTCATTGTTGATAGGAATGCAAAACAGCTGCTCTGGAAAAGTGTGGCAGTCCTCTCAATCTATTTTTATTAGATTTTAGATATCAAGTTAATGCAAACGTGACCAGAGACTGACAAGTCCAACTTCATGAAAGGTTCCTTGAAGCTAGCTTTCATGATTCAATCAATAGTTTATACAAAGGCATGACTTTCTGATTAGGGATAAAAGTTGATATAAAAATAACTTTTATAATACCAGGAAATACAGTAACATACTTTTGTCTTGAAGAATCATGCAGTTGTTTTAATGAAACCACAGATAATCAATTCTTAGAACACTGTCCTATTGAATATGGTCTCAATTTATACTATGGACATTAACTTGTGGGACGAAAAACAAATGACTCCAGCTCCCTGTACCTTATCTCCCTTGAACCTTTTTGGCAGAAAGTTTGGCAGTTTGTTCTTACAAAGTTAAACATGCATTAACCATACAACCTAGCAATCCTACTTCTAAGTATTTACCCCAAATAAATGAAAACTGTACATAAAACCTGTACATAAATGTTTATATTGCCTTTACTCATTAATGCCAAAAACTGGAAACAGAAATGTCCTTCAACAACAGTGATATATACGATAAATTTGGCATAAGAAGGAATGAACTATTGATACATGCAACACCACCAATAAACCTTAGATGCTTTTTTAAAGATTCATAATGTATGATTCCATTTATATGACACTGGAAACAACAAAACTATAGGCAGAAAACAGATCAGTGGTTGCCAGAGGCTGGGAGTGGGAGGAGTTAACTATATGACAGAATTTTGGGGGAGTGATGAAAGTGTTCTTGAGGTGGTAGTGAACTTTAGTAATTAAGGTAGATCTCACCTCAACTAAAAACTATCATTACAGAAAAAAACACAAGAGTTCAACTTCATAGGAAAGTGAGCATTTGTAAAATTAACATTAAAGACAAATTTTTTTTAAAAAAGTGCAAAAAATTGAGCATCTCTGCCTCATGAAACTTCATAGAATAACATTTTTTTACAGGAACTAAAAATAATTCATCCTAAAATCCTTAAATTTAGTGGTTTCACAGGAAAAAGGTCAACTAGAATTATACCTCTTTATAAATGTCTTTGCCTTTAAATACCTGGTCATAAAACATTCTTTTCTGAAACATAAGTAATTCGTAGTGAAATTTTCAAAAAAAATAATACATTTGAAGTTAAGGCCTACCTAAGATTAGAAAACCGGAATAAGAAAACAAATTACATTTGCCTTGGGACAAGATACTAAACTTCAGTTCTTCTTTACCAAGTCTCTTGTCCTACTCTTACTCTCTTGATATCACCAAATTTCAGGTTTTTAAAGATCATCTCTATACAATTAAGTTACTCTAGTCTTCTATACTATTTCTGTACTGTGTGCATATTCCATTTACACATGTATCACCTGGGATTGCAGGTATTTGTTCATACAGCTATGTTTATTATATTGACTTCTTTTGGTTCATATACTCCATGAAGGCAGAGACTAGATTTCCAGAGTCTAGTTTAGTGTTATCAGTCGGATTTATGAGTCCCCAAATCTACATCTCTAGCCCATCCAGCATTTCTAGCTGTATTGGTGTATCGTATCCCCAAGTAAAATAAACTTATAATTCCTTCTCCTAAAAATTACCTGAGGGATTACAAAATCAAAAGTCTGTCTTTTAATCTGCTATTGCACCAATTTCCCTGTCCTTTTTTATTTGCACTTTCTTCTTGAGGCCCTTAACCTCAGACTTATAACAGCTTTCATCTCATCAACCTACCAATGATAACTCCCACTCAAATTCATCTCTCAGACTGCTGGCACATTAATCTTCCTAAAGTTATCATGTTACTGCCATGCAAATCTTCCATAGCTTTCACCTGCCCACAGAACAAATTTCAAAGCTCTTCACAATCCCACCACATAATAAACCTGTAATATCCTATTTTCGGCCACTTGGAATTATTTATGGTTCCCTAGAATATGGACTAAACCTTAAGTGACCCTTGTCATTCTTCCACTTTGAAATTTCATTCCATCCTTCAAGGTCTCTCTTAAATATTACGTCACTGTTTCCCAACCAATAGAAACATTTACTGTTCATCTAGGAACGTTGATAGGAATTAGAATCTCCCCATTTTACTGGTATTTTCAGTGAAAACTGATGTTTCCAGATCATAAAATCACATTCCATCTATACCAGTTTTCTATATGCCTCTTTCTTTCCCACAGGAGATGTTCTGTCCTCAAAGACCTGCAGTATCTTTCTGATATCTGCACTCCCATTATCATCTAAACCAAGGGTCCCCAACCCCTGGGCTATGGACTGGTACTGAGGCTAAGAACTGAGCCACACAGCAGGAGGTGAGTGGCGGGGAGCTCTGAAGCTTCATCTGTATTTGCAGCTGCTCCCCAGCACTAGCATCACAGCCTCAGCTCCATCTACATCATCGAGCATTATTAGATTCTCATAGGAGCACCAGTCTCTGGTGACAATAAGGCTGGGGACCACTGATCTAAACAGTATGACAAAGAGTAAATATTCAAGTATTTACTAAAGTCAACCAAGTACGGTATCTTCTGAGGACTTATGGCATGGGGTTACATGATGGGAAGGAATCTGAAGACCTGTGAGTCTCCAAAGTGGAAATTTCACTTTAAATGCTCTATAAACTTTATCATGTGACAGTGTTGGGGAAATTGTGATTCTCACCCTGACTTGAGCTGCCCCTCAGATCTGAGGTTAGTATGAGAACCAGGTGTAAACATCTACAGTCTTATTCTGGACAAGGGCGCCAAGATCATTCAATGGGGAAAGAATTGTCTTTTTCAACAAATGGTGGTGGGAAAACTAGATTGTCACAGGCAAGAAATGAATTTGTACCCCTACTTCATACCATAGACAAAATTTAACTCCAAATAGATTAAAGATCTAAATGTAAGAGCCAAAACTATAAAACTCTTAGAAGAAAACATAGCTGTAAATACTCAGAACTTTGGATTCTTATATAGGACATCGAAAGCATAAGCATCGGAATAAAAAATAAATTGGACTTCATCAAAATTTTTTTTTAAATTTGTGCTTCAAAGGACACCATCAAGAACATGAAAAGACAACCTACAGGAGAAAATATATACAAATCATGAATCTGATAAGGAACTTGTATCTAGAATATATAAAGAATTCCTATGACTCAATAATAAAGACAACCCAAAAATTAGCAAAGTATCTGAATAGAAATTTCTCCAAAGAAGATATACGAAGGTCCAGTAAGCACATGAAAAGATGTATATCATTAGTCATCATGAAGATGCAATCAAAACCACATTAAGAAACCACTTCACACTCATTAGGCTGTATAGTATCAAGAAATCAGATAATAACAAGTGTGGTAAGGATGTGGAAAAACTGGTACCCTTACACATGGCTGGTGGGAATATAAAATGATGTGGCCATTTTGACAAACCACTACGGTAATTCTTCAAATGATTAAATGTAGAGTTATCATATGACCCAGTAATTCTACTTGTACACAAATGTTTATGTACATTATTTGTAACAGCCAAAACATGGGAACAACGCAAATGTCCATCAAGTGACAAATGGATACACCAAGTGTGGTATAGCCATATAATGGATTATTCAGGCATAAAAAGGAATTAAATAGACTTTGAAAACATTATGCTCAGTGAAAGAAGCCAGTCACAAAAGACCACATATTATATGATTTCACACATATAAAGTCCAGAAAAGGGAAGACTGTAGAGACAGCAAGTAAATTAGTGGTGGCTTAGGGGCAGAAGCAGAAGGATTTGGGGAATGGGGGCAAGGAGCAATAGTTAAAGGGTATACGATTTTCTTCATTTTTGAGGTGATGAAATGTTCTAAAATTGATTGTGGTAATGGAGGCACATACTTGTGAATATACTAAAATCCATTAAATTATACACATTAAATGAGTAAACGGTATGGTATATGAATTTCATCTCAATGAACCTGTTTTTTAAAGAGGCATATAATATAAATTTCCAGAGTTTATTTTGTTTTAAGGTGTTGTCTTACTTCATGTTGCTTTAGGGCAAACACCTTTCAAGCTTAGGGCTGTATCATTTAAGGAAAAAGCAATACTTCTAAACAATTTAAAGCCTTGCCTCTCAGGTACCAAAAAAGAACATGCTTTTGCCAGTGTTTTTTCCCTTCCCTTCCCTGCCCCTATGCCAGCCTTCCACCACTTTGTTCCATAATCACAACAGAAACATACACTAGGGGTTTTAAATACGCTTTATTTACTGAATATAGCTTTATGTGACTGCTCTTATTTTGAAAGGAAAAAAGTTTAATATTGGGTTAAAAATATACTAAATTGTATAATCATTATGAGCTTAAGAATTATACATTAAAGCTGTTCTATAATTTGATTTTTACTTATATGGATTTAAATTGATATTTTTCTTCCAAATGCCCTCAAAGATAAAAGATTGTATGTAAATAATATAATTTTTAAAACTCTTATTTTTTTTTTTAAATCGAAAAACGTTAACGTATGTGTTCCACTTTCAATTTACAGCTTAGATAATAAGGTACAACTATTCAAAGATGATCTGGATCAGAATCACCTGGGGTTTTGCAACTCATCATTATCTATGAACCAGAAGCAATGTCATGAGAACAGCTGGTTAAAAATGCAGAATATTGGGCTTATTCCAGCTCTAAAGAATCAGATTTGCACTTTAATAAGATCTCTAGGTAACTTATGTATAAAGTTTGAAAACCACTGACCTAGAACACTTATTAAACATGCAGATTCCAATGAGGCAAAGACATCTGCATTTTAAACAAGTATCCTATAGCTTTTCCTGCACACTGAAGTATGATAATAACTGTTTAAAAAGAAAAGTGGACTACTGAAAGAACATTTCTTTAGAGATGTTTTGGTGTACTAAAAAATACTGTTTTAAAAAATCTGAATTTATAAATCTTAGTAATACCTTAAAATTGATAACTTGAATCAATGAAATAAAAGGTTTAGATGAGTAATCAAAACCAACTTTACAACTTTCACAGTGCGCGGAGGTAAAATTTATACTCAAATTTCTGTAGGCTTTTACTGAGAAGTCAAATACCTTATCAAAAAGTCCCACCCAAATGGAAACAGATTATTGTTCCTTCTCAACTTTAAAAGGCGTCAATTAAACAGAATGCTTAGTGTTCACAGTGTTCTAGTTTATATTGTCAGTCAACTTTACTCTGATCCTTGCTAGTGAAAAATCTTTGCTGTTCTTAAAGGGAACGCAGGTCTTAGGATCCCACCTTTTCAATATATGTTAAGATAGCTGAATAGTATGTATAAAGGGCTAAAAGGATACTAATCTTAAAAAGTAATTTGTTATGCAAGATCATTTTTACTAATTCTTAGGAGATGCTGGTTTTGATAATCCAGCAAACATTTACTAAATGTAAATGTTCGAGATTTTGTGAAGAACACAAAGATTATCAAGGCACTATCCCCAGCCCTAAGAAGCATAAAATCTGAGGAGAGGTAGGGTTTGGCCGGATACCTGCATATACAATTACCAGAACGTGGTCAGTGCTGAAAACGTTCCCGGAAGTTCCCAGTTTTAGGTAACTGAATTTCAGAAAATAGATATTTTACAGTAATTTCCAAATGATTTGGTGAAAAGTTGAACAAGTTGAGAAAGCTCATTAAAAACAGTTTTTTAAAGAAGTACAGCCCGAGGTAAACAATCCTCTGCAAATTACTTATATTTTAATACATATACACACACTTAAAATTGGGCTATGAAGTAGGTGCTCTCACCAAATGCAAGCAATTCAAACATGAACAGGATGTAGGAGACCCAATACTGTTAAGTTCATAGAGGGTGCCTCCTTTGACAAAACAGGAACACTGAGCTTCAGAGATCGCTGACCATGCGAGAAAAGAGGAAACAGGAGTGAGGACCTGTTTTTATTTCTCCCCTGATAACTTATTTAAAAACAAAAAAACAAACAAAAACAAAAAAACAAAAAAACTCAGTTTCCTGGACTACTCTCTCCCTTCAACTTTATATTTTACAAACACCATGATCCTTAAAAAGTCTAGGTACTAAAGAATACAAACAAAACAGGTCAGATGAATTTACTTATTCAACAGTCCGAAATACAGGAACCACCCTCAAGGAGAACTAGCAGTCCACGAAGGGCCAGAACTAGGGAAAGTGCATCCACACGTTCCCTACAGAGCTTGGGTCACTCAGCGCTCACTTCTCTGCTTTCTTCTTTTAGGGGCACACCCTCCCTTGGGAAGGAAAAAAGCAAGCACCTCTCCAAAGGGGCTGCGGAACTCTCCAGGGAGAGTGGTCTGGTTTACCGGAACCTAGGGCAAAACCTCTGGTCTAGAAGAGTTGCAAGTGACATCGAGTAAGGCCAGCTGAAATGGGAAAGGGCGCTGCGATGCTCCGTCCGGTCGCTGCTCCTCTGGGGATTAGGTCAGACCCCTGCCGGTAGGCTGGTCTGAGTTGGCCTAGCAGCCCAGGTTAACTCCGGCTCACTGACAGGTTTCCGAAGTGGGGCCCGCGTCACAGGTGTCGCCTCCACCAGGTCCTTGCAAACCCGGGGGGTGGGGAGGAATAAGTCGGGACAGAGAGAAGGTGCCTAAAGGTGAGACGCGCTACGAAGCGCGGCACCCGCGGTGATGCGGTCTCACCTCTAGGGTGGAAACAGTGCTGGTGAACAGATCCTCTCCGTCCTCCTGCTCTTCAAAGTCGGTGGGCTTCCCGTCCGCCAGCGGAGGAGGTTCCCTCTCGGCCGCCATCTTCGCTCGCCCGGACGACTGCGCGAGCAGGGCTTCGCGGACCTGTCACGTGAGCACGCACGGCTGGGCTGGCGCGCCGGCCGCCCGGCTCCCCCGCCTCCCGGGCCCGCCTCTCACGGCCCCGCCCAGCTGCACGCGGCCCCGCCCCCGACCGCCTGACCGCGCCGGTCCTGAGCTCATGGCCCTTAGCCCCGCCTCTTTGCCTCACTTTTCACTTCCGCGTCTAGTTTTTGGCTGCGTTTTTCACCGCCCTTGCTGTATGGACTTTTCTGCAAGAATCTGGGACCTTCATTACCACATCTCCATTTTCGCAGGAGTCGGCCAAACAATTTCTGTTGGCATTACCGGTTTTAAAATCTGTAGAAAGTGGAAGAGTTTGGAGACCTGTCTGTAGTCCAGGCTTGGATTACACACAGACTGAAGGCAAGATTGAGGACTAGTAAATAAGACAAATCATTCATAAATCTCTCTAGGCTGTCCAGTAGAACTTTCCGACGTGATGGAAATGGTCTATATCAGCGCTGTCCTATGGAGTAGCCACTGGCCACATGTGACCACTGAGCACTTGAAATGTGACTAGTAAATCTGAAGTTTACTTCAATTTCATCATGAGCAACAGTGTTTTTCCTCAATAGAGTCAGAAAGGTTGGAAAAATGACAATTAGAAAAATAAATGGATGACTGGTAAGAGCTTTATACTCAATAACTTCAGCCAATTACTAGCTCTTTGTCATGATAAAGTCACTTAACTTTGAGCTTCAATTTCTTTACCAGTAAAATGAGAATGTTACTAACTTTCTACTCACGCTGCAGGGTTTATTGTCTGGATCTAATAAAATAAGTGAAAATATTCTTAAAGCTACAAGTGCTGTGCCAATGCAAGGTATATTCGGGAAAAAGTAAAAGGGGGCATTGCAAATAGCAACTTAAGGTTATAATCTTGGTGGAGGAAAAAAAAGTCACAGGGATTCTTTACAAATAATGTACATACCCTCAACCCTCACTAGCCTGGGAGGCCTGGATTCCACTGGCTCTCTGCAAAACTTAGCACCTCTGGAGTTGTTTTCTTAAGTGCATTGGAACAGGTTTTTCCAGTCACTAGGATTTCTTCAACCCCTAAATTTTAAAATTCCCATGATAACTTTCAAGAAGCATCAATTCAAACCATGATTAATTTAAGTAAGTATATCAAGGTCCCAATGATCCTTGTGTGTGTCTGATGCATGGAACAATTGTCACTACCATGCTACTACCACCACCCTTGCTTTCTAGAGCCATTGCTGGAAGAATGAGCTGTGGCAGCACATTCTGTGGCTTGCACTCCACCACCTATGGACAGTCTGGAGTCTGTCACTGATCAGAAATTTAAGCCTCTTGAAACTTCACAGCCTAACTTGAAGTAATTCTTCTCTGTATCCTTAATTTATTACCTATGCCTCTTTCTTGCTTACTATTTTCTGTCTTAGGCTATGTCATTTATATTCTCAGCTTAATTTTTTTACTAGACATCTGAATTAATTGAAATATAGGTCCAGCCACTTATAATACAGAACCGCATTTAAAATGGCTTAAAAAATGTAGTTTAATTATCCCTCATGTGAGACTATGAAGACTGGATGAGATCATCCAGGGATTATAGGCTCCTTCTGTTGTCCTGCCCTCCAAGGATGTAATCTCTTCCCTGTGATCCGAGCTGTCTCACGACCATAACAATATTCCAGCTGGCAAAAAAAGGAGTAAAAGGGGAATGGAATGATATCTGCTACCTTTGAAGGGCACAGTCCAGAAGTTGCACATATCACTTCTGTTCACTTCTCTTTGATCAGCTCATTAGATACATGGCCATCACTAGACACGAAAAACAAAAAAACAAAAACAAACAAACAAACAAAAAACTAGGAAATGCAGTTGTTATTCCACCCCCTAAAAATTAGGGGTTCTCTTATTCTGGAAGAAGTGAAGAGACTATTGTACGAAACCAGCAGTCTCTATTTTAAAGCATCCTTTCACTCTTCATGGTAATATACCTGGATTTCCTTCTGGATAACCATTCTTTTCCCACCCTTGATAGGAAGTCTTCTCCAATTTAGGAATGGAGTGCATGACCTAGGCATAAGCCAAACATAGCACTGACTCCATTAGCTCTAGTGATTAGTGGTAAGTCAGAATCAGCTGCAATTCCCCCAAACTCTCAGCAGCTTTGATTATCTTTATTTCCTTATTCAACCTAAATTCAATTAGTCAGAATTGTAAAGATTGTTTTGCTATTTTTCTCTGCTCTTTGTTGTTGTTGTTCATGCCTTTGCTTTTCTGTTTTATCTTCTCTGAACCCAAAATTCCATAAAATTATACCCATATTACTAAGAGCATTTGAAAAATAAACTACAACTTTAACTGAAGATCTTATAAGTCCATTATCTTCAAACCTAAATCCATACTGCCTGGATACCATTATTTGTTTCTTTTCCAAATCTTTCAACTGTTTTTTCCAGTAGAGATTCTAAAAATTCATATTGTTCCTCAAGTATTCCATGATATTTTCTCATTTTCAATCACAAAATAAAATTTGCTGAGTGAATCCTTTGGCCTTCAAATATGATTGAAATTCTCGTCTCTCTATGCTTCTATCACTCACTACATAAGTTTCAGTGACACCTATCATATTGTACTGTGATCATGGCTACTTTTCTATCACTGCTAATAGTCTGGAGGATCATTGAGTTCATGGGCTATTTCTTATTTGGCTTTGGATCCTGGATAACCCTGGATTAGTTATCTATTGCTGTAAAACAAATTGTTCCAAATTTAGCAGCTTAAAAAGACAAATATCTATTTTTTCATGATTTCTGTGAGTCAGCAATCCAGGTGCAACTTAGCTGAGTGCCTCTGATACAAGATCTTTACAAGTCTGCAATAAAGGTATCTACCAGAGCTCCAGTCAATTCAAGACTCAGTCAGATCTGCTTCCAAACTCACTCACATGACTGGTGGCTTTAGGTCCTTGCTGGCTATTGACTGGAGATGTGAGTTCCTTGCCACATGAGGCTCTTTGTAAGACTTCTCACACAGCATGTCAACTTGCTTTCCCCAGAACAAGGACTCTAAGAAAGAGAATGAGACCACACCAAGGAAGGACAAGAGAGGGTGAGCAAGACAAATGCCAGAGTCTTTTTGCAACCTGATCTCAGAAGTGGCATCTCATCACTTTTGCTGTATTCTGTTCATTAGAACCTTACACTCAAGGAGAAGAGTAAAACAAGGGTGTGAATAACAGAAGGCAGGAATCTTGGGGGCCACTTTAGAGGTTCCCACAAACTCCCATAGTACTCAATAAAATAGATTTTACCTTTGATGAATAAATGAATGAATGTATGAAACTCAGAATAGAGGGCTAAGTGGAAGATATAGGTTTGGTAGTTAAGGCCACTAGTATGTGAGAGGATCCAGATAGTCTGGGAAGCACAACCCTAAGGATCATTTAAAAAGCAGACAAAGGAAGAGGTTCCATAAATAAAACTGAAAAGTAGCAATCAGAGAGATAGGAAGCAATCTAGAAGTGAGGGCTATAACTGAAGTAAAAGGACAAAGAAGAAGAGACTGCTTGCCAGTATCAAATGCCTTGGGTATATTAATACCATGACAACTGAAAAGGATGAATAATCAATGAGTACAAAACAATGAATACAGCAAATCTGATGCTTAATTTTATGTGTTGACTGGCCGGACCATAGTGCCCAGCCAGATATTTCGTCAAACATTATTCCAAATGCTTTCATGAAGGTGTTTTAAGGATCTAATGAACAGTTTAATGGTGGACTTTTAGTAAAGCAGATTACTCAACGTAATGTGGGCAGGCCTCCTCTAATCAACTGAAAGTCTTAATAGAATAGACTGACCTCCCTGAACAAGAAAGAATTCTTCAAGCAGACTGCTTTTGGACTTGAACTGCAACTCTTACCTGAGTCTCCAGCCTGCCAGCCTATCTCATTGGACTTTGGACTCACCAAGCCTTGACTATTGCATAAGATAATTCTTTAAAAAAGATCTCACTGTTTGAGAAAAACATCCTAGGAACTGTTTAGAAAAATGTGCTTTTGAGTGCTCTAAACATTTGACTTCCCCAGGCTGCTGTTCCACCTTGGGTCTTGCATGTGATTGCAGCGAACAGCCTGGTGTCCAGTCTCCGTTCCTTATCTTGGGCTAGCCAACATCCAGATAGGCACATGCCAATCACTTCATCCTGGCTATTTCTCCTTACAGGGATTTTGCATAATTAGTTTTTGCATCGAAAGCCAGGGGGCCACTGTCAGGAACCAAGGCCTTCAGTTTACTCCTGAATAATTTTTCCCATCCAAATGCAAATTTCTTTATCTGTCACTAGTTGAGCCATTAAACAGCTAGAGTTTTACAACCGCCTAAATTCTCTTAAAACATTTTTAAAGTCATCGGTCCATCTCCATTTCAACTTATGTGTTTAATGGTAATATTTAAATGTACAAAGTAGAAATAGAAAATAAAAGTTATCCATGTAAAAATAAATAAATAAATAAATCTTTTCATTTCTCTCAAAAATGATAGATGATAGATAGATAGATAGCTATAGATATAGACATAGATATAGATAACACCTTGTTGGTTCTGTTTCTCTGGAAAACCTAGACAAATACACAAGTACAGACTATTCTTTCAAGAAATATAAAAAGAAGGAATGACAGAAGAGGTCAGTAACTTGCTGAAGACAGGTTTACTTTTTTGTGTATGTTTATTTTATTTAATTAGATTTAAACATGTTTATATATTAGAGCAAGAAGTAAAAAGAGAGCAAGAAAGGTTGAAAATACAATATAGAGAGAAATAATCAAAAGGGATGAGATCTAAAAGCATATTAGTGGCAATGAGATAAAGAGCAAATAGAAGAATTTGCCTTAAAAAAAGAAGGTAGATTTCTTTTTCTGAGAATAGAGAGGAGGTTAGAGTTTGTATTAGCTAGTATACACACAAACAATCCCAAAACTTAGCCGTTGAAAACAACAACCATTTATTATTTCTGATGAGTCTGCAGATCACCAAGATAGTTCTAATGGACCAGATTTGGCAAATCTTGTCTTAGGGCTTGTTGATATATTTGTGGTCAGCTGAAAGAGTGACTGGGGGCTGGTTGGATAAGGCTGTTCTTGGCTAGGACAATTCGGCTCTGTTCCATGTGCCCTCATCCTCTTAGACTGGGCTTCTTTTTAAGGCTATGGCAAGGTTCCAAAAAAAAGAAGGTGGAGACATACAGTGCATATTCAAGCCTTCACAAAAGAAAGTCGCATAGCCAAAACCAGGGGCAGAATGGGAAGGGACTACAAAACTGCTGGGCAAAGGGTATGGAAAAGGGAGGTCATTACTTTGGGCCATAAATGCAATCAGTTTACCCAAGGGTAGAGGCACTTATAGACTTCTTTGTAAATATAGGGCAGGAAATGGAAAAAGTCCACACCCAAAAGCAATATATATATATTTTCCTATGGGGTAAGAAAGGTTAATTTCTAAGAGAAAAGAGGTCAGTATTAGCAGAGGTGGCATGAAGAAATTGAAGAGTATTTTAAGATTTGAGTAGAACATTCACCAGGGGCTTATAAGGAACTGGCAAATAGCACTGGAAGCCTAAATGAGGTAGAGACCATATGTTTCTGGTGGCATAATCCCAACATTTGTGTAACTTTTTTCTCCTATAGTCTAACATTGGAAGTGTAGGAGAGGAGGTGGATGGTCGAATCGATTCAAGCTTAGACATTTTTAGGGTGAGCTTGGTGAAGGGAGAAGTGGGCTAAGGATTTTGAGGCCCTTCAACAGGGAAAGTGACTAGAAATAGGTGGTTTCCAAAGACAAAGAAGAATAGCAGATGGCATGAATCTAGAAGGAGGAATTTTTTTCAAAGTTATTAAAAAGTGATTAATATGAAATTGATATCGAGAACCTAATATGAGCCATATTTTTGGTGAAAATTGACATAATACTCAAGGTAAGGAGGTCAAAAGAACTTTTTCGGAGGAAAATGATTGCATAGGAACATTTGCTTGCAGGGTTTCTAGGAAGCATGGTGAAAAGAGTGAAGATGGAAGTGAAGTGAAGCTATGGATGAAAGGGTGTGTAGGAGGTGAAGAAAACAGGTCAAGAAGACCCTGGGGAGACTTCATTCTTGAATGTACCTTCTGGTGAGTGAAGTGACATACCAGATAGGAGCATGAACAAATAAGATTCATTATGACCTTCTATGCAATTTATTGGGAAAATACTCGTTTGATTGCTTAACTAAGTAATCATTTGTTTACTTAATTTTAACAATAGTTAAGTGAAAATATTTAAGCTTGTTACTGAAAGATAATGAAGAACTTCACATTTGTTGAAGAAAGGAAGGAAGTCAGTCAGCCAAGCATAGTATTCTCTTTCTCACAGGTCATAGACACAAACAAACTACCATTACTCTGAAAGTGTCAGTGATCCCCAAATCAGTGACATTACTAATAGCTGTGAGATAGTTTTATAGTTATGACCCCTATGTCTCAGGCCCTCAATGGTAACAGAGTCCCATGGAAGAAACATACATGTTTCCTCACTTGTATTTCTTGAGCACTATTAAGGGTGTTATGTAGATAATGACAACACTTAAACAAACAAACGACTTTATCCTTTCCCCTCCATTTTTTTTTTTTCATATTGCAAACTGTCCATGTGCCTCTCTCACCCTAAAATGTACCTGAAAAATATCCTCACCCTATGTGTCTGGGCCATGTTTTCTTGCTGCCCACTTCCCTATCCAAGTGTCCATAGGTCCACTACTACAGCCAAGGCCGGCTTCATGGCTGTGAGACCTGTACAGCCACACAAAAACCTGCATTTAGAGGTGCCCCATGCTTAGTTTAATGCTCTGCTGTCGCTGTCTTAAAATTCTTAACGATTTTGAAGAAGGTCCCCTGCATTTTCATTTTGCACTGGGCCCTGACTTCAGTCTGCCAGTTATGACAGCTCCAGAGAACAGGAGGAGGATTGTGTGTCTCATGTCCCCTAGGGAAGGCTACCATGTGCTCTAGTCTCACTGCTTTTCCCAAAAGAATTGACTGAGTGGCTTTGGTGCCTTTACCCATGGTTCTCAGCTCTCTACTTCTGAGAGGAGCACAGTGAATGTTGTCAACACTTACATATTAATAATTTTTTGTCCTATCACACATGCTTTTGAGGATAATAGATCAAGTTCAGATATAAATTATGACCTGTATGTGTGTACCATTAACTTTACAAAGATTGGCAAATGTAAAGAAAGGCTTAAAGCAATTTTTTCAGTAGAATAGAACATTGGCAACAAAATAAGGAAGAGACTATTTCA
Organism: Pteropus medius; assembly: GCF_902729225.1. Lineage (NCBI taxonomy): Eukaryota > Metazoa > Chordata > Mammalia > Chiroptera > Pteropodidae > Pteropus > Pteropus medius. The sequence continues at coordinate 15,312,681 of NW_024352785.1, read as the reverse complement.
TCCTTCTAAGAGATACATTTGTGAATCCAGAATTCTAGGGACAGAGTTATTTACTAAAATAGGAATGGAAACTATTGAATATTGAGGAAAGACCTAAGGCAATAAGATACAGTGTTGGGAGTCAGGGAGAGAAACTGAACCCAAACCAACACAAAGTAAAAAAAAAACCTAAAAATAGTTACCGTAACCTCTTTTTCTCCATTCTAGTCATGAACCCCATCTATTACATCAGAAACTTTCTTGTTCCAATTAAATTATATCTTATTGTCCTTCATTGCCTTTGACATGATACCTGACAATCTTTGTTGTTTGATTGAAAATAAATCTAAAACAGAAATCCTTTTAAATCAAAAGAAGCAAACTTTCAGCCTGCAGGCTTGACACAGATGGGTTTTATTTGGCCCATACTGTTTTTAAAATATTTCAATCAACTGGCAATATTTAAAAATCAGTAAATTTCACACAAAAATCCAGACTTCTGGCTTCTCTTTAAAAAATTAAAAGACTTAACTATATATAGCCCAGAACACTATGGGCATATGCTCACCAGTTTTCTCTAGTCCCGTTGTCCTCCCAACATGAATTCATTTCCACCTCCTGTAGCAGAGACTATGAATTGATCTCCCAAATCTGTCCTTACCCCATTCCTCCGTAATTATAAGCTTCAGGTTTCAGCAGGCATCATGGCAAACCAGAATAAAGAGAACTTTTCCCCTTCCCTTATAGCCAGAGGTGGCCATGTGACTAAGTTCTGGCCAGCCTAATTAATGTAAATGAAATTTCATGTGCAACTTCTGGGAAATGTCTTTAAAAGGAGGAGACATGCCCATCCTCACTTTTTCCTTCTGCAGGCTGGAATTCAAATGTAATGGCTGGTTCTTCAATAGCCATCTTGGACCATAAAGTAAACTTGGGACTGGCGTAGCAGCAATAAAGTAGAGGGGGCCTGAGTCTCTGGCTCTGAGATCAGCCTCATGGCCCAGGGATGCCTACTGCCAGGCTTTTATGTCAGATGGAAACGATTTCTACCTTGTTTAAACCATCATTATTTGGGAATTTCTTCCACATAAAGCCAAACCTAATCCCAAACAACACAATGACAAATCATCTCTAATAAGCAATATTTTCTTCTTTATCATGACTACTGTTATTAAAAGGTAAATTCTTTAAAAAATCACAGTCTTCGAGAAAAAGGATATATGCAGTAGATCCCACAGTTTGGGAGTGGTAGGCATACACTCCATGAATACAAATTAGTTTTGAGTCTCCTCTCTCTCTCGTAATATTGTGTGGTGGGAAAGCATGCAGGCTTTGGTGTTTCTGAATATCTCCATGCTTCAATTTTCTCATCTGTAAAATGAGAATAATAAAAATAGTGACTTCTTTAATGGCTTCTTGGAAAGATTAAATGAGATAATGTACCTAGCCAAACTGAAAAGTCTCATTCCTTAAATTATAGGCAAATAAGACAGAATGGTGGCCTGGAAGTGGCAAGGCATGTGTAATTAAAGAGAGGCACATTTTATTTTTTGCTTACTCTGCTCTTCCCACATCAAGAAGTATTAAAAAGTGTGGGAGTAATAGTAAAAAAGTTTTCATCAGAAGATGAAAGAGTTCAGTATGTTGTTACCTTAAGCCGACATATTTAAAGTTAAGACTATTTAAGACTAATGAGAGAATCGCAAATCTTAATGTTTTTATATCACACTTAAATCATCCTTTAAAAGCCGTGAATCTGATGACATTTAAACAGGAATTATTATTTTTTTTCAAAGTACCATTATTATACAAGTAACTTCTCAAAAGATCTCTGAGTTTACCAAGACATTTAATTCCTGCTGTTGGAGTAAGTCAGAATAGTTCTCATGAAGTAAGAACGATGTACTTATTAATAGAACAATTATCATTATTCACTTTATATTCTTATTAATTATTATTATTATTATTATTTTGGAAACCAATGTGCCAGCAAACTAGAATCAGAAGAAATTCCATCTATTTGGTAGCTTTTATAAAATTAAAAAATTTTTCCTTAGTCACTATCTAACACTTTCCTAAAATAATTTCTAGTGAAGACTAAAACTTTAAAAATATCTTTAGTTGAGAGTAAATATAGAGCTTAGAAGAAATAAAGATGGTGTCATTTTGTTACAGAACTCAACAGGTTCATTTTGCTTGCATGTGTCAATAGCCAAATAAGAGTTTGCAGCAAAGAAAGTAGAGATTTATTTAAGGAAATGGCACCAAGCCTAGAGACACAGGTGAGCTAGTGCTCAAAGATCTGGCTCCTGATGGCCTCTAGGGAATAGGGGAAAACTCATTAGTCATGGTAGCTAAGGGAGTTGGGGTCATGGGCTCTACTGATTGGTTGAGGCTATGGTAGGAGGCAGTTGATCATTATATCAGGTTCTGATGTCATGGTATCTTCCTGTCTGGTTTCAAGGGGATGCTGGTAGGGTTATTCCATCATTATGGGTGTGGGGCTACAAGATGTTATCTTTAGTTTGACAGAAACTCTGTTTCTAGGGTCAACAGACCTGAGGGTTTGTTCTTAAGACAATTTGATGCTGCCCTAAGGGTTTAATGATTAAGGGAGTCGTCATGCAGAGTGCAGAAGGATAAAGAAAGAAAATATGCAAGTGAACCCAGGGCTAGTTTGGATCAAGGAGAAAGAGAAGAGGTCTTTTTTTTTTTTTTTTAAAGTCAAGATTTACAGGGTTACAATTTTAAGAAAGTAATTTTAAAATGGTTTTATCTTGGCCAATAGAGCACAACTAGAAAATATTTGCATAGATGGAAAAAATATTGTACAGAGTTAATATGTTATTTACATAGTTGGATTGTGACTTTTTTTTGTTACCCATAGTGGCCATAGTGAGAACTTCTTATTATTCAATGCGATTTTTTTTTTTTACATTAGTCATTTACTACTAAAGTAGAAGCAGTCTTTACATATCATCCCCTTGTTGCCCTCCAGATTTGAAGAAATATTCTAATTAAATAAAAAACCTAAGTCTTCTTTATATTCAATTATGATATGATGCTTCATGAATAAATTATACAAAATGGCCTGAAAAGTGATCTGAGAAACCATCTTGTAATTTGTAGATAATAATACTAATTATACTAATAATATTTTTCCAACAATTTTTAAACTATGAAATTGTGATTTGTGGGTACATTTTAAAATTATAGCCCTCAGTTTGTTTTTGTGAGAATTCCTTGGGATAATCACTTTGGATGGGACCACGACCCTCCAGGTAAATACCAATTAAAATGAGTCTTTCTATCTTTGATGACAGATTCTTAAAGTGTTTGAAAGCTTTCAAGAGAAATGGGCTGATGGAACCTGATTAAATACAGTAGTTTAAGTTGGGGTTCTGATGTTCTGTTTAAAATGTTAGTGTGTGATTGACTCTAAGATATATGTTTTAAAAGACTTGGAGAGTCCCTTTTGCCTGGCAGCCCTTTCCCTGAATGTCTGGCTTCCTTTGATATAACTGGGAAGTCCTGCCCCTGTCAATAAGGGGATGATATCTAGCCAGCTCAATGGGAGGGCCCCATGACCATCTCTCTGGAACAGCGGAATGCCTTAGAACATACACCCAGTTCATGCTGCCAGTGTCACAACCTTGGAGCAAAGTCAAACTCAATTTCTCTGAAGACTTGTTTGATTGTAAGTATGCCTCCACCCACCCATCTCCTCCACTTGCCTACAGCGGCTAGAGAAACTAACCCTTAGCTACATCTTGGCTAAAGATCCATTCCTCTCTTCCCTGTTTAGTCATCAGAGCATGATGATAATTAATTTGTTTATGCTCTTTCCACACTCTGTGGGACTGTGTCTTTTTGTAAAAGTTGGCTTATGAGGAACAGTAATTCTCAGACTTCATTGTGTTCCAGAATCCCCAGGAGGGCTTGGCCAAACACAGATTTCTGGGCTCTGCCCCCAAGAATTTCTGATACAAAGGGTCTGAGGTGGGGCTAAGAATTTGCTTTTCTAAAATGGTCTCCACAATATCAATGCTATTGGTTGGAGTATCACACTTTGAGAATCACTGATCCAGAGGGAAAAAGAGCCCATTTTTTGGCTCTGCCCCTGGAACTAGAAAATTTTAGTTCTTTAATCAGCTGATATATAATTTTATGTCTTCCAGATTCGGGGGTATTTAAGTATCATTTTGTTGTTGTTATAATACACAGCAAATGGATTCCTTTGTGTTATTCACATAAGTGGTCTTTGATAATGTTTAAAACGTAAAGCTCTGGATATAGACCTGGGTTTGTGGGTAGCGGAAGCAAACAGCCACCCTCAGGATCTGCTCCTTTCTTCATTGGCTTATTTGGCTGCCTGCCTGACCAGTGTGACCTGAAATTTCTATAGCCACTTTTTACTTTAAATAATAAAGGCCAGAGCATTGTCTCAAGAAGGATGAGGTTAAAAAGAAAGGAAGAAAGAAGAAAAGAAAAGAAGGAAGGAAAATAAGGAAGGGGAGAGGGGAGGAGAAAAAGAAGAAAATTTTAATGATTTTTAAAAACGTGTTTTTAAAATGATGCATTTAGAGAATGCCAGGAAGGAACTATATTTACATAATCATAATTAAAATGTTAATAGCAACTAATTTTTATTGAATGCTTACTTTGTGCCAGGTAACTGCTAAATGTTTTGTATGTTATATCATTTAATCTTCACAACAATCTTATGAAGTAGGTACTACTATTCTCCCCATTGAAAATGTTTTTGGTGATGTTGCGTAAAATTTCAATGTATTATATCAAAGGGTAAGGAGTGTTTACAGTTCACATAAGCTGGTACCCTGTTTATTGTTCCCTGATCTTGCTTTTCTACTGCTGTGCTTTTGTTTCTGCTTGAGATGCCTTCCTTCTCCTTTAGCTGAAATTTTACCCTCTCTCCTGGTCAAACTCAGTGACAGCATGTTTTCTGTTCTCATCTCACCTTCTTTTGAATAGTTATATATGATGAAGAGATTAATGTGTTTGGATATAGAATACCAAGGTATCATTGTCATTTTTGCCACACATGAGCCATGGAACTTTGAGCCATGAATGCCTCTGTTTCTCTATTTGAAAAATAGGACTAATAATACATGAGTAATCTGAGCTGTTTTTATCTTATGGATCTTATGAATTGGTAATTAATTGAGTTTCCTCTGTGCTGGCTTCTAGAAAACTAAAAGATTAATTGGCAGTTCCTCTCTAGAAAATGTACTGGATCTTATAGTTTATCTCCTCTGTTACTTGCTTTCTCTTTGTATCATTTTCCTGCAGACTTATCCGAAAATTATAACTGAAAAATTAATTTATGAATATAATTCAACTCTGTGCATACAAACTAGAAAATACATACCTCTCTCACCTACTGAGCAATAATCACTACTGATATACAGTTGACCCCTGAACACACTGGGGCTAGGGATGATGACCCACCCACCCCTGCCGCCATGCAGTTGAAAATACGCATATAACATTTGACTCTCCAAAAACTTAACTACTACTACTAATCTATTGTTGACTGGAAGCCTTATAGGTAACCAAAGCAGTTAATGTGTTTTATATGTCATATGTATTACATACTATATTCTTATGATAAAGTAAGCTAGAAAAAATTTTATTAAGAAAATCATAAGGAAGAGAAAATACATATACAGTGTTTACTGAAAAACATTCCCATATAAGTGGATCCACCTAGTTCAAACCCATGTTGTTTAAGGGTCAACTGTATATAATTTCTCAATCTTTGTTTATTTATCTATCATCTGTCTATTTTAAGTGGTATTCAAGTATACATATTATTGTAAAGCCTTTTTTTTTTCATTTAGAAACATATTGTGAACATTTCCCATGTTAATAATTTTCTACAAATAAATATTCATCACCTGTTGAGTTTTCCATCCTAAGGCTCTACCATGATTACTTAAAATCTAAGCTGGTGGAAGGAGATGGAACACATCGGGAAGGATTGAATATATGTTTTTTTCATGAAGTAAGAAGAAGCGTGGGGATGGCAAACAAGATTTTCCTCTGGTGACTTGGAAGCAGATAGTAGTTTGGTTCAGGTACTAGGAAAAACAATATAGAGGTTCCTCAAAAAAATTAAAAATAGACCTACTATATGATCTAGCAATTACCTATGGCTATATACCCAAAGGAAATGAAAACAGAGTATTAAGAGATATTTGCACTCTCATGTTTATTGCAGCATTTTCACAATAGCCAAGATATGGAAGCTACCTAAATGCCCATCGACAGATGACTGGATAAAGATACAGACACACACACACTGAAATATTATTCAGTCATGAGGAAGTACATCCTGCCATTTGTGACAACATGGGTGGACCTTGAGCACATTATGCTAAATCAGAAAGCCAGAATAAGAAAGACAAGTACTGTATGTATCACTTACATGTGGAATCTCAAAAAGTCGAACTCATAAGAATAAAGAGTAAAGTGGTGGTTACCAGGGGTTGGGGGGTACAGGGATAGGACAGATATTGTTTAAGGGTATAAATTTGCAAAGAATAATAAATAAGCCCTAGAAATCTAATGTACCTATAGTGAATATATAATACATTGTATTAGAATTATCAAACTTGCTGAGAGACTAGAGCTTATCAATACATTGTATTAGAATTATCAAACTTGCTGAGAGACTAGAGCTTCATTATTCCACTAAAAAGAAATGGTGATTATGCACCGTGATAGAGATGTTATTATCATTCCAATGACAATCATATTACAATATATAAATGTATGAAATTAGTGTTGTATGCCTTAAATTTACACGGTGTTATATGTCAAGTATATTTTAATGATTTAAAAAAAGCAGAAAGTCACCAGGTGCTGTAGGTGTAAAAAATAAAAAATAAGGGATTATGAACTGACAAGTTCCTTGCAATCTGTGAGGAAGACCAGGTGCTGTAGGTGTAAAAAATAAAAAATAAGAGATTATAAACTGATAAGTTCCTTGCAATCTGTGAGGCCAACCTAAAAATAAATAAATAAAAAGAAAGAAAAAAGCAGAAAGCAGAAAGTAGTCAAATCTCCCTTGCCAAAGGTAAGTTCAAAGGAAAAAATGGCAATAGCTTGAATGGAAGTTTGTGAATAAACCTAGTCAAAAGCCTTGAGGTCATTTTATTTTTTTTAAAAGCGTGTCCTTCTCAAACTTGTCAATTAAAATAGATTTAAAGTAAGCACTTATTTAAGATAGTTATAGTGAGTGAGGCACCTAATTGTTTCTAGGAGTGTGTGTATTGCTCGTATTCATGTTTAGTATTTTAAAATAATCTTATTTAAAAATAATGCTTTCTAATTTTAATGAATTTGTGTTAAAGTCTTTGAGTGAGAAAGCATGCTATACATTTTTACTCAGGTAAGCACTTGTATGAGAAATACCAGTTTTCTGTCCTACTTCTAACTCTATCCTGGCTGTTTGCTCTAAGTACACTGTCATTTGCAAATTGCTTTGTTGCTTGCCAGTAGGCAAAGATGATTAGGCTTTAGATTTTTCCCTGCTAAAAAGAAATTTGAAAAGTTGCCCCAGTTGCTACTCAATGTAGTTTTGAAGCCCTGAGCGCTTTGTGCTATTCTTGGCTGTCAGCCATGTTGTCAGGCCCCTTAATTACTTCTGGGGAGATGGCAGAAAGATCTCTTGGCCTTCTTATGCCCAGGACTCTAGGGCTCATGTTTGTCCTTCACCTTTCTCCAAAGAGGGAAGTCACCTTGAACCTGTCCTAGCTGATGTGAAAGAAAAAGGGGTTCTATGGAAAATAACCTCACAGGGTGATCTGATCTGAAATTTCTCATGGAATGGTGAGTAGTCACACCCCAGGCATATAACTTCTTTACTAGAAGGCTTATCTTTGCCTTAAACAAGCCCTGTCTATTATTCAGGTGCATCTAGGTGAACACACCTTTGAAATGTCTCCTTCGAGATCCCTCCTTCTAATACATTACCACCCTTTCAGACCCTTTCTTCTAAAGTGTGAAAGCACATAATCTTAATTAGTTAGTAATCCATTCCTCACTTTCTCTCATTTTCATATAATCTCTTATAGTCCCTTCTCAATTTCAAATACATAAAAGAAACTGCAAAACTGTTATTTTATAGAGCATTTGAGATCTTGCTCCCTGGCATATATAGTCAGTTTGGCTCAGATAAAGTCTTATAAAAATTTTCTACACGTTTGGTCAATTTTTACATGACACCAGCTTTCTTTATCATTCTTGCCAGCCATTTCCGGGGACTGAGCCCCAATCTCTCTTTTTTACTTAGTGTATTTTTTCACTGACTTTCCTGGCTCTGTATGACCTTCCAGCACTCCCACTGCAAACTTCTGAAGATGTGCCTCTTATCTGATCCTAAATCAGACACTTTACTCCCTAACCTTCCATTAGCTTCCCCATTACCTGCTTTCAAATCTCTTCAACCACTCCCAATCCACTCCAGGACATTTTGCTAAATGGATCAAGAGACTGTGCCTAAATTGCCTGATAAATACCAATTAGGAAATAATACTAGGAGCAAAAATTTAGAAACTCAAAAATACAAAGAAGAGCAAAAACATGAGATATATCAGATCAGCGAAGTGTCACACAACAAATAGAAGCTACCAGGTTACTATGTTACTATGTTCAGTTTTTGACCAGAGTATCTATTCGGAAGTATTGCGAATGGTATGGTGACCTATGAAACACAACATTCTTGAATTGTATCAGAGAGGAAGAGAAACATATTTATGTTTATATAAAATTCAGTCTATTCAAGTTAATGTTTAAATGACAAGGGAAAATTTTCAGCTGAGTGAGGAAAGTCTACAATAATAATAAGTACTCATCTTCTGTTCCTGTAATATCCTGTATTCTAAGTGGAGGCTTTCTGTAGATAACATCTACTTGCTTATATGACTTTACAATAACTGGTTCTCAAGTGTAAACATATGAGGTAAACACTCATATGGTTAAAGGTCCGGACAATATAATTTCCTAATGCCATTAGGTTTGTCAGATATTATAATAAAAAATCAAAATCAACCAACAGATAGTGACACAAAAGGTAGATCCAGTTTCTGTGTTTATATATGCCAGTCTTTAAATGAGCTTGTTTATTTCCTAACAAAGGGTTCATTTATGATATGTAGAAATGTGGAAAGTATCATGATAAATTATTATATTTACATATAATTAATTTAAAATGATATAGGTGCAATCAATTAAATACAAAAGGGTATATAGTAGGTAGTAGATATTTAGAGTAAACCAATAAATAAAATGGTTCTTGCCCTTGAGGAATTTACAAAATGTGAAGACTTCAGCAGAAGTCGAGGAATTTACAAAATGTAAAGACTTCAGCAGAAGTATGAAAATGTTGGAAGTCCTGAAAAGTCAACTTAATGAGATGAGTTTGTGCAGGAAGGTTTTGGGAGAAGAAATGATGAGGTGTGGGAGGGAGTAGTCAGCAAAGCCTTTAGGGTGACAGAGAGAGGAAGTATGGACATAAACCCATGTGAGCAATAAAAGTAGATAAGCAGGCAAAGACAAGTTAATATGTATTCATCTAAGAGTCACAAGACCCAGGGGTTTATATCTAGATAAGAATAGGAATTTTGAAAGAGCCCAAAGGGCAAGTTACGAAAGCCAAAGAAGGGGTCCCAGTCTTTCCATGGCATTCTCTAATACCCATGAAATATGTTACACTTGTAATAATGTCACTATTTATTAAATTCTATAACCGACTAGGTGTTAGAAGTACAACTATGTCTGATAATTCAGTCAGAATTTTACAATGATTATGCTGATGGTATAATTCTGGAGTAAAAAAAAGAAGCACGAATTTTACTTAGTAGCCATTGTCCCACTCCATCTCTTGTGGGAAAAAGGAATGGGCAAAAGGCAAAGGCACACTTTAGTCATTAACACATGTGCTGCATACTTCTGAGTGGACTTCCTGTGGGAAATGAATGCAGTAAAGGGTAGCAAATTCTTTCTAGATGTTTCCGGGCAAGAGATAATTGTCACTTCCCACCACGGCTTATTCTGTGCCCATTCACAGATGGAGCTGGGAATTTGATCTTAACACACATTCTTCCCGTTCCTCAAGATTGAGGAGAGGAGGTTGGAACTGTGCACCCTGATTCTCTACCTTAATACAAGGCAACTTTCCCCCTCTATCTCCTTTCTTGTTCTCTCTTTTAGGGTCAGAGTCAGGGAGAAGTATCCCACACACGTATAGCTTGTAATTTTCTTCACAGTCCAGGTCCTTGTCCTTGTCAGATTAAATATGACCTATTAAATTACCAAGGTACGTATGTACCTCCAAGTTTGTTCTGGAAAGGGATGACAATAAAAGGAAGGCATCTCAGATATTTGCTAATTCCAGCATAGCAGTGATGTGTACTTCATTTCCATTGGTGACATTCCATTGGTCAGAACTAGTTACATGGCTCCACCTATGTGTAAGGAGACTTGGGAATGAAGTCCTTGGCTGAAATGAAGTCCCCAGATTCCTTCTTCTCAGATTTTGTGAGCAACCTGTGTGATCTCTCCTTAAATGCCATTAGATTGTGGGCTGAATTGGGCCTCACATGATTTTTATCTGGTCCATGTAGTGTTGGTCAGGACAATATTTAAATTTGTTTCAATTAGTTGTCAATATTTTAAAATAGGGAGGTTTTTACATTTAAAAAAATCTACATTTTGTGTTTCTCTCTCAAAAAAAAAAAAAGAAAGATTATTTGGCAATGCTAGGCCTCTATTTCTGCATAGTAACAATTGGCTAGAGCTGGATACTGTCTACTTGCCAGTTTGCCTCAAGGCGCTTTAACAATCTCAGTCCATTCAACAAGATTCACTGCTTTAGCTTACCTGCTAGGACACTTCTGGCATTTGAGCTTGTGATTCCAGAGCAGAAACCCAAATTATGGCCTGTCTTAGTTGGGGTGGAGGAAAGCTTATTGTTTTGCCATATGTATTAGTTTATTAGCACTGCTAGAAAAAATACAACAAACTAAGTAACTTAGAAATTTATTGTCTCACGGTTCTGGGGGCTAGAAGTCTGAAATCAAGGTGTTGACAGGGCTGGTTCCTTCTGAAGGCTATGAGGGAAGGATCTGTTTTAGGCCTCTCTCTCTGGCTTGTAGATGGCCATCTTCATTTCACGTGGCATTCTCTCGATGTGTACCACTGTGTCCAAATTCCCCTCTTTTATAAGGACACCAGTGATACTGAAGTAGGGCCTACCTTAATAAGTTGACTTTAACTTGATCATCTCTATAAAGACCCTATCTACAAACCAGGTCACGTTTGAGGAACCAGGCCTTTGGATTTCAACATGTTAATTTCGAGGGCACACGAAATTCAACTCATAACACCACATTTACTTAGTTGGTTTCACATGCATTTCGCAATTACATGAAGATAGGAAAAAATTCATTCAAAATATTTTCAAGTAGAAAACTTACCATTGTTTTTGAAAAAATTGAGTATATTTTATAGGAGAGTTGAGATGCAATATTAAAATAAATTTCCTTTTTATGCAAAGAATGCCACATTCTTGGTTTTTACCGTGCAGCTGACGTGGTCTATACTAAGCCCCCAAAGGATTTCTCCATTCTGTGGAGAAAAGCTTTTTCATTTGAGAAGGTGCAATGCAGAGGATGCTGTGTTCCTTGACAAAAGAAGCAAACTTGTTATGATAGCTCTGCTTAATCTTTTGTGAATGTTTCTTCTCTCATGGGCAGAAAAATATTTTCCCTTTGATGTAATTGTCCACCTACCTTCCCTATTCCCAAAGCAGTTGTGAAGCTACATACATATTCAGTGGGCTGCCTAGTCTGTCAGTAACAGGAATACCCTTACAGAGCAAGCTATAAAATGTCACCGAAGTTTTTTCTTTTTTTTGCTTCAAGTATACAGTACATTCATTGGACATTTATATAGCTTATGAAACAACTCCCCTGATTACTCTTCTTCCATATCTTAGCTATTGTAAATGGTGCTGCCATGAACATGGGGGTGCATAGATCTTTACAAATTATTATTTTGGTTTTCTTTGGCTAAGTAGTGCAACTGCTGGGTCAAAAGGTATAACCATTTTTAATTTTTTGAGGCATCTTGAGACTGTTTTCCATAGTGGCTGTACCAATTTGCAATCCCACCAATAGTGTATGAGGGTTCCCTTTCTTCCACATCCTCACCAATACTTGTTGGTCTTTGATTTATTGATGATAGCCACTCTGACAGGTGGGAGGTGATATCTCATTGTGGTTTTAATTTACATTTCTCTGATTAAGTGACCTTGAGCATCTTTTCATACGTCTGTTAGCCATCTGTATTTCCTCTTTGGAGAATTATCTGTTCAGGTCTTGTGCCCATTTTTTAATTGGATTGTTTATTTTTGTTGTTGTTGAGTTGTATGTGTTCTTTATATATTTTGTATATTAACTCCATATCAGATGTATTATAAGCGAATATCTTCTCCCATTCAGTCGGTTGTCTTTTCATTTGGTTGATAGTTTCCTTTGCTGTGCAAAACTTTTTAGTTTAATGTAGTCTCAATTGTTTATTTTTTCTTTTGTTTCCCTTTAAAACGTCACCAAAGTTTAAATTGCGATAAATTTAACTGTTTACTGAGGTTAAGTGGAAGAGTTCTAGCTGCCGTTCATGTTTTTTCAACTTCTCTCACCAAAGAGTTTGCTAACTTCTCTGAGATGGCATGAGGGCCCTTCTGTCTGGGGATTCTTGCCAGGGACAGCCAGGACAGGCCTGGTGCTTTGAATGAAAGATGTCCCAGCAGCCAGGGCACAATGGCATGAAGCATGACACACCCTTTCTCTTTCTCATCCCTTTACAAATTATACACCTGGGCGAGGGGAAAATAAAGGCAGTTTCGAAACACTAATTCTCAAAACTCTGTTTATATACACTTGGGGGCTCAAAGTGCCAAACCCAAATGTCTTGAATTAGATACTAAAGTCCAATGTTTGAATCTTTATGATGGCAACAGCCAGTTTAACTGTTGCCTTTTTCCTATTAGCCAGTAATTTGACTGACTTCATAAAACAGACCAATTGTTTGGGAACATATGAGCACAGTCGCACGTTAAACACTATTTTTAAATCTTTTAATAAAATCAAATCAAAGGATTATGAAGATAAACAAAAAACCCTGATGAAAAAAATAGCAAAATATTCTACTTATTTAGAAAGACCAAAATTCAAAATTCTTGGAGTTACTGAGACAATTCAAGAGCACTCAGTGCCTGTACAATCAAATGTTTCATTTCCTCCCTAATGATACGAGAGGCCAACATCTTCTTTCACTGGTTAAAAAAGAGGATCTGGAAAGCCTGCTTTGGCTGCTGAGGTGCTGAGTAGCTGAATATAACTGTGTAGAATTCTGTAACTCAGCACAAATGAGATATTGAATGATTTGGTCTTCTTAAGAACAATGATAGGAAATAACCCATCATCTTTTTCTTGTGAGTAGAGTGTTCTTTAAAAAGCATGTGGGTACATCCTCCTTTAACTTAAGTCTCTGCTGCCTGGGGCTTCTCTGGACTTCTATCCTGGAATCACCTTTTCCTTTAATATCTAAATAACATGGCCCAAGCCCATCCCACTTCCTGCAGTCCAGAGACCTAATAAATCCTCCTGGTTGCTTCTGCATCTGCTCCCATTGCTCTCTTCTACAGAGCCTCCTGATTCCTTACATAATTCATGGATATCCCAGTTGTTCTACTTTAATATTTCGAATATAACACTATTAGACTTGTGCTGAAGGTTCAGACAACAGAGGGTAATTACAGCTCAGGATATTAAACATTCCTGTCCTAGAATTCCCCAGCTACTTTCACAATATGAAATCTCTTCTTCTACAACTTTCTCTCCAGCCTCCGTCTGCCACCATATCGCTCCAGTCTTTCTCTCTGCTGGGTTACCTCAAGTCCCCTCCTTTAGCTGCCACTAAGGCACCAGCAGCCAATTCTCTTGACACAGCATTTATGAAAGTAGGCTTAGCTTGTCATACGGTTATGAGAAAAGTTGTTTTGGGTGTCTGATTCTAGACCTCAAATGCTGGCCAAAATATTTTGTTGATATGCAATGTCATCTAGCTGCAAAAATTTTTCCCCAAGCTTATTCTATAAAGCAAATACCAAATTGTTTGTATGACAATTTTTCTTTAGTGGGCAGATGTATTTTTTAGCCTTGGGAAGATTTTGAATTAAATATAGAAATGATAAAGAGATAATTGATATTATTAATTTATATTTTATTAAGGAAGTTAAGAAATAATCCAGATTTAGATATTTATAATGTTTAGATAATTTGGCCTCTTAGAAGAACCTCATGATTCCAATGTAAAGTGAGTAATTGAATAACTGTTTTATATTTGTGATTTTAATAAAAATCTAAGTCTGTAAAGAGTACACTTAGAATAATTAAGAAAACTTAAAATTCATCTTATCTATAAATTGAACTTATCTGATTTATAAGAATCACTTGATTAAAGAGTGTGGGGTTTCTTTGCAGGGTGATGCAAATGTTCTAAAATTGATTGTGATGGCAGTTGCACAACTCTGTGAATATGCTACAGCCACTGAATTAGAGATGCTCCTCAACTTACAATGGGATTACATCCCAATAAACCCATCGTAAGCTGAAAAATATCATTAAGTTGAAATGCATTTAATACACTTAACTTACCGGACATCATAGTTTAATCTAGCCTACTTTAAATGTGCTTAGAATACTTATAGAGTCTATGGCCATGCCATCTTGAACATGTCCGATCCTGTCTGATCTTGGAAGGTAAGCAGGGTCGGGCCTGGCTAGTACTTGGTTGGGAGACCACCTAGGAAGACCAGGTGCTGTAGGCTTAAAAAATAAAAGAACACTTACTTTAGCTTCCGGCTGGGCAAAATTATCTCTCTGCCTCTGCCCAACGTACTGCGAGTATATCATACTGCATTTCACTAGCCTAGGAAAAGATCAAAATTCGAAGTACAGTTCCTACTGAATGCATAGTGCTTTTGCACATCATAAAGTCAAAAAATCGTAAATCAGGGACCATTTAAATACACTTTAAATTGTATACTTTAATCATACATTTTAAATGGATGAATTGTATGACATGTGAATCATATATCAATAAAGCTGTTAAAAAATTATTTGAGTTCTTGAGGTTTGTTTGTGAGTTCATTGTAATACTGAAAAATAAAATATAGTATACTTAGAAGTTCGGTGTAAGAATATTTAAAAGCATTAGGATAACTAAATTGTAAAAGCTTCCTTAAAAATAATTGTTATAATTTGCTAAATAGAATTTATAAATTATAATTAAAGCTTAAGGTAAAAGTAGGTTTTTAAAATGTAATCTTAATAAACTGAAGAATAATAAAAATTATCATACTTCATTGATGCATAGGACTTTCCTATGGAAAGAAGAAGATAAGATTTATTGTTATAATTAGTCATTACAATATAAATTAGCAGTACTGAGATCACTGAACAATGGATTAACAAAATTCCAGCAAAATTAAGATCAAAAATCTAGTAGTTCTGAAATTAGAGTTAACACCTTTAACCAATTCCAGCTCTGGCTAGTTATATTTTACAGAATGGAAGCTGGCAAAATGTCTACTTCATCTGTTTTCTTCACTGTAAAATAGAGAAAGGAAAACATTTGCCTCCTAGGACTTCTGTAAGGATGAAATACAATAGTACATGTAAATGACTGAGTTATGGCACAGAGAATAAATGTAATTTATTGTCACTAGCTGGTCAATGATAGAACATTCTGGGTAAATGCATATAGTGGATATCTGATGTTCCTGTTCTTATTTTTGGCCATTCAATGTCCATTCTTTCTTCCCAAATTTTTATTTCCTTTTTGAGAAGTTACCAGTTTTCCAATGCACAGTATCCTTGGTGGAACTATCTAGGTGCTTGTCCTCATGAGCAGGCAAGTAATCCAAGACAAACTGACTGGATCCCTGACTTCTACCTCTGTGGAATCTGATTCTTGAGTGAGGTAGTGCAAGAAGGGAAAATGTTTCTCATTTGAGATTTGGGCAGTGTTAGTTTAGTCCACAGCCAAGCATCATGTGGTGACCCTGGGGCTACAATGGTCAGCAAGGTCAACAGTTGGAAAGATGAGTAGAACTCAGCATGGAGGACAGTGACGATAAGCTGAAACCTGCTGGGCACCTCTGCATGTTTCTGTTATTGTGTCTGACAACCTCCCAAGAGGTTATTCGTTGTTCAACTCTAACTTGGAACAATAGAGAGAAGGGGATTTTGAGAAAGAGAGCTCTCAAATAAATCAAGCTGACAACCACACATTCCAACACAGTTTTTAAGAAAATAAATGGAGATGATATATGTGAACATGTCAGCACTGGGCCTGGCCCATAGTTAGTGTTTACTAAAAGCTCATTTATTTATCATACTGTTCGTAAATCAAGTGACCTGTGCTAATAGTATTTAGACTTGAAGTCATTGTTTACGACCATTTTAAACATGCGAATTGCTGACACGTTTTGTTAAAGTGAATAGCATTGCTGGACTGTATCTCTCGTCCCATGAACATATTTGGAAACTGTTTACATGGATAAGATAATTGTTAATTTGGTTAAATAACAAACACAATAAATACAAAGTGTGCATTATATCTAGATTTTTCACTAGACTTGCAATTCTATCTTTAGTTTTAAAAATAAGAGGAATAATTATCTTTTTCTCATTTTCCTATCAAACTTTTGATTTGCGATATGTGTTCTTCAATCTAATTTCTTTCCTTCAGCTTTCTAGCATAGACTTCATTATTTATTAGACCATGCCAATTTACTACCCATGTTCTTTTGGCCCGTACTTTTCTTACAAAAGAGGTAGCTTATTAGCACTTAGATTAGAATTTCAGTAAGTGTAATTATATTAGAAATGTTCTGGCAGGAAACAGAAGGCAAGCTTGGCTGAAATTTTGAAAATAATTTAACAAAGGGGCAATTTACAGAGGTGTAGGCAGGGCTAAGGGAACCAACAAAGAATGTAGAGGCACCCAGGGATCAACCACAGTTGAAAGCTATTACTTCCCGTAGGTGTCCAGGGCTCTGCATTGAGCACGTAGTACTCTGGCCTCGGGCAAATACCTCAGAGTTGAAGGGTGGCATTTCTTACCCAGTAGATCTGAACAAGGGTCTCTAACCACTCATTGCGGAGGTTGCTCTGGTGGCTGGTGCTTCCTCTTTCATTTTGTATTCCTTGCCTCTGGAGTTAGTGTGATTGAAAACCATACTCACTTTTCTAAATTGTCTTCTTTTGCACATGTTTCAGGATGGACATACTTCAAATTTTACAGTCTGCTCTCTTTCTTATGGGGAATTGTAAATATTTCTCTGCTAGCAATTAATCTTTTTTTTCAGTTTTCTTAAAGATATATTATTTCCTGTATATAAAATTCTATTCTTTTACAGGGTATTTATTGGGAGAAGAAAACAGTATCTGCTACACAAATAAAAACAGTTTTCCTAAATCTTGAATTATAATGAAGAAGTTACTTACGATTAAATTTGTAGCAATATTCTCGATTGCTCTATTAGAATGTAGGAAGACAATTATTTATGAAAAATGACTATGTTGTAGTCTCCTTAACACACACACACACACACACACACACACTTCTGGCATGAGGCTTGAGAGGAAGCCTGTTAGATGTGTAACGTGTGGATAAAGAGACTCGGAAGAAAAAGGTCTTTTTACTTCTGCCTCTGAACATTGTATTAATTTCTGGAATTATCCATGGTGGGGACAGGGAACAAGTTTGAAAATGAGGCTGATATGCTGAGGGGGCAAAACAGAAAGATAGTAAAAATCAGGGTCCTTGGAAATGTCATTGAGCTGCTAATTTTACAATCCATGAACCCACCTTGCCTCATGACTTCTTATCAAGGGAGAATCAGTTTCCTATTGTTTTGAACCATTAAGACAGGCTTTCTGTTCCCAGAGGTTGAAAGCATTCTAGTTAATAAAATATACCACAGGCATCATTCCAAATATTTTGGAGTAAGCTAAGTTTGTGGTACACTTACAGTCACCTGATAAGTCTTAGAATGTGGGTTTTAATGACAATAGAAGCATACAGCTATATACTTTGTATATATGCTATATAGTTGGTTGAAACATTTATAAAACTCTTATAACATGACAGGCATTAACTTCAGCATTGGGAACCCAAAGGAAAGTAAAACAGGGCCTTTTCCTTTGGGGGGAAAAACATGATTGTTTCCCTAATATTTATTTTTATCATATTTTCAGGAATTGAAAAATGAACTTTGTTTAACGTGTTTATGGAGTTTATTTCTTTCTTTGAGATCTTCAAAGTGATCCATAAAGAAATTATGCTACTTTAAATTTCTGGGAAGAGAACTAAAATATATGCCAAAGGTTCAAGGAAAAATCCTTCATTTTGAGAATTGCTATATATATGTATGTTTTCTCCAGTCTGTACAGGAATGCTGCCTTCGAAAAGATCAAAAGAAGCATATTGTTTTGGACCCATAGCACATCTCACCAGAGAGGTGAATTTGTATATTAATGTCTTAGTAAATTTTTAGCACATATTTTATGAGAAAGATAAAATATTGTAATATTTTTGACAGCTAATCAATAAGGTAGGCATTTAGTTTTACTACTTTCCACGTTATTAGGATGTTGAAAGCAATACAACTAGTTAAAGGATGTATATTTTCAATAAAAGGTATTTATTTAATAAAAGAATGCCAATTAGTCTTTAAGATATATGCCATGTTCCTAGTTGCCCCTCTGATGTCCTTAGCTTGACATCTAAAAATTAATTTCCAAAGTTCTTAGGCACCTTTCTCCTTCCTTTATTGATCTTCCTTTACATCTGTCACTGACCAACATGTTAACACAACACATAAATCACACAGATAAAGTTATATGGCTAAAAGAGTAATATAACAAGTAGTATGATAAACCTGTGAGACCCAGGTTAAAATCCTACTTATATGAGGGAGTTGTTTTCTAGTGACTTATATGACACTGTGAGGCCAGCCCATGAATTCATGGCCCCTAGCATTCTACCACAAGGCATGCTGTTATAGGGAATGAGTAGTTTACCGCTCTTAGAGTTCATTGCACCATTCCCATTCCTCCCACCTACGGGACTATATGGGCACCTTCAGATCACCATACCACCTGACCGAAAGTATTTCAGAAGGAATTTCAGGGCCTTACTCTTCAATCTTGCCTCTGCTGATGTCACAAATAACTCTCAGTGGAATATTCTTGCCTTTCAGGCTGGTTCCTGGTCCTTCAGAGATAATCTCAGGACTCACTGCAGTCATCATGGCACAATCTTATGCCGCATAACGATGTTGTGCTCAACGATGAACCACATGTTCCATGGTGGTTCCACGAGATTATCATACAGCTGAAAAGTTTCTGTCACCCAGTGACGTTGTAGTCGTAACATCGAAGTGCAACACGTTGCTAAGGCGTTTGTGGTGATGCCAGTGTAAACCAACCTGCTGTAAAAGTATAGCAATACAATTGTATATATTATATACTTGATAATGATTGTAAACGGCTGTGTTCTGGTTTATGTAATTATTAGACTATTTTTTATTGTTATTTTAGAGTATATTCTTTCTACTGATAAAAAAAAGTTTGCTATGAAACAGTATGTCGTGTTACCCTGGCAGCAGCCTCATACATCTCATGTTTATGGCATTTCTTGATTGCATCATTTTTTTGGTGCTTTCTTTAATCTCGTGTTGTTTTATAAATTTTGTGTAGCCTAAGCGAACAGTGTTGATAAAGTCTACAGCAGTATCCAGTGATGTCCTAGGGCTTCACACTCCCTCACCACTCACTCACTGACTCACCCAGAGCAACTTCTAGTTCTGCAAGCTCCATTCATGAAAAGTGCCCTATACAGGTGTACCATTTTTTATCTTTTATCTTATTTTTACTGTACTATTTCTATATTTAGATATGTTTAGGTACACAAATACCATTGTATTACAAATTGCTTACAGTATTCAGTACAGTAACATGCTGTACAGGCTTGTAGCATAGGAGCAACAGGCTATACTATGTAGCCTCAGTGTATATAGTAGGCTGTGCCATCTATGTTTTTGTAAGTACATCTTGTGATGCTCACACAGCAACTGAATCACCTAATGACACATTTTTTGGAACATATCCCCATTGTTAAGTGGCACGTTACTGTAAAACTATGATCCCCTTCTACAGACGTGACTGGTATCTATCTCATGTTCTGCCCAACTGTTTTGAGATAGGTAGTAGACCTTGCAGGTATATGTTGTGAGTATACAATGTATACACCAGGTGATTTGTGAAAGGTGCTCTGGGGAATAAAGAAAAGTAGGAGACCCAGTCCCTGCTTTCACTGGGTGAAAGCTGGATAACTTCCATGTGCCATTCCAGGCTTATTCCATATTTTTCTCCAACCTGCTCTCTTCCCTAGGAAGCTGACTGGTAGGAATTCCATCAATGAGTACCTGTGGTTCCTGGCTTCAGATTGGAGTTAGCCAATGGGTTGTCTTGACAAGAAATTAGAGGAAAGGAAGAGAATGAAATCACGGTATTTATGATCATGGTGACCTCCCAGCAAAGTCACCTTAAGTTGGCTATTATGAAAAAACTCAGCTCTTCTCAAGGAGGCCCACTGTCCACGACTCTCTCTCCTCTGGTAACCACTTCCTTCCTTTGTGCCTCCCTTTGTAGTGATGACAGCACCTCTTAGGTTGTCTAGATCCCTAGACTAGCTCTTGTGTTCCTGTACATCCTGCTCAGACCCATGTAACATGTTCATTGCAAATTATCTCAATGTGTGTGTGTCATCTGTTTTGTGTTAGGATCCTATTATACTGGACTTGAAAGACACACATAGAGATATTCATAAAGAGTTAAACTGTGTTGCAGACAAACCATATAATAGGATTCCATAAAAGGGAGTAATTCATGCTACCATTGAGTGATGGAGGAATTTTCTTTGAGGAACAGGGTTTGAGCAAGGTGCCAGGAAAAATGAAGCATGTGTATTCATCATGATCATGTTTGAGCGCAGGTCTCCACCCACTGTGCACATTTTGAAAAAAGAGTGAAAGATAAGAGAAAAGGTTAAAGATAGTCATCAGTAGCAGCCAAATACATTTACCAAGTGCCTAATTTAATGCACAAAATCTAGAGATAAGCATTTTTTTCTACATTAACAAACTCTTATCTTCACTATTCCATATATTACTTGAAAGATGTTACAAAACACCTTTTTGCTCTTTTACTATTTTCTATAAATTTGTTCCCAATTCCTAAAAGATAGGGAATAAGTTACAGCCCATTAGTTATTTAGCTCTCTCACTATTTCCCAGATTGTGAATTCACCTCTAATCCTCATTTGCTTCAGTTAGAAAATCTGTATGTGATTGTCCCAGAGACAAAGAATCATAATTACACATCTATTTAAAATGTTCATCAGAATGCTTACATAATTCATTTATTCAACAAATATTTACAGAGGTCCTACTGTGTGCCAGGTACTCTTCTAGGCCCTGGACATAGAACTGTGAATAACAACAAAAAAACCATGTCCTCATGGAGTTCACATTTAAATGGGGCATTTGTTTACTAGCAAGTAAACAAATAAGTAAAATATATAGAATGTTAGTGCCACAGTGAAAAATAGCACAAGAGATGCATACTGAGTGTTGGAGGCAGGATCATGATTTTTGACTAGTACTGCTGGAAGGGCTGGTGGCTTTGTCATGTATAACCTGATGGGTCTGAATTATGTTTCCCTTCCATGTATGTTTCTTGTGTAGTATTTGGAGGGAAGAGGCAAAGCAGCCACCATTTTTTTTTATGCTTGAAAGGTCAGGATAGTTTATTGTATTTCATGTATGTTGTAACTTATCTGCTGTCCCACTTCATTGATATAATGAATTCTGTTCGATTTCAGCTTGTTCTCAATCTTATATTCATCTTTCCTTCCTACCCTCTCATCTGTGGACTTCAAGATCCAGCCTCAGATGTAAAGAAAACAGCCTTACAAAGACTACTTAACAAGCTCCCACAATTGCATAGAGTCAACTCTCTGTAAGTCAGTCAATCTCTCAATCTCTCTAAATGAATAAATACATGCATACATGTATTTACATACATAAATACATACATAAATTTATATATAATTATACATAAACCTATATATTATACATAAATCAATTTATCTCTCTCTCTATATGTAGATTAGTTTGTTACAGGGTTTGACTTTATGCAATATATTTGTCTGTCTGTCTGTCTGTCTGTCTGTCTATCTATCTATCTATCTATCTACCTACCTACCTACCTACCTACCTACCTACCTATTTATCTATCTAGTTCCAAGTGATTCTGCTTCTCTTATTGAACCCTGTTTGAAAGAGAAGGCCTAAATGAATAGGAGATTTCTGAGCAAAGACCTAAAGGAGGTAAGGGAGCAAGCTATGCAGATAGATATCTGACATAAGAGCATTCTAGGCAGAGAGAATAGCAAAGGCAAAGGTTCTAAAGCAGGAGACTGCCTGGTGTAACTGAGGAACAGCAAGGAGCCGGTGAGGCAGGACTGCAATAGGGTGGGAAAGAGGAGCTGGAGATGAGTTCAGAGAGGGAAAGGTGAGGGTATGAGGCAATGCCAGACTGTGTAGGGCCTTGTAGGCCATTGAATGCATTGGCTTTCACTTTGAGTAAGATAGGGATCTGTTGGAAGATTTTCGAGCAAGGGGTGACATGATTTGGCTAAAATTTTAGTAGGATGCCCCTGGCAGGTGTGTGAAGAATCAACTGTAAAGGAGAAATAGTGGAAGCAAGGAGACCAGTTAAGAGGCCACGGCAGTATTTGAGCAAGAGACAATGATTGTTTGGAGCAGTGCAAGCATTGGTGGAAATGAGAGACATGTTGGATTTTGGTGTTATTTGAAGGTGGAGTCAATAGGATTAACTGGAGAATTTTTATGAAGAATGTAAAGAGAAGAATTAGGGATAACTTAGGGTTTTTGGCTTGAGCAGCTAGGTGAATATAAGATGAGAGAATAGTCACGGAGGAAAGTTTGTGGGAGAAAATTGAGAATTCAGTTCTAAAAATGATAATTTTGAAACATCTATTTTGCATTCAAGTGGATGGTCTGGAGTTCAGATGATGAATATCCAGGCTAGAGAAAGAAATGTGTGAGATGTTTCAATGGACTTGAAACCATGGGAGAGACTGAGATTACCTAGGGAGTTGGTGATCTTGACAAGGGCTGTTTCAGTGGAGTCATAGGGATCAAGGCCTAGCTGGTATGTATTCATGAGAAAATGGGAGATGAAGAATTGAAGACAGCAAACCTAGACAATGCTCTTGAATTTTCCTGTCCTCAATATTGCTTTATAACCATGGTCAAAGTATACTTAAAACACCACCAATCATTTGTATCTTATAGACACTTTCATTGGAGAATCAAGGATGACATTTTATCTTTGTTCATATATGTGCCTTTCCCACTAGCCAACCAACTCCCAGAGAGAAGAATCTGTTTTTCTCATCTTTCTAGTCTTGCCAAGTGCAATCATGAAATAGATACTTATTGAATAATAACTATCTTTTATTAAGAGTTTCTCTGTGTTAAATGCATTGTCTATTTGTATACAGTTTTTGGAAATATTTGAGAGTTCAACTGGCATGGTTTTCATGTCATAACAGCAGTCAAAGAATACATCAGAATCTAGGGATTAGGTGAAAAGCCTGTCCATTTAAAAAATAAATGTTGTCAGGCACGGGTGGAAAGTAGGTAATGGCTCTTTTAAAAGAATTACATGCTTTTAAAGATCAGAATAAAGGAGCAGAAGAATAATCAGAAATGAATTCAGAAAGCAAAGTAGGGATGCTAGTTTGAATAATCTTTTCAAAAGTAAATTTTTAGATTTTCTTAATCATATATTTACCCTATTCTTATCTTGATGTAATATTGGAAAATATAAATGTTTGCATTTCTGGTAGCTTATTTACTTAATCCAAGATTTAAAATTTTAAGAAGCATAAAAATAGCTGAATTGTGTTATTAGAATCCTGAAGAACCTAGAAAAAATGATAATTATTAGAGGAAAGATCCAAATGAGACTCTATAAGTACAATGGATAGAGAACGCCAAGGAAACACAAAAAATTGGAATGAGGGGAACATTAAGACATGACAGGGATGAACAAATAGAAATAATTTTGCTATAATCAATGTAGATGTGTCTAACAGAAAATATTTGTTATAACTGTGTATATTGCAATGCCATGTATTGGGGATGCTATGGACTAAATTATGTCCCTCCATAATTCATATGCTGAATTCCTAAACCCTAATGTATCTGTATTTGGTGAAACATTCTTTATGAGACAATTAAGGTGAAATGAAGTCATTCGAGTAGGTTCCTTATCTGATGGGACTGGTATTCTTATAAAAGAAGGAAGAGACACCAGAGTACTCTCTCTTTCCAACATGTGAGGACACAGTGTGAAGGCAGCTGCCTGCAAGCCAGGAAGGGAGTTCTCACCAGAAACAAAACCCTGCTGGAAACTTGCTCTTGGACTTTTCAGCCTCCAGAACTGTGAGAAAATAAATGTTGGTTGTTTAAGCCACCCTAGTCTATGGTATTTTATTATGGCAGTAAAAGCAGCTAAAAATTGAAACAAAAAAATAGTATCTTTTTTATTAATACATGGAAAAAAAACCCCAGAACCCTGAGAATGGAATATGTATAATATGCTAGCTACGCTGAGTTTCATTTAATCCTCAGAATTCTTTGAGATAGGAACCATAATTCCTACTTTAGTGAGACTCAGAGAAATTAAGTAATCTATTCAAGGTCATACAGCTAGTAAGCAGAGAAGTCAGGCTTCGTACTTACCTTTATTGGATATCAAAGGCCATGTTAACCATTCATTTTATTCATTCTTCAAATAGTACTTGAAGTTCTTGCTACTATATGGCAAGAACTGAAATGGATGTAGACATGGTTTTGGACCTTTTCTTTGCCCTCAAGGGACTTACAACTTGAGGTGCTAGGGACTGGGTCAGGATGCTACATCTGATTTCTTGAAAACCTGGGCCAGATATGGGGAGGAAACATCTCAGAGACTGAGATGGAAATGAGTGGTAAGATTTGGACTGAAAAGTGACCACAGGAATCTGAATCATTCTTACATATTCTAGAGAAGTACTTTACATGTTCTACAGAAGTATTTCTCAAAAATCACCTGGGGATCTTGTTAAAATACAGTTTCTGATTCAGTATGTGTAGAGTGGGGCCTGAAAGTCCACATATGTAACAGGCTGCTCAGTTGGTATAGAAAATACTGATCTAGGAACCTCACTGGAATTATCAAGAGACTAGAGAGGAGATGCAATATTTGCTTCATGTGGTGACTCTACCCTCTGGCCCAGAGAAAACCCAGATAAAGATAGCGGTCTTGCATGAACACACATATTCGAGCTCATTAATGGGTTAGGAAACAGGGCCTCTTCTGTAAGAAAACATGTTCTTTCACTGAATTATTCCTTATTGGATATCATGTTTTAATTAAATCAGATTTTATAGTTCTACATAACCCCAAGTGATCAGTTTGACAGAATTTTAAATTTCACAACTAATGTGTTTTATTTTTCTTTAGAGATCCAGGTTTTGACTCCTTTATTTGAAATCATTGTGATATCCCTCCGCAGAGTGTATAGAAATAAATTAAACAAATTCCCCAAAGAAAAGACTCTATACACAGTGAAATATTTTTTTAAAAAAGAACAGACTGTCATGTAATTAACTTTATTTCAGTTATGAAAACCTTTCCTCTTTCTCTCTCACCTCCCCAATTATTAAGATATAATTGACTACCTTTCCTCTTTCTTAACCACCAGTTGCAATGATAAAGCATATCTAGGTGGACCAACAAGATGATTCTTTTTCTGAGCCATGAATAGCTAGGGAACACCATTCTATTTTGGGTTAAAATATAATCTTTTAGTAGCAAGGTTTTGATAAAAACCATTTCAGATGATTGGAATCTGAGGCTTTTTACTCCCTTGGACAATGTTTTATTCTTTCTTACGAATTTCGAATTTTCTAATTGCTAATGTTTTCATCCATGAGAGACTGGAAAAGACATACTTTAAACAGCCTTCTAAAACTGGCTCTAACTGAGCCCTTTCATTCAAGTCCAATAGAAATACTTTTTAAATGGGAGGATTAAACATACTTATAAGAAATTAAAGTCTTTCTTAGTCTTCTTTTGTGACATACAATTTATCCACATGATAATTATCACTTGATATTTACATAGTGGCTTTTTCCAAGTTTCTCAATATGGATCACGTACTTAAAAATATTGTCACGATATTCCTCTGAGAGATATAGGTTGAAAGGAAGTGTAAAAGCAACTATTATCTTCTCACCTTGAAAACAAGTCTTAAATTGTAATCAGAACAAAAACTTCCATGAAGGCTAGGGAAATTTGAGTTGAAATGATAAGAGATTTACTTTGGACAAAAATAAAGCATTACCCCAGGGAGGGAAGTGACACAGGAAATAGTGGCTGTTGGACAGGAAGCAACTGCAGATTATCGGAGGATGTGGTCACTCACCAGTACAGGATTTTTCCTTCCTTTCTAGTTTTACTGTCACTTCCCTAGAAGAAACCATTAGCACCATTAAGTGCAGGCTTTTGCACTGACTCAGAATTGCCATCCCTATCCCACCCTTCCCTTTCATCCCAGTCCATCTCCTGTCCTGCCACAGACTCCGAGGTCATAGGAGCATAGAACCACAAGCACAGACTCACCCATGCCTTCCAATTCAGCTGAAAATCCTGCATTGCCCCTTTGGGTACCTCTAGGTAACACCTGCTGTTGTAACTAACCCCAAAGAGCCATGCGAGTGCACCATCTTGGAAATGGATCCTCCAGCCCCACTCAAGCCCTCAAGGTGACCGTTACCTTAGGTGACATCTTGACTACAACCTCAAGATTCCTTGAGCTAGTACTGCCCAGCTAAACCACTCCTGAATTCCTGGTCAGAGAAACTATGTGAGATGATAAATGTTTACTGTTGTTTTAAGCCACTAAGCTTTGGAATAATACATTAAGCAGAAATAGAAAAAAAATACCAGTGTATCATAAACTATTTGTCTGACATACTTTTAACGATGCTAAGATTGATCAGTGGGTTCAGGTGTTGTCAATCCAACTTATCTATTATATAGTTCTCCATGAACATTTCATTTAATGCTATTAAGAGCCATTGATGTTCCCTGACTAGATTTATTATTTTATTAGGGGTTGCATATAATTTCTTCTACATTTATTAATTGGAATTCTTCTATAAAGAACACCATTTCTTTATCAACTATTGGAATCACTGAAATACTATTTGTAAAGAAAAAGCATGATAAATACCCTGTTTAGAACTTTTTAGTGAAGAATGTACAAAAATTACCAAAGAACTAATTATTTGATATTAAAAAGTGCTCAAAACTTGGAAGTTTCATGTAGGCTAAGCCAAGAGACACTCGAATTTTTTTTTTTAAGTTTTAGATTGTTTTTATATCCCCTTTATTGATCAGCCTACATGAATTAAAAATCAGTGCCTTCAAATCAGAACATTTTAAATTAAAATGACAAGGGTGAGATGAGGGGGAATTTATGACATGATGCTAAATAACTAATCTGTTGTTTTTCAAGGATGTGACTGGCAACTTTGATGTCAAGGAGTGAATAAGGTGTGAGATTCAGAGCAAATGGTGCTGGTCGTGGTTGCCAGTGAGAGCTGACTTTACTGAAAGGACAGGTCTAATATGACTACCAGCATTTTCTGTTTCACTCAGCTTTAAGAAGTCTCCTGGGCTAAGTGTTTTGCAAAGCAGCAAACATTACCCATTGTGTACTTCTTATTATAATCGCTTTAACATGATTTTATGTAACCACTTCTAGTCTATAAAATAGTACAATTCCCAATGCTATAAGGTCATCTAAAATTATGGCTAAAATATAGAAAATAATGTCCATAATTCTAGAAATTATTCCCCAACTAGGTCTGGTTATGAGGATGGATTCCTCATGCTCCCTCTTCAAAAATATCATGTACCACATATTATTTTCTAAATAATGAATCTATTAAAATATTTTAGTTCTAGGGATCAAATGCCAGTATTTTGCTTTAAATGATTTTCAATCATTTCCTCAGGGAAAGTTTTTATATGCGGTAAATTTTATTTCATATTTTGTGAAATACTTTTTGAGGAAAGGAAACTTTGTGTTGTCACATTTTAAATGTTTATGTTGGAAGTGTATAACTTTAATTTATAATTAGCTTTAACTAGTTACCTCTAGTTAACTTGCTTTTGGGTTTTGCCTTCCATTCAAATTAAGTTCTAGAGGCAAAGCTTTATGCTAATAAGATGTGGGCTATTGGGGTTACAAATGTGATAGAGTGAAAATATAGTGCCCAGTGTTCATCCAAAATGGCCAGTAACTTTCATTTTATAAGCAAATTTTGATTGGTTATTAGAATCTTTCAGGGGTGCAATGTGGAGAAAAAAATTTAGGGTCACATTCAAGGTCAGCAGGCAAGACTGCTACCATCAAAGTGATATCTTCCGTGGGCTAGAGTGAGAATTGGTAGTAAGATAGAAAATTTTAACTAAAAAATGATGAGAAAATGTAGGCAAAAGGATCATTATTTCTCAACTGCTTCATAGAGGAAGTAACAATGAGTTAGGCTTTAGAAAAGAAGAATTTAGATACCAGACAATGAAGAGAAAAAGAGAGGAACCTGGAAGATCAAGATGTAGATGTAGGCAATCCAGAACAGCTAATAGGTGAGGCTGGAACAAAGTTTGGACAGACAGATGTTGTGGGAGACAAGGTTGGAAAGAACATAAAGTGACTTCAAGAGGGAAAAAAATCTCATTAAGTATCAAAGCGGATGGGCTCAGTATGTTATATACTTATATATCAGACCATAAGTGCTTGTGAGCCTCAGTGATTTTATTTATTTTAAAAATAAAAACAATACTCAAAATGTCTCTTACTAACATTATAACATTACTGTCATAGTGGTCACTTACTGCTGCTCAACAGACTCTTTCTAGTATCTTAAGTTTCTTTTGGGAAACCACTCCCCTCAGTTTAGCCATGTTTATATTGGAGTGATGGTTTCTCCTATTCCGGGGGAAACATCCCATTTCTCTGGCCTAGTAATAGGGTCAATGATGGGCATCTAACCCAATTAGAGCCAAGGAGACATAGAGACATTGGCTAGGCTTTTGAGAAAGAAGAGTATTCACATGTCTACAGAATTTGGTGACGTGAGGCTTGACAATGCTTCATCCATCTTGGTATCAGAATGGGAGACAGCCTCAGGATGAAGCAAAAACACAGAGGAAGACAGTGTGGAGATTTAGAAATGAACTGAGGCCATAGAACATTACGTAACCCCCAGAGCAAGTCATGCCTGAAGCTAGAGTAGTCCTTGAGCCTGAAGATATATAAACCAACAAATTCCTTTTATTAATTAATCAATTGGAGTCAATTTTCCATTATGTGCAACAGAAAGAGTCCTAACATATAAAATGATTTATAGCATCACTGTTTTAAAGCCTAGTTTCAAATTCTCTTTTTGTTTGATTTTCTATGATCGTGTGTCAATTCTCATTTACTAAAATTGCAATCAGAATAAAAAAGTTCAACTGAGACTCAGTTTGCTGTGAAATGTGTTCATATTTGCTCCATATTTGAGTAATGTTATAAACATTTAAAAACACTTTTATGTTTTTAACAAATAGTACCATGTGTCCCATTATATTTCACCCACCATCTCTTCTGAATGACAGGCCAACTTCTGTGAGAATCACAGGGATTTGAAGGTATGAGTAAAAGTCTGCTTGGTTCATTGTACCCTAAAGTTGTCAATGGGTCCACCAGATCTGTATTTGGATTGGCAGGCCGGAGTGAGTTTCTCTGGGACCTGAAACTGTTCTCACTGGTTTCACTCAGGAAAAGTTGATTTTATTTAAATCAAATACCAAGGGTCTTTAAAAACATCAAGAGATGGTCCTAAATGAAGAGGAATAAAGAAAAATTGTCTTATTTCTCAGTAATTCTCACTTTACTTTGGACATTTTTGCGGGAAGATTTACTTGAAAGTTCGTTTAGAACAATGTAAGCGGTCTCATCCCTGTCTGCAAACATTAAGTCTTTAATATGGTATTATAAATGGCCAGTAAAAAGTATTATTTAATCTGTAAAACTTGATCACTAAATATAATTATCTCTAGGATAACTATTTTTACTACCACTAATTTAAAAGGGCATTTCCAGCTCCACTAAACATAGAAAATTAAATAAAGAATCTTCAAATAGATAAAAAAAAAAAGTGTAGGCATTCATAAAATCATTCAACAGTCTAAAAAGTCATCAGTTTTTCTCTTATGTACTATTAACTTTTTAAATAGTCATCATTTTAAAAGAAATGATATGTTTGGATTTAAATGTTGACTTTTAAGCAACAGGTGTAAGAAAGAGAGAGAAAGAGAAGTGGCGGTCAGCAATGTCAACACTGAGAATGAGGACAGAGAAAAGGCCACACTGGATTTGGCACAAGGGGAGCACTTGTGACCTCTGGGAGAGCAGGTGCAGAGATGGCAAGGAGAGAAGCGATGTCTAGGGGATCTGGAGAAGGAAATAACTGGTGAAATTTTGGCTGGGAGGTGTTTAGAATTTGCATAGCAAAAAATGTAATACCAGGGCCAGGTAATTAAACTTTTTGGGTCACTTGGAGAGATTATTTAATGACTCTAGCCTTACTTTTCTTGTTCCAATTATGTTTTGCTGAGGAACAAAGCAGCCCCAAAATGTAGTGGTTTAAACAACAATTATTTATTTTGCTCACAAATATGCCATTTGGGAGGGGTTCTGTATTAGTGTTCTATTGCTGCTGTAACAAATCACCACAAAATTTAGTGGCTTAAAACAACACAAATTTATTATCTTTTTATTCTGTAGGTTAGAAATGTAACACCGTTCTCACTGAGATAATATCAAGGTGTCACAGGACTGTTTGGAAGCTCTAGGAGGGAATGTTTCCTTGCCTTTTCCAGCTTCTAGAGCCTGCCTGCATTTCTTGGCTCATGACCCCTTCCTTTATCTTCAAAGCCAGCAATATTAGGTCAAGTTATTCTCCCCTTGAATCACTTTGACTCTCCCTATTGCCTCTTATTCTCATTTTTAAGGATTCTGATGATTACACTGCACCCACCTAGATAATCCAGGATAAATCTCCCTAGTTAAGGTCAGCTGATTAGCAATTTAATTCCATCTGCAACCTTAATTCCCCTTTGCCATACAAGGTAACGTATTCACAGGTTTGGGGGATTAGGATGGGGACATGTTTCCATTATTCTGCCTACTATAGGCTCAATGGAGATGATGGCTAATCTCAGCTCCACACAGCATTAGCTGGGGCAGTTGGACTGGGTCTGAAAGATCCACTCGCATGGCAGCTCACTCATGTAGCTGACAGGTTGGTGTTGACGTCAAGCTAGCTGCTCAGTTCCTTTCTATGTGGGCATCCCCATGGGTCTGTGCTGCCTTCTTCACTATGTGATGGCTGGTTTATAAGAGAGATTATTCCGAAAGACAGGAAATGGGAACTGCTCTTTCTTAAGACTTGGGCCTGGAAATTGATAGTGTCACTTCTATCATATACAATTGGTCAAAGTAGTTACAGTGCCTATTTAGATTCATGGGGCATGGGCATTGACCCCCAACTCTCAGTGGGAGGAGTGTCAAAGAATTTGTGACCACCTTTAATTCTCCATTTTCCTCATTGGTAAAATAGAGGTAATCTTTACGTGTAGTATTGCTATAAAATGATGCCTGTAAGGTAGCTAATTACATTCCTATTACATGCATAACAATAAATAGAAGGAAAAAAGTCTTAAACGTTTGTTGACTATTGGGATATATATGAATACATGGATGCTGTGTGTTCTTAATATTTGTAGGTGTGGATTTGCATGAAGATTACTTTGCAAATCTGATGAAGGTTATGATCTTTCTCCCCAGAAATATGTACACATGCACACTCTAGTTGATCATGTCAGGGGATTTCCAGACGAGCTAGAGATCTGTGCAGGAGGAAGAAACTTTCTGCTACTCTCTTGGGTTCTTTCTGCTGGTCTGATAATTAAACTAACAGGAAACAGATTAACAAGACAAAATAACCAAATTTAATTACATACATATGCATAGGAACTCCACGTATATGAGGGAGTCAGAGACCCTACATACAGGAGATGTTCAAAGACATAAAGGGACAATAAAGTATACAGGACATTCTGAGCTAAGGATGAGGTAAGGTGTCTTGGGGTTTCAGAGAGGAAGAAGGACATTACAGGACAAGAAGAAGAGAAGATGTTTAGTAATTAGGAACTAGATTTAAAAAGTTATTTTATGGTAATAACTCTTCTTATGGGCTCATTTAAAGTCTTTGAGAAATAAAAGTTTCTCATGAGCCTGCAGGGATTTGATTGCCTTCGGCTCAAAATAATTCACATGCCGAAGTGATATGTTTTGGAGAGGCCTGTTCTGAACCCCTACAGATCCTCAGCACAAAGACATAGAGTAACAGTAGATGAAAACACTGCACTGTGCTTATTATGCATGTGCTGTGGGGCAAAATTTGGATTTATTTTCTTTTTAGATCTGGGGTCAGGGAGTTTTTATATCTGCTTCCAAGAGTATTTGCTTTGCTTTTTTCATCATTAGAGATGTAGGGAAAAGATGTTCCACTAAAGTATAAAAAGCGCCCTAGTCTGTTTAATTTTTTCTGCTCATATAAAAGAAATGTTATTAGATAGCAATTATCTTTAAGAAAGAAAGGGGCAGAACATTTTCATTATTCTTGTCAAAGCTCTTCATCTTTCATTGTACATTTTTTTTTTTTTTCCATTTCCACTCTGGCTTCCTATATACATACAGAATTGCATTTTTATGCTATTAATCACTAATTGTTTAAATAGTATTTTTATTTTTTAAAAAAGCTTTATTTCCCCCTAATAATAAAAGTCATAGATACTCCTGAGAATTTAAACAACATAGACATAAAATAAAAAAGAAAAGGTCTTTATAATGGGAGTAGAAAGATAACCACTGCTAATGGTCTGGGAGATGTCCTTCCAGACTTATTACCATGTTTATATCCACATAAAATAAAAATGAGACCAAAATGTAATTACCATGCAGCTGTTTACTTTCTTCCCTAAATATATCAGGCCCATGTTTCTATGCTAGTGCTTGTTGCTTAACCTCTTTTTAATGGCTGGATAATATTCCACTATATGTGTGTCTTAAAATATATTTTACCAAAAAATAAAATGCTTAATTAGAACATTTGTATAGGAGGGGGGCTGTGATAGTTCACTGAACACTTTCGAAAGGATTATTTCATGTCTTTCCCCTTCCCTGATTCATTCTGATACTAATTTCACTGGAAGACTCTCTTAGGAAATTTGCCTGGCTGATTGCCCCCTTGTCCTTTACTTGCCACAGTCTGCAGGGACTTGCTGCTGTGGAAAGTGCTCTGAGAGTCCAGAAACCTGAGATTGAATCTAAATCCGATGTTCAGTGTATAATGATAATGGGGAAAATAAAATGGAATGCACATTGTTAGAAGTCACTGAAAACAGAGTTGGGAGGTCCACTGAGGAAGTGGGGTCTATACATGTTGCATGTCTCAGTCTTTAGAACTATGGTTAAGTTGCTGACCTGTTGTTATACTCGGCTCAAAGCCAAACAACAAACATCCTGGATCTGTGATTGCCACATGGACTATGTGAACTTTATTTCCTCTTATTATGGTGACCAGACCATTTGCATTCTTCTCCTTGAAAGGAATCAATCTATTTCAATAACCAACATCCTCTATTTACATAATAGGCCTGACCAGTCCCAACTGATCTAGCCAATACCCTTCATTTACATGGAGGACCTAAATGAGAACAACTCTTATGGTTTTGCCCTTTATAAACCCTGCCTTTGTTCCCTTCGGAAAACAATTTAAGTTGCTCTCTGAATCTGTGCTGCAGATTGCAATCCCGCCTT
The DNA here is from genome assembly GCF_902729225.1 of Pteropus medius. Classification (NCBI taxonomy): domain Eukaryota; kingdom Metazoa; phylum Chordata; class Mammalia; order Chiroptera; family Pteropodidae; genus Pteropus; species Pteropus medius. The sequence continues at coordinate 15,278,466 of NW_024352785.1, read as the reverse complement.
TGCTCAGATAAATGCTTTTTATTCTTTATTACAGCCAACAGTTTTTGTTTTGCTAATAGTAACTCTGGGCAATTTCCTTACTTCTCTGGACTCCGATTTGCTCCTGTGCAAAAGAGATAAGTGAAGTAGACGGTCTCTGATGTCCTTGTCCATCTCTGTTCCCGTTTCCTGAGTCTACCATATGCTTCAACGGCTTTCCAGATTGTCTTTATACCAGTTCCAAAAGGTAGATAATATAATCCCCATTTTTACAGAGTGGGGGTAAGGAGAATGTAAGAACTCAGAAGTGTTAAAGACAAAACCACAGGCCCCAAATGTCATCACTTGTGCTAAAGCCCATAATGCCAAACCCAGATTTAATAGCTGACCTAATTGCTGTTTCAACTTCCCCCAGAAACATAACCTTAATCAAACTGTCTGGAATTTTCTGGTCAACACCAATGAGGTCATCTGTCACATGGGTCCTCTCCATCTCCCTTCCCCCCATAGGAAGAAGAGGCAATCTACATGATAAAACACTTGCTGGTCCTTTGCCACTCCACCCCACCCCCAACCCCTCCCAAAAAAAGATGTCCTGGTCTAAAATAGCCTTTGGTTTTATTAAAAGATCCCTGCCCCACCTTCCTTCCTATAAAAGTCTTTTTTTTTATTTTTTTATTTCTACAGCACCTGGTCTTCCTAGGTGGTCTCCCATCCAAGAACTAACTGGGCCTGACCCTGCTTCGTTTCCAAGATCAGAAGGGATCAGGCTTGTTTAGGGTGGCATGGCTGTAGACATTTGGTACAACCCCTGGGAGCATCCCTGATAGGTGGACTACTGCCCAATTCATGAATTACATAATAGTGCCAATTAGATCTTCACATTTACTCAGTTGAGTTTTGTTTCTTTCACGGAAGGCAAGAAAGGAGCCTGGCATTATGAGAATAAGACTGAGCAATAAGATTTGGAGATCTGAACTCTAGAAGCAGCTTTACCTAAAATGAAAGCCTGGAGTTCACCCACACTTAAACGTTTACGATACAGTTTCACAAATATTGTTGTGCTTCCCAAAATCCTATGTATAGATAAAAAAGATATTTTTATTCTCATTTTAAAGGTGATAAAACAGAGAGGTTAAGTGGCTTGTACAGGTCATATAGATAGGAAGTGATGTTATAAAGAATTAATTTCTTAGTTACAAATAACAAGACCAGACCTCTGACCTAATTATGATGATTATTTTTAAATTTCATATTGCATTACTTAAATTCACAGTATTAATTTCTAAGTTACTATACATAGAGAAAATTACCCTGAAACTTATGAGAAAGGTACATTTGGAAGAAGATATTTTTAAAAATCAGTATATAATATTTGCATAGATTGTTTCATTTTACATTGTTAAAATCTGGTTAAAATTTTATTTTCTAACCATTCTTTTTATTTATTGCCCCTGTTCATCTTTAAATAATAATTAGGAAATCAGAAATAAGAGTATTCTTTAAAATGAGTAATAGACTCTGTTGAGTGGGTAAAGATTTATCAAGGGAATAAGAAGAAAGGAATATTTACCAATACAGTGAATATCTAGTTTTAGTTCAGTTTGTGAACAGTTGACAGGCTCTGAGTCCATGAGGGGACCATCTTACTTCATGAGTATTTAAAATAAATACAAATCACATTATTTAAAGAAATTCCCTGGTCTAGTAGAACTTAAGGTTTCTATTGCAAGACTTTTAATATCTGTCCCTAACTTTAATTTCATTTCTATTGTTGCATTTCAATAGAAAGCTTCAACATATATAAAGTAAACAGGAATTTCCCATCCAAAAGGACTATCAAATGGGAATGTGATCGCCCGGATGGTGTTATAGTTGTCTTGCTCAGAAAACAAGTAAGAGATCTCTGGAGTCTCTCAGGACCTATTCCATCTCTGTGTATAAACACTGTCCCTATCCGGAACTGGTTTTATGATCTCACTTTTTAAACTTCTACTTTCGTCCCAACCACTTCTGGTTTCAATTATATGTTTGGCTGAGCTCTCTTAATCAGCTCTCACCAACAACTCTCTCTCAGTAATAGTCTTGCTTCCCTTTTACTCCCTTCCCTCTTTCCCTATTCACATTTTGCAGATCCTTTTCTTGAAGCAAGGTTTCACACTATTTTCTCTAATCTTATCAAGTAGTCTTCCTCGTTTCCATGTAAATTTTTTTCTATCTTTATGCTCTTCTTAAACCATAATTTTTTTTTTTTTTACTTTCTGCCTCCTCAAAGAGAGAATTTATTGTTTGCCCAAGTAATTCTTTATTTACTCCAGCTTTATTGACATATGACATATATAAGTTTAAGGTATACAGTGTAATAATTTGGTACTGGTATATATTGCAAAATGTTTACCGCAATAAAATTAGTTAACACATCCTTCACCTCACAGAATTACCATTTAGTCGTTGTTGTTAAACAGTGAGAACATTGAAGCACTACTGTCACAGCAACCTTAAAATACACTATACATATTATTAGCTATAGTCACCATGCTGTACATGAGCTCCTCTGAATGTATTCATCTTATAACAGGATGTTGTACTTTTTTTTTTTTTTAGGCAAGGCAACCAACCCTTGGTTGACCTCACAGACTGCAAGGATCTTGTCAGCTTGCAATCTCTTTTTTTATTTTTTACACCTACAGTACTTGGTCTTCCTAGGTGGTCTCTCGTCCAAGTACTAACCAGGCCCGACCCTGCTTAGTCCAAGATCAGATGAGATCAGGCTTGTTTAGGGTGGCATGGCCATAGACCATGTTGTACTTTTTGACAAACATCTCCCTATTCCCCCTACCTCTTAGCCCCTGCAGTCTCTATTCTATTTTGTTTCTATGAGTTTAATGATTTTAAATTCCATATATAAGTGAGCTCATACAGTATTTGTCTTTCTCTGACTTAACATAATGCTAAGGTCGTTGCAAATGGCAGGATGTCCTTCTTTGTTTATGGCTGAATAATATTACATTGTATATAATACTGCATCATTTTTATCTGGCCATTGATGGACACCTAGGTTGTTTCTATGTTTTGGCTATAGTGAAAAATGCTGACATGAACATGAGAGTGCAAAAATCTCTCCAGGATAGTGCTTTCATTTCCTTTAGATGTATACCCAGAAATGGGATTGCTAAATTATATGATAGTTTTATTTTTAATTGTTTCAAGAAACTCCATATTGTTTTCTATAGCTGTCTGTACCAATTTACATTCCCATCGATAGTGTATCAAGGTTCTCTTTTCTTTATATCCTCTCCAACACTTGTTCTCTCTTGTCTTTTTTGATAATAGCCGTTCTAACGGGTATGAGGTAACATCTCATTGAGGTTTTAATTTGCATTTCCCTGATGATTAGCAATGTTGAGCAGTTTTTCATGTACTTGTTGGCCATTTGCATGTCTCCTTTGGAGAAATGTCTGTGTCTTCTGATCATTTTTAAATTGGATATCTTTAAGCTATTGAGTTGTATGAGTTTTTTTTTTTAATAAACTTTTAATATTAATTCCTTATCAGATAGGTGGTTTACAAATATTTTCTCCCACTCCATAGGTTGCCTTTTCATTCTGTTGAATGCTCCTTTTGCTGTCATCTTTTTAGTTTAATGTAGTCTCACTTGTTGATTTTTGCTTCAGTTGCTTTTGCTTTTGATGTCACATCCAAAAAAATCACTGCTAAGATTGATGTTAAAAAGCTTCTTTCCTATACTTTCTTCCAGGAGTTAACAGTTTTAGGTCTTATATTTATATACTTATATTTTAATCCATTTTGAATTGACTTTTGTGAGTGGTGTAGGATTTGGGTTCAATTTCATTCTTTAGCATGTGCACAGTTTTCCCAGCACTATTAATTGAAGAGAATATCCTTTCCCCATTGACTCTTCTTGTCTCCCTTGTCAAATATTAGTTGAACATAATGTGTTGATTTATTCCTGGGCTTTTGCTTCTGTTCCATTGGTCTATGTATCTGTTTTTATGTCGGTACCATATTGTTTTGATTAATAAAATTTTGTGATACAGTTTGAAATCAGGAAGTGTGATGCTTTTGGCTTTGTTTTTTCTCAAGACTGTTTTTGGCTATTTAGTGTCTTTTGTGGTTCTAAATTAATTTTTCTATTATTATTCTAATTATTATTTATTATCTATCATTTATTATTCTATTATGTTTATACATTGTTTTTTCTATTTCTATGAGAGATATCATTGAAATTTTGATAGGAATTGTATTGAATCTATACATGGCTTTGGGTAGTATGGGCATTTTAACAATAATACTTCTTCTAGTCCATGAACATGAGATGTCTTTACTTTTGTGTCTTCTTCCATTTCTTTCATTAAAATCTTATAGTTTTCAGTGTATAGCTCTTTAACCTCCTGTTAAATTTATTCCTAAGCATTTTATGGTGATACTATTTAAATGATATTGTTTTCTTTATTTATTTTTCAGATAGTTCATTATTAGTGTTTAGAAACACAACTGATTTTTATATGTTGACTTTGTATCCTAAAACTTTTCTAAATTTGTTTATTACTTCTACATTTTTTGATAGAGTCTTTATGATTGTCTATATATAGTCATGTGCTGCATAATGACATTTTGGTCAAAGATGGACCGCATATATTACATTGGTCACCTAAGATTATAATGGAGCGGAAAAATTCTATTACCTAGTGACATCACAGTCATTGTAATGTTGTAGCACAATGTATTATTCATGGTTTTGTGGTGATGCTGGTATAAACAAATCTACTGTGCTGCCAGTAGTATAAAAGTTTGGCACATAGAGTTACAATAGCAGGCTGTAAATCCCAGTTGACCATGGTGTATTGTCCTTTTAACATGCTATTGAATTTGTTTTGCTAGTATTTTATTAAGAATTTCTGCATCTATATGCATCAGGAATTTTAAATGGCAGTTTCTTTTCTTGTAGTACCCTTATCTGACTTTGGTATCAGGTAATGCTGGCCTCATAAAACGAGCACGAATTCCCATGATGCAAAAACCAGTGAAATCTCCAAGGGGCCGAATGTAGTTGTGCTGGCTGTTGGCTTCTTCAGTGGTGAAAGCTACTGGGGTCATCTATAAAGCATGTCAGTGGGAACTGTGGTGGCTTCCACTGTGTGCTGATATTGGTATATCCTGTTCTTCCTCCTTGTTCTGAGCTTTCTCTATATATCTTAGTTTTGTGGGTCTCTGAATGCAGTGAAACTGAATCAGGTCCTTTGTACAGTGTCACGAAAGGCTGAGGAAGCTGGTTACTCATCTCGCTCTTCCTTTCCTGGTGAGGGGAATTCTTTCTAACTGAGAATCCCTCTTGGCACTGATAAGTGCTGGCCTGGGGAGTGGGTTGACGCAGGCAAAATGAAGTTCTTCCTTCCATTTTTGTGAGATTATTCTCAGATTTTTTTGGTTCATTGTGTTGCTGGAGTTTCTGAAGTGGACTCTTGAGCTCTCCCAGAGCAGTTTTTGTTTGTGGATAGCTGTCTAATTGTTCTTTGAGAGGAGATGGAGCCTGGGGTCTCCTACTTTGCCATCTTGTCATCCCACTGCCCAAGTAATTCTTGATTTTAAGGCCAGATTGGGTGCTTTTTACATAGGGTCAGCTTGGGGACAGAAGAAAAAAATGCTAAGTATATGACTTAGTGTCAGATAGGTACTTTTCACATTCAGTTCCAGTGAGAAAATGCATAGCTTTCTGCTATTGATACATATTTTATATTTTTTCCAAAAGGTTATGAACTCAGAGATTGACCTGGGTGTGGGTATGAGAGAAGGTGATCTCTGACCCCATGAGTAGGTTTTTTTCTCTTGGTTCTCTTCAGGGTGACTGCATTTCCTATTCTTCTCTTGGTTAAGTGTGTTCCTGTTTAGGGATTTAATATGAAAATTTGGCTTCTGCAACATATACTCAAAATAACAAATACTAAGATACTATTTTTTTTTAATTCTCGCATACTATCCAAGAATACACAGTCCAGGGATGATATGGTGGTTTCACTAGTATTGAGAAGCTTTATTCTGTGCAACATTTTGCTCTGCCATTTTCAACAGGTGGCTTCTACCCATAGCCCAAAATGGTTACTCTAGTTCTTGCCATCATTTCCGCATTGTAGCCGGCGGGAGGAACAAAAGAGGGAAACAGAGATCATTTCCTTTACTTTAAGGGAACAATAATGAATTTCGGCTTCACTTTTGCTTATATGTTATTGGCCAGAACTTAGTCAAACGGCCAAAGCCAAGTGCAGAGGAGACAGATGGCCATGTTCTGAGCTGTAAGTTGGAGATTTTATTGCTGAGGGAAGATGTGGAGAGCAGATATTAGAGGATGGTTAATAATCTCTGCCACAGTCCTCCCCTCTAACCACCCAAGTATCTGTGCAAATGCTTTTTCTCACAAATAAAGCATATTTATTTCTTTTCCACATGGGAGATAACTCAAAAGTCCCATCTAATCACTGTATCTTAAACAAAGTGTAGGATTCCTGGACGATGTGTAGTCCTCTCATTATGCCTGGATGTGGTTCCTTGTGGCCCAGCAACTTATAAACTAAAAAAGACCAGTAATCTCTTCGCTACAACATAATAACCACCATTAGAGCTCCCGTTTAGAAAGGAAAGGAGGCTGTTACCAGTCCAGACAAGCAGGAACTGTGAGGACTCCCTCCCTGGGAATGGATGCAGTTCCTCACTGAGGCCACGTGGCAGCTCCTTGTTCGATTTTCTGGGAGGAATGCTCTGTCCACTGTCCTCTGTGGCCTCGTCTGGAGTCAGGATTAGAGAATAAACCTTTCATGAAGCCGGCATAGCTTTTGAAGCCCATTTTCTGTGGAAGTAGGTTTAGGGACATGTAGGATAGTCTTCAGTTGTTCCTCTAGGTCACTCACACTTTTCTTTCTGCATCATGATCTATTTCCTGCAAGAGTGATCTGTGTGGATTTCATTAATAGAACTTTCTCTGCTTTGTTTCTAATTAGTTTCAGCCAGTGTAGGGAATCCCAGAGGAATGTAAGAGGAAGAGAAGAGAGAGAGAAGTTGGAGTATTTCTTCCCCTGCCTCTCTCCTTGCAGGCTTGCCATAGGCTGGTGGTTTCCCTCGAGCAAAGGCCAAAGCTTCTATCAGGCAGCTCTTCTTGTGTCCTAGTTTCAGTAGCTGCTTTATCTCCACACCTGAGGTTTAAATGCGGTAACAACACCCCTGTTTCTAGCCAAATAGATGACCTACTCTCCTTTACTTCTTTACATAATTTTAAAATATTTTCCTTATTAAATTCCCCTTAATTTACACAATTTGAATATTTTCCAATGAACCCTAACCAATACAGGGAACAGAAACCAAACAACAACAACAACGGGCTTATGGTTTCCTTGGAAATGAAATTCCCCTACACATTAGTTTTCTAGTTTACTGACTTCATATAAGTTTTAGGTACAAGTAATTACAAACACAGATCTCACCTTGACATATTTTTTGAGACTGAAGTATCTGAATTTTATTTACTGGACTCTGTGCTCTGTCCTTTTGCCCTCTCAATTTTCTGCAGGCCATCTTGAGGACTTATTGGGTGGTCCACAGACATTATATGATATTTGGACTGAGTTGGCTCCCATTGTCTGCCAGGAATTTGTTTATCAGAAATGCTTAACAGTTGTTTCTTCTAGGTGCTCTTTAGAACTACCATCTAATGCTGCTTCAGGGTTTGATACAGAAGAGCTGGCTTTTCCAGTGCTTTGAGGGTCCACGTTACTGTCCTCTTACTGAGTTTAGATTTCAGATGAGACAGAGTCTCTTTTAACAAAACTGGTTTCTTCTCTCTTAAAGAAAACTTAATTACTTAATTACTTTTTGTAAGACTTTGTTTAAAGTGGCAAGAAGCAGCCAATATGCACAAAGATCCTGAGTTTTTCCAGATAAGTTCCCTTATATTTATAGGCTCTGACAGTTTGTGGCTTATCTCCTAATGTATGGCAGGTTAACGGTTTAACCAAATTCTTATCCTGGCATAACAAGAATCACCAGCTTTTCACCCTGGATTATCTGGGTAATTGCTGCTCTCTGCTGAAATGATAAGCTAAGATCCCATACGTCTTTTGTTACAGTATTCCCACTTCCAGATAGTAAGTCTATATGAGTTAGATATAAGTTCAACTGGTATAGCAAAGATCCCTAAATAACAGTGGCTTAAGAAAGACAGCAGCTTATTTCTTTCTCATGTTGCAGCTGATTTAAGCTGACCATACTTAATATGGTAGCTCCATGACGTCAAGGCTCAGGTCCTGATCCTGGTAAGATAGAGTGAGCCCATGCCTGGCTGGCAGCATGGAGGCCTCTACTATAAAAGACATGAACCAGCAGGAGTTCATCAGAGCTCAGGCAGCCTTCCTCAAAACATTTGGGAAGTGGAAAGTCCCTGAATGGGTGGACGCTGTCAAGCTGGCCAAGCATAAGAGCTTGCCCCCTGCAATGCGAACCAGTTCTACACATGAGCTGTGTCTACAGCACCACACCTGTACCTCTGGGGCAGCACTGGGGCTGGCTTCATGAGGAAGATCTATGGGGGATGTCAGAGAAACGCTGTCATGCTCAGCCACTTCAGCAGGGGCACTGAGAGCGTGGCCCACCGGGTCTTCCAAGTCTTAGACTGAAAAATGGTGAAAATGGTGGAAAAGAACCAGGATAGGAGCTGCAAACTGACATCTCAGGGACCGAGAGATCTGGACAGAATCTCTAGACAGGTGGCAGCTGCCAACAAGAAGCATTAGAATAAATGATGCTGGGTTAATAAATTGCCTCGTTTGTAAAAACAAACAAACAAACAAAGCAAGGAAGCAAACAAACAATGCCTTCCTCTCCCATTGAATACAACTTTAAACCTGCCTAGAATGTATGCTGGAATTATTCGAGGTCTGTGAAAAGTAAATATCAGCAGATGGATTGGAAAGAATAAAAAATTCAGAGTACCACTGAACAGGAGGTGAGTTTACCAGTTTTTCCCCTCTAGTATCACCTGGCTTGTACTCAAAACAATATGAACCCTCAGACCGAGCACTGTGGTATACACACAGAGAAATCCTCAAAACCCTCTAGTTCTTCTCAAAGGAAAAAGAAAGAACTAGCTCCCAGAGAGAGGAGAAGAAATTTCCTAGGTCTTTTTCATTGTTTTCTTTTTCTTTATTTTCTCCCACCCCAGTCAGCTGGCAATGCTGTGCTGGAGGCTGTGGCACTAGCGGCAGAGGCAGCAAAAGCAGCTGGTCTGGGAAACTACAGGAGTCAAAAATGCGAAGAAAAGTAATTTCCTCTCTGTTCATTTGGCTTCTCCAAGAGGGGCCCCATTGATATATATTTTTTTCTCTCTCTATCCTTCTGCCATTGTAGAGCAATGGCAGAATGAAGTTTCTGGCCAGAAAAGAAGAGCTAAGAATAGGCAGAAAGTACCAGGGTGTCAGCTGAGGAAAGAAACCTCATATAGCTATTTATGAAATACTGGGATCCTCTCCAACCTGCACATTCAGGAATCTGATCTTAATTAACGTACCATCATAAACTAAACTAACGGAGTCCTCCATCTAGGCTCCAGACTGATTGGTGGGAGGCACACATGTTGCGCAGGCCTGAATTACACTGAGAAAAATTTGAAAACGGAACTGACATTAGAACCCCAGCCAGTGGATAGAAACGTGTAGACTAAACCTAACCAAGTCAAGTGCCTGTTAAAACAAAAATATCAATATTCTTCATAAAATTTAAAGACGACCCAAGGTCTTAAAACATCTTGCTCGAGATGCCCACAAAACAACATAAAATTAAAGCAAAGAACTGTGAAAATCTTAACTCATAAGGGAAAATATAATATCAGATGCCAATGACAAGATGACACAGATGTTGGAGTAATCTGACAGACTTTAAAGCAGCTGTTATAAAAATGCTCAAGTGAGCAATCACGAACACTCTAGAAACAAAAGTTAAAATATTAAGTGTCAGCAGAGAAAAAATATGTAAAGAAAAACCAAATGAAAATGTTATAACTGAAATATATAATAACTGAGGGGGGAAATTCACTGGATGGACTCAACAGTAGAACGCAGATGACAGAGGAAAGTCTCAATAAACTTTAAGATAGAGCAAACAGATTTATGCAATCTGAATGACAGAAAAAATACTTTTTTTAAAAAAGGAAGAAAGCCTCAGAGACTTGGCTGACAAACACAAAAAGGTCTAACATTCATCATACCATCAGAATCCCAGAGGAGAAAAGAGAGAGTGTGGTGATGTGGTATGAAAACAATACATAAAAACATAATGGGTGAAAAATTACCAACTTTGGTGAGATACATGCACCTACAAATTCAAGAAAGTGAACAAACCTCAAACAAGTTAAAGCCAAAGAAATCCATTATAATGGACATGCTGTAATCAAATTGATGACAATTAAAAACAAAAACTCTTAAAAGAAGCCAGAGTAAAAGAGCACATTCCCTGTAGGGCAAGGGTCAACAATTTTTTTCTTAAAGGGCTAAAGGGTAAATATTTTAGGTTTGCAGGCTATATGGTGTCTGTCACAACTACTCAACATTGCTATTGTAGTGTAAAAGCAGCCATAGACAATATGTAGACAAATGGGCGTGGTGGTGTTAAAATTTAATTAGAAAATAAACAGGCAGTCCACAGACCATAGTTTGCCAACTCCTGCTAGAGGGAACAATGACACAAGTTACTGTGGATTTCTCACTAGAATCTATGGAATTGAGAAAACAGTGGAGTATTTTTAAAGTGTTATTTGAAGAAGGAAAAGACTGTCAATGAGAATTCTTTACTGAGAGACTATCTCCTTCAGAAATTAAAGAAAACTAAGAGAATCTGCAGACAGCATACATGAACTAAAAGAATTGCCAAAGGAAATTCTACAGAAAAAAGGGAACTGATTCCAGAGGGAAACTTGAAACATTATAAGTGAAGGAATAGCAATAAAAAAGATGCTAGAAGAAATAGCACAATTCTACACATTTTCTACCAGAAATACAAAGGAACACCTTTCAATTCATCTTGAAAGGCCAGTAACATCCTGATACCAAAACCAGAAAAAGACAGTACAAAAACAAATAATACCCACCACGAATACAGATACAAAGTCCTCACCACAACAAACAAAATTCTCAGCAAAATATTTCAAATCGAACACAGCTATATATAAAACCCCCAGAAATAATGAAAAAGGTCTAGGTCCCTTTTATCTTGTTGCCTTTAATGTGTGACTTCTTTAACATATGACTTCCATGTTTTTGCCTAAGATGGCTTCTCTAGCTCTTAACAGAATGTCCATGTCCCAGCCATCAGGAAGAAGCAAAAGGGGAAGTGGAAAACATGACTATTTCTTTTTCAATATAACTGGGGAGCTGTAAATGTTACTTTCAATCATAACCCATTGGCCACAATTTGGTGACACTGTCACACCTAGATTTAAAGGAGCTTGGAAAGTATAGCTTTACTCTGGGTGGCTATGTGCCCAGCTAAAATTTTGGAGCTCCACCAATTAAGAAAGGAGAATAAATGTTAGAAAGAGTTAGAAATTTTTCACACATTAATCTAAAACATCGTTCTTTCAAAAGTCTGATATCTGTAACTCTACAACGAGTTAAGTTGCTTCCTCAGTTTTCTTCGGTAGGTCTCAAATATTTTATCTCCCCAAATACTCAGACTAGAGATGTAGCTAGCCCTTTAAAATTGCCTGAATGCTCAAAATAATCCCTTAGAAAGAGGGCTTTTGTTACTTTCTACCAAGAAACACATAATTCAATATTCTGTTGAAATGGTAGATGGAATTCTCCAGTTTCCAAGGGAACTTTGTTTCTTGATGTACGGGGAAATATAATAACAAGAAGGCCAGAACTGAGCTGGGGAAATTACAACCAAGTTTGCGTCAGCCAAAGTTTAAAATGGTCCTGTAAGGCTTAAAAAAAAATTTTTTTTTAAATAAATTACTTTCTGGCAAATGTTTCTGTATTAGTCAGGGTTTTCCAGAGAAATAGAATCAATATGATATATACTTACATATACACACACACACACACGCATGCACACATATAACACATATAATATAAATTATATGTAAATGTAAATATATATTATATATTTTTATAACATATATAACACATTATAATATATAATATATAAAATAAAGAATTGGCTCACACAGCTGTGGAGATGGAGAAGTCCTACAATCTGTCATCTGAGAATTGGAGAATCAGGCAAGTGGTGATATAATTCTGTCAAAGTCTGAAGGCCTGAGAATTAAGAGTGCTGATGTCCAAGGGCAGGATAAAATGGATGTTCTCGTTCCAGGCAAGAGAACAAATTCATCCTTCCTCTGCCTTTTTGTTCTAGTCTTGCCTCAAACAGGTGGGACAATGTCCACCCACATTGATGAGAGTGATCTTTTACTCATCTGCTGATTCAAATGTCAATTTCTTCCAGAAACACCCTCAATGACACACCCAGAAAGAATGTCTTTTCAGCTCTCTGCTCATCCCTTAGCCCAGCTGAGTTGACACATAAAATTAGTCATCACAATCTCTAAGTATTACAAGCACAAAGAGACTTAAATAAAAGAAAAAGCCCAGGATTGACTCTAGAGTTAGAAGTAGTCTGTTTCAATCTTTCCCTTTCAGCGAAGAGAATGGTTATTTGGAGAAGTGGCTGATTCCAGAGCTGGAGCAAGGAAAGTGCAAAATTAACTTGAAATATTTTGTGGTGTCAGAAAATAAGAAAGTGGTCAAAAAGTGATGTGGAGTCATATCAAAAGGACAGAGGAACCAACTGGAAGGAGTACCTAATGGCCAAATCTCATATAGTTGAACAATAATAATAATTATTATAACCCTAAGATACAATGAATATTTGTAAGTCTGAGTTTGGGATGATATAAATAAATAATCAGGTAAGCAAATAGGAGAGAGTAGACAGTTCTTCCTTATAGTATAATTCTAATTAATAAATGTGGAAGCAATGAGGGATATGGAGAATCACCATTTGACAAACACCTCAGTAATAGTTACTATGAGCATGAATCATTAGTGGATGCTAAAATTAGTGGGTGTAATTTTGATAAGAAACAGGATATTTGCAGAGGCTAAAAGTATCTCTCTATGAAATACTTATTAGCTACAGTGAGAAAACTTGGTAGATCTGACCTTAACAAAGAGAAAGTGAAAACCATCAGTAATGAGCCATATTACATCATATTCCTCTACACAAGGTGCACTGAGGTCACAACAGAACTTCTGAGGTATTCTTGCCAAAAAATCATAAACTGAATTTCATCATGAGAAAACATCAGACAAAACAAAATTAAGAGGCATTGTACAAATAATTAACCAATACTCCTCGAAAACGTCAAGGTCAAGGAAGACAAGGAAAGGCTACAGAACTGTCCAGATTAGAGGTGAAAAAAGAGATATGACTACTAAATGCAATGTGAGATACTGGATTTGATCTAGAAAAAGTAATTAGTGAGATTATTGGTGACATTTGAAAAAGGACTATATTAGCTAATAGTATAACATCAATGTTAATTTCCTGGTTTTGATAATATACTATGGTTATGCAAGATGATAACATTTGGGGAAGTTGGGTGAAAGTATTTGCACTGTTTTTGTAACTGTTTTCTAAGTCTGAAATTATTTCAAAATAAAATTTTTTTAAAGGAAGAAAATGGTAATAAGTCTTGGGAGGTTATCACAGGTGTCGAATAGATTCTTCTTTCCCTCAAAGGTAATCAAGTTGAACTTTTAAAGCATTCTGGTATTCTGTTTTAAGCAAAATCTATACCGTGTATCACAAATTTTTTATTCACCTTTCTCTAGATCTTTATTTTTCTTGACTCTGTATTATAGTTTAGCAACCAGAACTCTATGCAGGATTCCAGATATGGCAATATTGGGATGAGATACTGTTTTGCATCCAATATCCTTTCCTGGCAAGGCCTGACATCTTATTTCACTTTGGCTGCAGCACCATGCTGGGTCTATGCTTTTAGAGGTCTGGAAATGTGACTTTAAGATCCAACCTCCAGATATGACAGAATCGAAATATACACTTTTGTTAGACAGGACTTGGATTATCTGTCTCTCACCTCCTTCCCCCCAATGGATTATCCCAGTTTACATGAATTTTTCTTTTGCTTTTTTGTTTTCTACTTTTCTGAGCATTACCAGAGTCTTACAGTGCCTTTGCAGTGCAGGAAATGCTTGAATCCAGCATGCTCAGACATGCTTGTCAATGCTGGGATGGCTACATTGGAACCTTATTTGCATGAAGGTTGAAGAGCTTCCTGGAAACAAACTCATGAGAGTCTTTACATGTGAGTTCAGACAAATCTAAGCATTTTTGACAGTATGATGGAGCAATCTTATGGAAGACTATAAATTGTAAAATTCCATGGAGATTCTCCCAGGAAAGAGTTCCTGTATATGAGGCCTCCAAGCACGTAAGCATGACCCAGGAAACAAGTCTTAGTTGGGCATGGGGCTGATGGTGGTGGAATGGGGCAAATCTGAATACCACGTGGTGTTGTCAGTATTTGCCATCAAAGCCCAATGCAGAGCGAAGAGATTTTTGATAAAACAGTTAAGATCTGCCTACTGAATCATGGCATACATACTTAACGCTGGCATTGGAGCCTTGCTATGACATTGGAGTTCTTGCAACAATGTAACACAGAAGTGTGGGGAGTCACTCTCCCATAGATCAGAAGCTGAGAGCTAGAGAGTCCCAGGGGAGAACCACAGGATCCGGCCGAGGAATAAGAGATCATGACAACAAGGAGAATATTGTATATTGGAGGACAAATAAAATAGATCTTTTCTCCATGTTACTTATTTCTTCAGCAGCTCTGTTACCATACTCGGCAATGGCTTTCAGTAACAAAATTATGTTTTTTTACTTTCAGTCAAATATATTCAATAATTCTATTGGATTGCTTAGTTTAAATGTTAAGTTTCATAAGGTATATCTTCTCTGCGGTCTTTCTTAGAAGTTTAAAAATGAACCAGTAAGATCTTTTAAAGTTGTATTACCTTTCTTTACCATTCTTTGGCCATAACAGTTGTTTCTGCCATTAATAAATCATTCCTTAAAGTTTTTCAAAATTGATGGGTATTTGTCATCCCTAAGATACACTAACATGACCAAATAGGACTAGAATTTCATGTAACCCATTTACCATTTAATTGACTCGTCCTAGACTTCAGAACGGTTCGGGGATGAGGATTTTGCTGTCTCCATCAGTAGCTTTTCTATTACCTCCTTTTTTTCCATTCACACATAGTACAGTGGCCACTACATGCTATACCTTTTACATAAATACTTTTAATCTTTTGAGACATTAGTATATCCTTTTTTTTTTTCAGATGAGAAAACTGAGGTTCACAACACTAGAAAAACATCACTTTGAATTTTGTCAACAAAATTTATAGTTTGTGATTATTCCAGAATGCCATAATCCCCAAATATTCAGGGAATCCCAGGGGATCTCTAATAGATTCTAGCTGGCTTTTACTTTCTGATGCATTTAAGTAGCATAAATATTTACTTCTGGCAAGCTACAGAGAGGTTTTGCTTCCTCTAGAATCAGATTTCTTTGCAAACCTATCAAAAGGAAACAAAACAAGAATAAAGTATACTCAGTAGCCCCCCACTTTTTTTTTTAAGGATAATTGATTTATTTCCATTAGGTCTATGGCCTAATTTTCAGTCAAGCCCTTCGGAATTACTTTGTGCCTTGGGTATATACTTATTTTTATATCTCTACTTCTAGATCTCATTTTAACAAAAGTATATCCTCCCTGGCATCCATTAAGTAATACTTATTCCATCTTTACATAATACCTGCAAATGACAAAATTTTAACTTATTAGAGACCAAACTTCAAGTTACTTTAAATTACAAATTAATATTTTTTTGCTTCTCATACACCTAATTTTAACATAAGTTTTGGCTTCTATTAAGTTGGTCTGATAATGTAAGGAATTAGAGACTTAAGTAAATTTACCTACAAGGATAAAACATTTCTATCAAGATATACTGCTTTCCATCCCTGTACTTTTAGTTACTATGCCACATAGAACATAGATACTTATGAACTTATTTATTTAAAATAATTGTCTGCCAGTTTTCATTTAGTGTCTTTCTGTTTTATTTAATCTCTCTGAATTCCACACAGGAAACTTTTATAGCGCTTAAGTTAAAAAGGGATCTCGAGCTAATCTGGGGCAGAAAAACTAACTCTAGAAGTTGACTGATTAGCAACATAATCATCGTTTCACATTTTAAGCAATACAATATGATTTTAAACAGTACAATATGATCGTGCAATAGAGTACATGCTTATACATTTTTCTTTTAAAATGTCTATTTTCTCTGTTCGAATTTTTTAATCCATGGCAAGAAACTGGAATTATATACTTCCTCTATGGAGCGAGAAAGGGAAATTATGTCCATCAATTTTGTGAGGCGTGTCTAGCAAGAGGTCTTTGGGAACCCATCCATGTGCTCCTCACCCACGTTACTGAACACCACTTAATCATGTGAGAAGTAAACAGTGTTTGTATACAGCAACAAATCCATGCTATCTCACACCTATAGCACTGACTCTGAAACTTCAGATATTTTGTCTTTATCCAAGTAATTTATTGTTTGGTAACATGTTACCAAAAGGAAGTTTGTGTTAACTGTTACTACTGTTGTATTCATTATTCGCCATGTACTTGATTCTTTCTGCCTTTGCTTGGTTTCTAAAATTTGTTAAAACCAAAAGTGCTGGGAAAAAATTTAACTGGATTATTAGAGCTGAAGTTACAGTACTTAGGAGTTAGAGTATCTTAGGTCTTTGGGGAGAAAGAATACCATGAAACACTTTCCCTGTGTTCTACTATTATTTACTCCCACAACTTAAACTATGAAATATAAAGAGAATATCTAAAGCAAAACAAACCAAAAAATGACTGGGCCCAAAAGAAAAAAATTTACATTTACCTTAAAATTTGCTAACTTCGCTTTAGGATTTCGCCAATTTTGATATTACGTAGATGATTTCAGCCATTCTTTAGAGAAATAGATCTAACAGTTGGAAAGAAAAGATTAATTTGCTCCTCTCATATTTTTATTGCTAGAGGTTAATAATTAAGGTGATCTGTTTATTTTTAAGAGATCATTCAGTTGCCACAGCCTTTGGGGCTAAGAATAATATTGTGATGTTATATATGGTTAGGATTTTATTTGAATACATACAGTGTTAATGTTTTTGGATCAATACTTTTAAAATTATCCATTAGATAGAAATGTTAATGGTTTGATTGCAATCAGTTCTATTATGATAATTTTATTCTGGAAACTTTATCTAGAGTCCAGTGCTACAACAAAGATCTGTTTTGTTTTTGGCTTATAATAGAATCTTAGAATTGAGAAAGGTTTTAAAAATCACCTCACCTTCCTCCTCAATACAGAATCTCTTTTATGGAGTCCTAGGCAGATTACCCTTGATGATTTCACTGTCTACTTCCTAAAAGGACTCCTTTTTTTCTAGAAACTCCTTGTTATTCCTGGAGAGCTCTAGCTGTTGCTAACTCCATAAATCCCCTATTACTTCTCCATGAAAACAAAAAACATATAGTTGAAAAACACATATCTTTTTCACTTCAACCCATTGGTCTTCTGTTTTCTAGTCTAGAACATTTGTGATAAACTCTAGACAAGATGAACTAATACAGTCTAAACTTCTACAGATTTTGCAAAAGAAGTTTTGATACCTTTTTGAGCTTTCAAGGATTAAAGATGAGTAGGACCTTGAGATTGTGTCCTTGGGCAATAAGTAAGTCGAAATAGAAGAATTTAGCAGAGATAAACTGTAAAATTAGGTTCATTACTCTAATAACACTCTTTGCTGTTTGCTATAGGACTGTTTTCCGCTAGATGAAATTAAATGAGAGGTAAAGAACTTTCAAGTCAGAAATGACCTTGGATTTGGAATTCAAGTTTTTCATTCTGTGGTTGGAGGAACTGTATGTACCCCAAGCATTTGGCAATGTTCCCCAAGTTCTCATAGACCACTGGGGACCTCGGTGGCCTAATAAATGGTCCAGAGTGTGAAGGCTTCAGGAGGAATGATGGAACAATTTTGTTTATACAAATATAACAAATTTTGAAACTCAACATAATTTACTATTTTCACAGGAGTCCTTTCTACCTTACTAAGTATGATATTTTTAAAAGTGTGCCTGTATGACAAGGCTTGTTTTGCTCAGCTCATCTAGAGTGACATATTTATACATACATTGCTTGTTATTTCCATGTGTTAAATTTGCCTTTTGAAGTTATTATTACATATTGCAAATTCCAGTTCACAAAAATGAATTAATAGATCAAAGTGATAAACAGCCACACAAAGGCTCCAACTCTGTGTCACTATAAAATGTTATTTTCATGATCTGAGACAAAAGAATTAGTACTCTGAAGATTTTACACAGGCAGCTGGAATACAAAAGGGTGAATCAGAAGTAAAAAAATAAATACCTGAATATTGGATTAGTTAAACTGGCAGTCAGTTTGCCCCTAATCTCTGGTTCACTGTCAGTTATGCAACTTTTATATATAGCATGAAGCCTTTGAAGCATTTGTGCAATTTTCAAGCAAAGCAGAGTGATTTCGCTGGTAAACCAATGGGATTTTTCAGAAACAACTATAAAGTAATGCTTTCCAGGATAAAATTGCTAGAGTTTAAGAAGAAGACAGATATACGAAGGCTTTATTCAAATTTCACCCATTACAGAAAAAAACAATAAAGATTATACTAGTGTTAGAAAGTCATAAAGATAGCTATGAAAGTGAGATACTTGTTATGATTAGAGGTAAGGCAAAAAGATTTGACAGAATTCCTGTTCAAATAACAAGGCTGGATATTGTGTAATATTGGAAGCATACAATATGGAAGAACAATTACTGTTGAGAACATGTTAGCAGATATTTTACTTTATCATTGTGTGAAATTTCCTTCAGTATATGTGAGGGACATAAAAGAAGGGAGAGGTTGTTTGAGGTCTGCTTGGTTTGTTTATGCTAAAACATTAAGCTTCAGAGAATTTTTTTTTTTTTAACTTAAATAACAATGACTTTAAGAGCATATGGAATGGAAAAGGTTCGTTGGTTTACAACTGACAAAACTTTATGTTCATCAGGGAAGAGCATCACAAAATGAATAAAAGAAGCCACATTGAGTACCAATCCACACATTGCATTTGTCACAGAATGTAGTCGGTGGTTCATTTAATGTTGGGAAAAATTGTGAAAAATTTTTATCATAACTAAACTGTGACTACTGAGATTATGTACTTTCAGAAGTGTACAGAGAAATGGGTAATGAGACTGCTTTTCAGGGAAAGATGCTCACACACCTTTTAAGTGAGGGAAGGTATAAAACTTTTTTTCAGGTAAGTAAGATCATTTCTTTGATTTTGAGTGGTTTGCTTATGTGATGTATCTCAGCAGTATTTAAATATCTTGACTAGCCTGAATTGATCACTTTAAAGCTGAAATATATTTTTTAATGTTGAGGATATCATGTCAAGGTTTTCATAGACAAAACTAAACTGCAAATGTCTTAATTACCAAGAATTTTACTCTTTCCTAGGAACTAATGATTTTCTTCACTCATCAGAGACAGAAATCAGAAATGTGTTATCAAACATATTTAAAACCCACATCCAACAGCTGTGAGAGAACCTAAAAAGTGAATTACTAGAAATAAGCTGTGGTAGATGTTGTTAACTGCTCACTCAGCAGTTAGTCTTCCCTTTTCCTTCACTAGAGAGACATCATTTTGCTCAGGGCAGCCTCAGTGGATGAATAGTAGCTGTTCTAGGTGGGACCATGTACACTTACTTACACAGGTTGTGCACAATACAAAAATTGTGGTCATTTTTCCTTGCCCTGGGTCTAAGATAACTATAGCAATTCTATTCTCCTTTGCTTGCAGATAGAGTGGCCATATGACATTGTTCTGACAGTAAGACATAAGATAAGGTGTTCGGGGGCCTCTGGGGAAGCCTAAGGATGAAAAGCCAACATTCTAAGGAAAACAGAGGTATGCCAACATACTAAGGCTAGCAAAAAGTCTGCATCCTTGATGACGTCACTCAGCCACTGAACCAAGCCCAGAAAAACCTATTTAATGAATTCATGTTACATGGGAAAAATAAACCTCAATTTGTTTAAGTAGTGTCATTGGGTATTCATTACTTGCAGCCAAAAGCCTTCCAAACAGATATATACATATACCCTTTCTTTAGAATATGTGGTACATAAAATTAGGCTCATCTTCTATCGATATACAGTGCAGTGTTTGGGGAGCTAAAACTTAATATGTCTGACATTTGCTGTGTTTTAAATGAAGACAGCAAGTCACTATAAAGTAATTTTTGTTATAAGGTATGAATCATTTAAATGATCGTTCTTATTTATTAGTAGTAAATCAAGATGTTTGCATCGCTCTACCGAAAGTCTATGAGATAATTTTTTCTGAGAGTCTCTTCCTCCTAATAATACTGAAATATAAACCATATAGAAGGAGAGTACTACTGTGCCTAAGGAGTTTAGAGGCTTTCTGAGAGGGGAGGTATCAAGACCTTAGCCTTTTTATGCCTAAGGCTTAAGTTAGGGAAACCTGTGGGGATGGATTGAGGTAGTCCTCAATCCAGTTGTAAGAAAAGGTAGCAAAGCCACTGGAATAAACTACTACATGTTTAAAACAGACAGAACTGGCTGGGTATGGAGCTCATTTGGGGAATGATGAAGGGAGAGGTTGGTAAACCCTGGACCTGGCCCACCCAGTACCCTTGGGAGTTGACTCATACTTGAGGTAGTAGCTGTGTTACTGAATTAAAGTTTCTGTAACTATGAGAACCCTGCCCAAGTCTACGTGGAGTTATTTTTTCAGCAAAGAGGACTGCACGTGCCCTGCCTGAAGGGTCAACCATGGTCAGCCCCGGTGATTGTTGCGGGCAGGAAGGTGGGCCCAGTGTCACAAATCTACTGGTTTTTAAGCAGAAGTTATAAATCCATGTTTTTGTGTCTAACTTCCTGGTTTTTAAATATAGGCATGTTCCGATGTAAAATATTGTGGGGACTATGTAAGATGTTATTTAGGGAAACTGGGTTATGGGTACGTGTAAATTCACTATACTGCTTTTTGCAACATCTTGTGACTTGAAATTATTTCTAAATAAAATTTTTTAAATAAAATATTGCACATACTAAAATGTGTGGTCTGGATCGGCTTATATGTTGTCAGTTATGAATCATTTGCTCTAAGGATGGTTCTTTGGTAAAGGAAAATTTAAAGAGCTATAATATCCATTTGTTAATTCATTCTTTATCCATCTATTTATTCGAAAAATGAACCAGTGTTAACCCCACCCCCCAGCTTTGCCGTACAGTGACCACCAGTCGTTAGTGCTGAAGGTGCTAGCCATGTTCTCTAGACATAGATGGGGAAGATTGTTCAAGATTTCAGTGAGATTAGTAGGAAGTAGTCAGGTGGCAGCCACTCCTGTTACCTTCCCTGAGAATCAAAGATTTTTAAGTAGCTTGCTCGCAGTCACCCAGAACACTATTAGAGAAAATTACTCAAAATTTCGTTGCTAAATATAACTCTTTCTTACATTCTACACACATACTTGTATTTCTATACAAGTAATATATTTTTACTAAAAATATTACCCTATATTATTAAACAGCTTGTAGAATAATGACTTTTCATGGATGTATAAGAAAGCCATCATTTGGATGCATACTACATAAAATATTCTCTGATTGTTGGACAATTAGACATTTTCTATTACTTCATTATTATAATGTAGCAATGAACATGAGTGAATATAAATGTGTGACTTTGTATATTTAAATTTTTTAAATATTTCTTGCTAAAATATATTCCAAAAATACTGTACCAGTTTGTGCTTCTACCAAAATAATTTCCCTGTATCTTTGCCAAAACTGTATGTTATCATTTAAAAATTCCAAATCTTTTAGCTTACGTGGCAAGAAATGGAATTATTTTATTTTGCATTTTTTTGGATGCACTAAGCTCCAAGAAAACTTTGTTACTTGGGATCTTAAATAGAGAATCTGCAGAGAGACTCTCCTTCCAAATTATTAAAATGTTTTTCTATCTGTTTAGATCCGAAGTTTTTAGCTTGAGTTTATCTGCTAGCTTGATATGTGACCTTGGATAATTGATGAAGCACTCTAGGTCTCTTTTTGTTCAAAATGATGATCACTATAAAATGATGGATCACTAAAGTTCATTCTATAATTTTAAAGTGAGAAGAGAGATGTATTTAATATCTGATTTTTGATTGGATTGTTCTAAAATATAACATCAGTTTTGGGCTGTTAACTCATTAAGTTGAGATCCAACGCTAAATAGAACTGCAAATTCCAACATTTTATACTTTTAAAAATTTACAGCATCTGCATAAACTAGTGTTTGAACTTTGCTTTTGTGTCATGAGAGGCAACTAAATATGTAAATATTCTACACAGCCTCTTTTTGTTAAGTGTGTGTATTTTTTTTTTTTTCACAGAGAGAGAATTGTGCCTGGTCATAGGATTCACAGTTGCCAATTAAACATCATGCAATTTTTATCCTTTATTCAATACCTGTACACGCTCCCTCTAGTGGTTCTAGCTATTTAAAATACTTAATGAACATTCAGACCGACTTTCTAGCTGTTATGTACTGATGCTTAATTTTGTTCTCTTACAGCCTTTTTGTCTATCCAGAATTATTATTGGTTTTTAATACATCGTTTAAGGTGAGGGTGAATGAAAAAGATGGGGAAATAACTTTTGAGCCATTTCACTTGGCACAAAAGGAAATGAGGTAATCCATTGACTCGATTCAATAGAAATTTATCTGTCAATGTGTGTATAGAATTGAGGTAAACAAAGAACTATAGGACAGTCTCTGTTCCCAGGGAGCTGACAATCTGGGGATCAGGGGTGGCTATATTATCTCCCGTCGTGATTTTAGTTGCTGGCTTCCATCCTCACTAGTGTCCTCTGAAATGTTTGTGATCTCACTGGGTTTCCAGTCCCACGATCCATGCTGGCCTCCACAGTTGAGTCCTTTCAACATGACCATGACACCCCTTTGGATCTTATGATCTTCTCTCAGAACTTACTCATCTCTCTGGGGGAACAGGAATGGTGAGCATTCCTGTTGCTTTATTGCATCACTCTGGGGCCCAAGGGAAACTTTGCTGGGGGGCTGCGTCTGCCTCCTGTGGCTTCATTTCCACTTTACCACTGGCTGTAGATTCAGCCTTGACGGCTGTAGGTGGGACACATGTTCCATGTCTTCTTTCAAAGGGTGCTGCACCTAACCATCTTGTCTCTCTCTCTAGATCTCCGCCTCTCCCCAACTCCGAGATCTCAATTCAGGCAACGGGTGGGGAATCACATGCCTTCCTGCCAAAACTTTTGACTGAAGTTCCAGATATTATAGTGTCTGTCCCTAGTTCCTTTCTGGCTGTTCCATCCTGCCTCTTGGAGCAGTGTCAGGTCATAGCTTGGGTAGAAAAGAGTCAGGAAAAACATGTCAATTTCTCCCTTATCCCAAGACAAAGGATATTCCAGCAGGAAGGGTGTCATCCTTGCAAAGCTGCACAAAGTTTAAAAAGAATGAGGTGGAAAATGAGCAATAGCACTTCATTCAGAGATTACGAGGCCATTATTACATTTAAGAAATAAATTTCAAGCCTTTGATAGTCTGGAGATGAAGGAAAAAGAAGGCGGCGAGTGAGGAGGTTTAACATTTACTATGTACCAAGCACTGTTTTAAATGCTTTAGATGAATTAACTCATTGAATCCTTAAAACAACTCTATTTCCTCCCTTACTTGCAGATACAGACTGAGGTTCAGACTGGTTCAGGCATTTGTCCGAGGACAACACACAGCTAGTAGTGGGGAGAGGCAGGCTGGATCCTAAGTCCCTAGATGCTGCCGTGGTGGGTGAGGGCCTGGTGAAAAATCAGAGGCGAACAGGACCCAGGGAAGACAACCTATCTTTAATAAACATTTATTTAACACTAACACACAAGATAGAAAGGGAATAAGAGGTGATAGAA
Organism: Pteropus medius; assembly: GCF_902729225.1. Taxonomy (NCBI): domain Eukaryota; kingdom Metazoa; phylum Chordata; class Mammalia; order Chiroptera; family Pteropodidae; genus Pteropus; species Pteropus medius. The sequence continues at coordinate 15,254,274 of NW_024352785.1, read as the reverse complement.
GCAGCAGGCAGGAGACAAGACCAAAGAGAAGAGGTAAACCCGGGTTAGGGGCTGAGATGCCTTTCCCTGTGAGGCAGCCCCAAGGTCTGGGTGAAGCTGTCAGGAATTCTGAGCTTGAATAGGTGTAGGACGGCTGTAGAGGGAGGAGGCTATGAACCACTGGCAGGATGACTTTTTCTCATTGCATATAGATCAAGTTGGCTGAGAGTGAGAAGGAAGACTGGGAACCTTAGGGCTGTGGAAGCTGTCCGGAGTAGCCTCTGTGAGGAATGCAATAAGAAGTCAAACTGAAAGAGAGGAAAAAATTGCTGGGTCACATTAAAGCATTATTATTATGATGGCCCAATTACGTACCAGACATTATCCTGAGTATATTATATACCTTTCTTCACAGTAGCTTTGCATGGTAAAGATGATCACTCTGACTTAACTGAGGAGGAAAATGAGAAGCAGAGAATTTAAGTAATTTGCTCATGGTTCCTCAGCTAAGTGGCATAACTTATATGGAAATTCAGGTGTCATGAAATTTGGAGGATTTTCCAGTGCGGAGAGATGACAGTTGAGGCTGTGAGAACAGGAAGACCGCAGAGAGGGTAGAGATGAGTGCCTGTCACCAAAGCCTGTGTGTTTCTCCTTCCCAGTGGTAGAGAAGAATGAACCTGTAGCAGGCAGGCCCCACTGGCACACGTTGTGCCTTTCTCGTGTGAGTCTTGGCAACTTGAGGGAAGGAAAAATAGATGATGATGGGCACCCAGAGGTGGGGACTGATGTTAGCTAATGGCTAGGTGGGTGAGAAATGCTGGAGGTGAGTCCTGGCATCTTCGGGTCCTCTCAAAGTGTAGCAATAAGTTATATCACTTCAAGTCAGTTTACACTTAAGTGCCTTTGAAATTTACACCGTTAGTCTGAATTTTTACATTGTGCAGTCTTGGCTCATTAGGTATCTTTTTCTGAATTTTTTTTTTCATCTTTTGAGATCACACTGTAGAGCAGGAGACCACAGGTTTAGAACATCTTGGTAGAAAAGTCTGCATCTTCAGAACTGGTTGGGAGTATGTTTTTCTAAAAATTCTGTTGGCGATATCTATTTTCTTCCTACAGCCATGTAGATGAATAAATTCTCGCCCTTTATTTTATCTTTCTAAACAAAATAAAATCTGATATCTGTTCAGAAACATTTAATAAGGAAAAGGCAGTTTGAAAAAAAGGTCAGTAAGACACAAAGATGTGTGATATTTGCTGAAAGCGCCTGTCAGAGTCTGAGTAATGCAGATGAGCCAAGGGAAACAAGATACAATTAAGGAGAAATTCAGTCCCTCAAGATCAGTGAAAAGTGAGTTTATGAATCCTGTGAGGTAGGAGGCCAAATGAGATCTAATTGTGTCTTATTTAGCTTGGCCTTTTATATGGATAATCCTTGGCTCTCTGCAAATATCACACTTTTGTCAAACTGACCTTACACTATAATGTGTTTTTCTTTTTGTAAATGTGAAGTATTTCTGATCATACAATAGTTACTCGACTAATAAGGTTTTCAACTATAAATGTAGACTACTCTCTAATGGAAACCACATTACTAATGGAAAGAGTTCCATTTCTTATTATCATATTCTAGCTCAAATAGTTCTCACAGCGGGATCTCTAACAGAGCCCAGAAAAATAGGTCGAGAAATAATACTTTTGCAAAGATTCGCACGCTCAGTTTAAATATCCTGTAAAAATAAGAGACTAGGTCATGCAGATAAATAGATGTTCATAATTAAGAAAAAAAGTTTTAATTATTTTCAATGCCAAATTGTCTTTTGACACAATAGAAAACAGTTGAACTATAGAAAAATCCAAATCAGACATAATCCTCAAGCTAATTGTCTCAGGGTTTATATTGAAATATACAATATTTTCTAAAGGAGATTTAACTTCTTAATTTTATTTATTTATTTTTGTCAGGGCTTCCACCAAAGTGTCAAGGCCTTGGCTCCAGGTGGCCAGGGTTCTAGTCTAAACTTGGCCATCAACTCATAATGTGCATTTAGACAAATCACCCATTCTCTCTGGGACTCCATTTCCCATCTGTAAATTAGTGTTCTGAACCAGATGATTGCCAGGTTCTCTTCCTGCTCTAACTGTATATAATTTTATTTGACTTTGAGCCTTTGTGAATAATCTGAATTTGAATTAATGTCTAAAGGAGAAGGTAGTTTCTCGGTGCCTTTAGTTTTGTCCTCCCTCCCTCCCTTTCTCTCTGCTCCTTCACCCCCGCCCTGCCATGGGTGGCTGTCTCTCTGTGTCTCTGTCTCTCTCTCTCTCTCTCTTGGCCTTAAAAAACTTTGGAAGGATTTTTCCTTGAGAAACCAACAGGTCATATCCTAGGAGAACTAGCATCTGACCTGGCTCCTTGTGGAAAATACTTTAGGCCTGGATGAAAGAAAAGACCCTAATGAAAGCAGAGTGGACAGAGAAGCTTTGGTTCTGAGGACTTGTAATTGACCTAAACTCACATAGACTGAATTCTTGCCTATCTACTGTGGGGCCTTGTGTAAGAACATTCTGCCATAAAATGTTAACAGTGTGAGTGACCTTCACTGAGTTTAATGATTCACTGATTGTAAAAAATGTTTTACCTAGAATAACAATGCATATGTATTCCTGGAGCCTATATCCACTGACCTGGAAGGAGGCCCCCCAGAAGTGTGCTAAGTGGTCAAGGGAAGCCAGCTAGAGTTTATATTTATCTAACCAGATAATTAAGTGAACTAAAAGGTCTTTTATTATCCTTATGTGGATTACGTACTTTGTAGGGTATCCATGGTCATTATTAAAACCATGTGTATTCCTGTCTCATTTCTGAGCACCTTCTCTGAAAATCAATCCATACATGTCCAGGAATGCAAACCACACTCATTTTAGAATCAGTGTAAACAAACACAGTTAAGGAGGCAAATTTTCTTCAGAAATTATCTAATACCTTCTGCATTAAAATAGAAATGACTTTTGGCTGCTCCCACTTACTCATGTGGATAATTGTTAAGTTCAGATTTGCTTATCCTGGAAAAACAAGTTTGAATCTCAACGGGCTTGATCTAGTCTCCCATGTTTCTCATTGTGACAGGTAATCTATGAAAATGACTGTCTCAGAATTTTAAATCCAACATTCTTAACACTGGAATCAAGATAATCTCATATATATAATATGTAGGTAAAACTCATAGTTTGAGAAGTGGTGTTGAAGTGAGCAGAAACTTTCAGGATTTTGGAGTCAAATATTTGTTATGTAGGAAGAAGGGACTTGCAGTTGTAGTCTTGATTATCAAGAGGAAATCAAATAGCTTCAAAAATTCCCATTAAAATCATGTTTTAATATAGTCATGCCAAGACACAAGGATTTCTATAAAGTAAAATTTCTTGATCCACACTGAGTTGCATATTATGTCATCTTCTTCTGTTCATTGCTCTTTCTTAAAGCTAAAAATAGACTAGTATTCAATGCCCTAGTATTATTTCATGCTACTACAAAAAATTTAGTCTACAGTAGCTGATACTTTTTATGATAAAAGACATTTTAGGTTGTAAATATTCTTTCAGAAGATATTAATAAGTCAAAATATGAAAGTAATTTTATGAAACAGTATTTTAAGATAATTTAAGAATATTAAACATATCCCGTTTAATAGACATTATTAAAAATTCTTGCTTATTTATTATAGATCTAAAAATCTAATTAGTATGTCAGTGTCCTTTATATTTTACTTTAAAGGTGTTAATGTATTTAAAGTTCAATTTATTTAAATATTTAAACTTAGAATATTTAGATTTGTAAATATGTTCTTTTAGTTGTTTTAATTTTCAAATTATTTAAAAATATTTAAAGTTTAATTATACAAGCAATAAGTAGGTACATTTTCTTTGTAAAAATTAAAACTTTAACAATATGGATAAAGTCCTTTTTGACTAGCATCTAGAATCTAGCTCGCCTTCCCAGATAACGTGAGCACTGCTATCTGCTCAGTGCATATCCTTCCAGACAAGTGCTATTTGCATGTACACCCACACATATATATATGTATGTATATATGTGTGTATATGTGTATGTGTGTGTGTGTGTGTGTGTGTGTGTGTGTGTGTGTATTTCCTTTGGAGAATATAGAGTATTTTGGAGTATGTTAAACATAAGTGGTATAAAGTAGCTGTGTTATTCCATAGCTTGCTTCTTCACTTGGTACTATCTTGAGTTTTCCATATTACTACATGTAATCAATCAACTTCATTATTTTAAGCTGCTCCTTACTACTTCAAGGAATAGCTATTACAAATTCATTTTCTATTCTAATTTTAATGGGTATTTAGGTCGTTTCCATTTCATTTACAAAGAATATTGCAATGAATTGTATGCCTTCTCACAACCGTTAAGTCTGAACAGAATCTTAAAGAGATTTGCTTTTTCTGAAGCTTTGACACAGCCAATTCTAAGTCTCCTAAAGTGTTACTATTTACCCCTAAGCCTCTGTCAAGCCATATTTCTAAACAAAGACCATTTCTCTCTCTGAGAAATATTTTGAGGACAGCTACTAAAGTAATTAAAAAATTTCTCACCTTGTTTTGTTCATGTCCTGAGTGCTTAGCATTTAGAATAGCAAATAGTTGATATCTGTTAAGTATTTTCATTGACTAAATAAATGATATAGTTTGGGCACAAAGAGCATTGAGCTGGGATTGAGAGGAGCTGGGCTTTTGTGACTTGAGTTTGTCATCCTAGATATAAGACAAATTGCTTCCAGCTTTTTCTCCTTCCTCAGAAGAGAGGTGGTTGAGCAAGAGCTTTCAAAGTTCTTGCCCATTGCTCTACTTTGTGGTTCTTTTTGTTTTGAGGGATCTGGGGGAGCTTTCCACTGTGCTGCATATTTAGTAGATGCTAAAAAAGTATTTGATTATATCGTAGTTTATTTAATTTTCACAGTAATGAAATGTACCCCAAATTTAAATATATGTTTATAAATTTCTCAAAAGTGTACGTAAAATGAAAAAGTCAGAGCTTGAGGTAATTTGTCACACTAAAAGAACGTACTTATGAATTTAGGTATTCATCCTAAATGTTAAAGGCAGAAAACAGAGATTTCTAGGGATTGAAGGGAAAAAAATACATTGGTGATCGTTTTTAGAAAACTATTATACTTCTTTAAAGTAAGAAATTAGTGATTAAATTTTTTAAAAGAAAAGTATGTCCTGGACTTGAGACAATAAGTTGTTTGTTAGGTACTTCTTTTATTTTCTTAGACTCCTATATTGATTATTTAAGGCATATATACTGTCTTTTTGTTTTTTAAATCAAATATGTCTACAGACCAAAAGAATCCATGATACTCTGTTTTAAATGAGTTAGTTCTTTTAGGATTGCTTTAAAATGCTCCCCAAAACTGGAGCAGGAGACTAAATTTCGATTTATAAATCAAGAGGGAAAAAAAGATTATGTATACATATGTAAATGACTCATTTTCTATAAAGCTCTTTCTTACTTTGTTGTGAGAGCAAAATGAAGGAGGTATGCTTTACATAAATTCTTCTACTGAAAGGAAAGGCTTGAGGAATTTAAAAAACTAACAATATATATAAAACCTCGAATTCTCATATCATTGTGTAGCGGGTAATTTATTTTTATGATTTAAAATATCTGACCCTTGAGCATGTTAAATATTTTTACTTAAATGGAACTCAGTCGCGATTACTTAAATTACTGTTTTCTTAAAGTCAGTATGGCTCTGATCGAATTACTAGAGTTTTATTTGAAACTATCTGATTAGAACACCCCTGGGGGTTTTATTCCTTTTAGATTAGTGTATTCTTATTGTTTCCTCAGTAACAACAGTCTTTGCTTAAGAATTCTTATGTAAGAGTAACATGGTAATTGTGCTTATTACTATTTTTCACTAAATTAATAGACATAGACTTCAATCTTAGGTTCTCAACCCTCTTTGAAAACATTAATTTAACCAATAGGCCATAGTCTTTGTAAAATGATAACTTCATTAATTATAGAACTGGGAAACAAAGGAATTCAGTAGCTAATTTGTATCAATATCATGATTTCATTGCAAAAGAAGTACATAATGACATTTCCTTCTTCCTATTTAAAGAGTAGCTGAGATTTATTGAGAGTTTATTGTGTGCCAGGACCAACATTAAGGTAGGTTAAATTACTGTAAAGAGACCAAACAACAAATTAGTGGCTTAAAGAATGTCGAACTTTATATGTTTCTCAGGTAAGAGTCTGGGCTAGTTGCTTCGGCCTTTCAGGGACTCAGGCTCACTGTAGTCTGCGTGGCCTTCCAAGATCCCTCTGATGCCGTTCCAGCAAGTGAGAAGTAGAATTTCAGTGTAGAGGATTGTGTGTACAAGGTTTATGGTCTAGGAAATGTCATTTTGCTTACAATCCATTGGTTGGGGCTTAGTCACATGACCATACCTAGCTGCAAAGGGGACTGGGAAATAGAGTCTCTGTCTTCACAGCTATTTCTCAGTCTCTACCATCATAAAAGAAAGGAATCTACAGTTGGTAGATTCTTCCATGACATTTTACATAATTATATGCTTTAATTACTACTCTGAACTAATATTTTATAGAAAGGGTAATCAAGGCTCAGAGGCTAATTGCTTATCTAAGGTTATATGGTTTGTAAGTGACAGAGTCAGAATTTGAACCTAGGCCTGTTTGGCCCCAAACTCCATGTTCTTAACTTCTAAGCCACAGAGTAAAACAAAAATTGAAATATAGCTTAATCAATTGAATTTAATAATTATAAATATTCCTCTTTTTCAGACAGGTTTCTCAGAGAGCCATAGTACCTACCCTTCTCAAAGAATAAATGAGTGTGTTGTTTGACCTGACAACAAATCTTCAGGTTTTCATTACGACCACAGATATTGCTCTAAAAGAGCTCAGGACATTTGGGAAGTTTTCTAATTTAATTCAATTACTTTCATTTCAAATCCATTTATTGTAGCTCATTTTGCCAAGTTGGGTTGGCTGAGTCCACACCTATTCCTCATCACCTTTCTGCTTGTTTTCCTCTAACTCAGAAGTGGAAAGCTGGAATTCCCCTGACCCATTTCATCCAGCGGTGGTCACTAGGTACAGTTCTGCCAATGAGATGTAGAGGAGTATTCTGAGACTGGCTTCTTTTCACAAATAAAAGGAGAAAGCTTCTCAAAGAGAAGGCTTCAGGTCTATTTACCTTACTTTTGCCTTGAACATGGATGCGATTTCTAGAAGAACATTGACCACCTCACTCCCATGGAGATGAAGGTCTATATGACAAGGATGCAGAATGGGAAGATAGAAAGTTTCTGCTACCTTTATATATCCACCCGGGAGGGCTCGTCTCTTGTGGTTTTCTATTATTTGTTGTAGAAAGCGCTCTATATACTCTGAATGTCTTACCTCCAGTTCTGCTCTCTTCCTTTTTTCTTTCCTTCCACTTTCCTTCCTCTTTTCCTTCTTCCCTCTTTGTTTTTCCTGTTCAACCTTTCTTATTTTTTGACTTCAGATGACGATAACATGAGATCAATCCAGAGTTTAGCATTTGCCCCTGTGCTTAAAATGCAGGAAGCATTCAGTGGGTGTGGACCAAAGAGTGGTGGTGTGGCAGGAGAAATCTATCACAGAAAAGAAACTACTCTCTTTCTCCTTTTTTTTTTTTTTTTTTTCACAGTTTTAGGCATTATAACCTTATATAGCCAGACAGCCCTATACAATAATTTTTTTGGTGGGGGAAGGGGTCAGTTTTTTTGCTTTTAATCTTTAGGAATGGCAATAAAAATGCAAATCTTTCCTCTTACTGTCGTGCATCTTCCTTTCCTCACTGGACTTTTGTCAGTGCTTATTAACTACCTTGTGGTAACATGAAAAAACAAACTTCACCTTCTGAGAGGATTTCTGTTAACTGAAGTTCTAAAGGTCTCCAGTTTCTTTGAGGAAAAAAATCTCCATTTGAAAAGAATTTAAAATTTTAAAGTTAACTTGCCTCCTTTTTTTTTTTTAAAGTATCTTACTGTGTTTTCTAAGCTATTCTTATAACTCATGTAAGGACACGGAAGTGAGAATTGAGAGAGGGGAAGCAGCTAGAACTCACCGGGTGGGAACTGATTGCTCAGAGGCTTTCAAAGGCAGTTGTCATTGTGTGTTTCTGATGAGGCAAAAATCATGCTCCATCAGAGAGGAATAGCATGAGGCTTGCTTTCTCTGCTTTGGTCTGTTATGTGATTAAGAGTTCCTGGTTTCTGGAGATGGGATGTTGACCTTCTACTAGAGCCCTTCTGTACCTCTCTCAACACTGTCTCTATCTTCTAGGCTATCATATAGTAAGGTAGAGACAGGCAAGTATGTGGGCTCTTAACCTTGAGACTGTTTGGTCCTGTGTCAAGTGTACTATCGGCTACTTGAATGAATAGAACTTCATTCTCTTAGTAAAGGTAATTTTCCCCATGCTCGCCTTTGGGAAGGAACATATTTAAAAAGACATGTGGTACAGAAAATGCTTTGGTTCTCTTATACACGTACAAAAAGGTATTCTCTATTTTGCACTTCAGATAATACATGATCATATTTCTCTGCATAATGTTTGGATACTGGAACAAAAAGGAATAAGAGAAAATGGGCCTAAGTAGAATGTAATAATAATAATAATAATAATAATATAATAATAATAATAATATAATAATAATAATAATAATAATAATAGCAGCAAAGGGTCAGGGCCATCGTGTGATCTTGCAGGTTGTGTACTGCACAACTATAGGGGTTGTCATTTATGTATATTTTGATGTGGCTAGTGTTCTCTAGGGTTATGCAACTCAGTAGCCCTGCAAACACTTCAGTAGCATTTACTGTGTCTCTTGCACTATTCTAAGAGTAATCTAGTCAATCATTACACAGTCCTAGGAGGTATATCCTCATATCCTCATTTTACAGATAAGGAAACCTAAGCACAAAAATGTTCAAGGTCAAAGAAGTGGCAGAACTGGGATTTGAAACTAAATCTGGCTTCAGAGTCTGGGCTCATAATCACTATATCATATTGTCACTGAACTAGTTAGAACACGCCCAAGGGAATATTCTTTGTTTACTCATTCACCATTCCAAAGCGATTTTTTTGAGTGTTTTGGGTATTGTGCTCCGTACTGGAATAAAGTGGTTCAACAACCTCATTTATGGCCCTGTTTAAAGTAAGAGAGTTGTAGGATTGTCTTTTCCTGAAGTTTTGAAACAGTAGTGTCATGAATTTCTGAGGTGAACTGAAGAAAGGGAACAATGGCTGATTTGTCAGTGTCCTTTGGTTGCACAAGAGCCAAGCCGGGGTATAGTTCATGAAATTCTGGATACTCCTTGCTGAAAGACTATTAGTTTTCTGGATTCCAAAGTGAATAAGCATGAATCTTATCTTCCTCTTGTCCTTTTCTTCCTCCTCTTTGTCTTCTTCTCATACCGCCCTTCTCTTCCGTCTCCCATCTTTCTCTGCCCATATAGTTTCATCTTCCTATCTGGTAACTCAAAAGAATGACCCCAAATCTTCCCTACTAGCGAGAATTATATTAATTCAATAGTCTCACTACACATATAAAACACGATGCTAAATGAAATATATAAAGATTTTACTTTTGAAGGTAGAGACTCAAATTGTGTTTTATTAAATGAATTGGGTGACCTAAACTCACTCTTTTATGGTTGAATTAGTCAAATATGGGCCAAGTGAACTCACAGAGAAGGCAGGGTAGGAAAAGAACAGAAACATGAAAAAAGGCAAAAATCCATCCGTAATCACCATGTTCCTTGTGCATTATAGTCTCAGGCCAAAGGACCTCTCAGTGAACATACTTTCCCCCTTGGGTTGATCTATATTGACAACCACCCACAGACACTAATTTTTTAAGAGTAGACTGTGGCTTGAAGGAGGCGGAGGCAGGCAACCCTGTACTATATTTCACTGAAGCACATTTGCCATGAAAATAACAGTTCTTGCTGTTGCCAGTCAATGGTCAGCGCCTTTCAGTATGAATATGGGGAGTCACATAAATTATATTTATACCAAGTTCCTTGAAACTGACAAGTTGGAGGTAGGGGGATGGGGAAGCCCAGGTTGAATTATCCCTATGTTCTGTAGTTGTTAGGGGAAAAAAGCTGAAATGGCAGGGCACACCAGGGTGCAAATGTAACTAATATTTAACTCAGTCTGTTAATAAAGAGCAAGGTTTGCTTGCTGGTGCCCCAGTAAGCCATGCCTCATAAGCATCGTGGTTTCCAAAATTATTCCAAGTTAGGCACTGCTACAAGTAAAATATGCTGCTGGCTGTGAAATAATGAGAGGGATAATAAATATATAAAATTTGGAATCTCCTGATGAAAAATGAAAGAGATTTTATGAATCCAACCAGTCAAACTCAGATGAAAAAACCCCCAGTGTGCTCACCATGATTAATGCACTGGCTTTCCATGTGAGAAGCTTAGATTCAATTTCCTATTCTGATATCTTGTTCTGGAGGCAGCTACAATTGGGGTCATTACTGAGATAGCAAGTTCTTCTGGTGTTGGTAAATGTGGCTCTAAGGTCCTGGTGGGAGTTCATGGAAGGTAGAAGCCAAAGTATGTCAGCATGTACCCAGGAAAATGACCATGTGCCTCCATAGAATTGGGTGCAAATATCCGAGGGGACATTTAATGACAGTAACATTGAACATTGATTTATCAATATGGAATATTCTTGTTAATTATCTTTCTGTTCCTCATAACCCTAGGAAGTAGTCAAATGGGTCTCATAAAATCATCTAACAGTTGAGAAAACAAAGGCTCAGGCAGTCTTGGTCAAGGTCACACGATTTGTACCTGGTAGAGCCTAGAGGAAAAGTCTAATCTTACTGCTGGCTCAGAGCCCTTTTTCTTCATCTCTTCAGTGTCACTGTTTCCCTAACCTGCTGTTAAACATTCATGCATGTGGCCGTGCACTCATATACACACACACACACACACACACACACACACACACACACACACACACACTCTGTGGGGTATGAACAAACCAGGAATCCTGTCTAAATTAATTTATTTCATGAGATCATTTCTACACACTCCATTTCACATTGCCTGTGGAGACGTAAACCTAGTTTTGAGCAAAAGAATGAAGACTTTGGTCCTTAATTTGGCCTTAAATGTCAGGCAGAAAATGTTTTCTTAACTCAATGTGAGCCCTGGAAGGCTTGTTTGCTTGACTTTCAAATGCTGCCAGCCAGAAGACACATCAACTCTAAAAGACTTTTACAGAGAAGCCTGAGTCCTGATGGAAAATTTATGCTTGGGAGGATGTCACTGTACAGAAAAGATTTGGGGGATATGTAAGGTTTGGTAAAAATTCCTTCTCAGCTGGAAATTCTGGCCTGTGGATTCCCATGCAAGCTTAACTTTGTGGATGTTCGCTTTTATGAATGCCCATAATGGTTAGTACAACCTCATCTCAAATTTCTTAAGTAGAGGAATGTCTCTTAATTAATCATTAAGAAAAAAATAGAAGAATAAAGCAAGAGGAAAATTACATGTTTGTCTTATTCTAGATAACATTTTAAGCTCTTTGACCCCACTGAGCCCAAAGAAACATGTTTGTGACACCCAGAAGTAAAATAAATTGCCAGGTCATCACACCTTGCCCATATCAGACCTCCTTTCACATTCAATAAATGATGTGTGATTACAGGCGGGCCATTCACATCATGAGGGAGGATGTTTTAAGAGCACTTTTTCTCCCCTTCTGAACATTAGATCTGTGGCACGGTGCCACGGTATTCTAATCTACCTGTCAGAAGCTTCAGGCAAGATGCTCTGATGGCTTTTGAGTGTACATTCAGAGGTCCTCGTCTGAAACTAGCCTCCCTGCAATCAGTGCTGTCCCCAGGGTGGTGAGTGCCAGCAGCTGCTATGTAGGATGGTTTGTGGTACATAACAGACACCTTCCCTCTAATTTTTACATAGCCATGGTTTTAGAATGTGACTTCAAAGGCCCCTTTAAAAAGTAGATACATGACATCTGGAAGTGACAATAATACATTATCTCTTATTTAGACCCCACAACAGTGTTTCTCAGTCTTAAGTACGTATAAAAATCATGTGAAGAGTTTACAAAGACACAGATTACTACCTCCCTCTCTCATAATTAATTAGGTTGAGGATGGGCAGAGAATTACATTTTTATCAGTCCCCATGTTATTCTGATGCTGCTGGTAGGGGCATCGCACTTTGAGTAGCACTGTTCTAGAATTAAGTTTTCAAATTAATCAGTTACCTAATGAGAATGTGAAGAAATGGGAAAGAGAACAGTAGGTTGCAATGCGGAAAAGAGAATGAGAAAAGTTTCAGAACTTTGGAATGATGTAATGGAGGACAAATATAAATATGGGTATCCCCAGAAGGGAGCTCAGGAAGCCTATGAAAGAGGGATGAAGAATAATAGAGGAAGGCAGATGGAAGAGGGACTCATCAAAAATGTCCTCTCCTCATACATTTAACCAAAGCCAATGCTGTGATCTGCGATTGCCACCCATGCACTTCCTGTTTTCTTCACCTATGATTGGAAGCCCTTCAGAGCATCTAGTATCATACCTTTTGACGCTAAGGTAAACTTTAAGAATGACAAACTAATCAGCAAGATGTGAACCAACTATTGTTCTTGAATGAGTAGGAAATGCTACCTGCCTTTAAAGTCGAATCCATCCAAATGAATGATGGGAAGAAATTGGAGGAGGGCAGTGAGGGGGGTGGAAGAGGGAATGGGATGCTGGGCGTGGTTTGGGCTGGGGCATTAGGATACCATACACTGTTCCTTTGAATTCACCTAAGAACCTCCGATGTGAGTCTGCCCAGTGGGGGTCCTTAGTAAACTTTGATTGACCATGTTGTCTAGTCTGGCAACAGTTCAGTGCTGTTCTTTGTTGCTTCAGAAATGGAAAGATTGAGAACAACTGCCAAGTCTTTGAAGCGTGTGCCTCTAGGGCTGGGCCTCACAGCTGCTCAAATCTGAAAATAATTAAGTATTTCACCACTGCAATGACTCAACTGGGGTTAGAACATCACCAGACTGGAGGTTGACTATTTTTAATGCATGAATTTTAATAATAATTGAGAGGTATGGCTCAGAATATAACCCATCCTGAAAAACTCACGTAGTTTCTGGCAACTCGATGTCTTTAGAGCACCCCTCACGCCCACCGGTCCTGTTTCCTAAGCAGCACTCGATTCTTTAGACTTTCCTGATTTCTCTGTTTCTTCTTCATCAAAAATAGCCTCCTATACTCTAACCACACATTAAAATAATAAGTCACCATGGCTATATAATTTGATGAAAACAATGATTAGGTTTTCGTTTTTTGTTTTGTTTTGTTTTTGTCATCAATATGTTAGCTAATTAACTTTTCAGAGAAACTTTCCCTGACTACCCAAATGTAAAAAAAGCAGTCCTTTCTATATCATCTCACACTGCTTTATTTTCTCCAAGTCATTTACTACTCTCTGAAATGGCCTTATTATCTTATACATTTACTAGCTCCCTCCCCACTTTCAGTATAAGTTTCATGTGAGCTGAGATCTTATCACTTTTATTGACTACATTATCTCCAGTACCTGGACCTGTGTTTGACACACGACAGTCAATATTTGTTGACTACATGAATGCACTCAAGCCACGATGATGATTAGTAATGTACATAGGTTAGCCTTGCAGGATAAACTACTTTTTAACAAGACCGTTAATTCTTTAACTCAAAGGAATAAAAAATGTGGGCATTTCAGGTACCCCTCTATGCATTGCTTAGTCATGTCATGATGGAGACTAGCTCGAGCCCCATACAGAAGCTAGCGTGCTCCATCATAAAGGACTTTCTGGCCAAAAGGACTAATTGGAATCTCATAAAGGAGATAGTGCTTCCTTTGAGTGTCTCTCTAGAGAGAGTTTTGTCTGACAGTGGTTACCTATCAATAGGCTATAGATTTTAGAGAAAAATAACATCATTTCCAAGCTTTGTACTAAGGTAAAATAAGCTATAAATTCCAAGTACATGAACTCTTCTTATCTTTGCCTAAAATGAGTCCTTATTTATGTTTTAAATTGAAGACCTGCATTGCCCTTTACTGTTCATGTCCTGTTCCCAAGAAAGACCAGAGAAGGGAAATAATAGAAGATAGTGATTGTAATCTTCTCTAGGATTTGTGGAGATACCATGTTTTTACTGTTTGCCAGAACTCTCCAACAAGTTTGAGAAGAGAAAATCTAAGTTCTGAAAGCTTGATGTTTCCCAGAAGTCTCCAAAGAGTTTGAGAAAAGTGAGAATCTAAGTTCTGAAAGATACTAATTTCTCAATAATAATAACCCTGCACCCGCCCCCAAAGAATATGGCCTAGAACAGCAACGTACAAAGCGTGGTCTTGAAATCAGCAGCATCATTATCACCTATGAATTTGTTAGACATGCAAATTCTCGGGCACCACTCTAGACTCAAGGTGTTAGTAGAACAGGGTTCCAGGGCAGACTCTAGGGGAAAATCATTTTTTTGTCTCTTGGAGCTTCTGGTAGCTGCTGCATTTCTTTACCTGAAGCCACATCAGTCCAGTCTCTGCCTCTGTGGTCATATGAATCAGAAACTTAGGTAGGAGCAGCAATTTGTGCTTTGACTAGCCTTCCAAGTGACTCTGATGCATGCTGAAGTTTGAGTACCAGTCTAGAACCTCGCTACTCAACATATGGCCTGTGGTCAAGTAGCATTTACATTACCCGGGAGCTTGTTAGAACTTCAGAACCAAGGGCTCTGTGCCAGACCCACTGAATCAGAATCAACATTTTAACAATCCCCAGGGGATTATTATGAACACTAATGTTTAAGAAACACTTCATATAGAATCTACCTAGACTGGCATGTCCTGGTAATAGGTCATATCAAAAATTAGAGGATAGTAAAATGTTGTATTTTGATTTTTCACCACAATTTTGGAGCTAAGGTTTTAATTTTCTTAAACTAACACATTTTAAGAACAAGAGTAATCAGGATTTCTTTCTTTCATGACAGTTTTCTTAAAGTGTGCTCTGCAGATAAATCCTCTGGGGTACTTATTAAAACTCATATTCCTTAACCATACCTCAGTCCTATTAAATTAAAATTTATGGAGACATGCCTTGAAATCTGCATTTTTAAGAAGTATCCTGGTGATTCTTATATATTTTGGTCTAAAGTTTATGAATTTCTGTCTTGGAGATAGTTTTTAAAATCTTCAGATTTTCCCTTGAACATTAACAGCTGGCAATGTTCTAATGAGTAGACTGGCATGAAAATCAATGCTATTAGAAGAAAAACACTGAATAAATTTGATTATAAATTAATAATATGTTAATAATTTTAATAATTATAGTTACTTAGAGCTCTAATCTCTTCCTTTGCTATTTCTGACATTAGCGTCTAAAATAAAAAAGATAACTTTTCTGAGAAACATAACAATGTGGAATGGTCTTGGAGAAAGGGCCCCCATTTATGCTGAATAAGAGCCTCTTTCTCTTATTATTTTCCCATCAAATTATTTTTCTATTGAGAATGCAAATTGTCATGAGAAATTAAAAATGAGATTCAGGAGAACTCATCCCTTCATTCTTGCTCATGTTTTCCCTCCTTCATGTTGTTGAGGTTGCATGAAAGCTGCCAAGACATGCACACTGGTTAACAAATGGCTAATTGACAGTCACCCATCTGTTGATGTGATTTTGGCTGTTTTCAGGTAGAGTCAATGATCATTAGATTTTGTTTCCCCTCATGGGGGAAAGCTGTGACATACTGATTATCTGACAGTGTTAGAAAGATTTCTGACATTGTTTATGTAGACTGAATAAATCTTTCTTTAGGTTTGTAGTTCTGTCTCACATCTAGTTTCAATCTAAATTTATATAGTTTATATTTATAATGCAAATGGGTACTGCAGTTTAAAATTTTTTATTTTTCAATTACAGTTGACATTTGATATTATTTTATATTACTTTCAGGTGTACAGCATAATGGTTAGACATTTATATAATTTACAAAGTGATCTTCCCTGATAAGCCTAGTATCCACCTGGCAGGAAATTATTTTAAAACTATTTTGACCCAAACTATGCCAATGCTGGAAAGAGAAGGGCATAAACATAGATGGACAAAATCAAATGAATAGAAACAGAGACAGAGATTATGGTGAGAGGCCCCTGGAATTCAGACAAACCTCTTCCCTGTGAAAACAATTAAGGACTGAAGGTTTGGATATTGGAAGATAAGAAACAACCCATTCCCACAAGCTTGCAAGTAGGGCCATCTGCTAAAACCAAACAGACAGCAAAACACTTTTCACTAGGAATAAGGATCCAACAGAAGATGTCAATATTCTAAAACAAAGAGCTCCAACTCAACCACTAAAAAGTGTCATAAATCGAAGTTGAAGAAGTAACTAATCAAATACGCGTCTTCTAAATACTGCCACTAACAAATGAAGAAACCTCTACTCTTTCTTGAGCAGACAGTTGGAAAGACATGCAATTGCTATAAAATTAGATTCTATAGAAAACGCTGCCTCCAAGAACTTTAAGAGCATCAGACTTGGAGAGGACTACAACTTGATGAGCACGAAATGCTGCCTCTTTAATTTATTAAAAAAATATATGAATTCGTGTTAATTATAGAAATACTTGAAATAAAATTAAGAATTTTCCTAATTTTTATCACTCAAGAAAAATACTGGTATTAGCTAATTTTGTGTTATATAACAGGTACTGAAGTTTCTAATGGTAGTGGTGTGTAAATTGTGGTTCATATTATGAAATACTGCAGAAATAAGTAAGCGGCAAAATGTAATGATTTGCCTATCTAAGCTTAAGCAATTCCCTCCCTTCACATTCTGTGCTTTCTCATGTGCCTTGCGATCTCTCTGGTACTTAAGATATACAAAAGAATTTTCAAAATGAGAGGGGAAAAATGCAAAAATTATGCTCTAATCTTTTCACAGTCAAAAGTCTTTATTATACTTGGCCCAGAGAGAGTAGACTTGAAGCAGTACACAGCCAGTGACAACTAAGCTTTGAGACTTGACACAAACATAACTTTTCTCTTTGGATAGTGTCTCAGCAACTTTAGTGTGGAGTATCAGAGTAGCTGTGTGGTGCTGATCTGGTTTCTTTTCTCTACATTTTTGTACTTAACCAATGACCATCCCTTTTCCCTGCGAGAATGGCCTCTTGTTAGAATTTTGAACCATATATAATTGGTCTTTTTTATGGTAATTGTCTCCTTTTATGAATAAACACATAGGTCTTATTTAAGTCTATAAAATAAAAGGAAGTCGGTGTGACCATAGAGTGGACAGTGATTGGGAGTGTGATAGCTGTGAGGTCGGAGAGATAGGTAAGGGGTGCATTCCACAGAGCCTTTCAAGTTAAGGACTTCAGTTTTTATCCTAGGCTTAATAGAAACCCATTTAGATGTTTTAGGAGAGGAATTAGAGGAAAAGAGATCTATTCAGTAGTCCAAAAGAGAAATAGAAATTTGGTCTAGAGTGTTTGCGGTGGATAGCATGAAAATTAAATTTTTTTTGTAAGACATTTAAGAGGTAAATTTGATGAATTTTGGTAATGGATTGGATACGTGAAGTGACAGAGAAAGATAGTTTTTTTTTGTTTGTTTTTGTTTTTTTTTAATTGGGAAAATGGATGCTATGGAATATCTACTTTGGGTGGAAGGGGATCATGAGTTGAATTTTGGACATGTGGAATTTCAAATACCTTTGTGAAACATAAGAAATGATGTGAACTGGGCAGATGTCTGGAATGATAAATTTGTGCATAAATTTATCATTTTACTCAAAATCAAATACTACACACCTCAAAAGATTTTTTTTTAGTGTAAGATTGGAGGAGCACTAGTCTATGAGATGTGTTCTCATTGGACATCCAGACTTTATTTAAGGCCAGTGGTAAAGGGGCTCTGGAAGAAGATTCAGGATTTGGGATTAATGGTTTGTTGGTTATGAAGTGTCATTCTTAGAGAGGAAAGGAAAACAGGTACTATCATCTATTTTTTTTTCTTTCTAATAAATGAAGAAATAGAGGCTTAGAAAGGATGAATGGCTTTCTTGAGTCTACTGAGCTAATTGGTAGTGAAACCAGGATAAGAATCTAGGTCTGCTGGTTTCTAGCCCAGTTTTCTTTCCACTCCCTCATGAAGCATCAAAACCAAGTAAGTTATTAAGCACAGAGCCAAGTTTTTTAGGTCTATGTGTCTTTTAGCCTTTTCAAAGGCATTTGTTATTTCATTTATCCTGATTAAAGTTTGTGATGACAAAGTTTGGTTTGTTAACTATAAGCTTTTTAAATAAATGTTTTGAGTACCTCTAAATAATTATCTGAATTCAAGCATCATTTATTTCAAATGAGCAAATTGGAAACCAAGAACTATAATACCTATGAGACATGTCTTGGAGGAAGAAGGAAAAAGATACTATAAAAATAGTATCTTTCTACTGAAAAGTTCTTAATTATCCTTATTCTAGGAAGCCAAGTGAACATGTGCTTAACATACTATTGATGTAGCATAGTCTCCCCCTACTTCTATCCAAATGAAGAGTAAACCAAATTATAGAGAAAACATAGGTCAAATATTTTCTTAAAATAATTTGTGACTTATTTTATTATGACTATCTTCAAGTATTAGGTTTAAATCTGTGCTTTCATTAGCATCAACTTTATTTTATTAAAATGTATTTAGGGAATAAGATGTCCATGTAAAATTTGGCTTTAGACTTTGCTTTCCACAGTGAAATATCTGGAAGGGTCATTAAAATGGAAAACTTTAGAATAAATTTATCCCTCATGCAAGTCCTTCAGGCATGTGTATATTTATGTGTGTGTGTGTCCCAAAGTACATATTTTGTATGTGAAAACCATCTAGGAAAATGTCTTTTACCCTTGAACCACTCCTCATTGATAATTAGTCATGTGGTACCTGCACTTTTGCATACAAAGTTGGTCTAGTCCTGTTTAGAAGAACTGATAGAACTCAGCTCTTCTTCTCTGAAGCATTTGGTTTGTTGGGACTACTCAAATTATTCAACCACTTCCATAGTATATACATTACTATGTGATTATGTTTAATAGGCTCCTGAGAGCATCAAACAATGCTGCAAGTCAGAATATTCCAACGGTATTTCAAACGTAGCTCTCCAAGTGGAGTGAAAATAAGAAACTACATTTGATACAAAAGAAGTATTGAGCTGGCAGGATTTCTGAAAAATCATCTTTATAGCTTGCTGGGCAAACTAGTAGTCTAACTAGAAAAGAGAAATAGGTAGCTCACTAGAGGTTCAAGCTCACTAGAGGTTCACATTGTTTACGTTAGAATCTATGCTTTCTCTAGCATTGGACGTGAAAAAGGTAAGAGAAACAGAGCAAAGCTTTAATTAAAAAAACACTGCTGGGTTTTATTTTAAATTGGTGATTTGTATGCAATAAATATTTTCATTATGAAATTTTCATCCTTACTGCTGAGAACCATTTAAAATCATATACCTATATCAATATAAATATATATTTATCCATAATAATTCCTATATTAATTCGTATGTACATCTTTACACAAAACAAACGCCCATGGTATATTTTAAACAACCTGATTAAAAGTGAATATATGAGTATTTAGTTTAAAAGTATTATATCTACAGATGTAAAAAACACTGGGTAATAGCAGGCTTTTCAAAGTAACTTCTAAAAGTTACTTTTTGCCCTTTTAGTAACATTAGTGGCTTTTAAGTGATTTTTAGTTTTTTTCTTTGTTCTTTTTAGTATTTGAATTTTTTCTTTATAAACACTTATATGCTATACCATTCTTATAGTGACTGTAATTTAACTAGTTTTATTCACCCTTTGGACTCTAGTTTCCTAATTAGGGTTAGCAGAAGCTATAGAAGATGAGATTTACTCTGCTTAGTGCCCTTTAGAAAAGTAGATACTGCAACTCCCTTTAATAATTCATACTTTTATTTCACAATTCTGACTCAGTAAAATTTCCCTCTTTTCTTAACTAAACCTCAAATGAGAATCAACCCTCATTTATAAATCAATTATCCTCAATTCTTTTTTTTCCTTTTGTGAATTCTGCCCAACATAATCCTTTAATGAACTGCAAAAATAAATAACACAATGAATACAGAAGAATCACCCTCTAATTCTTCAGAATTCTTTTTCTCTCTGGTATATCATAAACACTGGTTTAAGAGGGTAAGATCTGACTGAGGTTAAATGGACTAAATTTCCAGTCCCAGCTTAGTCTCCAATTATGGGTGACTTTGATTTTATTAAGTCTGTTTTCTCATCTGGAAAATAGGGAGAATAATGGTTATTTTCTTGTTTGAATGTTGGTAGGATTAAATGAAATAATGCTTAGCAACCTACTTGGGACTTTGTAGGTACTCAAAATAAACTACATAATAATTCTAGTTCAAATTCTGACTTGAAGTTAATAATATTAAATGTTTAATTTAGTTTGGAGATAAAATATCTGTGTGGAGAAATCAGTAGCTTCTATTTTACACACCGGTGTGTGAATGAGTTGACCGTAGGGGATTTATCTTGTTAGCTCATTTTCAAATAAAACCTTTGCAAACAATGACTTACAGAATAAAACAATACCCCGAATGAAAAACTACACTCCATGTATAAATGTATATTGCAGAAGTTATCCGGAAGTGTTGTATAAAGAGATTTGCTTTTCTGTAGCTTATTCGACTATAACTGTGATGCTGTAATAGAAGTTGAGTTCTCATTACTGGGTAATAATACTTTCATTAATTATCATTTTACAAGGCACTTTTACATATATCAGCTCATTTTATATTTACGAAATTCTTCTAAGATAGGTAGAGAAAAACGAAACTTAGCTGCAAAATATCCTCTTACTTTGCAGGTGATGAAAATTAAACTCTGAAGAAGGTAAGTAATTTGTCTCAGGCCATAGAGTTTCTAAGGAGGTAGAACTGACTTTCTGTCACTAGTTGTTAGGTTCTCCCATGCCACTTCCCCCCACATTGCCTCTGCTAGCCTCAGCAATGACAAGGTTCAGAGTTAAATAGATCAGAGAAGGGAAGGTGTTTGTTTTTACTTTTACCATCTCCCAGGCCCTGTGCTTGGAAGGCGGTCACAAGATAGGTAACCTTCCAGTTTCCTGTCCCTCTGGACTACACCTATATATGAAACGTCTCAAGATGGAACTGTGAGATTGAAATGAGAGTGCTCAAGGTAGGCCAGAGGACACTAATGTTTCAACACAGAGAGGGAGGAGAGCCAGGATTTGGAAAAAAAGAGATGAGAGTTCGGAGAGCACGTCTGCCCTGCTCATCTGGTAGCCATGAAAGAAACTCCATGCCGCCAAATTCTGAAGCATCTGTTATTTACTAAAGCAAATAACAAGCAACAATGGCCTGTTCCTTCTTGAAGAGTTGATGTTTTTTTCCAGGATCAGTGGGAGTGAACAAAATTTTTTAATCAAATGTTTATCCAAATTCAACAATAGGACAAATAACCCAATTAACCAATGGGCGATGATGTGAATATTTCTCCTAAGAAGATACACAAATGGCCAAGCTTGTCAAAAAACATTAAACATTAGTCATTAGAGAAATGCAAATCAAAAGCACAATGAGATAGCACTTTACACTAAGATGCTAAACTAAAAAAGACATAATAACAAGTGTTGGTGAGATGTGAAGAAATTGGAACACGCATGCATTATGGTGGGAATGTAAAATGGTGCAACAGTTTTGAGAAAGAGTTTGGCAGTTCTCTAAAAAGTTAAACCTAAACATGTGATCCAGCAATTCTACTTTTAGGTATACATTCAAGAGAATTGGAAACATATGTCTACACAAAATGTTGTACACTAATGTTCATAGCAGTATTATTCATCATAGTAAAAAAATATAAACAGCCCAAATGTCTATTATCTGATGAATTGATAAACAAAATGTATGTGATATATCCACACAATAGAATATTATACAGCCATAAAAAAGGAAAAAGTACTGATACTTGCTAATAACATGAATGAACCCTGAAAATATTATGCTAAGCAAAAGAAGCCAGACACAAAAGGCCACATAATGTATGATTCCATTTATATTATGTATAACAGGCAAATCCATAGAGATACAAAGTAGATTAGTGGTTGCCGCAGGCTGGGGAAAAGTAGAATGGCAAATGATTGCTATTGGGTACGGGATTTCCTTTTGGGGTGATGAAAATGTTCTGGAATTAGTGGTGATGGTTGTACAACTTTGTGAATACACTATTTTAAAAAGGTGAATTTTATGAAATGTCGATATCTCAAGAAAAAAATTCTTATCAAGATGATGATAATCACTAACATTTATTAACGGATAGTGCTGGAAACTGTGCTATGAGTTTTGCGGATGATTTTAATTCTCTCAAGAAGTGTAGAGATGTGTACTCTTATTGTTTTCATTTTACAGAAGAGGAAACTGAGGATTATAGAGACTCAGTAATGTGCCTCAAGTCACATGGGGTTTGACCCCAGACTGTGGCTTTTACCACTGCAATAGTGCCTCTCTAATAATTTTGGCTAGACTTTGAATGATTTCTAGTTCTTTCTGTATTGCAGTCACTGAATTTAGCTTTGGTGTTTTGGGACCGTTTGATATTTTGTTCTTTCTGGATTCTGCAAATGGACACTTATACTCTAGTGGTCAAGAATAGGGATAGGTCTGAGTAGCAGTCTACCACCTCATCCCTCGACTCCAATAAAGGCCTTTGTTGAAGGCCGGCTCAGTTCCTTGTTTGTTTAAATGTTATTTCCTTGGAGCAGCCCTCTTGATCTTTCAACCTAAACGAAAGGTTTCCCATCAGAGGCTCTCATTGAACTGTGTACCAGTTTTTTTATAGCACCTATTAGTTCAGTGGCGATATGATTTATATCTGCCTTCCTCGCTAGCCTACAAACTTTATGATGTCAGGGATCATGTCTGTTTTGCTCACCACTGTACATTCGGCAAGCTGCACTGAGCACGTAGCAGGCTCTCAGTAAGTATCCGTTCAATGACTAAACACTAGCACTGTAAGAAGACTCTTACGATCATCATACTTCTCTACTATCTCCTATTGTACAGGGTCCCTTTTCAGAAATTTACATATAATTCTTCTGGCTTCTGAATCCAGTGCTTAAACTCGGCGTGGGAGTGCTTCAGAACCACTACTGGCTCGCACTATTGGAAAGTGACGCACAAGTGGAAGGTTTTGGCTTCGCTTCTAACCTCAGAGACCTCTCCAAAACATTTCCTATGTGCTGTGTTCCTCCACTCCAACTGGGAATTTGGCTTTCACCCCATTTCTTGCCTCCACTAGCCCTTATGATTATTCATAATAGTATTTCCTATTAACTCTCCCATGATCCTAAACAATGTTACACCTAAAAATCTACCACCACTTAAGTGGTTAAACACACACATTACAATATTATCAGGATATAAACAGGTGAAGTATTCCAGAAATGTTGTCAATTGCTCTAAATTGTGCAGCAAATAAGTGATAGAACCAGAGTGAGAAACTACTAGATTCTAAACTCTGTAAGGCCTGTTTCATCTGGTTGTTTTCCTAACCTTGCCTAGTACTGTGCTTGGCACATATTAAGAGTTCATTAAATATCTGTTGAATGAGAATGTCAAATTCTTGCTGGAGGGGACTCCATTTCGCATTAGCTGATTCCCAAATTCCCCCTTTATCTCCCTCAACTAAATTTTCTAAGCTCTGTGAATTTGGGGGTTTGAGTGTCCAAATTCTAAATGTAACTAAGCCCAGCAAAACAACCCTAGTTTCTAATTTTTTTGTATCACTAGTGTTGGCATCATTTTTATCTATCTATGATTAAAATCTGCCTTTTCAAGTCTCCAGTCTATTACTACACACAACCAGCAGTCAAGTCTAGCACAATACCTCTTGTTTTTCATTTCAGTTCCCACTGCCAGCACCCGATTCAGACTCTCATCACTTTTCAACTAGACTTACTGTAATAAGTTTCTGACTTTCCCAACTTCTGGGCTCTCCCAATTCTAATAGTATCTTGCTACTGTTTCTAGATTAATTTTTCTGATTCTAATATATTCTTCTCAAAAACTTTCAATAACTCCCTACACTATTTTGCCCAACTTCAAATTTCATGGAATTCAAAGTCTTTCTAACATGATCCCAACTGACCTTTCTATCCTTATTTCCCCCATTTACATACACAATTTCTCTGGGCAAGTCGAAAGCAATTTCTTAGAATTCTCCAGACATAACTCATTTCTTTTCTCCATGCTACCTATGACTTATTCCTTATGCTCAAATGCCTATGTCTTGGCCTGAATATCTCAAATGAAAGCTCTCCAAGAATTTTTTCTTGATTTCTATCACCAGATGAAGTTTTGCCATCTTTTGATTCCTCTAGAGATCTTTTTACGCCTCTTTGTGGCATGTCTACCTCGTGTTGTAGTTACTGGTGTTACCTGTCGTCACCTCTTGTAGACAATGACTTACACAACTTTGCACCCTATACACCAAGCTAATGTCTTGTATATGGTGGGCACCTGTGGAATTTAAATAGCTTTTTAAAAATCACCCATTTCTTCCATTTATATACCAAAAACCACACTTCTTTGAACTTAATATATTATAAAGCTGATAAAACCAACTCATGTATCTAAAGCTCATTGCTCCGCTCATTCATATACTACATGTATATGAAACCTTACTATCTTCATCTAATTGCGTAATATTTATAATCAAAAAGTAGCTTTTAAAGAGGGCATGGTGACTAAAAACTTTAAATAGTTAATTCTAGTTCCAATTAATTTTTAATAGGAAAACAATGAAAGGAAAACTTAAAATACAACATTTAAAGGCCCAATGGAAGAGCCAACAGACTAGTCTTAGTTTACTCCATGGAATGCAAGTTTCTGACTCCTCAAAATATTTACAGTTATCTTTTTGGCTGCTTTTGAATAGCAGTGACTGGCATTAGTGGGATTCTCCCCTGTTGGGGATGAAAAATGAAGTTTGAAAGAATGTTCATTACCATCAGGGTATGTGTTGACCAAACTGATTTTTCATCTGCCAACATGTGTATACTGGCTTCTGTCTCATCTAGAGACCTCTGGAACTAAAAGTAATTGATCAAATTAGCTCAACTATAAATTCCCTGCCAGTTCTGTTACAATTGCAGCTTGTTAACCTTAGTACACTGTTTATTTAAACCATGTGGATGACATCATGAAAGCCACCCCCATTTCATCAAAGCATGATGCAGATTATGAAAAACAATTTGGTTTCAAACCACTGATATGGTATTTCTTTCTTTTCTTTCCTGTATTAAAAGATAAGATATAAAGCCACTGTTCTTAGCCATTTCTTTCTTTCTTTCTTTCTTTTTCTTTTCTTTCTTTTTTTTTTTTACTTCAGCTGGTCCTCCTCCAGTGAAATGGAAGCATTTTCATGCAGTTTAGAATCAAACAAACCAAAAATATCAAGCAACTTTCCTTCAGTCTTGGAAAAGGCGAATTGATGACAGAAATGGTTATTTTGATTTTCCTCTCATCCTTTATATGCCAAGTTCACTTTTCCATGCTGTATAATGGTTTCCTCCATCACAGTCTGGTGGATGTTGCCCAACAAGGTACATATGCTAGAATTAGCCACAGGACTTGTCAGCTCCTTTTTTTGGGGTTGTGATTATTCTCCTCCTTGGTGTTCTTATGTTCTGTACAAGCTCTGATCTGCTCTGTTAGGAAGGTTGGTGCATGTATGTACCATTCTCAGCTCCTTAGGCATGCTAAATTCCTTGGCTCCTACAGTGTTTCTGCCTCCACAGTTCTGACGTCACTCCACAGCCACAACTTCCTTCTTAGCATAAGTATTAGTATCGATGAAGCCTGATTTTTGTATATAGGTAGAAGACAAATGGATTGGCAATTCAGAAGGAAGATATTGCTTTACTGGTGACACCAGTATGAGCAAGGACTCCAAAAAGAAACATGAAATACAAATAAATAATAGAATCAATGACAGATTTACTCTGTGGGCACTTGCAATCTTTATCATCTTGGATGATAAACCTACCATTTAGACTGTGAGAATTCATTAAATGAACTAACCTTCCATGTGTTAACTCTTGTTTTAGGTACTATGAGGGGTTAAAAAATGTAAAGAGTCATGGTTATTGTTTTTAAGAAATTGACAATTTAGTTTAGCATTTTCAAAACTGTATTCTTTGGAACACTAGTTCTAAGACATGCTCTATAAAAAAAAAGAATTCAATGTACAAAGAAATTTGACTTCTTCTTGGAAAGTCATAACATATTAAAGGCCTTAAGAAATTCTGAAGTGAAGAAATACATTAAATTTGTTTAACCTAGAGTTTGCCACATTTATTTGATCATGAATCGCTTTTCTCATGAAATACCTATAAATATCTTATGGACTATATTTTGAGAAACGCTGGCTCAGGAAGCTTGAGTAAAGAGATTGTGTCCTCTACTTTTTTTGTATTACTACAGATCTATCCATTAGTGTTTATCAATACTTGGTTAAATGAATATACTGTCAAACTAAGGCAGAGAAGCGGCTTCCCAATTTTAGTCCAGAGACAGGTGTCTGTGGTCTGCATTAGCATTTCTTGGAGAAGGTGTTAGAAATACAAATTTTGGTCTCTGTTGCTGAAGTTTCTCATTCAATAGGTTTGAGGTGGGGTCTGAGAATCTGCATTAAAAGTTTCCCAGGCGATTCGCTGTCATGGCTAATTTAGAAATCACTGGTTATTATATAAAAATGAGGCCAAAGTTGAGTATTTGATGTCTCTTGATTAAGGTTGTTCATTCCATGGTCAGAAACTAAATTCTAGCTTTGAAAATATGTGTTCATTATAATCAATCTAGAATGTGAATGAGCTTGGCCAAGTCCAAAGTACCGAGCTACAGGTAGCTCAAATTAACTTCATATACAGAAAATGTTCAAATTCAGCACAAATCCATGATTTTGAAGAATTTGAACTGGGCCAAGAGAAAATGAAAATAATAATAAAAAATAATACAATAATAATATATTTATTTATTTAAGTTGATCATCCCTCCCCAATATGGATTAACAATGCTGTCAGATGCATCATGGCTCTCTATAAGGACTGATACGTATGGGGAGAACTAGTGAAAAAGAGATTTGAAATATTTCTGGAGTTGAGAGATTTTGGACTGGTATTTAAGATTGTTGCAATGATATTGCTAGCCATATATACCAGACTACAAATTGGTGGCTCTAAAACTTGGAAAGTTGGCCTTGAAATTTGATATAACCATAAACACAAACCTGGGTGATAAGATTAGGCAGATGATTTTTTTTTAAAACATTAGCATTGTAAATACTATAAAACAGCAATAAAAATGTCTATAAGGCCATAAATTTTATAATGCCCCATAACAAGAAAGGGTCTGTATAGAAATATGTACTGAAATAGTCTCTATATTTTATAACACAGGTGTCTGAAGTTAGTTCTGATTTGGTCCTCTTCTTATTAAAATTTAGTTTATAAATAGCTGCTCTCATTTATTTTTCATATAACGCTGATAATCAGTTACTTGATTGTTTACTTTCTGAAACAATCTGACGAAAGATCTTATAGGTGGTCAAACCAGCCAAAACTAACCTAAAATATTTTGAATAGCCTTTAAGATCATTTCTGGACCATAAACAATCAGGAGCATTATAAGGTTGGAACATTAGTGTTTCTTTTTATTTTTAATTTTTTTGTGTGTGATCAGTGTGGGCCATCTCCTCCTCCTTGTTCTTTTTCTTCTTTTGACATTAGTTTTTGGAGCTAGTAAAAAACTTTAAAGCTTTAGTAGTAGGCTATATTTTTACTTTTTTGGTTTCATGACTTTATTTGGACTTTCACAATGATGTTACTTGTGGAAGGAGAGATCCTTTAGAACTGTTTCCTTTGATTGGTTAAATAATTTGGTACATTTATACAATTGAATGTTATTGGTGATTAAAAGTGATCGTATAGCTCTATATTAATTGATATGGAAAGATATTCATTAAATAAAAGGAAAAGGTAAAGATGCTCAAGATACACTGTTAAGTGGAAAAACAGAATACCAAACAGTATGATTCTGTATGTTTAGATTCCATGTTTAATATATAAATTTAAAAAAGGAAAATAATAGCTAAAGGTTGTTAACCTGAGACAATGTGCCACACATTTTTCTAAGTACTTCATATGCATTAACCTATTTAATTCTCGTAAACACTTGTTAAGGTGCCTTCTCTTATACCCTCCCCCTTCTTTGAGAAACTGAAGCACAGAGATAGTAAGTCACTTGCTCAGGATCACAAAACTAGCAACTGATAGATCTGGGATTTGAACCCAGGCAGTCCAGTTCCACAGCTTGCATTCTTAACCTCTTGGCTCTAGGAAATGTACCAAAATGTTAATGTTACTTGAGAGTGGTATAAAATGAGTTATTTTCATTTTTATTTTTATTCCTTTATGGATTGTCACAATTCTTCAATCAGCAGGTATCACTTTCAAGTCAGAAAAACAAAATTTTGTGTGAAAATAAAGAACTCCTCCAACTAAAGAACATAGTAATATCGAAAAGCAACAAGTGTTGGTGAGGATGTGGAGAAAAGGGAACCCTCATACGCTGCTGGTGGGATTACAAATTGGTATTGCCATTATGAAAAACAGTTTCATTCCTCAAAAATTAAAAATAGAATTACCTTTTGACCCAGCAATTGCACTTCTGGGTATTAATCCAAAGAAAACCAAAACACTAGTTCATAAAGATCTATGCATCCCTATGTTCACGACAGCGCTATTCACAAGAGCCAAGATATGGAAGCAATGTTAAGTGTCCATCGATAGATGATTGGTTAAAGAGCTTATAGTACAAATATACAATGGAATATCACCCAACCATAAAAAATGAAATCTTACCATTTGCAACAACATGGAAAAAGGAAAGAAAAACAATAAAGAACAAAGTAATAAATAAAACAGATCCTCAAATGACATCCCACGATTTAGGGTTCAGTCTAGCAGTCTACACTAAATTCTTTAAGGATTGTATATTATTTTAATATAGATAAGGATATCAAAACTCTGCAATCTGGTCAAAGATGAGCCAGTGCCAAGAATTAGCAATATAATCCAGTATTTCTAAGGACCTGAATGATATTTTAAAAGTTGGACAGTAATGAATGAATGATACAATTTTTTGTATTTATTATGTTAAAAGGTCCGAGGGCATAATTTACAAGATGAACATGCCACTGCTCTTGCCACCTCCTACACAAACTAAAACCACAGCCTTCCTTCTTGCCTGTTAGTGAGCTCCTGACAGCTTCTCACTGAGTGACAAGAAAAAGGTCTTTAAGGCTTCTCTGCACTCAAACTCCTCAAGTCCTATACCAAATATAATAAGTTCTTAGAAAATGCCCCCTGAATTCATTTTCATGCTTCACAATTGTTAAATAATGTAGAAAAATAACTGTCTTATCAGTCCGATGACTTTTCTTTTTAGCAATTATGTCATTTTCAAGTGAAAGAAATCCCTCCCTCCTATGTATCATAGTTTAACTCCATTTTGCATTAATTAGATCTAGAAGAAACCTCAGAGAAGTATCGTTTATTCCATTCTTTTAGATAACACAACTTAGCCCTTAAATGGATACTGTCTGGTACCATGTACAGCTCTGGAAAGTTTCCAGGGTCCTTGTGACATGGCAACTGAAACAATATGCATTGAATAAATACCATGTGTATTTCTAGCAGAACTGTGCTGGAAGTCTTGGGGAAGGAAAAGAAACAAAAATACCTGCACTATTCTATCACTCCAATTGATTTCTTGTGTTCCACAGATCAAAGGAAAGTCAGAAATCGTAATTTAGAAATTGAATGTTCCCAAATAGAGAGAAGGGAACTGTTAAGGTGTCAAGTGGTAATTGGGAGGTTCAGCGTTAGATAGCTTGACTTGTACAGTCATGTTGTTAGCTATTCTTCAAATTGGGCAAGAGAATGTAAAAAAGATAAAGTGGAAATATTTTTCTAATTGTAAGCATAATAAACACACTGCGGAAAAGTTAAAGTATACAGAAATATAGAAAAAAATCATACAAAATCTTATTGCTCAAAGATAAAAATGTTCTTATTTTAACGTAAGTCCAGATTTTGTTAGGCACATTTATTGCAAAAAAAAATGGGACAAAGACTGTTTTTAAAACTTGGTTTCTCACTTAATAATATACCTTGAAATTTTCCTATTAATAAATATAATTCTACATTATTATTTAATAGTTGCTTATTTCATTGTAAGAGAACATCATAATAAATGATTTAATTTCTCCTGTTTAGATATTTGGCTTATTTCAAGTTTTTTGGAACTTTATATGCAATGCCACCACATACATATAGAAATATGCATATACACATGTATATGTTTATAATTGTATGCTATGTGTATGTGTATTTTTTGCTCTTTCATCTGATTATTTCTTTAGGATTTATTCCTGGAATTGGAATTGTGGCATCAGAGGATAGGCATATTTACATCTTTGATACAATATTGCCATATTGCTCTCCAGAAAGGTATGGGTATGCTTGTACTGAGACAAATTAACAATATTTGGTATCACCGGTTTTTAAATACTTGGGACTCTTCTAGATAACAAGAACCCAAAAAACTTCTCTTTAAAATCAGTTTTATTTTGGTTACAAGTAATGTTGAACATCTTTTTACATGTTGAGTGGCTACTTATTTTCTTTTGTCACTTGCCTGCTCATGGTCTTTGCCCTCATTTCTCTTGAGATATTTATCTTTCTCTTACAGATTTTAAATCATTCTTGATATATTCATTACTTTTAATTTGTCATATGTCACAACATTTTCCCAGTATCTTTACTTATATATATATTTTTATTTTGTCATAATTTTTTAAATCTCTAATTAAAAAACTTTGACTAAAGTTTCTCAGAGAGCCTGTCTGTTGTTATTGTTTTTCGTGATTCAATTTACAGAAAACAAATCTAAGATCATTAATGAAATATGGGAGAGCTTATTTAGGTTGAATAACAAATGTATTCAATATTTTGTAATTGTAAGCAGATAACATTTTCTAAGTGTTTAGACATTATTTAATGCTTGAGCTAGAAGAATGTCTTTTTCTCCTGTAGTGTGTTTACTATAAGATACACACATTTTATATTTTTCCAACTTGATTATAATTTAGAATTTCTGTATATATGTGTATATATATATATCTTTACATTTTAGGTCTTGTGAAAAGTAATACTTATGTAGAAACATATACAGATGTTTAACAACTTGGTAATTTGTATATATTCACGTGTATTCACAGATATACATATATTATGGCTCAGCATTATCAGGGAGCATTTATTGAGCTCATAGAATGTATGGCCTATAGAAAATAAAATAGCCCTAATGTGGATAATAAAAATGGAAGTTTGTTACAAGTAGTTATTGCTAACAGAACTCACATTTACACTATTTTTTAAATGTCATGAATCTGACCTTTTTATTTTGGTAACTTAAAGGTAGCAGAAAGGACAATAAATTCAGCTGTGGGCCAATGTAAGAAGTTTTGGTGAATTCTTGCCAAATACCATTTACACCCACACACTTGCAAAGCAAATAGTGATCTGGTTGCACAGCCCAACTCCATGTGTTCAGTCAAATTTCCTCTGAAGAAATCATGAAGTGAGCTGCCACCCACAATTCAAATTGGTTATATGTTACCTCTGGCTTTTAATGAAAATGTAAAACCCATGGGTCCAATTCTCCTTTCTTGGCTCTGTATGTGTAAAGGGTGAGTTGAATAGAAATAATTAAGGACAGGCAGGGAACTTTTGAAAAAAACTAAACTAGGGATTAACTCAGATGCACTAGGAGTTGTTTAAATTCTTTTTGACCTTGTCTTATAAACATAGCCTGTTTTAGTAACCTTGACTGCTTTGCAAAGTTGACTGGTCGACATAGCATCTCCCTGTGAGGTAAGTTCCTAAGCATTCAATCACATACAAGACCAAGAGATAGAAGTAATAGTATGTTTAGTATTTAATTATTACTCTAGGACATATTATATAGACTCTTTAAAAGAAAAAGGGTTTTCACACTAGCATTTCTGATTTAGTTGGGGGCCATACTTTTATTGCCACATGGACTTTTCAAGATTCCAAGCTTATTTCGATTGCTGGTGCAAGAGTATAATATATTTCAGTAATTTGGCATTTGTTTATTATTATTGTCACTGAATCCACACATTTGACATTTATTTTTAGTTAATGAATGCTATTGTACATGAGTGGGCCTCTCAGACGCCAATAGGGTACACCAAGACCCCAGAGTCAATTAAAAGTTGAGTAATGACTTCTCTATTTTTTTTTTCCTTTTTTGGAAAATTTTATAGATTTGGGGGCAAATTCTTTCGGCACTTAAGATACATACAAACCTTTTGACGGAATATACAAGACACTAGCAACTGGTAAAATGTAAAATATAAATAAAATATAAATAATTTTTCTTACAGCTTTTATGAGAGGTTAGGATAATGATACAATGTTTTTCATTTGATCATAAATTGATGTTTTAAAACCTTAAAAACAAAGTATGGTCTGTAAGATAATAGAATCTGAATTTAAGGAGTTTGGAGAAGGTGATGATTCTGAATCAATGATTCCTTGAGTGGGTGTGAGACTGGAAGGCATTAAGTTTTCAATAGTACTTAGTAGAATTATACATAGTGAGGACTATCCATGTGGTTATTATATTTAATTGGATCTCATGAGGTTTCTGTGAGAATTTAATAAAATTACACATA
This sequence comes from Pteropus medius, assembly GCF_902729225.1. Lineage (NCBI taxonomy): Eukaryota > Metazoa > Chordata > Mammalia > Chiroptera > Pteropodidae > Pteropus > Pteropus medius. Next base: position 15,221,309 of record NW_024352785.1, on the reverse strand, counting down.
ATGTTTCTAGCATATTGCCTGCTAGCATAGAGCAGGGGGCCAAACATGTTACTCTCTTAAATTAATGTGCTCTGGCTTTCTTGATACTGTCCCTACCAGGAACTGATATCCCCATTTTAAAGATGAAGAAAGCGAGGGCTACAGACATTAAGGAACTTTCCCACTTCACACAGTAAGTGTTAGAAGTGTGATTCAGACTCGGCTTTGTTGGTATGTGCGCTTAACCACTACAATATTCATCAGCATTCCCCAAACTATGGCACCTTTACCTCTAGTAGAATATAGGAAATTATTTTAGATAGAATACAAACCCATCTTTTAAAATGTAATGCGTATATATGTATGTGTATATCTATATCCATATATTTATTTCTACTATCATAACCCATTTTTCCTTGAGTTTTGTTTCAATGGCATAGAAAAAGGAATCCTTATTTGCAAAGAAAAGCAATGGCCTTATAAATAAAATAAAACATCTGATATATCCCTGAAGCACTTTTAGAATTTTTATTCTTTTTTTTAAATTACAACTTTATTGAGATGTAATTCACATATCATCAGAGACCCTTTAAAAGTATGCAATTCAATGATTTTTAGTATACTCCTATCTCATTCCAAAACATTTTCATTATCCCAAAAAGAAATCCCATAGGCATTAAACAGTCATTGCCCATCCTCCTCTTCCCCCAGCCCCCTGAAAATCACTGATTTACTTTTTATCTCTAGATTTACCTATTTTGGATATTTCTTACGAATTGAATAGTACAATATATGGCCTTTTGTATCTGGTATCATTCAAGTAGCATAATATTTTTCAAGATTCACTCATTTCACATTGTGTGCCATTATTTGATTTTTTGAATGGCCAAATAATATTCCATTGTGTGGATGTACCACTTTCATTTACCCATTCATGAGTTAATGGACATTTGGGTTGTTTCCAATTTTTAGCTGTTATGAATCGTGGTGTTATGAACATCCATGTATATGTATTTGAGTCCTTATTTTCAAGTCTTTTAGGGAATATATCTAGCAGTGGGATTGCTTGGTCTTATGACAACTCTATATTTAACTTTTTGAAGAATTGCCAAACTGTTTTCCACAGTGGTCACACCCTTTTATATTCCCATATATGAGAGTTCCAATTTTTCACTATCCTCACCAACACTTGTTATTTTACATTTTTAAAATTATACCCACACTAATAAGTATGAAGTGGCATATGTATTCGTATTCATATATATATGAGAATATAATTAACACATTAAATTCACAGTACTGTTTATTTTCCACTTATGGCAGTGATAAGTTTTTATTTAAATAGCAAAAGTGAATTATTTAAAGAAAATAAGTAGATAGATAATATATGTATGACATGTGGATATGACATGGAGTAGTTAGCTTATAAATAAAATAGAATATTTGCAGTATCCCTGAAGCACCTGGGACAAGTTACTTATTTTCTCTGAGCCTCTTCATCTGTGACAAAAGAGGGCACCGGGCTGTTATGAGAATTAAATGGGCTAAAATTTATAAAGTGCTTAAAACAGTGCCCAGATAAATATGTGCTAAATAGAGACGATGGTATTGAATAACTAAAGTTTGAGAAACTCTTGCAAACTTATAGTCATGTACTTTATTAACAGGGACTGGTTTGTTCTAGTGGGGGCATTCAGTCAATGTTTAACTAAAAAGTGAATGGCACTGGATACTTGAAACCAATAAAATAAAATAAGTGAATGATGCAGGGAATCTAATTGTGCCATTGAATTTCTCTGCTCACCTGGGCTTGTATGACAAATGTACTATAAAAATGGAGAATTTTCCTGGGATGGGTATGGACTGGCAATATAGACACAGGAAAGTCACTGCTGACATTCTGCCACTGAAAAAATTCAAGCTATCCTCCAGCATCAGCCCCCGCTGAAGATGCAGGAAGGCGTGAAAAACACCTTTTCCTCCTAGACTCTTGGGTTTTCTTTCCATTTCCCACCCCTTTTTTTCTTCTAATAATTTTCTAATTAATTGGTGGGGCTAGATTTCAGTTCTCCCCCTGTTTGGCCACGAGAGAAAGGCTACGCCAAAAAATGATATTTCACGAAGTCTTTCTAGTGGGGTTTGGCCTAGATATTCTCAGGAAGATGCGTGGTTGCAGTCAACAGTAGCCACTTGACCTTTTGCAAAGTGAAACATTATAAACAACTCCCTTCTCTTATCAAATATCTCACACCTGAGTATTCGAATTTAAACATTTGTGAGTTAAATGGCCAAATAAAAGTGATTGTTCTACATTAGATCAGACATAAAGAACTTGAGTAAAGCGAGAGAGTTAATGAAGAAAAATATTTCACTGATATAAAAGAAACACTTTAATTTTTCACTTGCAGAATTATGAGCAGTGTAATGTTCTCTGCTCAGCAGTGCCACTGTTTTATGCATCCTTGCAGTTAATAACTTATTCTAGGTATTAAATCTGTCACATTCCTTTTACTTGTGCCTGCAGTGAAGAATTTACAGCAGGAGACCTAGAACTGACCCAGCGATTTCAACACATAACACAGATATGAATCCAATTATTCTCCATCTAAATGCTGACACTGAGGCCCTGCATTAATACATGACATTTGAACCAGTCATATTTAATATCTAACTCATCAAAGCCAATCCAGAAATAAAAGCAAAAGGATTATTTCATACCCACTTCCAGGATAGAGCTTGAGCAACAACAACGAAAGAGTGTCAGCCTGCTCTATGTAATTTAGATACTGACATAAGACATATTCTAAAAGTTGATTAAAGAATAGGATATGTGCTCCCCTACCCGTTCCCCCACACGCTGGTCTTTTCTCCCTTTAGCAACTATTTTGCTGTGAAAAAGAAAGAGTTGCTTGTACAAGTTCATAAAACAAAACAAATTACTTCAGCAGCAGGAATATATCAGTGGCTTGCTGCTCAGGTCCAAGGGTTTCCGCCAAGTGCTTGGATTTCTGTTTTTATTCTTTCTAAAATCAGCAACTGGAGCTGCTTAAAATGTTTTCCATATAAAAATAAAAACGTAACTAGATCAAACAGTGGCCTTTCTAAGGGAAGGGGATGGCCAGGGGAGATTCCTTCAAAAAATAATTTGAAAGTTTGGGGTTGTGATATAAATAAAAATTACTTTTAATAGGTGTAAAATGATGAATTTTATTTTATCTTTCTATAATGGAGAGAAAGGGAGACATTCTAGGACTGGTTGGAAAGTCATAGCAAAAAGACTGTGAATTAGTGCTTCAACCAAGGAGGAAAGATGCCTTTTCTTGTTCTTAGTGTTTAAGGAAGCAAAAAGAACCAGAAGATTAAGAGATATTAGCATCAGGAGAGAGTGCCTGCGAGAATGAGCTCACACTCAAAACACTCACTGCTTTTCGTAAAGATTAAAGTCAAAATTAAGCACAGTAAGCAGTTTCATCAAAAGACCTACTTTCTTATGTTTGATCAAAACTAGATTCTATGTGGAATTAAAAATAAAACCTTTTAGGGATATGTTTAACTTCTAATGAATGATATAATAATGAAGGGATCGAATATCCAGCAATCTTCAAGAAAAATTTCTTTTTACATTGGCTTTTCCTTAGACTTTGGCTTTTTATTCTGTTGTATTTATGTTACGAGAGACTAATTCCCAGTCTACTACAGTCACAAAGGTGAACAAAGCCAACACAATATAAAGCAATTCAGAATCTCCAGAACTCGAAGTAAAAATAAGAGAGAAAGCCTTAACATCAAAACTCTCAACAGAAGGAACAATGCTCTTCCACCAAATACACAAAGTCAATATTTGTATGTGTACGTATTTTAATCCATAGAAAACTATAACCTGGAAAAACACCAAAATCTTAGCAGTGATTACAGTTTAAGGAAGCAGTGAAATTGAAAGATGAGAAAGCAGGGCTTTGTATATTACTTTCTATCTCTTCTTGCAAACATAGTGAAGAAGTGTGTAACAAACACTCAGGTACATGCCACTTCGGCTTAACAACTGTTGCTATTTTGTGGTCTTTGTTCCAGATTCCCTCCTCTCCTTTTTTTTCTTAAGAAATAAAACATTACAGATACCATGGCGCATTGGTGTATGCTTCTTGGAAGGGATTTGGGAACTCAGTCTAGGTTGCTTGGGCAACAGTCCTGTTGAGACTAGGGGCCTCCCCATCTCCTTGTTGCAGGGGCTCCTCCCAAGCTCAGCTTCCCATGGCACTGGTGGTCTCTTACTCTGGCAGGGGTTCAGCGAATTTCCATGGGACCCATGAGCCTCAAGTGAAGGGGAATTGATTTTCCCAGATAACTCTTTAAACAACTGATATCCAAAATCCTGACCTCCTGGCACCAGGTAGCCTGTATATTCCCCCACCTACAAGGCAGCTTTCTTGCCTTGCCCTACAAAACAGCAGAAAAATAGGAGGGCAAATTCCCTTCACTAGCCCATAGGCTCACCTCTCTGTGGGATGGTGGAGAGATGAAGGAGGCACTGAGTCTTCTCTTGCTGATCCTGGTTATCCGTACAGACATATCTCAGAGATATTGCAGGTTCCATTCCAGACCACCGTAGTAAAGCAAGTGTCACTATAAAGTGAAACATAATCTTTTTTGCTGGCAGGGAGACTTGCCTTCAATTTCTGAACAATACAACACCTGTGAAGCACAATGAAGCGAAGTCAAGTAAAACAAGGTATGCCTGTGAATGGCGAGTTTTCTCTTTGCTTAGTTAAACTCATTTCTTAACCTGTTCCAGGTGACTTGTAGAATTTGTTTTGAATCCCGGTACAGGACAGGTAGTCATCTAGATGGGCCTCACCTGACATAACAGGTGATAACCATGAAAGAACCTACTTTAGATAGGTTCTGTAGAACCTACAGATAGTTTTTTTTATACTCTTCTCAAATCCCATTTCCACTCTCCCAGAGGCAACCACCATCTTGAAGATGTGCGATCATGTTTATTTCTAGTACATATGAATGTATTTATACATTACGTACAGAATTGTTTTGTGAGTTTTAAAAATTTACAGTAGTGTTTTATTCTTTTTGCAACTGACTTTTAGTTATCACTACATATTTAAGATCTATCCATGTTGGTTTTGTATTTCACTAAATCCGAGAGTCTCTGTGATTTAACAAGAGAATTTAATCTATTGACATTTACTGAGATTGAGATAGAGATGATGATGATGATGACAATTTGGGTACTTTCAAATGCTTCCAGGTACACCAAGTTTCCTTCATTGAATTGCTTAATTGAATTAGGCTATCTCAGTTGATTGTATTCGCCTGTTAACGACCACGCACAAGGCTTTTTTATTGTTCTGTGCAGACCTCAAATGTGTGCTTGTTTTATATTTCCCTTCACATCTATCAAGGGAAAATACTAACCAGCTGGTTCACATCCATCAATTTTTCTAAGGAACCATGGAAGTTTTATCATCAATGAATGTATGGATTAAGTCTGTAAGTCGGTAAGATCATATTTCTCTGACTTGAGACATTATTGATTAGAAGATCCACTTTTATTTTATATTAAATATTAAATTTATGACCCATGAGTGTCCAGGTTCATATTTCTCATCTCATGTTTACTCAGGGGCATATGTTCACTGGGTGGGCAGTATCCCTTTTTATTTATTGTTGCTGAAATGTGTGGTACTCTTAGTGTAAATTAAGTCTGAGGTGGCTTCGGTGTAAAATTAGACTTAATTAATATAAAAATAATTTGCAGAGGGCAGGTGAGGGTACTTCTGGAACATTCTGTCTAATCCTGTGTGACACATTTACAGAGTTGTTGACAAATGTGTAGAGAGCACTGTTGTTAACAAGGAATCGTCCTGGTGACACAACACCTTGTTCTCCTAAGAAGAGGGATATTTAGTTTGGAGAAGGCAGCTTGAAAGCTGTCTTCAAATATTTGAAAGGCTGTCATATTGAAGATGGATTAGATTTAAGAAGTGTCCCCCTGAAGTCGATACAATACTCCACATGTGGCAACTAGTATGGAGCTCAGTGGGGAGAAAATCTTCCTTTTCCTTAAGGACTGGAAATGTAACCAAAGATTGCAATTGCTTTCTTAGCAGATACATCACACACATGGCTCATGTAACACTTTCAATCAATGAAAAGTCCAGTTCTTTCCACCAGATTTGTGTTTAAGACAGATCTGCCTAATTCTGTGCATGCAAAGTTAAATTTTGCACCTTAGTGACGATCTTTACATTTTTCTTTATTAAATGAAGTTTTGATAGATTTGCTCTTCAAATTCAGTTTGTTGAGGATTTTTTTGTAATATCAGTTGTCTCAATTTGCTCTCCTGTCTAGATTTTTTTGTAATCTACAAACAAGGTATAATTATTCTACAATTTTCTTCCAAGATATTAAAGAAAAATATTGAACAGGATAGAAATAAAGGTAAATTAGTAGAGGACTCTACTGAAAGCTCTCTCTAATTTGATGCAAATTCATACATTAATATTAATCTTCATTTTCCCAGAATATCACAACATCAAGATATATTGTCTTTATGGCTTTTTTCTTAGAAACAGGAGAATAGTATGATTGAAAAATAAAATTGGTTTTGCTTATTATAAATTATTGTTAGTACAACTATGCTGGCTAGTTGCAATAATTTCCTAAGTGCTTTCAAATTATTTAAATATCCTAAAATTGTGCTTTGTTGTTGGAGATAAGTTTCAAATGAGTTTTATAGTTTTTACTATCTGGAATATATCTTTATCCTCCTTTAGAAAATTGGTCCTTTTTTCTACTTCCTACTCTTTTGGCATCTCATTTTCTGTGATTCCTCAAAAATCTCTGACAGACTTTGCATGAATGTACCTGCAGGGTCTTTCAGTTACTGCAGCTGTGATTTGCCTGAGCTAAGGCACCTAAACTTAATCAAAACAGTGTAATCACTGCAGTGATCATACATGGGGGTTAATTTGTAAAGTGTGAATTGAATAGAGCCAAAAGTACTCTTAAAATCTCTTAGCTTGCCCATACAGAATGCAAATTTGGTATACAATTCTATGTGCCTGTGCTATAAATATAGTACAATGTAATATACATATATGTAATATACACAGTAATGTATAGTATAAAATAGAGTACCTATGGGAAAAAATCCAGTATACATACTATGAGGGCACACAGGGCTGAAACTCACCCAGGGGACAATATACTCCAGGGTTTCATGCAGGCAGACTATAGAGTTTGAGGGAATTCAGTGAGCGAATGTGAAAGAAACATAATTTTTCTGACTCTGAGTTCCTTGCATTTCTTTACCATGAATAAACATATCCCTAATGCCATTCCAGTGTATCTTGTCCTCTATCTTAGGCTTTATTTCTTCCTCAAGCTTGCTTTATTCTGCTTTGATGAAGTGGTACATACTAAAAAATCTCAAAGGTAGAAAGTCAGAACATTTGGTAACCTTAAATCAGAAAGAGAATCCTGCCTGTCATGTGCAGCAGATTTAATTTCCCACTGCATTATGCCCCCTCCTCTAAATCTGTTAAGAATGATTACACGAAGCTTTCATCATTTCAGTATCATGTCAGTCTCTTCCTTGACATCATCTAACTTGTTATTCACACTCCAAACCCTTTCTATTTAAAGAAACTCCCTCTGCCTGGATGATAACATGGCAGAAGAAACTGTGTCCTCATTCTTTTAAATTTCCTGGTGGTGGGGGTAAATGATCTAAAAAATGTCCTGAAGTTTTGTTTAGAGAAGAAACTCAAATGCTAGAAACTTCCAAAAAGATTCAGAATCAGAGAGCCCTTTTATCAAATTTTATCTATTAGGGCAAAGAAATGTGAAACCTTGAGAGACTGCACAGGCAGTTCAGATAAACATTTCCTCATCATCCCCCCTCCACCCAAGCCATTGAGAACAATAGTATTTAAAACCAAACCAAACCTGAGCTGTTTGCGTTTCTGCTATTCACTATTCACACTGTGTAGTTGCTCACTCAATTCTCATGCAAACACAAAACGAAGAATGTGGACTGTCTGCCCGAAACATAGCCCCTGAGACACAAAGCAATAGCATATAATGCAAAACCTTGACAGTACTAGTGAACATCACACCAAGTTCGGGGTGGATGTAAGATGCATTTGATCTCCTTCGGTAAATGAGATACAGTGAAACTAAGGCTGTTTCTACATGGCGGGAATAGGGTGGCTGTGGAGAGGGGAGCTCGGGTGGGCAAACCATCATTTTAAAGGGGTCAGTACAGCAGGAAAGAGGCAATAGAGAAAAACCTGCTGTGAAGTATTTCATTTTCACGATTTTTTAACAATTTACAAAAGCAATGGCATGTAAGGGAAGTTTCTTCTCTTTGGGGAGTCATAAATAAAATAGTGGTGTAATGAAAGGACAGAAGAAAAAAGAGACTTCAGGTGTTCAATTCTTATTTACCTCCTTCTCCATTATGTATGACTCCTGGGCAGGTGGGAGGGTTACAGAAAACAATCACTCAGCCTGCTCTGCCTGCGGAGCCTTCCAAATTCTGAGCCCGCAGCTCTAATTTACTGCTGTCTACTCAGTGACTAGAGAAGGGTTTGAAAAGGTCTTCGGAAAAAGAAAAGGTGGTGAGGTTTCTTCTGGATTTGCTATCAGGGCTTGTTCATCCCTCTGACTGATAGAGCTCTCTGCAGTTTAGGTTCCATCAGGGCCTCCAGAAAGCCTGTGCTTCTGTAGGGGGAACTTCCAGTAGGGGGAACTTCCAGAAGCTTCTACCCAAGGCAAGGGCTGGGAGTCAGGAATAGAGACTATGCTGACTGGTCTTTCTGCCGGCTGGGAGGTGTGAGGAGCATTAAAGACAACCCTGTGAACATGGAGATGCCTCTTTTCTTCCACCTGCAAGCCTGGAATTCTGGTTGTAACTCTTGACAATTTCTTTAAGCCTATAACCACTCAAGCCACAGCTGATGCAGAATGAACGCTACACGCTGGTATTCTAGCAGCATTCACTGAACGTGCTCAGGAAGGATACAATGTGGTGGAAGGAGAAGTGAGCTAGGTGGATTCTGCAGAAAGGACAGATGATTGAGACTCAGACATATCCAGAAACTAGAGATAGACAAGCCTCGCTTGAGGTTGTCAGGCTCGCTCTTGTGAAGTGCAGTTCTGAGTTCTTCCCTTGGGAAAACAGCCCACTCGCTCTCCTGTTTAGTCTTTTTGAAATGCTTCAGAAACTAACTTCTAAATATTTCTCTCCATACGATCCTTTACTAATATATGAACAACACAAAGAAATCATCATTTATGCTTGTATCCCTGACTGGACCCTATGCTTTGATTAAAAAGCAGTGATGGCATGCGATATAAGCAATCTCTAGAGGTCCCTTCTAGGACTTTACAAAATGATCTAACCAATACACTTCCAAACCATCATTTGATATGTATTATTGAAATCCAACACAATATATTGATTGTTACTTTCTAAATGCTCTCAATGTTACGTAACATCTTGTTACAGCAAAAATTTTTATCTTTCCATAACTCATCTCTAATTCAGATAACACAAACTGCGGAAGGATTGTCACTTGTCTGAGCTAATTTAGTGGTAGAGACAAGCCTAAAAAGCATGCTGCAGCATTAGAACTAAGGCATGAAAATGATCAATGAAAATTTATAAAAGTGTGGAGGGCTTTAAAAGTCATGGTATTATAATTTGTTTCAATCACGATCAATGATGAGAAAAAGTGATAATTAATCCTGTGAAAGTTTCTGTTTTTATGTAAACCACCTGTTTCTCTAAGTCACTGGGAAAACAGAATTATACAAGACTTTACACCTGAGGTATTTTCCACACAAAACTAAAAAGGAATTTGTCTTAATAAAATGGCATGAGTTTCCTATTTATGTTAAATAAAAATATTTGTATAATTATTAGTCTGAAATTAGAATTTGAAAAGAGTCACCAGTTATGAAGTACAAAATGGCAATTACAAAATAGTCACGAGGAAGTAAAGTACAGCATAGGGAATATAGTCAATAATATTGTGATAACTACTTATGGTGTCAGATGGGTACTAGATTTATCAGAGTGATCACTTTGTAGGCTATATAGGTATCTATCTAATCACTATGTTGTATACCCGAAACTAACATAATATTATATGTCAACTGTGAAAATAAAAGATTATTTTAAAAAACAGTAAAAATAAAATAAAATGAATTAAAAAGAACAAGAAAAATAAAGAGCCACAGATTATCATTATCTTTCACCTGGGTGAAGAGTTAGGAAGCAAATATGGCCAGACATTTGTGATTAGACCAAGTAACAGCTACGAATGTGGATTTAACAGACTGGCTGTTACTACTTTGAAACTGGGAACAACAGAGCCAGAACTAGGGTGAGATAAGTAAGGCACACGGGGCAGAGTTGAAGTGTACGCCCATGACCCTGAGAGGGCCTGTCTCCTTAAATTTTGCACAGGTCCCCTCAGTCCCAGTCCCGGAGAGAAAAACCATTATATGAGTCGTCTCCTGTATATGTTGAAGATTGTGAGAGATCTGAAAACTATAATAAAGCATAGCCTTGGACATAACTAATTCTGTATTATCCTGCCTATGTTAAAAGTTCCTTCTCCATGTAAAAAATAAAAAATATCTCAGCTTAAATAAATCAAATATTTAAGAAAAATAAAATAATGCTGTTTTGGGGAGAGTTGATGCAGAACCAATGGTAGAAAAATGACTTTATGATATGGCTATTTAAATTTTCTTCCAAAGAACTGTTTTTGCTACCATTTCCCTAATGGCCATATATTGTGGGTAGAGAGCAAGTTGATTTTCAAGATAACACTTCTGTAGGTAGAAATGTTATTTTAATCTTCTTTATACATTCTTACCATAATAGTATAAGTAAGTCAGTTGCTTAAGAAGTAATTTTTGAAGTGACCGAACATATCTTCCTTAATGTCATACGGTGTTGGAATATAAATTGATCAAGGATCTCCTCAATGTCTTTCCAGTGGTCTAAGAAGAAAAAAGTCAGATGTGGATTAGTTAATAGTGAAAGGTTGATGGAAAACTTTTGAGGATCTTCTGAAGGTAAAAAAATTGTTTTTTTTACAAGCGGTTGATTTTGTAGTCGCCAATGCACCCACAGCTATATATGCCAGAGCCATATCGGCACAAATGACTTACATTCAAAAATTCTCTTTTATCAGCACAATTGCCACAACTGTTCCTGGAGTACAGAAGATGCAGGCCCAAGTTTACAGATGCTCTTGGCGTTTTCCTTTCTAATTCGTTCTTCTTTGCTTAGCATTAAACCAAGGATTCTTACTTTTCTTTGAAGCAGTAAAGATATTTGGTATGTATATATTTTTAAATTTTAGCCTCTGTTCAGTTAGAAAAGTTATTTCTGATGATACTTTCTTAACATAAATAATATATTCGTAATTGCAAAAATTTTAAGGCGAGTTATTTGAATATCGGTTTGCTAATTTCCTTTTCATTAAGTTTATAAAGACATATTTTCTGCTTCCTACAAAGCCACAGCAAACTAGCTATGAATCTCTCTACTTTGGCAAGGCCAAGGCAAATTACAAATATTGTAACTAGGTATGAGCAAACTCTTTCAATGTCAAAGGTGCAATACCAGGGGGAAGCAGTGTGCTGATGACAGTAATAATTCACATTTTCGAGTACGCTTGCCATCTCGTCTCTGCAGACAGATTTCTTCTGAGCCACCAATGGAAGCTTCCTAGGGTGATGCGGCTTTATTCCCTCATGGCAGACAGGAGGAGGACGCTGTGAGGACGCTGATGCCACCTGGCAGCCATGGTTGCACAGACTGCTGGAGAGGCACACATTGGAACCCGAGCATCATCAGAGGGCAGCTGTTGACAGAGGCATATTTCAAGTGTACTGCAAATTTTATACAAGGGGGTCTTTAAAATAATTTGAAGGTCTCCCTGGATCTCACAGACTTTTAATTCGAAGTGAACACACCTACTTTAAAAATCAAAGCACTATTTGCTTATTTTATGTATCTGAAGATAGACAGGAACTTGCAGCCATATTTTAAAAAATCTGCAGTTGATTATGCTGTTTTCAAATTTAATAAGCTACTACTGATAATTGGCCTTCTCTTAAAAAAAAAAACAACAAGAACAAAAACAAAAAACCTGGCACTTTCGCACTTCACAACTAAAAGAAAAAAATGTTAGTTAAATGATACTACCTTTGAAGACATTGTCCCTTCAAGGTCAGCTTTCTTAAATTACTCAGAATTTTAGTAGCCAGTTTGAGTATTCATCTTGTACTTACCATGATGTTAGAAAACGAAAGGGTAGTAATAATGGAAGAAGTATATCTTTTGGGATCTCACATGAAAATGTGAGAAATTTCCATCTTCCCTGTAAATTTCTTTGGCTGTCCTCTTCCAGAGAGGGTTTCTGGATTCGGGTTCATCCACAGTTGAGTAGAACCAATGGGGAAGGCTCTTCAGGCCACAGAATCACAAACGTAGCAGAAACTTTGAATATTCAGTCTCTTTCAGCCTCTATGTAAATACATATCTCTGAAAGGTGAACATCATTTATGGGCTCTGTGGCTTATTGGTGGCAAAACTATTCACCCCTTTGCTCCAGTGACCTTGTTCTTGCCATACGTGGATCCAGGTTCTGTGGAACCTGAAGTTGACAAAATTCTGGGGCCTTTTTTAAGTAAAATACTACAGAACTATGAATAAAAAGTAAGTCTAAGGCCTCGAGGTACTAAAGTTTAGGTGTCATTTGCTTCATGGTAAATCCACCTCAGAGTCTTAAACAAATGTGTAAGCCCCGCTCCTGACAGGCAGTGCAATGGGATGGATAGAGTATTTACATTATTGAGAATGTGGACAGAGTTTTGTCTGCATGAAATTCATTAGGGCATCAGGAATACAATCTGGCTTCTTCACTATAGGAGGGTCTTAAGTCAATGGAGCCAACTGTTAGGGAAATGTAGAGTAGCTGATCAAATAACAATAGGTGACTAGACTTTTCTCTTTCCCTACTGTCTCTACAGAATGCAGAGTTTAGAAAAGGCTATTAAAGCCAAACAAATAGTTCTAAAAGGGCATTTCGGCTTTTTTATTTTTTAAATCAGCTATAAGACCACACATTTTATTCTTTTCTAGTGTACTATCTCAAGGGACAATTCCCACTTTCAGCTACAAGGCAATGAACTGAGTATGAAGCAGGTTGTTAAATGTGACCATTACAGGTTGACGATCCATCTATAAATTACTCCAATGGCCACAGCAAAAGAGTGCCACCTCCACACTAGGACTATGAGAGCCCAACATCAGACAAGGGAGTCAACGCCCAGTGGGTGATGACAAGTCTGTTCAGGGCATGACCTCTTCAAACACTATCCTAATCAATTCAAAATCACTATATCTAAAGTTTTTGGCTCAAGTTGACTCAGTTCAAAAGCGGTAGAAATGTCTCCCAGAATAGGTAGATATAGAGTATATTAAACTTCAGTCAGGATAGGGTCAGTACCAGGGCATTTTGTGTAGGAAGAAAGAATTCTATTCACCAGCATTTAACTGCCTCTCTTGATGGCCCAGTGGAATTTGACAGGCCTGTTTTTAGTCTTTTCTTCCACACTTCTTGCCCCTTTCCTTCCTCTGAGGGGGAAGCCACCAGTGTCAACAGCACAGCAGGTCTGAGTCTTTGCTCAGCTTTTTACACAAATCTCTCTTAATCTCTTGCTCTCTCTCTTATGAAATAAATACTCAACAAAATAAGTGTGTTAATATTCCTTTTTTTATATGTTCTCCTAGAAGAATAAAAACCCATGGGAATTGTATCATTGCTCAATAGTATTCACTTGGCACCATATTTTAGTACTTTAGATTAGACATGACCAATACAATTTGACTAGATTAAAAAATGGGATCATAGCCATATGAATGGTAAGAGAAATTGAATTAACAGGCTTATAATTTATAGAATGCTGTCAGGAATAAGTTCTGGTTGATGCCAGAAGCTGGCCAACATTGAGATTATCCTGCAATCTACTAATACTAACCAGCCTGGAGCAGCACAGGGAACAAAGCGGTACTTCACCAGAATGAATGAATGGGATTAGAGACAAGACAGACAAGAGGAGGACAAGGTTACCCTGGACTTGTGAAATCCCTCTTACCTCACAGAACTGTTAGGAGGATTAATTGAGATTATATGACTGCCTTTTATAAACTGTGTATCCCTATTTGAAATCTAGATATAATAATTATCCAATGCTGGGAGATGTTTAAAAGGTTTTGGGAGAAGGTGAAAGGAAGAAATCTCCTTAAAGTTGAATCCCATTGTGATATTGATGTCTTCAAATAAAAGTTGTCTTGTCTATGGACAAGATTAATGAGCAAACTTCTGCTGTGGGTGGTGGGTGAATTTGAGTGATGAACGAGGTGCAGGGTGGATCAAGTAGTGTGTTCTACAGTCTGCTTGGATGTGGATCTCACGTATGGATTGCACATGACTGATTCTTTGATCCATTTCAAGTAGTTATCAAGGGCTTAGAGCAGGCATTTTACTAGCACAAGGCTAAGCATATGTATGGTGGGGCAGCTGTACTTGTTAAACAAATGAATATACTTCTGTAGTCCTGTCCATCCTACTCTAAGTAGGGAGTTGTCACAAAGAAGTCCACGTAATTAAAATTAAACAAAATGCTTTTCCTAAGAGGCAACTTTCTCCCTAGTGAGATACAATCTTTAGCTTTTCTATGTTTCTAAAGAACATAGAAAGGACTTTTCGATGTCATCCATCCATGTATCTGTTCGTCTATCCATTATCATCTGTCCGTCCATCCACCAACTCACTCAATAAACATTTATTGAGCAACTGCTATTCTCAGGAGATACAAAGATGGATGAGACATGATTCCTACTCTTTGTTACCCTCACAAAGTACCTCGTTTAGCTGCAAACTTTACCACCACTACATTCTCTTCCTTTCAAGCTATGGGTAGACAGCATTGAGAGCTAGAAGTGATTTTCTACTCTTTTCATGATACTGTCCAGGCATCTCTCATTAAAAGGATCTTAAATTCTACTGAGCATCCTGGTCTACTTCTACATGGGCATATAAAGTTTCACATGTCATAGGCATTTTATTATTTGTACTACATAGCTTCACACAATTCCATGGACTTAGTATCTATGAGCAGATTCAAAACTGTACTGAACAAGCTAAGGTTGTATATGTGTGTGTGTGTGTGTGTGTGTGTGTGTGTGTGTGTGTGCACGCACGCACATGCATGCATGTTGGAAGGTGGGTGGGTAGATATCAGGATTATTTTTTAAACCACAGATGATGAACCATTGGGTCTTGAAATCAACGTAGAGTGTCAAAATTTCAAAATTTTTTGAAATTAAAAAATCGAATAGTACAAAACGGAAAAATTGGTGTACAGTGAACGTTATAAGTATAATAATTATTTTTTGTGAATTTTTTCTTTTAGTTTTATGATTGTGTGTGTGTGTGTGTGTGTGTGTGTGTATGTGTGCACACATGCATGTGTACTGGATTGTAATGTAAAGTATTTCTTACTGGGTCAAGATAAAAACAAATTGAAAGCCACCAGTGTCAACAGCACAGCAGGTCTGAGTCTTTGCTCAGCCTGGTGTCTGGCCTCATGATCTGGCCACGCCAAAGGCATGCCACAATTACTGCTGCAGGCTGTAGGCTGAGCGTGTATGAAAGGAAACCTGAGCTGCAAGTCATATGACTCGGGCACTATGTAAACATCCTAAGCACAACACTGTGAGCCCTTGAGAATTATGCTTAGAAATTCTAGAATTTTGCAATGACTGTGGGTTGGCTTTTTGGAATTAGATTTTTATCAGGGACTGAAATGTGTGAATAGTAATGCATGGGTACTTTTGCTCAGTTTCTCCTTTCCCATCTTGTGGTGGCACCAGCTGATTCTGAGAGCCTGGCTGCCAGCTGCAGGAGTCATTCAGGGGCAAAATTCTACAAGAGCCAACTTTCCATCTGGCCCATGCTGTTCATCTCAGTCATTCCCAGATTATGTTTCTTTGGGTGAATGCATTGGACTGGAGTTAGGCTCTTAGTGGGTGAGTTGGAATGTAGTCAAATAGGGTGATATGTACCCATTCCTTGTATGAATTTTCCCGAGTTTAAGGAATTGGGTTCACTGAGAGGACCAAACCAAAAAAAAAAAAAAATTTTTTTTTTTTTTGTTTCGTAGCCTAGCTGTTACCATTGTGTATTTCTAAGACTTTCTGGTTGTTATTAGAAACTATGATAAATGATTATATCCTAGTAGACAAGACATGAGGGAATGGAAAGTACAAAGGTAAAAGGAAGAAGATAAGGGAAGTTTCCCTCTCCTCCCCAATATTTTTTTGCTCCTAAGAAGGTAGAAATCTTTTAGTGCAGACACCAAGAGCACATACCTTTTAGTAACTGATAATTCTATAGACTTTAAGAGATTCTCAGACTGCCTCCCATTTTATGCTTTCCTGTACTATGTCATGTAAGCACTTCAAACTTGCTTTAATAAGACAAGATTTGATAGATCTAAAAGTCTTCTTTCTTCTCCTCTTCCACCATCTTCCAAGGCACCCACAATAGCACATTGAACAATTATATTACTCAAAAGTGCTGAGTTTAGCTGGAGTAGATAAAATGTGAGTTCTCTGTAGAAATTATGGGAATATGAGATGCTATTAAGCAGAAATAGAATACTTTGTGAGTGTTTCACGTAGGGCAGTTTCCTTTCATAGCTATGAAGGCAATTCATGCACTTTGGTGAACTTCCAGGTCTGGCCTGCCTTGGTCTCCTTCAGGCTCTTCTTTCCTGAAGGTAGACCCTCTGTCTTACTTGACTTTATACTGCTAGCACAGTGCCTGACAATAATTATTTGGTGAATGAATGTTCCATCAACTCCAACAGAAAAAAATTTTTATTACACAATGTCTGTCAAAGTAAAAATTATTACAAATGAAATAAATAATTAGAAGATTAGCAAGCTCTTCACTTGAATATCTTCACTTTGGATATAACATGCATGGAATTGTTGTTTGAGAGTGCATTGTTGGGATGTGATTTTTTCTGTTCTTTTTTTTTCCATTTATAAAAGGATATAGCTTTTCAAGATGTAACAAATTATATGGGGAAAAGAAAACAAATGATCTAGCCAAAAAAGTAAAATTTTAACCTCTTAATAATTGTGTGTGTGTGTGTATAAGGGAAAGGGTGAGAAAAAAATTAAACAAATAGCTGAAGGGAAAGATAAATAAGGAGACAGACAATGTCTCATTTACATCAAGCTTGAGACCAGATATTTGTTATTGAATCTGTGGAATGAGAATGCAGCTCTTGTTTATTTACATTTGTTTCAGTTTGAAAGACAGCCTAGTGGCAAAATAAAATGAGAGTGCCTCAAATGCCTTCTAAATTTCCCTTTAAATTGAATTTCTTGTTTTATCAGGGAACAATACTTGTACTGATGTTAGCCAGACAGCTAAAAGGTCAACAAGTTCCCTTGGTTGCCTTTTGTCAAGGGTTTTTGACTTGTCTGTGAATAAAGATCTCCCAGGAGGAAGGCAGACCTGAATTTCCTGTCATCTGGAAGACAGCAATGAATTTGAAAATGTTACAAAAAGCATAAGGGACTTCAGGCACACCTTCAGACCCACCGCCGATGCCAATCGCTGCACATGTAAACATGTACACAGAAATGTTTTGGATTTGTTCTGTCAACTTTTGGTTGCGAAACAAATTGTTCTACAGCAGCCCACCTTGAATACGGAATGAACCTGAGGGCTTTGTGTTGCTGCTGCTGTTACTACTTCACACCTAATCTGAAGATACCATTCTTTGTTCACTCACAGTGCAAGAAGTGTGCTCATTTGGAGGAGATGAGGGAATCAGGACCACCAAAGCCACATGTTCCTCACCACATTTACGTTACTTGAACCTCTTCAGATGCTCTCCATCTATTTTTCAGTATCTGAAATTTCTGTACGTATGGGGACAGGTAACTCTTAACCACTAGCATCTAGACAAAAATAAATGAGTCTCTCCTGACAAGTGTTGGTCATTTTTTGAAATCAGTGAATTGTTGTTGTTGTTTTTCCCAAAATAGTCCCAATAAGATGTTTCCTCTAGCTTTCTTTGTGGAAGTTTGTTTCTAGGAAAAGCAAGGGGACTTCTTACACTCCTTCTTAAGCTGGGAATTTACTATCTGCCCTAAGCCCCACTTAGGTGACTGAAAACCTTACTGGGAAAGGAGATTAGACTGAACGGTGGTAGATTTTCCTATGAGGCTATCAAGAAAGTACACAGTTTACTTCCTGCACTATTTCCAATATAATCGCAAGTGGATTGGAGAGAATTTTAATTCGTTCCTTATTTAAAATGTCACTGGTCAAAACATATGTTTACACATTTACTCAACAAATATTTATTGAATGTCTTCATGTAAAACAAGTTGGATCAGGTGCTATAGAGAATAATTGTAAGAACAGCAACAAGAACAACTAGTATAATCTGAATGTGAAGCACGTGCTAGGCAAGGTGCTAAGTACTTCATAGCCTCTTTCAAGTCTCAGAGAAATCCTATGAAAAGGATTTTCTGTGAGGAAACTGAAGCTCAAAGAGATTAATTCTATGGTCCATGGTTACACAGCTAGAAAGGGATAGAGCTGTGATTTATACTTTGGATGCTCTAAAACAAATTCCTGCATGAATTAGGAAACATTCTTATTACAAAGAAAGATTTAGCAATTTCAAGTTTATGTTTTACCAAGACACACAGAGCTACCAAGAACAGTGAGTTATACTGTATATTACTGGGTGGAAAGATTCAACATCATCAACAAGCCTCAATTCCTCCCTTCATCTTGTTAACCAACAAAAAACTAGGTTTTTGTTTTGTTTTTGTTTTTTCACAATTTTAGTAAAAATTCTTATTGACATTTTGAGGGAGAACCAACACGGAAATTCTAAAACTCATTTCAGAAAGTAAGCACTTAGCAATGGCCGAAGAATTAAAAAATGCAGCAATGATGGAATTGTTTTACTGGGGAATGAGATATATCATGAAGTTATCACACTTAAATTAGTATAAGTACAATTTTAGACTAGGCAGTGGAATAAACCCAGAAATAGCCCAAAGAATAAATAAGATTTTAGTGTATGAGAAAGATGACATTTCAAAAACAGTAAAAGCATATTCAGATTATGTGCTGAAACTGTTGCTTCACTAATTGGAAGAAAAACTTAAATTAAATCTTTACCTCCTACCCCATGCTAAATTAATTCCAGATAGCTTCACGAGGTTTTCTTCAATTTCCTTCAATAATATTTTTAAGCTTTCTGTGTGTGGGATTTATATATCTTTTGATTTGTCTATTTAGGAATTTTAGATGCTATTATATATATTGGTATCTTAAAAATTAAAAAAAAAATTTACTTCTTATTCCTGGTCTATGGAAATAAAATTGCATTTCATATATTGATCTTATATCTAGTGACCTTGTAAACTTATTTATTAATGCTAATCTTTTTATGTATAGATTTCTTTCTCTATATTCACAATTACATCAAATTAAGGAAGCTTTCTCTTCTAGTTTGCTAATAATTTTCTCCATAAATGGGATTTTCTGCATCTATTGAGATGCTTATAATATTTATTTCCTTTCACCTATTAATGTGATGAATTACACAGACTGATTTTCAAATTGTAAACCAACTTTGTGTTTCTGAAATAAACTCAACTTGGTTATGTTGTATTGCATTAACCTTTTCATAAATCACTGGATTCAGTTTGCTAATATTTTCTTTAAAATTTTTTATGTCTGTATTATTAGTGGGATGGGCCTGCAATTATCCTTTCTTGTAATGTTCTTGTCAAGTTTTACAAGAATGAAAAGATATTAGAAAGCATTCCCTCTATTTTAATTTTCTGGAAGAGTTTGTGTAAGAAAGACATTATTTTTTTTAAATAATTTTTTAAATTACAGTTGATATACAACATTAGTTTCAAGTGTACAATATAGTGATTAGACATTTCTATAACTCATGAAGTGATTACCCCATATATCAGTATCCGACACCATACATAGTTACTACAATATTATCAACTATATTTCTTGTGCTATAATTTACATCCCCATGACTATTTTGTAACTACCAATTTGTACTTCTTTAAAATTTTTTTAAAAAATTTTATTTTTTAATTAGATCTGACATTCAATATTATTTAATATTAGTTGCAGATGTTCAGCATAGTGGTTAGACATTTCTATAATTTACAAAGTAATCCCTCCAATTTGCCTAGTACCCACCTGGTGCTATACATAGTTATTATAATATTATTGACTATATTTCCTTTGCTGTACTTCACATCCCCATGACTATTTTGTAACTATCAATTTATACTTCTTAATCTTTTTACCTTTTTCACCCATCCCCCTAACTCCCCTCGCATCTAACAACCATAAAAATGTTTTCTGTATCTACGAGATTGTTTCTGTTTGGTTTATTTTTTTCTTTAGATTCCACATATAACTGAAATCATATGGCATTTGTCTTTCTCTGATTTACTTCACTCAGCACAATACCCTCTAGGTTCATCCATGTTGTTGCAGATGACAAGATTTCATTCTTTTTATGGCTGAATAATATTCCACTGTATGTATGTACCACCTCTTCTTTATAAGAATGGCATTATTTCTTAAATATTTGGTATAATTTACCAATGATGTTCTGTGGCCCAAGGTTTCAGTAGGAAGATTTTAAATTAAAAATCAATTTTTAAAATAATTATGACTTTATATATTCTATTTCTCCATATGTCAGTTTGTGTAAGTTGTACTTTTTAGAAATTAATCCATTTCATCTAAACTATAATTTTTGGCATTATATTATTCATTATATTCTCTTATAATTTTTTTTAAACAGAATTTTTATTTTAGAATAGTTTTAGATTTTAAAAAAGTTACAAAGGTAGTACAAAGAATTCCTATGATATCTCACTCCATTTCCCCTATTGTTAACATCTAACAGTATTATGGTACATTTATCACAACTAATGAAACAATATTGATAAATTATTAACTAAACTCCCTACTTTATTTTTTTCTTTCATTAGTTTTTCCATATGCTTAAAAAAAATCTGTTCTAGGACCTCTTCCAGAGTATCACATTATATTTAGTTATCATATTTTACTTTCTTAGACTTTCTTTGTTTGTGATGACCTTGACCATTTTGAGGAGCACTGGTCAGAAATTTTATAGAATATCCTTCAATTTGGGTTTTCTAAAGTTTTCTCATGGTTAAACTGGGGTTTTGTGTTTGAGAGAGGAAGACCAAAGAAGTGAAACAACTGTCTCACCACATTACATGAAGGGATGTTATCTACTTATAACTTTTAAAATATATGCAAGAACTGTAATAGTGTCCCTCTTTTCTTCCTTGATATTGTTTATTTTTTATTTGTCTCTTTTTTTACTTGATAGTTTTGACAGATTTTTTTTTTTCAATTTTGTGTTTCTTTGGCTTTAACTTAGATTTGTTTTCTGTTTTTGTTTTTTTCCCTCTGTGTATATTTGTTTTATTTATTTATTTTCCTCCTTCTTTCCTTTTTTCTTCCCTTCTGTCCTTCTTTCCTTTTCCCATTTTTGGATTTAAGTTCCTGCTCTTTTCTAACTTTTTGAGGTGAATCTATAGCTATTTGATTTTTAGCTTTTCTTCTTTTCTGATATTTTTAATATTCTAAGTTAAAGGCTATGAATTCCTCTATAAGCAACATGTTAGCTGTATCAACATGTTTTGAGATGTAGTATTTTATTACCATTCATTTAAAAACATTTTTAAATTTCTCTTGTGATTTCTTCTTTGCCTCACTGGTAATTTAGATGTTATTTTTCTTATTATTGAAAATTACGAGAATGCCATAGTTTGCATATTTTTGTTTATAGATTTCTACCTCATTTCTGTCATATTAAGATAACTCTTTAAGATTTAAATATTTTGTCATATTAAGATTTAAATATTTTGAAATTCATTAAGCCTTATTTAATTGGCCAGCCTATGGTCAATATTAGTACTGTTCCAAGTACATTTGCCAAGAGTGGGGATCTCATTACCAGTTATCTGCTTTACATGGACTGCTCACTGTTCATGCTGGTCTTTTGCGGTTATTAAAAATCTAGCTTCTTTCCTGAGCTTTCAAGTGACAGGTTCCACTAGGGTCCTCTTCCAGTCTCCTATCCTCCCTAGGCCTCTAAAGTGTCAGTTAAAATCACTGTGTTCTGTTTTCATTACTAATATACTAGATTTCCCTTTTTATTCAACTTCAGATATTTATATTAAAAAAAAATGCTTTCCGTTCTACTCTATGCAAATTTTCTATGTTCTTTTAGTGAGGAAGTTATACTGACACAAAGTCCATTTCCTCTCTTCTACTAGAACATATTGTCTTATACACAAATATCAATTTAGGCTAAATTCTGAATTTTTCAGTCAGACTAAATGAGGTCTCACTATATATGTAAGTGAAATGAATACCATCTCCTCTCAGTTACTTGGGTGCTTGCAAATGTTAACATAGACACTAATCAGAAGAAAGGAATTTTCACATCAAAAGAAGAGTTTTGGACCCTTCATGAGGTAGATAAATGTGAAATGAAGAACCACCACCTCCAATGGGAACTTGAATCGGAATAGGAATTTGATTTATTTCACGTCAGCGAATTGGAAGGAAAATGTAAAAGGATCATTAACGTCAAATCATTTCTAAATTGACAACTGAAAGTTGGAAATGGAAGTGTCCCTTTTAAGTTAGTAAATGTTATTCTTTCGTGTATACCAGAAAGGTATACTTCTCTAAAGGAAATGAAAATATGTAACAAACAAAGCTAAAAAGGACAGGTGCTTAAACAAATCTATATTTCAAAGTAACAATCTTCATATTACCAGTGATAATAATATAGTTAGTCTTAAAGAATTTAATAAATACCATGCTAAGTGCTTTACCTGGACTATCTTATTCATTTCTCACAGCAAGCTAAGGTTCTTTCTATAATTAGGTGTTAAATGGAAACACATAACTGAAATACCACAGCTGGAGGAAAATGCAGGCTCTGCAGCCCAGCAGTACAGTAGCATGCCCTCCACGGGGCCTCAGAAGAAGATGTGAAAGTGCTCAAGAGAGTAAAGGTCATCCTTAAATGCATGCTAGGCAGATCTGCAGAGAATAGGAAGCCACCTCAAAATGGGACAGACAAGAAAGAACTTTTGTGCTTCCTTTTCCTATCTCTCCTTCTAGCACTCGAACTGTGTTGGAGTCTAAACCATGCTTGCTAAGATGGGCAAGAGAGGGGACAATGTAAGTCAGTGAATTAGACAAGGACCATGCCCTTAACAAGTACACTAAAGGAAGTTTTCTGAAGTCCAGGTATTGTACCTGCAGGTCACCAGGAAGATACTATTTCTTCTTGGTGTAAATGCCCACACAAGTGTCCTGACTCCTTTCTATTCCATGCTCATCATCCCATCCTAGGGGCTTATACAGTTAGGGTGGAATGCAGACATCCTTTTCTAGAATCAGAGGTTGAAATTATGACCTGTGGCACTCACTTGAACCACCATTCATTTCTACTTGACCCTTTGGCCTAGGTCTTGTTTGCCTAGACTCGAAGAATACTCAATTCGCCAAATATTTGTTAGTTGCCTATGAAGCATCAGACAATGGAGACCAATAGAGTTTCTGAACTCAAGGAACTGACAGTCTAATAAGAGAGGTAGATATATATACCTACCTCTGCAGTGTTATAAGAGCTAATAGGGACTGATAAAAGTTGAGGGACAAGGGAGAAAATGGGTCACTCTATGAGGAAAGTTTAAGTAAACCACTTTAAACTGGGTCTCAAAGGATGAGAGGGAGTTTGTGAGGTGTACGGACTTTTGAGAAAAGCTTCTATGTATATGATCACAGAGCATGGAACCATCAAGGCATCAGATATTTTGATTTGGCTGGAGCACTGGGTGCCAGAGTGGAAGTGGCGGGTGATTAAGCTAAAGATATGGCAGGAACAGACCATGGATCATCTTAAAACATGATTAAACTTCTCATTATAGATGTTAGAGAACCATGATTACAAGGTTTCAAGAAAGGTATATTATTTTATTAGATATTTTAGGAAGGTAGCTCTGTTGGCTCTGTAAAGATGGTTTGGGGGATGGCTGCTTCACACCAATGTTCTACCCATCGTAGGCTGGTAGAAGCCAGATGCAAAATTCAGAGTGTTCATTTTTTCCCCTATTTTATTCCTAATAGCAGTGGAAGTGCCACAGAAATTAGCCCAGTGATTCCTGATATGTTGTTATATTTCAGGTATAGATCTCTATGCTTCTGGGGTTAATACAGCTTTTTACCTCAACTTTTGGGAATTATCTGAATGTAAAGAATTCTCCGTGCATAGTGTGGCAGATGATTACTCAAAGATCTTTCATGATTCTCAAAGAAGATGAATTATGCCAGAGACTAGAGATCCATAGGTCTTAATTTTTTTTTTTTGAGTATATATTCATTTGAGAATCTCCTGAAAATTGCACGTGTGTGTGTGTGTGTGTGTGTGTGTGTGTGTGTTCACACAATTTTTCTTATGTTTGTAGAAGTTCATAGACTCACTTGAGACCATATATAGATCTAAGGACTTTGGACCTCGGGTACAAGATGCCGGCTCTAAAACCACTCAAGAATTTAAAATCTTGAGTTGGTGATCAAGTTCAAAAGGTTAAATTTTTTTCTTCATCTAGAAACTTTTACAGTTCACTAGAAATCTCTTAATCATCTAGAGCTGAGAATAATGGCAGGGATTTATGTTTAAGAAATTTTTGTCAACTGCCACCAACTTTAAGAGTGTCGCTATTATCTGTTTGACTGTCTTCCTGCTACTTTAGGTGCACGACAGCAGGGGCAGACCTGAGCCAGGGTGAGGGCTTTCAGGGAAAGGCTGTGAACGTTGGGCATATGCTTAAGTCAAGGCTAGTCTTTTGTGGCTTAGGTGGCAATAATAGTCATGCTATTGTGGAGCTCCTGAAAGATAGTGTATATACATCTTCTATCCATGCTGGTCTTGTGGACCATCCTTGTAGAAGACAAGCCAATACAGTTCCCACATACTTTATTTTCTCATTTCATTATCACCACCGTTTTTAGAGCCTCAAATACATATTACTGGACTCATAAAAGAGCCATGTTGAGCAGAAAAGTTAAAAAGAAAATATGTCTAATCTCACATTACTGCCTGCCTGTTATCTGAGACCCATGAGCCACTGGAAACTCTACTTTAAGTGTCTTGCTGAGTTACTCTGCAACTTAAATTTAATTTGTGTGTATTTTTGGCACAGTAATTGTTTTAGTAAGTATTTTTGGCACCTGGATTTTGGCACTTTAAAATGCAATTCGTAGACCTTTATAATTTTTCAAAGATTGTTTTCCCACGTACTAGTTCTATTTGGCTGCCTAAGAAATCCAGATGCAATGAGCTTCTTAAAAGCAATACAATAGCCAAAAGACTGATTCTGCTAGATATTTAGAAAATATCTAGCATCAACACAGTACACACTTATTTTCTTGAGGATAGAAAAAAAATGGGAGTTCTTTAAGCATACAGGTACAAATCTCTTATGTCTCCAAAGGTCTACAAAAACAGAAACCTTTAGAAAAAATTCTGCCATTTTGGTAAATAATAATAATTATAACAACAAAAAAAGACTCTTGCCAGGATGTAATCTTATCTGCTATGGTAGCTAGATTTATTATATTAATATGTGCTGAGACTTTAAAAAATAGTGATCAGTAATCTGGAAAGACTTGATTTTATCATGGTGCCACTATAGGGCCAAATAGAATATGATTCTAAAATGCAGGCCTCCTTTAATTCAGAAACCAACATGAACTAGATCTTATCAAGACTATGAAACTGACAGACATTATCTATCACTTGTTTATTTATTTTTAAGAGTAAACTGAAGTCAAGTTCCCCAAAGAATGAGAAGACCCCAATAGGCATATTTATTTCTATACAATGAAGACCCTGAGACCCACTGTGTTTAGCAGTGTGATCCTTGTGGTTGTGATGCACCACAGCTCCATTCTTTTCACTTTTTAAGTTTAGGTATTGCTTTCTCTAGTCTAGAGTCTAGAAAATCATCTTTGACTATCTTTGGGACAAGCTTTTTTGATGTGTCATAAATATAGTACATGGGCAATAAATTCAACAAGTACTATAGTAAGAAAATATGATGCAAAGTTGAATAAGATGTACTATATAATGAAAACTATTATATCTTTTTGATATTTCCTCTTGGTTTTCTACTTCTATATGACATTATTATTTAATAATAATAATGTCATATAATTAGGTATAAAGCATCATAATTTTAAAAGAAATTGGAGTAAGAATACATCCTTTGAGGACAGACTGCCTGGATGTGACCCTTGATTCTTCTTGTTAAAAGCTATGTGACTTTGGCCAACTTACTTAACATCTCTTAGCCTTGGTCTCTTTATTTATAAAAATAGGAGCAATAGTATTTACTTCATAGGTTTGTTGTAAGTATTCAAAGCAACAGTCATATATATGTATATAACTGTATTTGTCATTGATTAAGTGTAAATGCCTAGAAGTGGTAATGTTTATACTGAAACTCATTCAGACTTAAAAAGAATTTAGTTATTCACTTATTCTTCACAGATCAGCAAAAATAGTATTTAAAAAAATAACTCATTGCATCACCTCCCCACATAAAGCCTTCCAAAGGCTTCTTACTGCATTTAGAGTAAAATTCATAACCAACTCTTGACCCTGGACTGCACAGACCTGAGAGAAATGTCATGTCTCTCTATCCAGCCTCATCTTGCACTGAGTCCCACTGAAGTGTGTTTGTGGTTCCTCAAAGCACAAGCTATTTCTTGCCCCAGAGCCTTGGCACTTGGTGCTTCCCTAGGTGTTTGAATGTCTGTGTCTTCCTTCAGATTTCAATTTACATATGACTTACTCAGAGAGATTGATGCGTGCCAACTATAGTAGTCTAGCCAGACCTCCCTTGCTTTTCGTTCTGTCATTTCATCCTAAAACTTGCCACAATCTATGACCGTCTTCCTGGTTTATTTATTAACATATTTCTCTCCCTCCCATCATATACATTTAGAATTAATTTCCAGGAGAGTAAAGATTTTATTACCTTAGTCACTATTGTCTCCTGTATGTAGAACATACTTTACACATAGTAAGTACTCAATAAATAGTAGTCGAATAGGTGAATGAACATGTTACTATGAGGTTTCAGAAAACAATAGGCTTTGAAAATACGGTAGGGATATAGAAAAAGTAGAAAGGCATAAAAGTGAAATGCTTAAGACAAACTTCATTTTATGTTTTGCTTAATTATTGACCCTGTATACCTTTATCAAACCAAGATGGGATAAAAGCTTTGTATATATATATCTTTGCAGTTGCCACATTGCTGAAAAATTCATTTCATAGCTCTCTTTCTCTAAATATAGCATGTTTTAATATACTATTAATGATAGCAGAACATGTCTACAGAACTTACTATGGGCCCAACACTCATATAAGGGCTATATATGAATTAAATTATATAGCTTCACAATAAAACTAGAGATAGGGAGTATTATTTTCCCATTTTACAGATGAGAAAACTGAGGCATAAAAGTTTCAAGAATTACCCAAGATCATATAAATTAGAAACAGTATAGCTGAGATTTGAACTCAGGGATTCTGGCTCCAGAATCTATGCTCTTTGCCCCTATGATGTACTAATACTTGGTTCTTTGATTAGACATATTTGAAGAACTGTGAGAAATATTTATTTGCTATCTTTCAGGTACATAGCATCTTCTTTCTAATTCATTTCTGTAGGTCTAACCAGTTATTTGAATTCCCAAACCATTTCTTAATATCTGTGGATTTGAAATTCTTTTCTTAAGAATGATAACTTTTAGATGTTCTTTAATTGGGACAATTAGAACAACACGTCTTTGATTGCATGCTCTCTCATGTTTCCTGCTGACTGTCAACACCAAACAGCTAGTATCAGTGAATCACTCATGAAGATAGCAGGCTCAAAGAGACAGATTATTTCATTATAAACTAAATATTTTGTTTTTCTGGAGCTATTTGCCATATTTTTGTCCTCCCATCTGATTTTTTAAAAAATATATAGATCTATTGAATGAAATTGTTGATAAATAGAGAAAACTGCTAACATCAGAAATGCTTCTTATCCTAAGATAAAATCCCTACACAGGGAAAAATAAAGTGAGGTTTAGACCAAAATGCTGAATTCAAGCAGAAAAATGCTGATAGAATAACCATGTCTTTTCTTTTGTTTTTATCATTGAAAATGGCTCGATGTAGAAACTGGTTATTTTCTTACAGAGCTACTCAGTAATTATTCATATTAGATATACTTCAAATTTGGCAATTCTTCTATAAGGTAAACCACAGAGTCTTTGATCATACATCTGTAATCTCATTGTGGAAAATCCTGCTTATGGCATCCAATCAGACTCTGCCACACATTCATTGTGTGATCTTGGACAAATTACTTAGTATTCTGTTGTAATTATTCAGTGTCCTCAGTTCTAAGATGAGATAACAATGGCTACTTGACAGTGCTGGTGTGAGGAGTGTGATAATGTAGATGCAAGTACAGAACACAATGGCAGGCACATCTGAGATGGCAGCTCTCATGACTGTTCCCATAGGTGTCTTCCTCTTCTCTACATCCACAGAGAAATACACTTATGGGTTCTTGAGTACTGGTGTGCGCTCCTTCATTGGTTATGTAATGACATTAAACCTTATTCCAATCAAGAACTCAGCATTGCTAAGATAGCCTCAAGATTTTTACCTGAGCCCTGATTTTGCAGAAAAGTATAAAAATGCTCATTTCCCCATGGGTTACAAAATAATAAGGTTTTTTTCCCCCTTTGTTATCCTTTCAGTTAGTTATTTCAGCATATCACAGCATTAAAATGCTTCTATAGAAAAGGTCACTCTCTCTCCGATCAAAACATTTCTTTGCTGTTCTGTTCCCAGAGGTGCACGTGGGAACAACAATCAATAAGAGAAGCTCGTAGAACATTTTGACTTACCTTTGAAGAATAGCCATTAGGTCAACATATTTTGTCATGGTTTTACAACCAATAATTTCTCTCATAATGGCATTTCCTAATCTCTGGGTAAAAATAACTACAGTTGCAATAATAGGGGTCCATCAGGATTCTTAAGATCTTTTTCAGAATTTTGACTTTAACATTTCCTTTCCATTTTGGCATTTTTTTTGATGTAACGAAAACAATTGCTGATGTTTCCGACTAAAGGGATAAAACATTTTCCACTATGACATCAGCTACAAAATAAGAATTGCTAATCCATATTTCTTTTCCCATATTTTAAACTTTTTAATGTTTATACATGTCAACTACACATATAAGAAATGGAGATACATTCATTATTACAATTCTTCATGACTTTGAATAACTCTTTTCTCCCAGGTTCAAAAAATAATAAATGGGAATTTATTACTGTAGGATTGTTATTATGAATACTTCCTCAGTCTGTGAGTCTGTATGCAAAGCTCTATGAAATCTTTTAGGAGGAAGAAGGACCTGCTACTGAGATACCAAATGGGAATATGCACAATTGCATTTGCTATGTTAAGCATGACCATTTTAGAGAGTTTCTAGAAACTTTATCAAGTAAATGTGACCCTTAGAAATTCATTCATGAGCTATGATATATGTGAAAAAGACCTATAAATAACATTAGCAAATTTAAAGCAAGGCTTGCAGATAAACTCTGAAATAGTGTGTTTGTATCCTAATCATATCTACTTGTGTATCTCTCTATTGTCAGGTGTTCAGATATTATCTGTCAGGATGAAGTTTATGTATATGTAGTTTGGTTTGAAGTCCACTGACCTTTTGTTTTAGGTAATATTTTTTTTAATGGAATTTTTTATCATATGATATTTTATATACACAAAAGAATAGATGTAGATCCTGAGACATAGTAATAGAATAATCACTAGCACACCCACTACTCAATTGAAGACCATGAAAATTACTAATACTGTAATTTCTACTTAGGTACTCCTCCTCGCACCTACACCAACTCCTAGAGGTAAATACTATCTTAGATTTTGTTTTTGCATAATTTTGAGCTTTATATCCTATTTATTTATTTATTCTTTTTTTTTTTTTGGCAAGGCAATCCTTGGTTGACCTCACAGTTTGCAAGGACCTTGTCAGCTTACAATCCCTTATTTTATTTTTTATGGCTACAGCACCTGGTCTTCCTAGGTGGTCTCCCATCCAAGTGCTAACCAGGCCCGACTCTGCTTAGCTTCCGGGATCAGATGGGATCAAGCTCGTTCAGAGTGGCATGGCTGTAGACTATATACTATTTAATTTTTAATATTGTTATTGCATGAAGGTACTATTTATTCAGTTTCACTGCTTTGTAATAATCCATTGTGTGAAAATACTATGATTTATTTATTTGCTCTCCTCTTAGACCCTTAGAGTGCTTTCGGTTTTTGTCATTACAAACAGTACTGCTAAGATACTTGTATAGTTCTTTGTGTGCAAATAGGCAACAATGTTTCTGTGGTATATACCCAGAAATGAAATTGGGTATACACCTGAGACGTGCAGAGTTTGAATGATGTGAAAGTAAAGCCAAATTATTTTACAAGAGGCTGTATCAACATGCCCTCTCCAGCATGATACGTACTTTGCCACCTGGGATACAGGGGTGCTGTGGTAACCTGCTTTGTATTTTATTTGGAGCAGCTTCACTTTTACACTTTGTTCAGATCTTGTGGCTGCTTTTAAGAAAAAGTACAACTCTATCATGCTGCTTCCTGTAATAAGTGAGCAGAGGAAGGAAGCCTTGTAGGGAAAGGCTATATGGCTGTCTCATATGTAAACTAGGATATTACTCAAAAGTCAAGGCCACTAAATATATAGGTGCTTGCACAATCTCAGTATCCCTCACACAGCAGCATGAGGCAGAGAAACCATGGAGAATTCTTTGAGAAACAAATGGGTGTCCAGGAGGGAAGCGGTGAGCATCTCCTAATTCTTCTTTCTTAGGTAGGACTAGCTTGTTAAGTGGGACCAAATTTACCCATCAAAATCATAATTGTCCTACCTCATCTGTACTCTGCTTAAAAAAATATGTCCAGAACCAAATCCTAAGTGTGCCTAGGTATCTAACTTATTTTTATAAAATCTTCACTCTCTAAGCGTTTTTGTAAAACTACATCTTCTCAAGCCATGAGGCTTGTGTTTAGTTCAGTCAAAACCTATTAGGATAGAGTTGATACCTTGATCGAAATTGAATCCATTTATGCCCATGTGAAACATGGCAAACAGCAACCCATAATAAATTTTCCTGTTCTTAACTGAATGAAAATAGGTTTTTATAATTGAATTTCTTTGATGTTTCTCACATTTGCATCCTGAGGAAAATGGAAAGATTTATTACAGGCATGATATGAATTGCCCATCTGCAAAAATATTTTAATAACAGATGTTTCTACAATGACTGGAAAAGATGGAGAGATAAGAATGGGTCTGTCGGCCTTCTTTTATGATGAATTCAATTAATAATAGATACAATATTGTTTTTACGTTAAGATGGTATTGGTGGAAATTAAAGAAGTCTATAGAAATGGAGTAAGTGTTTGGACCAAAAAGTCTGAATCATTAGATTTAGCGGATTTTCCATGAGGGGTGCACTATAGATAGATAGGATCCAGAACTTTCCCACCCCCTTGAAAAGCTATCAGGAGTTCCCTACGAACTCGAGGACTGAGTTTTCAGTTGTAACTCTAACTCTCAAGACTGTTTAGCTGGAGTATTTGCCATTTCTCTAGTCATTTCTTATAATGCTTGTACTTGGTAGGAACGCGATACATATTTGTGGAAATAATAAATGAATGTACTCGCCTGACTCACCCTTACCCTGCCACTACCATGATCTATGATGGAAAGTTAAAGAAAAAGACAGTGATAAAATTCCAAATTTTATACACAGTCTTTTCTAGGATTTCACAGTTCAAACTTACATGAATCTAATAATAATAAAACCACAAATAACAGGAGGCATTTATTTAGTGCCTAGGATTATTCTAGGTTCTGGGTTAGACACTTCATATTTAATCTTTATAACAGGATTACAACATAAATCTCATTTTTTCCATTTTACAGATGAGTAAAGTGAAATTTAAGAGGAAAATTGCAGAGACAGTTATGAAATCCAGATCCAATTCACTGTGTTGCACTGCCTCATGAAAAACATTTTAAAAATTCTTTCCAATGTTTGATTTATAATT
This sequence comes from Pteropus medius, assembly GCF_902729225.1. NCBI lineage: Eukaryota > Metazoa > Chordata > Mammalia > Chiroptera > Pteropodidae > Pteropus > Pteropus medius. The sequence continues at coordinate 15,188,857 of NW_024352785.1, read as the reverse complement.
AAATTTTAAAGGTATGTGAAAAAAATCAAATATATATATGCTTTTGATTCAAAGCAAAGACTCTCTCATACATTTTCTATGTTACATGGAGCTTTTGAAAGTTAAGGCGGTCACCTTGAAGTAAATAGACATCAGAAATAAATATTAAGTTGCATTTATTTCCAGAAATACATAGAAAAACTCATAGTACTCTGGGGAAAATATTACACTATGGTGCTGGTGTGTCTAAGCTTTCTCTGAAATGTGTTTAAATTATTTGTCCATGTCTGTGCTGGAATGGAATTATGCTGTCTGACTGGCCACTCTCAAGACTTCTGTACAGAGCCGAGGACTTTATCTACCGGAAGGACTTAGTAACCCAAGGAGCAAGCTCTCTCTGGATTTAGGACTCAGTGCTCATCTATCTACTTCATGACGTGTTCTCTCTTTGAAAGTGACACAACTGCCCACGATTCTTCTTTTATTACTTATGTTTAGTATTCATGTATTTTTCCCCTCTTTTTAAAACATAGTTAATCCCTTAGTGGTTTAACCAACGTCTTGTACTTTTTCTATGTTGGTTCGGAGTGTGCGTCTTCCTCAGACAAGGCTGACTTTTGCTGGAACATGAGCAGCAAGAAGTTCTATTCTGTTCAGCTCTGACCCGGGCACGTTCTCTATAGGTAATTGCTTAACATTGTAATTGCTTTATGAGGTCTCACAGATACTGGCCGTTACCCTTACACTATGGGACCCTATGTCCTCAAATGCTACGCATTAGTAACCCTCCCACCCCCAGCAGGTTCCAAGCTTCATATCTGGGACCAATAAATGGCAAAGTAAAGGACAGGTACAGGGTAATTCTACACTGCAGCAAAATTTAGCTTGCTATCTTGAAAATAGTCATACTATTTTGGGATTTTACAGTAAACAAAATCCAGGCAGCAGACCAGAGGGGCCATTTACGAGTTATAAAATTGCCTGTGTGAGATAAGGCAACTCATAAATGATTCAGCAAAGTGCACGGGATAAATCTTATTTCTCATACACACGAATCCAAGGAAGATTCTGTGATGTTCTTAGCCCCTGATAATGTTCGAGAGGAACACATGTCACATTAAGAACCTGACATGGCATTAGAGTGCTATAAAATGTTCAATTACACATGGCAACCGCAGGACAAATGGTACCCAGGATACAGTTCTTTGTTTGCCTTTAAGAAGTTTAATGTGTCTTATTTATTGAGGGCAAAGAACATAAGGATAGTAAAGTGACAGACTCTAACCCACCTGAAAATATTTGTGTTAGTGTCAAGGCAAATAATAAATGGGACTGCCTCAGGATCTTAGCCTTTTCAAAAGATGGACAGAGCTGCGTTTGGTGGATTGCACCTTATGGAATTAGAGCCGACTTTAGGAAAACTGTTCCAGCATCTGTCTTCTTTCAAGCAGATTGTCAAGAAGAAAAAAGACTAGAGGGTGGGAGGTGAGGGATAATGGGGAGGGGATGGGAGAAGAGCAAGAGTGGTGGGGGGTGGGGGAGGAGAGAGAAGCAGGCAGAGACAGCTTGCATGTTTTAAACCCTCAAGATAAGCTGTCGCTTAGAACCTTGATGGCTCCAGAACTTGACACACGCAGTTGCTCTCTGGGGGAACTTTCTTGCTGCTCTGCGGGCAGATCACGGCCACTGAGCTGTGACGCCCCAGCACTTGCCTGACCTGATATAATGGGCAGCTATTTACTGCAAACAAGGTAGATGAAAGAACATAGGCTTAAATGATGCTCTGGTGTAGGCGGGAATCCACTGGGATACCTTGCAAACCAGTCAATCTTCTGGGTTTTTTCCCCTCCCCCGCTTCTTCTAGGTTGGGACTATTTATTTCTTTCCCTCCGGACCAAACCACAGATGACTGACTGAGCAATGCTCCTCTTCCATCCAACCCCCTCTACCTCCTACTCAGGATCAATACAGTGGGTTAAAGAAGCAATTGCATGACAATAAATAAAAAAGAAAACTAAGTTTGGATACTACCACTTCCAAACCCACTGTTTTCTGAGCTCATTTCTATCTATTACTAAGAAAAAAAGGCTACGTGGGGCAGGGAGCAGCCCCAGGAGGCATCTTGGTTAGGCTGTCAGATCGCTTCGATGAGAAACCCAATCAGACTTGATTTGTGAAGAGTGTCAAAACCCGTAGTGAATCATGTAAACATTGTGGGCTATTACTTAAGGCCGTTGCTCTGTAACCTGAAGGCTCCTCATGTGTGTTTCTGAAGCTCCTGGATGTTTATTTTTCCTGCGTGCAAGAACACACATTTGCACTCTGCATTTTCTGACCAAGGGGAACAATCAGAATGGGAAGCCTTGGGTAGTGAATATGAGTGAACATACAACCAAGGGGATCGGAGGTTTTTGCCTCTATCTCCCAGATCTAAGCCCACTGCAGCAGAGGAAAATATCTAAAAAGTCTTTCTTCCATGGCATCTTGCTTTTCAAAGGGCCAAAGGATTTTATTTCTATTATTTATTTCCCAGTAAGTAAGGCAAGATAGGCAGGTGCACACACACACACACACACACACACACACACACACACACACACACATCGAAGGCCCAGCAACATTGGGTTTACTTGGCAAGCTCATGGCGTCAGAAGCACAATGGGATCCACATTTCCCAACTTCCAAATTGGTCTCTTTCTCCCATGGACTTACAAAAGAGAAAGCAAATCTTTTTCTTGAATCTTATAAAGATTTAAATGCACAAGTAAGTCTAAAAACCCTTAGTTTGGTCTCAGTTCCCAGAGACTCAATGCATATTCTTCTGTGAATTTCCTTACATAATATAAGCAGCTCAGACCTAGATGCTCTGTTCCTGGGCTCTCTGCCCTGAATGGAAGCCAGGTTCCTATCAAAAACTGATAGTTTTTTTTTTCTTGTAAGTAAAGCCTACATTAGTTATAGAGAAGAGAGAGAGACATTCTATAATTTTATTATCAGATTGTAATAGCTGTGTTGGATATTCACACCATGTTAAGTATAAGACCATACCTGGTTTTCAAACAATTTCATAAATCAAGAAAAGTCATCTTATAAGTCTGCCAACTCTCCTTGTTCACTCTTCTAGATACTTTTTCAAAACTTTCTTGTCACTTAATAATTATTTACGATAAAGTGGAACAAGAGTGGAACAGACACTTAAAATCCACAGATAATCTCTATCCCTCAACTCAGTCGACCCTTCCTAACTCATCGTTCTCCAGAATTATTTATTGGCAGTGAAAATACTTTGCTTCAGTACAATCTACTGTTCCTTCTCCTGTGGGTATCAGGACAGGCCAGAGGCAGGGGATAGAACAGGGTTTTCTTTTCTTCCTTTTTTGCTTTTTAAATTCCTCTGTGTCTGATTTCTTCCTGCGACCTTCAGTTGAGCGCTTGGAAAGCTGATCATGGTTTTGTGCATTATGAGCACAATAGTCAATTCTCTTTCTTTTTTTAGGCTGCCAAGAGTGATCTCATATTCTGGACTACTTTCATATTTTCAAATAAGTTATTTCCAAGACTCTTATTCTCATATCTGCTCTGAGAAATTCCACTCTTGGCTGTGAGAATATTGTCAGCGGATAGTCACAGTACATTTTCACAGCTATAGTTTCACTCTGGAAAAAGGTAATAAAGAAGGCAATGTTTGGGCACCTTCACTGGGAAGGAAAATGGAGGGTTTTGTTTGTTTGTTGTTTGTTTTTATCCCCACCCATAGCTAAAACATGTTAAACAGTTATGTTTTAAATTAGAATGTTAATTCTACTGTATGTGTTGCATAGAAAGGTATAGTTTGGGGTCATTTTCTTTTCTTCTGACAAAAAAAATCACCCTTCCTCAACCCTGCAGTCAATGAAAGCAATACGTGGGACTTACATACCAACAGCTGGTAGACAAAGCAGGACTCCCGGGTGTATGTGGCATTCTGCCTTTATTCTACCTTCTCAATGTGTGTGTGTGATTTATTCCATAGATTATACACACTGAAATAGGAAATGAGGTAGGTTTGTAGAGTTTTGAGTTTACAATGCTATCCGGATGTGCAGTGAGGCGCCACATGTTATCAGCTCCCATACTCGCCGCCTTACATTCTTTTAATACATGTAGTTAATATTTTGTTGGGGATTTTGCTGCATAACTTCTTAATGAAAAAATAACATGTAAGCAATTTTAGCCATGGTGCTGGAAAGGGGGGAAGTGACAAGTTGGCATTTGAAGGACAAAGTATGTACCACATAAGAAACTATGGGTAGAGGGCCTTGGGGCAGCTCTCAGACTAGAAATATTTATTAAAAGGAAAAAACTATGAGGAAATCAGGTAATTGGATGGATTTGGGCACATGCAGGGACCAGGGGCAGGCATATCTGCAGAACCTGAGAGGAGCTACACTTCTGATTTTTTTCCTTTTTTCTTTTGGCGTTAGCACAGATTTTTACAGCAGCAGTGAAGAGTCATAGCTAATTAGATGAAGACCTCATAATAGAGTTTGAACTTTGATTAATTACATAGAGGTATAAAATTTTTGGTTATTATAAAGAAATGACCTTTCCGATGTGGCTCAGGATAAATCAGTGTGCCATGGACTGGCCTGAAACACAGAAACACTGGCAGATAACCTGGATACAAGTTAGAGACAGAAGGAGACCCACAGCATTTCCCTTAGCCATACATGAGGGAAGTTCAGAATTGGTGTAACTGCCTTATTGTTATATTTATTTATTATTTATGCCCACCTTGTATAAGTATGTGTGCACATATGTGGCTAATAGAATGAAGTGACAGTGTTCAAACCAAGCCTAGGCCTTGCTCCCTTAGTCTCCCTGCCTTCACCAGGTAAACAAGCCCTCCAGCCCCGCTAGACGTTCAGAGCCTTCGCAAGCCAAAGTCCAGTCAGCCAGGTTTTCCAAGGCCATAGAGGTATGAGAGCCCAGCCAAGATCACTAGATTCATGTACCTAATCCTCAGCTGACTGTTATGAGCCCAGCTAAGATCACCCATGCCTGGCCCATTCAGCAGAACCATACTCTTGACCTGCATGCAGACTTCTGAACAAAGGTAAATGATTGTTGTTTAAGCCACTAAATTTGGGGGGTGGTTTGTTAGCAGGAATAAATAACTAATCACTACTCATGTGTACTCTGTTACACTTACAATCTTGTTGGGTATATCAAATGAACAATTACTAAACAGAAATTCTGACTAGAAAGTAGAATGTAATTAGAGTGAGCTGGCGTAGTAAAAGGATATACCAAGGAGCAAAAGGATTTAAGGTGGCCCTTAATGTCCGTGCAGAATCTAACTAAGCAGGAGGGTGGGTGGGTGTAGCCATTCCAGGCAGAGGAAAAACACACCTAAAGGTGTGGAGATGGGAACGAGAACATAGTGTAGGTAGTGGACAGTGATAAGACAGGCTTCCCTGGAAATGAGTGACTTCAGGAGAACACCTTAGTGGCATGTAAGGTAGGGTGTGAATTTGTAGAACAACTGAAACTTGACTAATTATATGTGAAACCATGTGTTTTTCTGCCAAAGCTGGATTGTAGATTTAACCTCTGTTGATAGTGTTTTCTGATCATTCACTCTTCTGAAATGTCTTATCAGGTAGACTTGTGAACTGTCAGTTCTGTACTCTCCAGTTGGAGGCTGCTTGATGGCTCGAACAGGTGCAGTGCACTCTCTCCAAGGTAGACACGGTTCACTGTGACAGAAGCGTCTCTACCATGAGGATTACATTTATGTGCAGTTTTCTCAGGACCTAATAGTAAATCGTAGATGACTTTTATGTCTTTATGTTTTGCTTTTCTACAGGAATTCAGAGATAAAAGAGGGCGAAGGGCCACTGGTGCTAACAAGCAACTTTTTTGTAAGGTACTGGGACTGTCCACTGCATTCATTCTTCTGTCCCTGCTGTTGCCATGGCCAAGGTGCCAGCAATCAGTGATGGCCAAGGCTGTTCCTCTGCCAACAGATTCTCTCTAGTAGCATCTTGGTAGCAAGGCTTCTAGAGAAAAATCTAACCCTTTACATTTTTTTAAAAAAGTATTTTATTCTCTAATGGTATTAAGAATACAAACCAAGATGGCTCCATGTTATTGCAGCATAATCCCACCACTCTGGCAAATTTTCTCCTCATCAAATAATCTGAATCATTTTCCAAACTGAAGTTAACGCAGAGAGTCCATGTTGCCTAATGATAAGGGTTCACTTCGTTTCAGATATAATCAGGGATTGCTGAGAAACGCTGCTACCTAGGATTCTCCTAGCCACAGAGAGCTCGCACAGCTCCTTCTACCCCTTTTTCTTGCTCTGACTCTTGGCTACAGCAGGTGATTTTAAGAATCTGTGCAAAAAGCAGCCTCCAGACTTTTGCTGTTATTCTGACAACCTGTTACCACTAGTCTGAGATCTCAAAAACAAAAATAGCAAAAGGTTAATAAGAAGGTAATTTTGGTGGAGGAAGGTAATATAGCTATGTGATGTCTAAATTTTAAAGCTGTTTGTCAAAGTTTGGTCTAGTCCCTGCCTGTCCCACCCATAGCCCACCTCTGTATGTCAGCCACACTGGCTTGAGTTCCTAGAATTACATTCATCCCTCTTGCCATGGGTATGACTGAAACGTTCTCCCCTTCTTCCCTGCCCATCCCTCCCTTCAAGTGTAAGTAACTTAGTTTTTCAGATCTCAGCTCAGCTTCTACTTCCTTGAACCATGAGTTATAAACTCTCACAGTACCATTTACCACTCATTCAGAGCACTTAATACATTTTAAATTTATTAACGTTTATTATCAGATTAATACCTGTCTCATATTAGACTGAGTGATCTAGGAAGGCAGAGATGCCATTTTTTTTTCTCTCATTGTTACAACTTCAGTGCCTGGCACATAGCAGGTGCTCAATAAATATGTGTTGAATAAATGAATGGCTATATGAATAAATAAATCAAGCATTTTCTCTGAGAAAGAGCACGAGATACCCACTGTGACTAAACCTTCTAGAGAGTTCTCCTATATATTTGCCATGACTATATACTGATGCCTGAAAAATAGTAAAGGTAACTGGAAAACTGAGTTTCACTTTTTGCTCAGGATATATTTTTGGAAACTCTCTGATGAGATTTATAAAATGCTTTCTTGAAATATTTGTGGAATGAAAGTGGAGTCTGGGCCTCCTCTCTCCTTGAACTGTGCATTAGCTACTGATCTTTCCCTGAAGGATTTGAATAATGGACATTTTCCTTTAATCCATATCCCAGCCTTCCGTATAAATTTCATAATATTGAATGATGCAATTCAAAATTTAAATGCCAAACAATAGAAATTATGGAAAGCACTTAATGAATAAACTCCATCAAGTAATAAAATTAAATGTTTTAATTAAAGGAGTCTTCCTAGAGTGACTGAAAATACATTTGCACTGTGAATTAAGGATACATTCAAACAAGTAAAGGTGATTTACACACCAGAGATTTGATTCAAGGAAGATGCAACATGATATTGCACAATTCCAGGTATCTCAAATGAACCTTATACTCTTGCAAACTTCAGGTAGACTTCTGCAGATTAAAAAACAAAAGGATTTTTTCCTCTATATCCTCTCCTTTTAGGTATTCAAGATTTCCTTGAATAGCTCTACTAATGAGTAGTCAGTCATTTCAGCCCTGGCACTGTCTTGCTAAGCCATGTGGCTTCCTCTAACGCATCATTGCCACTGTCACTGACTCTGAGAAATGAGCATCCTAAAGCCTATAGCTCCCTTAGCCTGGATAATTTGGCAGTGCTTGTATCAGGATGCCCCAATGCTGGGAGGGTCACCTCAGTTTTCTGTCCTGGCACTTAAACACTTAGGACTTTAAGAAAACTCTTGGAATCCTTCGCTGCTCTGAGCAAATAATTTAAAAACTGGGGCAGAACCTCTTCAAAGACTCCAGGTCTAGGGCAGTAGATGTTAAGTTCTAAACTGGGAACCTGTCTTTGACTAAATACCCACCTCCAATGCCTTGGCACCCTTACGCAGCCAACCTGATGCTCTTCCTCTGTCAGGTGCATATTGCAGGTAAGCTGCTTGCACCTTATTTCTTTTGTTCTATCTGGCTGCTGTTCATTCCTTGCACAAACAAGTGCTTATGCTAATAGCAATGTACAACCCAACCTTAAAAAGGGTGTAGTGATCAGTATCCATCATCTTTCCAAGTGTCTTGTCACTACATCAATTAATACAATTGAGCAAAAAATGTCACCCGCCTTGTGGAAAAACCTTTTCACAGCCTTTCAGGGGGAAGTTTACTTCCAGCTTTTTTCCCTTGCATTAGCTCCTGTCATCTACAAAACAACAGAACCCAGTGGTGTCAATTATATTTGATTGACTGAGTAAAGCACACACACAAATAAGCGAAAACAATGGACACAAAAATCTATATATGACTCCCCTTGTCAGAGAGAATGCTTGTCTTCTCCATTTTCATGCAGCACGGTGTCCTGCTGCTCCTGGCTTAAATGTTTCCTTCAGCCCCCAAACTATCACCAATTAAGTTAGCAGGGTCTTCAAAGGTGTCAAACGACTCCCTAGGCAATCGGCTCTAACTGCTGTTCAATAAATGAGGTCTAATTTATCAGTTTAACTTCACTTCTAAAAACCTAATGCTTCACAGTGCTGGGCACCATTTACCTAGCGTGTGAAGCTGTGCCACTGCCTGCAATGTGGGTGAAAGTTATGACACGTCTCCTAACATCTGTAAATTTTGTTGGATGCATATTTTTTCCCCTTTCAACGTTCAATTTCCAACTTTGTACTTTTTTGCACTTATCACCTTGTGCACATGCACATGCAAAATCCCCATAGGCTGACATAAAACCCACGTCTGGACTATCTTTGGTGCCGACAGTTTTAATAATGAGCTAGGAGAAGCAGAACCCTTCTCTCTTTTTTATGTTCTGCCTTTGTGTTGTCACTACGTAGAGACTCACATTTTTAAAAACTCCAGGAGGCTCATTTTGGCAGCAGAGCAGGAAATGAACATATAGGCTTTTGTTCCTAAATAAATTAAACAGGTACAGATTTGGCAAAGGGACTATTTAAGTAGGAAGTCTTACAAATAAATGAGCCAGAAATTTTAATTAACAGCTCATGAGTGAAAATCATTCAAATCCATCAATGAGACAATGAGCTAGATAAAAAAAAGAATATTTCTTGATGGATTTACACATAGATGGAGAATTAATGGATATGGATATATATGTGTGCGTATATATATATATATATGCATATGTGTGCGTGTGCGTGTGTGTGCGTGTGCGTGTAGTCTTTTAACACTATGGATTTGCAGAGTAAGGCTATATAAAATTTGGGCTGAGGTAAATGGGCAGTACCACCTACTATATTAAGAAAGAAAGAGTGACTGAGTATATATGGTGACCATGGGGATGTTGTCATTGTAATGAGAAGACATGACATTTGCAAATACTCCTACATTTGCAGCTCTATCTCAGGGAAGGAGTAACTGGAATTTGGATAAAAATCACATGTTTAAGTAAATTTATGTCATTCTGGCATCTCAACATTTTTCCATGATCCTAAAAGATTTCTTAAAGACACCATAAATTATGTGTACTTGGGGGGGGGAGTCAATATTTTATTATTAATATGCTATCTCTGTTACCTCTTTGAGCACATTAACTTTGCCCTAATCTACCTGCGGAATTTATCTGCCTAGAGGAAAATTAATATTTGGTTACAGAAAGAAAGCTAGTAGAAATGTCAGCACCTGACATGCACAATAGAAATTTATAGCAGGAAGAATAACCATATAAGCCAGAATTGGGATGGTATTTTAGATTCCTTTGTTTCCCCTTTATCATATCAAAAACAAAGAGGACTCTGCTTGCAAGAGTTCTCTGGTGGTATTATAGAGAAGATTCCTTCTTCTTTGGTAGTATGCATAGGAGAAGACAAGGAACAGTTTCTCTCTCCAGAGAGGCTGTGGGAGAAAGAAAATTTTAAAAGAGAGGAAGCCGCGTTTCCCTCTCCATTTTCTGTTTAGGAGAGAGGGAGTTTGTATGAAATAAGAGAACATAACAGGGAGGGAAGCGGGTTAGGGGGCTGCAAATTCATAGATTAAACTAGCTGGGGCAGCATGGTCAGCTGGAGGGATTTAGCTGTCTTGAAATTTATTTAGTTTTCTCAGGCTGTCCTCACTTTCCAGCTTCAGCCCCACATGCCATGTAGACCTCTTGGGTTGCTTCAGACCATAAAGATTCCCAGTGCTTCCTGCGACCTCTGATCTCCTCTTGCTCTTATCATCCACGTCCTATGGTGGGTGTGGGGCTTGGTTAATTTCCATTTGCTATGATAGCCCTGGATCTCCAGTTATCTTGTTAATTTATTAATATCAGAGATTATTATTATTATTAAAATATAAATGTGTAGTTTAATGAATTATCATGAAGTAAACATCCAATGTAACCATATACAGGCCACTCCAAGCATTACCATCATTCCAGACACCTTCTGTGTTTCCATTTGCAATTATATCCTTCTGCTTCTCCCACAAAAAACAAAACCCTACTTTACTTTTATTATAATTATCCACTTGCATATTTAATGAGCATTCCAAACCAATCATGAACCCTTGCTCCAGACAACCCCCCACCACCATCCCTACCAAAATACCCTGCTCCTCATTCACTCTTCCCCTTCTTGGTAAGTGACATGCCATCTATCATTGTTCAAGTCATCTTGAAGGCCATCCTTCATCCCCACATTTGATCCTTCACCTCCTCTTGTATCACTATCTCAAGAATAGAGCTTAATCAGTACACATAGCGTATTTCCACATAGCTAACTTGCTGGCTCAAGCTACCATCATCTCTTTCCTAGAAAACTACCAAAGCTTCTTCACTGGTCTCCTAGGTTCTTTTGCTTGTCTATTATCTGTTTTCAATAGTATGCTGTTAAATGCTTAATGAGAGAAAGAAATCCTGAACTGTAGCATTTGCCAGTTTCCATGGCATAAGTACTTTTGCCATGGCTGACTTCAAGAATGAAACAAAGGGCTTGCAAAATTCCTGGAAATTTAGCAATTGACTCTTGGAGGCTGTGAGGCTTGCTCTAGCATACCACTGTCTATTCGCCATAGGGCATCAGGGATTATATTTTAATCTTTTAAATAGACGGTGTGGTCAAACAGATCTATGTTTGAATCCAGACTCTGCTACTTGTTAGCTGTGAAACATTGAACTTGTTTCCTCTCCTGAAAATTGGGATAATACTTATCCCATAGAGTTGTTTTGAGAATCAAGTGAATTTATCTATAGGCTTAACTAAGAAATGAATACTTTTCCCTGATGGATGTTTCATTCATCCACAGGAAAAAAAGTAAAAAACCATTAATGTGCACAGTTTAGCACCTTCCTCCCATTCCAATGCCATCTGCCCACCTCTCCTCATAACACTAAACTCCAAGCATATTAAATTTTCCATAGGTGTGTGAATGCGATATGCTGTGTCATCCTTTCGTTTCTGCTCCCTCTGCCTGGAACATCCTTTAAGTACTACCTCTGTGAAATGGTAGCCTTCCTAAGACAGAATCAATCCTCTTTCCCAAGAGCATTCCTATAGCCCTTAAATGCTCTGTAGAACTTTCGTCACCTTTAGTTTTGTGCCTTATTCCTGTAGGTTGTAAACTCTCTGAGGGCAGGAACAAGGCCTTAGTCATCTTTATATCCCAAGTGCACGATACCTGGCAATTAGCTTTCAAATAAATGCTGAGTGGAAAATCATCATTCCCCGTAAGTATGGCAACCAGAACATAGTAAGTTCTCAGTTAATATTTGATTGACAGGCGGATAATCCTTTTTATTAAACTTGGATTTGAGCTGACTATGTAATCACAAAGTCATAGTCAGACAACTTTTAACACATCAAATTTCAGTGTTTTAATATTTACCCTCTATCAGTATTTCCAGTGTTTAAAGGACCTGTACTTTACTCTTTCATAGATTAAATGGTATTATTTAAGTAATTCTTATAGGAAAATGCTGGTTAACTATATTATTCATTTGGAATTTTGACATAGTGTTAACATTAATAATTTTTGATCTTATAGTTCTCTGTATATTACAAATATGGATAGACTAATTACTGGTTAGCATTGGACTATGAGCTGCAAAGCACGGTGACAACTGTTTTCAATTTTCATACATTTCTTGAATGACATGAGATCATTCTTCACTTCATAAAAGAGAGAGCAGTTCACAGATGGAACTTTAGACAAATGGCTATTCTCAAAAATCATCTGCCAGTTTATAGCATGTTCCTTCTGCAAGGCCAAGAACACAGCTCTAAATGACCCTACTGGAGACAGTTTGGAGGCGGTCCATCTACGATGGCGTCAGGGATTTCTACAGGCAGATGGCAGGGCCCAAAGCAACAGCTCAGCTTTCAGGTCAAGCCTCCTTTCCATGGTAGAGGAATTGGGCAAGACCTGATGCTGGAGGGATTCAGAATTGTACAGATTTTCATGTAAAGATGCTATCCCAGAGGAACACGGCGAGGATTGACTTATAAAAATCAGCTTAGAGGCTATCAAGGATGGAGAGAGAGAGCAGAGCTGCTCAAACTTTAATGTGCCTACAAATACTGTGGGGATCTTGTTAAAATGCAGACCCTGAATCAGTCAGTAGTGGGTAGAGCCCAAGGTTCTGCACTTCTAGCAAGTTACTGATAACGCAGGTGATGCCAATGCTCCTTCCCATGATGCAGGTTGGGGAACCAGATTTACTCAATTTGCCTTAATTCACAAGGCAAATTGAGTATCAGAAAGCATCAGAAAGTGCTAAAAATCCTCAGTAAAAGAGACTCCTGCCAGTTCTAGACGTGCTCAGGGGCCTGGAATCTTGTTTTAATGTTGAGAGTAGGGGTCAGTGGAAGAGAGAACTTTCTGCAGGTTCTTCGTTTTGTTGTTGTTGTTGTTTCTATATTTGTTTGTTTGTTTTTGCCAGTAGGATGTACCATATGTGGAACTTTTCAAAAATCTAGATTTTCCTAAACAAGGAATCAAAATATGTAGTTCCACATATAACTTTGATCATCAGCCAGGTTGTGCCAGCTAAGCCCTACCTGAGAGGAGGCAGCTGGAGCTTGTAATTGGTCACTGTGCTGGGAAATAAGGCTGGGGGCAAGAGAGTAAAAAAAAAGCTTGGTGTTGCAGTGTTTATCTTGTAATTTTACCTTATGCACCCTACCATTTAATGTCTGCAAAATAATTATGGTAGCACTTGGATTTTATTGGGTTTTAAAAATCTGTACCTGTTTTAGTTTCTTTTAGCTTTTGGTTAATGTGTGTGCATGCTATAACCTCACTTGTGTCCAATTTCAAGGCCTAGCAAAAAGACACTGGAAGCTTCTGATTTACAGCTTAAGTGTATATTACAAAAACTTAGAATTTACCTTACCGGAACTCTTGAAAGAAGAAACAACTGATCCAAAGACGTCCAAGACCATGTGTCTTTGTGTTTCCTGCCTGCTACTTACTCCCATTTAGTCTAGAAACTGATTTCCTGGGTCCTAATTGAGGCCTAATTGAATTTAAAAAAAAAGCCCGTTACTCTGTGGGATCAGGTTATGTGAATTGAGGCTAAGTTGAGATCCAGGGGGCATTTTCTCAGAACTTCTTTTTATGAAGCTATTACTCAATTTTTCACATTAAAAGACATCCCCTGGACAGAATCAGCAGAGACAGGATAAGAAGAAGAAAAATGACACCGCAGTTCTCGAAGAAAACAAAACCCAATTCCAAATGCTGCCCATCAGCTCAAGCCATTCATCTTCTCTCCACTTTCATGTCATCTTATTTTATTTCAATCGAAAATCTACCAGGCAGGGATATACCTTTTGAGTGATCTGGATAGCACCATAGGTCCAATTGCTGTTCAGTGAGTCTAAGCTTTGAGACTCTTAATAAAACAAAGGAAAGAAAGATTCAAGAGGGACTGGTGACTTAGGAGAAATGACACCAGAGGCTTATTGAAGCAAATAGAAATAGTGAAAATGGAAGAAGTAAACAAAAGTTGAATTACTAGATCAAGCTATTTATATTTTTATCCAAAGATGTGATGTGTTTCAGATATTAAATTTTAGTTCTTCAGCTGGAATTCAAGTGGAAACTATTTAAAACAAACAGGATATGTAAAACCCACATTTATCAACTAGATAAATTGCAGGGCACCTGTACTAAGTTTTTCATCTTTAAAATGAGAACTCTAAGGGTAGTTTTGAGAATTAAGCGAGGCATATATAGATAGCACTTAACAGGGTGCCCGACTTAGGTGCTCATAACTGTTGGTTCTTATCAAAGCTATATAAAAGGATTGCTTCAATGAACAAAAATAATCAGCAAAAGATCAATTTAGATTGTGAATTTTCTTAGTATTATAAAGGATAACTAAACAAAAATTAGATGTATTCTTAAATTTTTAAGATCTATGAAGCTAAGTTGTAAATTTGTAGTCAATAATACATTCTTAACTCATATTTTGAGCACATGTTATTTCATGTAGTTCCTACTCAAAATGCATTGTGTCCACCTAATACCGTGTAATGCCCTGTGAGATAAGTTAGTAAATGAAGACTAAATATATAATGGGATAGAAGCAAGGAAAGAGGTATATATAAAAGGATATGGGATTATTGAGAAGGGTCATCTTACTCAAATATTTCTTAGAGAGAAAACTTAAACCAAGTAAAGTCTTGACAGGAAGAAAACTTACAGGCTGAAGAATCGGCATGTGGAAAATGCAGAAGCATAAAATGCATGACATTCCAGGAAGCAAAGTAATTGAGCATGGCAAAGGGAAGGCTGTGTGTTGGGGGTGGGGGGAGGGTAACACTGGAGAGGTAGGGAGCAGTGGGCTCCTGCAGCAGTGGGATTCTTGAACCAAGACACAGTACTTGATGCCTTTAAATCACAAAAATGACATGTTCAGATTTGTATTTTAGTAAGATCATCCTGGTGACAGTATAGAGGATGGGTTGGTGGCATCGGTCTCTGGTATAAGAACCTAATAATTATATGTGTGCAAGTTGCTATGCGTTTGTATGTGGCTCCGTATAATATAATCAGAATTATAAATTTTTGCTTTGTTTCTAAGTTGATTCTTCAGCAATATACCAAAAGAGATCCAGATAATCTATCTGAATTCAACTATAGACAAATACATAGTATCTGGGTAGGAGTTTGAGGAAATTCTTAACCAGATAGCCTCTATTCTCTGAGACGTAAGTGGTGAGGTAGTTTATTAAGAATGAGGCCGGTGGAGTTTGGGTTATTTCAAGGTTTAAAAATCTGATTAGGTTACTGAATTAATCACACCTGGAAAGTGTTCTATCATTCCCTGACTCCCATCCTGCTCTTTGACTATAAATGCCCACTTCTCCTTGTGTTTGAATTTGAGCCCAATCTCTGTCCTAAGTAAGTGTACTGGTCCTTAACACTTTACTGTGATACGTCCTCTGAATAAAGTTGGCCTTACCGTTTTCTAACCAGTGTCACAAATAATTTTTCTTTAACACTGCTAACCATGAAGAAGCCCAACACAGCCCAGCCAGAAGCTGCTGCCAATCCCATGGCCCTCAGTGAAAATCGCACACTCCTGGTTAATTGCTCCCTGCTGTTGACTAATACTTACCCCCCTCAACGTGGGACTCAAAACCAGCCAGAGCTAATGTGCCTCCTGCCTGAACTCAGCTGGACTCTCTCAAGCCTGTGTGTAAAGCCCTAATTTTTGTCAAAATCAGGACCAAATCCATTCTGCCTCTGATCTCTGTTTCCACAGTTGACTGCAAGTCTCTCAGGTCATCTGTCATTTCCCAGCTCTCAGCCTCTCACATGTCTGCTCTTCCTCTTCATATACTCACATCCCCTTCCTCCCCTCCCTTCCAAACCCTTCCAGGGTGCTCTTGGGCACTCCCTGTCAGATCAGCCACCTTACAAGTGGACGGGCAAGTCAGTCAGAATCAGGGTTTGTGTAGTATTAAGCAACCTCACTCTGGCTATAGATCCAAGCTGTGTTTCCCAGTCTAGCTTTACCAGAAATTATTCTGATAAAAATGTTTGAGGCCTATTTCTGCATCTGATTTCCCCTACAGGGGAAGAGTTAAGGCTGGCACCTCACTGAATCCAACAAAAAATAGCCAGTCCATTGATATCCCCTCAGCCTACCATGTTCTATCCTAAAAAGTCCTCAGGCTTCCCTTCCGTTATTGTTCTGCTTAAAGTCCACGGTACATGACTATATTAACTCTCTTGAAAATTCCCTTAAAAATATAATTTGATCAAACTGATAACTCTGCTGTTACTCATCTAAGGAAAGATTAAATCTAGGAATGCAATTTCTCCCTCATTTGAGAAAGAGAAAAACGGGCAGATAAACAATCAGAGACACAAATGGTAGCGAACAGTAACTTTCTGCCAGAATCTTATATTTTTAGATCATATTCTCCTTCTTCACACCGTCGACTTAACGGTGGGTGGTTTCACAATTTCCTGAGGTATCGCCTTTCCATGAAACATCAGGCCCCACAGCCAAGCCTACTTTCTTCTTTCCCAGTGGCTTCTCCACTTTCAAAGCAGTTTGTGGCTACTCAGGGGTCACCTTCCAGAATGATGAGAGAAGTAGGAGTGCGACTTAAATTGGTTTTGAGCTGAAAGGTCTCAATGTCTAGAGTTCCTAAAACTTTCTGTGGTTGAAAATTGTGCTCACTGAGAATCATTGCCAAGGTGTTTAAAAGTTTTCAAATGAAAAATTCTAGGAAGCTGGTGGATTCCAGGGTACAAGGAATGAATCTGACCATATTCTGTCCAAAGCCTTTTTTTTTTTTTAAGTGCTATCGGGAGGCCAGATTCCTTTTACTGTTTAGCAAAGCATTAGACGTAAAGGCTTTGCCACAGAGTAGTAACTGTCTGTCCTCGTTTATGTTTTGTCGGCTTTATAAGGACCTCCAGACTCTGTCAGGCACAATGCAGGGTAGGGAAAGCTGCAAATGGAAGATGGGTCATTTCATAGCCTATTTCCTTTCTTAGCCCTACTTCCTCTCTACTGTTGGTCCTGGCATGACATCTATGTAACTAGAAATCTTATCTGTAGTGGAGAATGCTAGCTGTTTATCAAAATTCATACTCTTTTCTTCCCAACTAAAACCCCTTTCCCAGACACTTTTGGAGTTGTATGAGACATGCTGTGCTGTTTCCGGGCCATGAGAATCACTGTATTGTAGAATACAAAAAACAAAGGTGATGGACACAGGCCACTTGTGTCCTTAGGCACATCAGTTTCTCTGCACCATGGTTCGTTCCTTCAAATGGAATCCCAGATGGAATCTGGGCTATGGTTTTTAAAAAAGAACCTGTGTTTCCTCCCATCTTTTTCCCTTTTCACGGACTGGATAGGTTGGATACAACTGATGGTGAAGCCTAGAGGAAGGCAGAGCCACCGCAGGGAGTCTCTAAGCCACCGTCGGCAGAAGAATGCCCCACTCCCCTGCAACCAGGAGCACCTGCTTGGATTCCTTTCTGAGCAAGAGATAAACTCTTCTTTTTGTCCTTATACATTTTTGTCTCTGTGGCCTAGCTTTCTTGAACTTATTCGATATGTTCACCAGATTAACTTAATTTCTTACAAAAGTTTTAACAGATTTCTTGTATTTATTCAAGAATATTTTGCCCCTGTAAAAGGGGTCAAATATACGGGGACAGAAAGAAATCTAACTCTGGGTGGTGAACATGCAATGCGATATAGATATGACTTACTGTTGAATTGCACACTTGAAATTTATTGGATTTCGTTAACCAATGTCACCATAATAAAAATAAAAAGTAATACATTAAAAAAAAGAATATTTTGTCCAGCTTGGAAAAAACACTGGCACATCTGTGTAGGAGAACTTTTCAAGACGCCAGTTCTTGCCATTTTAATGCTGCCATTTACGGTCCCCACGGTGGACTATTTATTCTGAATAACCATGGTCATTTTACAAGCTCAGATTTCACTCTCAGCTTTATATTCCTTGTTATGAATGTGTTTAGTGGTTTCTGAATAACTGTTGAAGAGCTGTTTAGGTTAGTAGTAATCTAATCGTAAAAGGAAAGACATTTGGGTATCCGTGGTGCATGGAAGCTTTTATAGACATGGCCTCCTCCGCCCAAACCAGAGTGTATGTAAAACCCTCATTTTTTGTTAATTGAGGATTAGTATCTTTTATTTGTATTTGATTTGGTGAATTTGGGGGGATCAGAGAGGGGAGGAACGTGAGAGCTGCAAAACCCAAATCAGGGTTACCTTTATTCGGCTTGAAAGGATGTGGAAGTTTCTTGCCACATTTCATGACAGCCGAAACCTCTTTGCTTAGAACATGGGCTCAGCTAACGACTATGTGACTAACAGCAACCGAATCTGCAAAGCCCTTTGTAGCCTATATGACTTTAATCCTCATAACAACCCTGGAAGAGAGTAGGGAGGATATTTTGATTCCGGGATTCCATTTAAAGGAACCGTGGTGCAGAGAAAATAAGTGATGTGCCTAAGGACACAAGTGGCCTGTGTCCGTAGCCTTTGCTTTTATTATACAATACAGTGATTCTGGGCCTCCAAGTGTGCCATTCATTATGTCCTGTGGCATCATTTTCTCTAAGATAAGGGATCTATACGAGCTGATTTCCAAGGTTCCTTCAGTTTACATGTTTTATGACTACATTTCGTTATCTGCTTTCATATAAAAAGTTTCCAGGTTTCCATTATGCTGAAGGCCTAGGGTTTATCTTTTCTGCTAATTCTGTCTTCACAGTGTTGAAAAAGATTCAAGTTTTATTTACTGAAGAGCCCCTTCTTCATTTCTCTTCACTCAACATTGATTTCATGTCCTTAAATACATTATGTTTGAAGCTGCGATTTTTCCCTGAAATCAAGCCAGGAATGAAGTTAATCTCAGCCCATTACACTACTAATGCTTATCTTCACCTCAGGATGTTTTCCAAAGTACTTAGGAGTCATTATTCCTTATAGGACCTAGCAGTTTACTAAGTTTCCATTTGTTTAAAATTAGTGTGATCATATAATTTATAATCTTAACCAGGATACTTTCTGTGGGAAAGGAGGTTCTATTAATAATTGTGCTGGGACAACTGGCATTAACCAGGACTGTCCCAATCAAACAGGCACATGTGTTCACCCAGTTAAAAGGCATCTGTTGGGGAGGTGGCTGTGCTCTGGCTCCACAACCTCACACTAGCTCTCCTCCTTGTTATTTTCTACTTCAGCATCCTATTAGTTTTTTTCTCATGATTCTTATCACAATTCCTAAGAACACATTTATTTATATACTTTAAAAACATCTCTATTTTTGTTCCATAAAACAGGATCTAACACCTAGCATAGCATTTAGCACATAGTAGGTGCTCAATGAATGCTTGTTAGATGAAGAAACAAATAAACAAACTTATTACTCAGAGGCATCTGATAGATTGGTCAAGAAGATCTTAAAATAAATAAGGAAAGAAAATGTCAGAGATTGAGTACTTTGGTAGATATCTGACAAAAACAGAGCTGCTTTGTGTTTTTGGTGTCTTGGATGAGTCCTACCACTTTCCTCACCAATGGCATAGTAGTCGATTTTGTGCTGAGAAACATTCGAGTTTAATGGCATTTCAGCATGCGTTAATGGTCAATGTAAAGATGCGACAAAGTTTTTCTTCTCTTCAAGTGGAATGGAGCAGAAGAGTGATTCTCTGTCTGCTCTGGGAGCCCCACAGAGGGCAGGGCTGTGTGTGCCTAACAAAGGCTTCAGTGGATCAGCAACAAAATTCTACCAGATCCCCAAATTGATAAGGTTTTAGAGGACTGACTCACGCGATCCAAACTCAGAAGAGACCAATTAATAGACTGATATGTGAACTTTAAACTTTATTAAAAAATTAGGCCAAACATACCGGAATACTCATGTTCACCAGTCAGCACAAATTTTCTTAAAGGGAAAGGTAAATTAGTGCCTAAAAGCTACTTAGAAATAGATGCCAGGTAGGTAGTTGTGTAATGGTAATGCCATTGGAATCAAGCTTGGAGAATCTAGAGTGCTCAGGTCTTTCAGGGATGTAAACAGCGTCAGCTACTTGGAGAATCACCTTACAGTAACACTCATTGCTGCTCTTTAGAAAACACTCCTCTTACAGAGCCAGATAGCACAGATGCTTAACACTGAAATATGTCGTTTAAAATTGTTTGTGATAATATAATAAACTATGATAAGATTTTTAAATTTTAGAATGAAAATGGGATCCAAGAAGAAAAAAAAAGGAGGGGGGGATAATTTGATGTTTGCATAGAAAACACAGGTCTGTAAAATACTGTACGCTTGACAGAGGTGGGTTATAAATTTGACCCTGAGCTTTCCAGTAGCCAAGATGGAGGAAAAAACTGATCAATTCTTCCTCTTCAGTACCCATTTATCATCTCTTCATGTTACCAAATAACTGAGTGAGTAAATTATAATCTAGTTTCAGAGATTGGATTGGATTGGAAGACTACCTAGTTTTTCCAGGTACAAATTTACATATCAGCTCCCAGGAAAGGTACTTCTACATATGGATGGCTCAATCCTTACTTCTGTTCAAAAGGTTTGTTTATAAGCTTATTTACAAACTCTGTAAGCTGTGACTTACTTGGAAACAGAGTCCTATCTATGGACTCCAATAAATCACTTAATATTAATTATAAAGACATGGTGTAGTCTTAGGTTAAGATTAATCAACTAAGCTTTCTGATATATAAACCACAATTTTTTTTTGAAAAAAACACTTTTAGCTCCTTTCCACATATATATTATGACCTACTGTAACTGAGGCCTTATTTCTGTTTTTGGCATAGCGATAGAATGAAATTCCTTTCATGATTAGCCAATACCTTACGTTCCTTCTTAAAACATGATATGGACCACAAGAAAATATCATTTTACTGCAGAGTATTGATTCTCGATGTGGTTCCTCTTTTCTCCTCCAGCATCTTCCAGCCAGATGAGAGTCACTGCTGTGATTTTGGCATGTTGTCATATCCCTCAGGTGTGTCAGAGTTGCAACTACAAGGTTGAAAATCACTGCCGTAGAGAACACAATTTGGGTAAAGACTGAAATTGAAATAATGAAGTCACCTTAGCTTGGACATTATCTGAGACTCGATAATGTTTTTGTTTTAGTGAGTTTGTTCTTAGAACCGTATTTATTTGATTATGATCTAAACTATGTTTGAAAGAGAATTATCAAAAATTCAGATTCATCCAAACTTTAAGATACTGAGTGTATAGGTACATATATAGGCAAAGAACACAAGTCAAGCAGAAAAATAAAGAGAATTCTATGGCATAAACATATTTTAGAATAATACGTTGTGCAGACGGTGACGTGTTGCTAATTTCCCTAGCCAAGGATGGATAACAATCTTCATAACATTCAGGGGTTGATTCAATTAGGCAACTGATAATTCCATCCCTCATTAGAGACAATCAGTGTCTAGATACAGATTGATAGATATTTCTAAAAATTTGGCTAGAATTATATAGAAAAATTATACTGAACTTAAAGAAAAATCACAAAGAAATTATTTAGCAAAACATTCATAACAAACTTACACATAAAAATACCTCTATCCTCCTTTCCCACTCCAGGATTAGGTCTTATTTATGAGGATTTTTTTGACTCTAAAATACACTCTTACTGAGACAAATGTAATCCAAAAGATCTTATAAAAAATATACCCAACTCATGGGCACATACAGATTCTTACGAGTTTAATATCCCAATTGAGCAAATAATGACATTATAACTTGTGAAGGATGGAGCTTAAAATTCAAATCTCCAAAGCCTGAGCTCAGAGCTATTCTGTTATATGGCTATAATAAATACCGAAGTGTGCGCACATCCGTGCATGCGTGCGTGCGTGCGTGCGTGTGTGTGTGTTTTCCTAGAACTAGGATCTTTGGCTTTGTCAGATTCTCACAGGGTTTGGTTTGTTGTTTTATTGGCTAATTGGGAAATGTGTACATAGCCAGAGGGTTGATAGGGTAAGATTAGGACAAATATAATTAAAATTTAGAGGCTTTGCTTACTAGTAATAAAGGAAGACGTTTATTCTGTGAAAACGAAAGCTGAGCGCAGACTTTGAAAATAAAACTTAACAGGAAGTCCTTGGTAACAGGTTCATTAAGCCAAAACAGGAAATTAATGAGTGAGAATTAGTTACAGAATTTTAAGATTTGGAGTAAAGACCTGTAGGGATTATTTGATTACTACCATACACCAGAATTTCTTATAGTTTGGAAAGTTTCAGTTCTTAACAACGTTTAGCATTACTCTTGTAATGTGCCCTTATTGGTGTCTGGGTAGATAGAAAAATCAAGACCACGGAAACCTGTCAAATTATTACCTATTTCAGAGTCTCACATGAAATCATTTGGAACTCAAAAATCTGAAAAGTTTTATTTGTCTCTAATTTATCTACCACATACTAGAAATAACGTTTCAGAACCATTTCCATAAGTGAAGAGTCACTGTCTTATACCGTTCAGTATGTGCAGTATTTGGTCTTGCTGATGTAATAAGCAATAGGTATTTGGTGCCATAAGAATTAGGCCTAGAATATGGGTTAACTACGTTTTTGATCTATAGGCTCATATCCCCAACCTATGTTAATCTTAGGTATAAGTAGAATTCATTAGATAGGAGGTCAGTGTGATTTGGGCAATGGGTACTGGGGATCTAATTACATGATATGACAGGGCCAGAGTTGAAACTAGAATTCCACATCTTGGCCCTTGGACTGGCTACTCATCCTCACAATTGTCACATTCCTGCTCATAGATATGAGGGCTTCTAGAGAGACTTATGTGTTACAGTTCACGGCAAAGAAAGGCTGTGTGAAGTGATCATCTGATGGCTGATGATATGGGGCCAGCCCTCTACACTGCAATTTGTAGGGCATTCTGACACTACTAATTTGGCATCAGATAAGTTTTCCTCAGCAAAACTTCTCTCTCTAGCTCATAGAATCTGATGTGTTGCACCTCCCTTCCCCTGCAGGCCTTCCCTCTTTAGGGTGTGAAAAGCAGACATTCCAGGAAAATGAAAAAAAGGCTGAGAACTGCCATGGAAAATGTTACTTAAAAAAAAAGAGGGGGAAAAAGAGTATTTGTATGCATCTGTATGTTTGTGTATAACCCATGTGAATTGTGTAACTTTTTTAATGAATATTTTTCACTAATATTGGAGTCAACTTTTAATTTTTCTGCAGGCTTTTTCATTTTATAATTTTAATTGTAGCATTTCTAAAGGATTTTTTTATTATTATTATTTACCACCATGGTAAGGGTGAAAAATGGTATTTAGCCAAATGTGTGCTCTATCAAACTCATTATAATATCTGATATATTTTTAATAAGCATATTCAAGAGCTATAAATACAGAGCAATAAACAATGCTTACTTCCAAATTTTTAAACTACTTCTATTTGTTTCTGCCTTGGGTCGTTCCCACCCCGGGTGAGAGTCATTCTGCTTTTCATCTCTCACAGCACACAGTATTGAATAAAGAAGGTGTTGACTATTGTTAAAGAAACAAGCTTTGTGTTATGCTACAAAAATGAATTTATCTGAGTCACAAAATTTTTTTAAAGGATATGTAATGAAAAGCTAAACACACAACGAGTTTGTGTCTCTTATGTCGGTAAATTTATAGAATGAAATGAGTGAGGATGTAATGAAATAATCATCATGGCATTAAAGGGTCTATTAAAGCTTAGATAACTAAATTGAATTTCCTAGTAGAAGTACATTAAAACAAATACAACCTCCTACAAAACATGTAGCTCATTAATATAATTTCATGCCTCCAAGGATAGCATAAAGTCCGAATTTAAGGTTACTTTCCATAGTAAATAAGATTAACTCTTCCTAGTTATAAAAAGCAGAAATTTTGCTCAGAAACAGACTAACTGAAGCCCATATTTGAGGTTCCTTTGGTGACAAAATACAGAATATGTTTAAATCTAACTTAAATAGGATATTCTTCTCACCTGGCTAATAATCTTTAACCTTTATGCTTTCGTGGTAACTGATTTATAAATAGTCACCAACCTGAGGTCTGATATTTATATAATAGGTTAATGGCTAGACCAGTGTTTTGTATTGTTAAAAGATTTAAATATCCCAAAGTTGACTATTAAATACTGCAGTGGCTTGGGGAATATAGTTTTACATACAATTTTAACACAGGCTGAATCAAAATATTTGAGGCTTACAATTTTTGGTTTTTATACTATCTATCTTATAGTAACCCAGAGAGGTGATATTAATGTATGACATTCCCGCCACCGCAGGTTCTCTTGATCAGGAATTGTTCTTCCTGTATACCTCAATGGCTTTCCTGCCTATTATGTCATCAGAGATCCTTGTTTTTTGCTTTCAGAGGAAGATGTGCTCTTACTCTGAAAGACTGATTTGCTCTGATCTTTGAGTTCTCATTCTCTGCTGCTTTGTTTACTGAATAAAAACATGCTAAGGCCTTCTTTTGATAAGAGAAAACAAACAGACAAACCAACAAAAAGCAAAACAAACAACAAATATTTCTTTTCTTAACCCTGAGACTCTCTTGAAATGATGGCTCTTTTGTGTTAGACATTTGGAAGGCTATTACACAGTAGCTAAGTCTAATTTTTTCTTCCTGTCTCACTAAGCTGCTTGTAATCTGGCTTCCGTTCTCACTATTATAAGCAAACTTCTCTCTCAAAAGTCATTAATAAATCCTTATAGACCAACTACAATGGCAATTTCTTAGATTTTGTTTCTTAACCTCTCTATAGTACACCAAAGTGTTGGCCGCCCCTTCTTATTTATAATTCGTCCCTACTTTTATATCTTTCCCCCAATTTTTGCTTAACTCTGAGTCATTGTCCATCTACACTTTTCCCCATAGTATCTTCATTTGCTGCTATTCACCTTTGTAACAGATGATCTAAAAATTTCTTTGTAAGCAACTGCTTCACATCTGCCACTGAGTAATGCTCTCGCTGTAAAATGTGGCTAATAATACATGTTGGTGGATTGTTTTCACAATTAAAAGAGAAACCAGGAAAAGTGTTCAGCACGATGTAGGTAATAAATTAAAACTCACAATATTAGTTCCTTTTTTCTCTTCCTTATAGAAAGAGGCAGATCTTAAATAAATTCAACAAGCACAAAAGTGACCAATCTCATATTTTATATACCCTATCTCTGTCTAATATTTTTTATTTTCTGTTAGACATCTCTATCCTGGTGCTGTAATAGTGCCTGGAGTTCGGTGTTCCAAAGTGAATTTGTTATCATCCCCAAATCTTTGTCTTTACCTGAACTTGTGTTTCTAGTAATCATGGCAGCCCTCTTCTGGTGTGTGATTTGTCTCGGCCTTATTGTGTAACTTGGTCTTGATTCTATACACACAATATATCTTGTATCTATTTACTATTTTATTTCCTGTGCTCATCATTCTAGTTTAGAAGCTCTTTTTCAAGGCTACTGCGAATAGATTACTATCTACTTTAATTTAAAGCCCTGTTGCTAGATTGATCTTTTTAAAGCAGTTTAAATTTCTCGCTTCCTTATATAAAAATATGCAGTTGCTCCTTTTTAGATTGGCATTCAAGACTCTTTACAAGTGTGGCCCAACATTGTTTCCAGAGTTAATATTCTCCAATGTCAAACTCGGTGGTTATCAAAATTATTTGTGTGTGTTTTTTATATTTAAGCAATAATCCCACTTTTTCCAAAATAAATCTTATAGCCACACCCTCATCACCAATATGAACTGGTTAAATTAGGTAGGAATTCTCATCCAATCTCAATAAATCTTACCCTCATGCTCCTGCTAGCTCCCAGGAATGATAAATCTTTTGAGTGCTGGCATAGCTAGTGCTCCTCTTTATTCCCCAGAAGTCTCAAACTTTTCATCTCCCTGTACCATTATTCCTACTTTCACTTTTGCCTTGGAAGAGCTGCTAGAATCTTACCCATCCTGTGAGACCCACTTCAGTTGATACTCCATTGGTAGAATTTCCCCCAATTAATGCAGTCAAGTGGGACCTCCATCCCGCCTCCGGCAGCCTGTTAATATCCAGCCTAAGGGCACTTGAGAGTCTGTCTTATATTATAGGCATTTATGTTTACAATTTACTCTCTATCCTAGATTATAATTCCCCTGAGGACAAGAAGCTTAAAATTTTAAAACTCATTTGACTATTCCCGTCATACAAAGGGTTTGATGGAGAGGATGCTCAATAAAATATTTGCGTAGTAAATTTGTGAGAATTGCTTATATCTTCAAAATTCTTTAAAACTCTAAAGAAATTATGATACTCATATTCCTAATAACAATCTTAATTTCATATTTATAGGTGGAAATATACATGTATGTCTATATATATATATACATGTATAAGTATACAGACGCATGAAAATATCTGAAAAATATCAGAAACTATGTGAAAATTTCAGAAGTAACTATTCATCAGTAACAGGTTTACAATTAGACTTATCTTTAAAATTTCAACCTAAAAAAAAAAAAAGAAAAAATCCAGAAATAATACCCTACTCCCCTAGGTTAATCAATGGCCTCATTTTGTTAAAATAGCCAGTTGGTCATATGTCCAAGGGCCTGTTGATGGTGTTTTTGTTTTGAATTGCTGACTCATCAGAGAGCATAAATGCAGTCCTAATTATCAAGAGTGTTGATCTTTCATAAAAACTCCCAGTTCATATGGTATTCTGACTCCCTGGTCACAGACGATTCTTCAGAGAAAAAACTTAAAGACTTATTAACAAGTATTTGAAAAATCACTTTTGCCAGTACTTTTGATTACATCTCTACCTTAAGAATTAAGTTTTGCTTTTTTAAAAAAATGCAATCAATTATGAGCTGCTTTTAATGCACAATCCATAGTTACTTTGGCGTAGTGCAGTGAAAATAATTTGGCTTGCCACCAAAAATACAATTTTAAGGAACCTGAGGTGCTCATCTTTGATTCTCTCATTTCCCTCAATATATAAATGAAAGTAAGTTCAAAGTCATTGCCTGAATCCCTAGTCTCTCAGGAAAAAATGAAATCTTCTTTTCCCAGACCACAGTGTAGCGAAATAAATTAGTATAATGATTTATGTTTACTGTTTTAGTCAATTCTGATAGAGATTATAGAGACAAAATGACAAACTGCCTTAGTGGTAAACTTAAATCATGTCAGCCAATCTTTAGTTTTTCCTTACCCTAATTGCTCCTTCTGTTCATTTATCTTCCCAGGCAATCTTTGGAAGAAATACTAGTTCAATCAGTACATGTGCAAACCACCCGAGATAAAAAAGTTTAGTCTAATTTGTCTCACTAAATTGTAATGCCTCTAGTAAACAAATCTTGGTTTGAAAGGAGACAAAAGAAATCTGAATAATTATGGTGCAAAGTGCCCTCTTTTTGCATTTCTAAAGTTACCATTTATATACAGGTTTCTCATCTCCACTCCTACCTCAGTACTTCTTTTTCTTATTGTCTTTGAACACATGTCTTATTTCCAAATTAGAACCAAGAATTGCATGCAGTATTTTTACTCACACAGTTAAGGACCTGTTCAACATAAAAGCAAAAGGTCTAAACTTTTAACAGGAAAAAATTTAGCACTATTCTGCACAGGAAAGGGCTATGTTGAAAAATGACTTTTATAGGGATAATAAAGAATCCAGTTTAAGATGGAGACAAAATCTGTAGGCATATGAAGAAGACTTTGAAGCATGTAAGCTTTAAGGTGATGAGAATGGGGTTAAGAGTGTGTGTTCTTTTTTTCAATGGCAATGGGCGCACTATGTGCCAAAAACTGGGCTAGGTTCTGGCTACATTACATTTCATTTAGCGGGACTAAGGGATAAAGGGAAATTGGTCTGTATTAAGTCTGTGTTTTAATTGACTAGTCACAGAATATCATTTCCATGTTAGAAAACATGTCAAACCAGAGTGGTGATGAATAAAGTTTTTTAATATTTTTTTTCTCTTTACATGGAACAAGCCTGACTTCTTTAACTTCTCTCCGGATCCATCAGAGAAGACTGAATCTGAGCTGTTAAGTGATGCCAAAGACAAGCTGGGTGGCCTTGTCAACAACAGTGGAGTAGAAATTAGTAGACTGCAGCAGCCTCTGTCACTCTTACTTGCATAAGGAGAAAGTCTCTAAAGCCCTTTGTGGTCTGAGGAGTCCCACCACTCACTGGCTGCCCATCATGGAGGTGTCTGATGTGACTCCTTGGGAGATTCAGGTGAGGGGCCCTTGACAGGCCAAGTTTAGTAGCATCCCTCAGACCTGTAAGATGGATTTTCATGCTTGTCGTGAAGTGTTAGAACTAAAGAATCTTAGAAACCATTTTTAAAATGGCTATCACAGAGATGCAGTGTTTTAGAAAAGATAAAGGACTTTCTTAAGGTCATAAGGGAAATCAAGTACAGTTGGGACAAGGACTTAGGTCCTACAAAATAAGGAAGACTGACTCTAGACTCTCTAGACCCACTCCTAGGGTGGAATAAAGAGGAAGCAAACCAGAGAAGCACATTTAAGAAACAGAAGCCTTGAAATGTCAAAGCTCAGTCCTGGTTAGAAGAGTCTCTTCTATGCCAGCATACTTGAACTTGGACAAGTACCATGCTTGCTTTGAGTCTTCTTTTTTAGAGGAGTAGTAGAGTAATTAATTAACCACTGTGTATGAATCACTGTGCTAGGAGCTTAGGAGAAAACAGAGAAGATCACTACATGACCTCAGGAAGCTCACATTCTAGTGGATGAGATGAACGTGCAAATGATCAGCTATAGTGCAAAGTTGAAGAAATCAAGGGGATAACCACAGGTTATTGGTAGCTAAATATTGTGAGAGAATAGATTACCTGGATATGAAATTTCTCTTCGTTAGTGTATCTTAAATAACATATCCAGGTTGAGGTTAGGTAATTCAGGTGACAGTCAAATTGTACATGTGCTTGCCTCTTTCTATTTTTCTAACTCAAAAGAGAACAAAATGTGTAATTTGTACAGACAAGAATCACACAGACCTGTGGTTTTCTTATACTTTATAATTTAAGTGGCCAGTTTAACATACGTGTTGAAGTGTTACATATCTCTCCTTCATGAGACTTCGTTGCAGGGAGAGGCACGTCCCTGCCAACGCGGTGTTTGCTGAGGAGCGATCGTTGATCAAGTGCTACTATGTGCCAGGCATTGTCATGGGCACTTGGATGTATCTGATCCCATGTACTCATTGTAGCAGTGCTATACATAATTGTTACCATCTTCATGTACAGATGAGAAAATTAGATTTGAGAGAGGTTAAGTAATATGCCCAAGATCACATAGCTAATAAATGGCAGAGCCAAAATTTTAACCAGATCTGAAGATGCCAGTATCCAGGCTCTTCTTTGCCCCATTGCTAAAGCATGATGCTTTGAAGGATAGAGAAGGAAATGAATAATTTCAACCAAAGAGATGGGAAGACCTTTCACAAAAGAAAGAACATCAGGGAGTACGATTTTGGCAATCAGCAGCCAGAAGAAAGAAAGGATGAAGGAACAGTGTGACACTTGGAGGCACAGAAACTGTGCACAACTGACCGTGCTCCTGTCTTCAATTTTTCTCTTCCAATATCCTGGTGGCAGAGGAGCATTTTCTATCTGAGAATAATGGTGAGTAAACATGGATGTGAACCCTTTCCTTCTGCAAGCTCAAGCAGGAGGGAAGCATGAGAGGAGGGATCTGAGTTAGAATTCACATTTGTATATAAGCTGAGGACTGGCAGCAAGGCAATGAACACACTATGCAATAGGCTGGGTTTCAGAGAGAAAGGGATGGAGGAGCCTGAGATCTTTACATATGACATTATGGAAATTTTTGTTTGTTGTTACTTCAGTAACAAAGAGTTTCTATTGAAGGAAAAGAACTTCAATATTTAGTAGGGAATGTTATCTTTTATTAAAACTCCTATCATCAACAACAAAATGAACAAAACAACCAAAAAACTTGAACAAAAAAAAAGGATCTTAGAGCAAAGTATTTGGTATTAGACAACAGTCACAAAGTGTTTTGTGAACTCTGTTTAGATAGAAAGGTTTTTTTTTTTTCGTAATTAAGAAATTAAAGAGGAAAGATAAGAAAATCTTCACGTCTGTATGAGTCAGGACATAACTCATGCAAAACCTCTGAATTCTTATCACTTTCACATGATACCAATTTATCATGGTCATCTATCTGCTTATCAGGCCTGTGAGAGGTAAAACATCAAAAAGCACAAGTAATCTCAAGCCCTTGAAGAAACCACGATATTGGGCATGATCCTTCAAAAGGAATCATCATCAAACAGAAGCTACATCAACTCTCTCTCACGGCAAGAGGTTATAACGCTAAAGATTAAAGACTTGATGATATAGGGAAAACGGGAGAAGCTACATTAAAAGAGAGAGAGAGAAATAAATTTCCTTTTTCCCCTGAGCTCTTTTCATGACTGTTCTCTGCAATTCACTTTATACGGAATTGCTTGGCAGCAGTTTTCTGAAGGAAAAGGCTTAAGGGAAAAATATGTTGTCAAAAATTTTAAGAATTATTTTATTTGTATCATTTTTTTCTAGTATCTCATAGCCTATCTGTCTAGCCACCATGCTAAAATTCAGACACCAGAATGAGAAGGGACTGGGACACCTGTTGGTAGGAAAGGTGTGGACATAAGATTCAACATGGTACCAATGGATATATCATAATGAAATTTCAAAGCCTCGAACCAGTCTAGTGTTGATGCATTTCATGGAAACCGATAGGCTAAGCAGCTGCGCTTAGGAAGCACCTATCTAAGGCTTTCTGTGTGTAACCCAGATGGACACTGAGTGGAGAGTAATTCAGCAGCCACGTTTGAGCTGCTGCTACTAAGGGAATGTCTGTAGCCTCACTCGGGAAGTGCGATGATGTCCACAGAGCTATCCCTGGCTTTGGTTCCAAGTGGAGATTATAAAATCTCTCTTCATGTTGGCCTGTGGAGGAACTCTCATCCCACAGTGAGAGATGGTGGACACAGCCTGCAGATGGGACTGCTGGAGCTTGGCAGCATCCTGGCACAGCTGCATTTGCAGCGTGCAGGCTTAGCCTTCTGTGGATAAACCCTGGAAGTGCTGAGACTATGCCTTGACTAAGTGCACAAGCAAGATGAATAGTATGAAAGAAAAGGCAGGGAGAGACCAAACCTTGGACACAGAAGAGGATCTGGATTGAATCAGGCTAACCCAGAACTATCTAGTAGTCACACTAGGTAAAGGTTTGTTTGCAGCTTCTTTAGTGGGAAGAGAAGGGAATCTGACATCAGCACCACTGAAACTTTTTAGAGCATGGAGTCCACACCTGAGACCTGTGGACCTCAGGGTCTTTTGGATAGCCTCAGGGTGACCAGGCACCTTTAAAATTGTTTGAAAATTTTGTGATGTTATTGTAGAAATGTGCATTTTTTGTGGAAACAATTCTCAAATTTGTCCAGAACCCAAAAAATGTTTTAATACTTATTGTACACATTGGTAAGTACATTGCTCTTATAACTCAGTAAGTCATTCTCCACACATCTTTTATTTTCTTAATTTTCATAGTCTTGAATTCAAGAACTTGTCTAAGTTTTTCCACATCACTATGTGAAATAGGGCAGATACTGTTTGGTGATGGGCAGCAATGGTTTGATTCTTAATGTTCACAAAGCCAGATAAGAATTCCCTTACTGAACTTATCTAATGAGGCTTGGTTCCATCTGGACATGAATGATTATAGCCAAACATTGCAAACTCAAATGCCTACAGGGGCCAGGCAACTTATAGAAAGTCAAGTCATAAGATGATAAAAGGCAGCAAAAATTCATACTTTCTCTTGGGAGACTATGAGGAACTATGGAGAACATGCCAAAGGCAGTCACGGCTCAGCTCTAGTGGACACTTATCATGACGGAACGCATGCCCATTTTTACTAGATCTTCCAGACTTCCAAGCAGATCTAGAGATCTGAAATTTTCACAAACATTTCTGTTAAATTACGTATGTCCAGAAAAAGCACTATTAAGATGTATGAATCTTTACTGGATGCATGACTGAGCTATAAACCTTAGTTTTAGATAACATGGATTAAATGCTTTTAAAAATATTCCAAAATTTATCTTCAAGATTTATAGACAGACGTCTAAAATGTTTTAACTTAAAATTATAATATGCAAGAGTAGGTGGGCAGTTGGAAGCTCACTCTTCTTTGAAGGTGCAGTTGATCATTTTATCCATATGACATAGAATGGCACCAGAAAGATACCAAATTTGAGCATCCCTTCAAGCGTTTGGGGAGATGTGAACTTGATCTACATTGCTGCAGTGGACAGATAAAACTTGTGAAATTACTAATTCTGAAGAATGACTGATATTATTTTAGAAAGAAAGTTTTACTGCAGATAGTTAGAAAAATGAGGCAGTAAAGAAGAGACAAAAAGGGAAATGAAAATGTATAGAGCCCATGCTGCAGTCTGTTCCTTCTCTTCTGAGATGGGAAAGGCTGGGTATCAGAAGTCTGAGCAGCAGCAGCCAGGCATAGAAGGCTCCTGACCTGGCGAATAGGAAGGCATGGGGTGCTTATTTTGGCAATAGGTATGCTTCTCCTACACACGAGGGTTGATTTTCTAGTTTGCCTTGGGACACACACCAAGCCTAGAGACTCAGATATAGCAAATCCAACTCAGCCATACCCAGGAGACATTTATTCTTGAAAGTCCAGTAGCTAACGGGCAATGTTGGAGAAGAGCCTAAGGAATCACATGAGGTTTATGTTCGGTTCTTGCAGAAATTCAATACTTACAAAAAGGGCTGATTTCGCAGTTGGCTAACTTGTAATCCCTTCACTTTAGTTTCAGCCAGAAGAGTCAAAATGTGTTTAATGTGTTCTAAGAGCCTTTTCTTTATGGAGGGGAAAATGGCATTATTTTGTGTGTGTGGATTTCTATTCATAAGGACACTCACAGGTGTCCACTGGGAAGGCAGCACCTAAGAGAAGGATACTCTTTAGGATTACATGGACTACTATGAAATAACATGTGTTTATTTGAAAAGCTATTTAAAAGCTTAGCATCATCAATTTTAGCTGCTTTATGAGTAAAACTAACCTGGAATATAGACCACCATATTAGTTTATTCTCTACATCATTTAGATGTTATCACTTCAAACTCCAATCTTGGTTTCAAGTTTTCATATGTTTTTTTCCGCCCTATCAAGATGTGATAGTCAGACAAAATCTTTCTAATAGTCAGTAACGTTTATATCTTATTTTATCCCCAATAGCTACTTTCCTAAAATTTGTACCTTCTTAGTAGTCTCAAGTTAGTAGAAAAAGAAAGATCATTTATTTTCTGCTCATTTAACAGGGAAATAGTTGAGAATGTTTATTTCTTATCGGGCTAAAACCGAGAGAGTTTCTTCACCCTGTGCTGCCATTTAAGAAAACCATTCTCTAGAAAAGATAAGATTTTTAGACCCATGAATGTAGTATATTCCCAAATGAACACAGAACATTTCTTTAAACTCTGAAATGCAAAGACTGTCATTCATGATATAGAGATTTATTCTAAGAAAGTTTAAAGGAAAAATAATCTATCTGTAGGAAGATAAAGAAAACCATTAAAAATTTGCCTATAATTATCATTCTTAAGCTTTCTACAAAAATTGGAAAGCTAGTCTGAGTTTTATGCCTTTTGAAAGGCTGCTATGCTCACCACAATATCACCAATGCATACTGTCATGCTTTTTGTATGGGTATATGCATAATAGTCTGGAAAGAAGTATGAGGGGAAAGTTTAAAAGGGAGAGTCTTAAGCAGGATGGCAGAATAGTTAAAGGTATGGCAATCAGAAATCAGGCTGCCCGATTTCAGTCCCAGCTCCAGCACTTATTATCCTCTCTGTAAAATGGGAAAAATTATGGTATCCATCTCATAGGATTTTCTTTTTTTGAGGATTAAATAAGATAATACCTGCAAAATACTTAGGAGAGTACGTGGCATAAGCTAAGACTTTTTAATATTTTTTTAAACATTTACCATTCTAACAATGTAGTGATATCTTTTTGTGGTTCCAGCTTGCATTTTCCTGATGGTTAATCATGGTGAGCAACTTTTCATGACCTTATTTACTACCTGTACATCTTTTATGGTAAACTGGCTGTTCAAATATTTTTGTCCATTTTTTATTCCCATAGGGATATTAAATCTCCTCCCCTCATCACAGCCTGCAGAAAAAATGGTCACCTTGCCCTGGCACAGTAATCTCAAGAGATGTGGCACACACAGAATGTTCACAAGGAATGTGGCTTAGAGTTAGTTGCCTAGTCACCATCCACTAACAGCAATAATGCACAAGGATAGGGAGATGCCGGTAAACCAAATCTTTGTGCTCTGAGGGTTTGCAGTTGACTTATCATCTAAGGAGGTTTTAGTAGAGTCTGATTATGGTACTGATATCTGGGCACAAGGATAAGATCCAATTCAGGGGCTAAAGTGAGAGAAATGGTTTCCACTTATAGACAAGGATACACCTGCTTTAACCTCCAATAGTGTCAGATTTTAGTCACTCTGATAGTCTTTTTGGTTTATCAGGTTGGGTAGGCTACTGATCTCAGTTATTCAATGACACACTAATCTAGGCATTACTCTGAAGGTATTGTGTAGATGTGATTAAAGTTCACAATAAGTTTACTGTAAGGAAGATTATCCTAGTTAATCTGGGTAGATCTGATTCAACCAATTAAAGGAGCTCAAAAGTAGAGCTGAGGTTTTCCTGAAGTGGAAGAAATTCCCCATGCCCAACGAGCTGTCTTCCTGATGGCCCAGAAGGCCTGCCCTGTAGATTCCAGACTTGCCTAGCAAGCCCTGACAATTGTGTAAACCAACTCCTTGCCATAAATCTTTTAATATGTATCTCCTACCTGTTTTGCTTCTCTGGTTGAACTTTGCCTGAGAGAGTCACCTACAGACTTTCTCTCAGAATACGTAACCTTGGCCTCACTTTTCGTAAGCATGTCAGCCCACAAAACTTTGAAAAACAAATTTATTTCAAGTTGTTTCTCTTAACTGAGGTATAGCTGCATTTAAAAAATATATACTTTAATAAGTTGTCTTTTAATAGTCAATACCAATTTCTTTTTGTGACCAGTCATATATTTATACCTATCCACACTACCTAATACTGTGTTTTCTGTTTACATTTTAAAATTTGCTCCATCCTGCTTTTCAGAATTTTATTGGATTGTTAAAATTTTTCAAAATTTCTCTGTTTTCCTTTGCTGGTTTAAAATTTATACAATGCATCCACATTCTTTTACTGGTCATTACCATTTTATATCTATATTTATTTATATTCTTAGTAACAAAATGCAAAGTAATTCAGTATTTCCAGCCTTTTCCCAAATATTCCATGGAACTTATCGGGTTTTAAACACCGTTAAACAGCCCCAAACAAAATATTGGGTTTTTTTCCCCAAAGCTTTAGTTTTATTATTTTTATATATGCTAAAATTTGTTTTGAATAATTTTTATAGTAAGCTATTATTTCTTTTCCTTTCTATTTCTATATGTCAGGGCTAAGAGAGTGTGTGAACCTAAGAAGCCATGTTGACTCTGAATTTAACTTTTTATTTTATGTTTTTCAATATTTGACATGATTTCTACTAATTAAAATTCTCAAGGTATATCTCAAACAGTTTAGACAAAAAATATTCTAAAATTTCACAAAACACAACAAAAAAAGATGAGGAAACTAGAATTTTAAGTTTAATTCATTACATTTTCCAGTGAACACTCTGTCCTTTTTCATGAATTTCTAGAATTTTGTACCATTGAATCTGAAAGGAATAATGATTCATCCACAAATGCCTTCAAAATATCTGGAAGCAAAAAGGTTAACCTTTAGTGGTTATGCAGTGTAAGACAGCATTTAATATGCAAAAAAGAATTGCCTTTTTCTTAAACTTTTTTTCAGAGATATAAAATTCCTCCTTAATTAAGAGTCAAGTTTCTTAAACCACTACTAATTAAGCCAATGTTGTTATTGAGAAAGATTGCAGATCTCCATCCATTGATTCACACAAAGTAATAGCCATTATTACACTGAATTCAAACCTTTTGGGAAAGCAGAACACAAACCCTGAACTTAAATAAGATTCAGAGTTGTTCTAAAAATGGTGTAAGTCAATATTTAATCAATCAGAACAAATCTGTTTTTGTATAAAAATTTAAACACACAAAATGAACACCTTGAGACACTTTTGGAATATATAAAAGCAAAGAATTTCCAAATAAACACAGCCTTAGCTTATGAGTAAAGCCCTCCGTTGTTGTGGGCCGCAGAATAGCGGCACAGTACAGACAAAGCATGATAGGGCCATAGATCACAGTAATAACATTTGCAATAAACAATAACAGAACAAAGCAGACATCTATAAGAATCCCACGAGGAATTTACGTTATCCATAATTTTTCTTTACATTTGAGAAACTATGGCAGGAAAGGCCATTACATTCAATGGCACCAATTAATTTCTGCAACTTTTAATGACATCTTTCTGAGTAAAAACCTCACATAATGCCCTGAGCACATGATGGATCACAGCTTATGTTTGATTTGTACTGGATTCCTGATTTTTTTTAGTATTTTTAAAGAGTCCCTTTGCAGCCAATCAAGCAATCAACATGAAATACTCAGATTCTCTCTTGAAAAGTAGAAGAAAAAAGAAAAGACAATGTGGCTTCTTTCCTGGGCCAACAGACGACTGGTGACGTTATTTAAGTAGTTTTCTGGATGATGGATTACACAGATATTTATTCCAAGAGAAAATGATAGTCAAAGAAAACCCCTTAATTCTCATTCTATTCAGGATATCAGAATATACCACTGCTCTTAAATATAGGTTTATGTATACAATTTTTCTTTATTGACTTTCCTAAACTTTAGTAAAGTATTTCTTCATATCCTAGAAAATATCCCTAATTTGTAATACCAATGAAAAGATTGAAATTGAGCAAATAGGACCACACAAGAGCTCACATATGTTTTTAGTGGGCATGATTATGGGAAATAAATCCTTGATTACTATGGGGTTTGGATGGAGCTTTTCTTTCCTTTAACCATAAAAGCTTCGGTCACAATTTGGTTGAGTAGTTTAAAAAATAAGTCTGCAACCTAAGATAGTGAGTATATCTAGTGGTGTGCTAGTAAGCGCAAAGTTCCTACTCTCATGATATTTAGAAGAGTCTTCTACATAGAAAACAGAGAAGCCTAGAAAAAGCAAAAATGGCCCAGTGGAGACCAAATACTGCCCAGAACCATTTATCAGTGATGACCATAAGGACAAAACATGTGTTTCTTCCATACATATTCATTGTCTTTTTTAGGCTAGATACTGAACCATGTTTAGAAAGGTTAAATAACTTGATTATTACTTAACCAAGTTAGTAGGTAGTAGGTTTGGGGTTATTCAGCTCACTCCAAAATACTAGTTTGCAAGCAATGTTTTAGTTCATCATGAAAATAACACAAACGAGGACACTGGATTTCATGATTTAGAGAATTAGAATGAAAATTAGTGAAAAATTCTCCTCTTAATTAGTGGTTTAGATATTTCCGAACTATTTCAACCATAGATTTTAATCATATCAGAATATTATAGTTCTTGTTCAAGGGGCTCTAGTTAATTTAGCAGTTTTGTATTCACAGTCAAAGAAGAATCAATGCCTGGATACTTGGGGAATGAAATGCACCCCTGCCTTTAAATTTCCATAGCTTTCCTATAATTATCCAGGGTGCCGGGTAGGTTCATTAACCAAGAATTCCAGATAACCCAGCAATTACTCAAACCTCACAACCTCTGCAGACACACAGGGTTTTGGATGACAAAGAGCTAGATTAGAAATGATAAAATTCAGATTTTTCCATGACTGTCAATATTGTCATGAAACAGTTCTGTGGTTTCATATCAGAGTAAGCCATGGGCTATGTTCTGATATGTGTTTTATGTAATCTCTTTCAATCCCCAGAGAGCTACATAAAATAGAAAACTTTTTTAAAAAAATGAATGGAGTCATCTAGTTTTGCTTTCTACATTGCTTTTACTTATAAGATTGCTGCCACTTTACTTCTAAAATGTTATCCCTGTAGATAACCCCTGAGGATTATTACATATTAAAGAAGATCTCGAACTGGAAGTGACCTCAGAGGTAATAAACTCTACTTTCCTCATTTTACAAATTCATTAATTGAAGCTTCGAAAGTGCTTGCCTAAGACCACTGAGAAAGTTTGTGGCAAAGTAAAGATGGAATCCTAGTGACCGGACTCCTAGGAAAATGCAGTAATGCTCTCCGATTACTCTGTTTCTAACATCAAAATCAGGGTAAACAAGAGATAGTGCATTGTACTGTGTTTGTTAAAATACTCTGTGAGCTGTATTAGAGACTGGAGTATTCTTTTGCCTCCCCTCTTAAGATGACACAAACTTACTTTCACCTGGAAAGATCAAGTTCAAACTTAAAGTTATTCCCCCAATAATATGTGTATTTTGAACAGTCAATATTAGTTATTGTCATTCCCCTTATACAGACTAAGAATCTTACTAATTGCTGTATACCTTTTATCCCCTGTAAAACAAAATGTACCCACTGTATTTGAAAAGTTTTTATCATATTTGACAAAAGAAAGCAGGAGAAATGGAGGAGTATTGAGAAAACCAAATAAGAGACGAAATGGGGTAAGAGGAGGACAGAGAGAGTATCCACTTAAAAAAATCTCTCTGAAGTAATATTCATTGTTTTCAGCCAAGGTAATTCTTTTTGTTTCAAAAATAAGCAACTGTTTTTCAAAGACAAGTGGCCCAGGCAATTCTATTCTTTTCCTCAATGGGTAGTGTTTAGAGGCAGGTAGAGAGGTGTACTCTTAATGGCTCAGAATAGTTAACAAGGATTTCAGAGATATACACTCTGTGGAGCCAAAGTATCCTTTCCCTTGTGCAGTTCAATATTTGCTTTGATTATTTCTGTTTGAAAATAAATAGCCAAGTCTTTTATTTTTGCAATACTCTTTTTGATTGATCCAAAGGCATCAGGAATAAAATATTTTTTTCTACTCCTTTACAGTTAGTTTTTCTTTAATTACAGGAAACTCTCATTATAAATATGCTCCGTGTTATCAGGCAGCATCAGGTATTGGATACTTATCTTGGCTGCCAAGTCTTTACAGCTCCTACCTTGAAAGGACATTTTAATTTCTCTCATATCCTCTTAGAAATTGGGTAATGACCAAACTGCAAAGGATCATTATTTATTAAATGATAGGAAAGTTTCCCATGAGCATAGATGATATGAAGCAATGCATTTACGATATTTAAAGTGGTGCTCATTTTTATTGGCGAAATATATCATATCTTGAGATTAATGCTTATTTAATCATCACTGAGAGAATATCATATTATTATTACTCTTAGAGATTTTAGGAAGCTGCTAGTGTATGCTAGATCATTTACTATGCTGCTTTGACACTAAGGGCTGACAGATATGGTTCTTGTCTCAAAGGACTTTACCATTTATTAGACGCGTATATGGATAGATCTCGGTCAACTTACTTTATAGAATTTAATGATGGAAATGGTTCAGAAGCAATTCTGCCCCCGATATTGCCATACAATGCATCCTTGTTATGAATCTCCACCTCTTGTATATTAATCTCCACCTCTATATTAACTTGATTTTACTGTTTTATCGTCGTCAAAAGTATAACTTTACTATTTTGAGTCTCTTGCCCAAGTAAATAATGAGATTGTTTATTATAGAAATTTCCTGAAAGATCCATCAATCCTTCAATTGAAAACATCAGCAGGCAGTTCACATCCCAAGACTATCTGAGCCTTTGCCTCAAATGTTTGCCATTTCTATCAATCCTAAACTATTATACAATGATCCTTATCCAGTCCTATTGAAGTACTGACTTTGAAAGACCATAATTGAACCCAGACTTCAAATTCCAATCAGAACTCGCCCTTCCCTCAAATGTGTGGTATTTACAACAGCCAAAGGATAAAACAATGAAAACCCAATGTCTATCAACAAAAGAATGGATACACAAAATGTGGTATATCGATACAATAAAATACTGTGCAGCCATAACGATCAAGGTACTGATACATGCTACAATGTGAATAAGCCTGATGATAAGTGCAAGTAGCCAGATACAAAATGATTTAGGGCGGTGGTGGGGGAATGGGGAGTGACTGCTTAATAGTTATCGGATTTCCTTTGGAAAGAGTGATGAAAATGCTTTGCAACTAGATAGAGTTGATGGTTGCACGACATTGTAAATTTACTAAATACTACTAGATTGTACACTTTAAAATAGTTGACTTTATGTTATGCAAATTTCACCCCAATTAAAAAAATTTTTAAGTCTGTGGAGTTACTGTTTTCTCTTACCTTGATAAGAAATAAACTGTTTTGTATTATTAACAGATTGTTCTATTAATATTTGCAGAGCCAGCATTCAATGGCTAATTTAAACTATAATCCTGTTTGAGTTGAAAATCGATCACAATCCCTTTGTTGTGACCCTCGATGTCTTCCAAAGCTGGAGTTCAGTTTCCTCTCATGTTTCCCTCCCTATGAGAAAATGGTCTCCTTTCGCCACCATGTTTTATCCTCTTCTGTCTGATTTTCCTGCACTTCAGTGGTCTTTACGATGTCATTGATTTTGA
The DNA here is from genome assembly GCF_902729225.1 of Pteropus medius. Lineage (NCBI taxonomy): Eukaryota > Metazoa > Chordata > Mammalia > Chiroptera > Pteropodidae > Pteropus > Pteropus medius. The sequence goes on along the minus strand of NW_024352785.1, from coordinate 15,147,970 downwards.
GGCACTCTTATTTGTAAATTCTAACCCTTGTTTGGTTATCTCCACATTTCTATGTCATAGTCAGCTTTTTCATTATGATGCCTCAATTCTTTAAAAAAAAAATGTAGTACTTATACAGATCTACCATATTGTTTTTGTTCATAATCTTTTGAAAAGTTTTTTTTTTTGAAGTTCTTATGTTGAAAGCACAGAGATTCTCTCAAGACATCTTGAGTAAGAAGATCTATTATAGAGACCCTACGTTCAGTTGAACTGGAACAGGATTAGAAAGACAGCTGTTGGCTCAGACTAGTGTCTCTCTATTTCCCTAAGTGCAAGTATGAGAGGTGTGACTAGGTCAGAAATATTCCCCGTTCCTGTCTCATTTGTCGAGGTTTTTTGTTTCTACTCAGATATATTTGTCCCGACTGATTCTTATTCCAATTTCTTTCTGATAGCTTTTCAATTTAATCAAAGCATAACATAGCCAGAAACAAGTTATCAGAACAAGTGTAGTGTGAGGATGCCTATGTCTCATGCTTTGCCATTCCTTCCCACGTGGCAAAATACACTCTGATCTAACCATATTCTAAGTTGTGAATAATTCGTATAAGTATGTGTCTGCTTCTTTCAAAGACAACTGTTTCATCCTAAAGTCCAATTCAGTAGATTTATCTTCAACAATTACTGGGCTTTGATCACCCTAGAATAGGTGGTGTCATGTGGTATGTAGCTGTCCTTTCCCAGTGCACTTCCCTTATCAGGATACATGTCTGTTGATTTGTGGGAAGCTGGCTGTTTTTCGTTCCTGACAAACTCCAGTGATTAAAATGTAGTGGCTTGCTCTTGTTCCCCTGATAAAGGTGACAGCTGCAGAGTTTCCAGTGGTGGTGGATATCGTCCATGCAGATTGCTTTTTAATGAAAGCAATATATTATCTTACCTACAGACCCTGAAGCTTTAGTTAATGTATTCTAGCTTGGCACCACATTTATCTATAAATTAGTTGTATTAAACACACTCCTTACTATTTATCCAGCTTTTAAAGAGTTTTTCTAGTGAGAGGATTTGCCCCCTTTCTTCACCTTAAGTATTGTTATACCCAATGACAACCCCACCAATATTTTAAGTGTAGTTTTGTATAAAACATTCCCAGGCTTGAAAAATATGACCACAACTATAATCAATAACTTGATAATCCTTCACCACATTTTGCCATTAAAATAAGAGTGAAAAGATAGAATTGATTAGAGCACCAGCCCTTCAGGTGAGTTTCCTGAAAGTTGACAATAATTCTGAAAGCGAAGCCTACTAAATAAAATGGTTAAATAAATCTGAAAGAAGAAATCAATTTTAAATTTAGTCTGTGAACCTTTAAGTTTTGAAATTGTAGGAAACCTTCTATCCACGTATAGAAAAATAAAAAGAAAATGCTGTCAATTTAAAACTCAAGTAATCCCCTGACATGCAACTTTTTGATGTAACAGTATTTCACATAGGATGTATGTAATAGTGTCAGGTCTACTGTGAGTGGCTGCAATCTGCTGGGAGTGAACGGCATTTGTTATCCCCTTGGAGGAAGATTCCACGGTGAGGTACAAGCTTCATGCTGTGGCTCTGGAAACAGCTACAACACCAAGGTCTCATAATGACCCATGAATCAAAATTGGAAACAAACAACTATTTTGCTGAACGTGTCCTCTCTGACTTAAATTCAATATTAAACTTTTTACAGAACTATAAATCAAATCCATTAAAAACAAAAAACTCAGTGAACCAGTCTGAGCTAAATCCAAACCTACATATTTTCTAAAACAACTGAACTATAACAAAACTAAAACATCAAAATATTCTCCAACCTGAATTGATATATCATTTGGTTTAAGTCTCTGAACCATATTTTCTATTTCAAAACAGGATTATTTTTAAGTGTTAACCATCACTTTAAAGAAGAAATACAGAAGGGAAGTTAATTCCATAGTACTGAGTAAAATAAGAAAAGTATGCAGTAAAATGGGTGGAAAGTATTCATTCTGTAAATAATTTAAGTAAACACATAATCATTCAAGGAGAAGCCAGAAAAAAAAAGTCAAAAAAAAAAAAAAAAAAAGCAAATGCAATAAACAATTCGGTAAACAACTGAGAAAGTGTGGGGGACCCAAGGCAGGTTACCTTTAGGAAGTGGCAAATGGAAAATTCTATGGAGAGAGAATTGATACCATGGTACAGTAGAGGAAACAAGCCAGGAAATACATATTAAGCACAGTTAACATCAAATTATACTTTAGATAAACCATACAAGGTTTATCTATAAGTAATACATAGCGGACACTATTAACTAATCGTGAAACCCATTTCCTCATCTTCCAGAGCACGCAGATAACACGTTTCCAAGCTTTCCTTGTATTTATTCTTTTTTTTTATTATTATTATTATGGTGATGTTGGTTAACGAAATCCAGTAAGTTTCAAGTGCTTCCTTGTATTTATAGGTGGCCTTCTGATTAAGTTCCATCCCATGGAAAGTGAACAGAAGTGATATGTGATATGTGTTATTTCTAGTCTCACTAGTCATTGTTTATGTTCTTTTTCTTTCCACAGTGACCTTGGAAGCCCATGTTAAAGATGGTGGAGCCATAATATGAAAGGATCCTGTATTCCAGATTCCTATTTGAAGGAAAGTGACCTGGTGATCAGGAATATTGGTTTGGACTGGACATGAACAATAAATAAGCTCTACTGCGTAAAATCCGTGGAGATTTCAAGGGTTTATCTGCTATAGTGTTACCTTAATATACAACATTATTTTTATAATAGCAAAAAAATTGGAAATAACCTAAATATCTAACAAAGTTGCAGTGACTCTTTTATTTAGTGGAGATCACTGATAATTCTAATTTCCTTTTTTAAATTGTTCTGGATAGTCTTCATTTTCTACAATACATACATATGACATTTGTGATTAATACATAAAAATTCATAATTTTGATATTATAAAAATCAAATTAAATGTGAATAGTTTAATGGTGTGTTGATGACATCTAAAAGAGATTGATACTTTTAATAGGAGAAAATATTTTTATGCTCATAAAATGTGACAAATAGTTGAGAAGAAGGGAAAAGAAATCTTTTACATTCATCACATTTAATCTAATTGTATTCAATGGAAAACTGGTGATTTCAAGTGGAAAGAGAGTTATTGGTTGGCTCCTGCATACACATTGTTAAAAGTCTAAGTTTGTGTGTGATATTTAATAGAAATCAAATTGAGACTTAACCAAGCAGATGACCATGGCATGGCTGAATTCTTAACAATCCTAGAAATCATATTGGCAGCCTAACTGTCCTGGAAAATATAAAGAATAATCTATTACTAGGTGTCTAATCTAAAATAGAAGAGCATATCCACTGTTTTCTATACACTAACTTTCATTTTAGGTATCAACTATGTGGTTATCACCCCTTTTCATTATGGTCATTATTTATATTATGTAATCAGCTTTATCTCATTTACTTTGATTAAAGGTAGATAAATTTTGCCTTTTTTCACATAGTATGTTCTGTCTTAACTGACTTGCACATAACCAGCTTAACCAGAATAACCATGTACTTCTCTCTACTGAAAAATCAACATTTCTATTGAAGGCCATTGCCCAGTTAACCTGTTAACATGTAGTTAACAGGTTATGTTCCAATACTTTTGTGCATTTCCAGAACTATCAGTTGAGCTGCATGCTTACTGAGGGTTATTAGGTCTGATATTTGATTTTTACCCTACTTATAAGCTAAGAAATTAACATTTTATTACTTCATGGATGCTGGCAGAAAACACAAGTCTCCTTGGTTAGAGACAAAGGACATTATTACTCATGGCCTAGCAAGCAACATATTTGCATTAATTCCCCTTTCTTCCAAGTGGAATTTTCAACATGATAGGTACAGACTGATGCTACACATTCAGTCAGTTTGTATTTCAGCTGAGAACACTGGACTTGGTGAATCTACCTCTTTTATAGCAGGGGGTAAGCAAGCCTACTCTTTGTTCCAGGAGAGATGTTCCCTCAACTCCCAAAGTTGCTGCGTAAACAACCCTGAGTAATGACGTGAATAGAAGAGCACTCAAGTCTTGCAGTCTGGCAAGTTTTTTTTTTTTAATTGCCTTCAAATAATTTATAGGTGAGATAATTATAAAATACAATATTTCGTACAAATTTAGATGGATCTCGATGAAGAGAACATTACCAATTCTGAAAGTTTTCACTGTATTTTAAAGAAATTGGAAATAGAAATACGAATGATGTATTCTGATTTGAGAGATGACGTCAACAAAGAATTGCAGTGGTACATTCCCACTCAGAGTAAATGAACATCGTTACATAAAAAGATGGGCAAATGCATGCACATTTATAGGTCTTAAGTTAAAAATATATTTAAGGAAGATATGTCTAAGTGTTTCTGACTCAGTGCTTTAACCTACTTTTTCAATTAGTTGTAGTTCCAGCTATTTTACTTTTCTTCCTTTTCAAGAGCTGCTTATCATCAAATGCCACATGCACTGATAGCCTTACTAGTGGTGTAGAACTAGACTCTCTCCCTCTATTTTCCAAAGAAAGTGTCTCAGCAAGGAGTATGATAGCTATATGACGTCCAAAACCACATTACCCAATTTTCTAAAGGATTTCCTTTCAGAAACCATTTTTCTTCTCTCTATGGGGTGGGGAGGGAAAGCCTCTTCTCAGTTTGTTGCAGATGATGACAAACCTAGCTACCTTAGGTTCTAGTTTATGAATCACTCAAGAGAAGACATTTGATGATATCATGACAATTTCTATGCAGAAAGTTCACTACATAAATAAAGAAGAAAGAGTTTTAGTAGCTATAGTATGTATCATCATGCAATTCTTTATGTTTTTCCAGAGCTTTCCATGAAGCACCAGCTTGCCTTTGACTAAGCTGCTACTTTTTCTCCAGTCTGTTGATGTGAAGGTTCACACCTATCCTGTGTGTGGCTTGAGGCCTGAAATTGATGGAAGGGGATAGAGATGGCCTCATGTGAAAAGTCCCAACCCACGGTCATCAGTATTATTACATTTTATGAGCACCTCAACTATGGCAAAGGGTATTTTTATTTGATAAGATTAGAGTTCTCCTAACAGGATAGTAGACCCATAAAACATAGTGTCCCATCACGCTAATCAAGTTTGAAGGCTTAAAAACTTATCTAGTTTAAAAACTTATCTAGTTACTACATAGAAGCAACTTAGAAATAGCTTATTCTCAATTCTTATTGAAAACAAACTGTGTTGAAAATGCTACAATCCAATCTAATTTTGGCAAATTAGTGCTTTGACCTGAATTTATATTATATTAAAAATTATTAAGACATAAAAAGGCTTTGTGAGGGGAAAAAAATGGTCATGACTCCTAACAATTACAGAGTTTCACAAAACATATGCAAACAAACCTCTGAAAGCCTTGACTAGCCTATCGATTCTGGGCCCATTACACCAGTCCCTGCTCTGTAAACTGTTATCCTGCTGAGACTCTCCTTTCTTCACCTTTTTGTGGGGAGGTTGGGTTGAGGTGGGGGAAGGTCTCAGTCCCTACTGTATCCTGATAATTTGATTAACAAAAATGACCTCCTGATGCAAAAGAAGTGAAAAATTTTCAGATTTAGATTACTAGAGAAAAGAAGGAGATTATCAAAGATCTAAATAATGCAACCAGTAGCAAAACATCCTAGTAAATCATACTCAGCCAGCTAAATTAGATAGCCCTGTCCATATACAATTACACTGTTTGGCTCCCATGACAGCCTTTAAATGTGACGTGTTATTTGACATGTTTGCAATTAGGGCTTAGAAAAAAAAAATCAATTTTTTTCTATTCCACTTAAAATAAAAAATGTACTGTTTTCCAATGAAATGTACCTTTTTTAAATCCAAGACCGACAAAAAAGTAATACCAGAACAAACATATCACAGCTGCATTATGAAGATAGACATTTAAAGTCCAATTTTATTAGATTTTATGAAAGGGCAGAACCTAGAAGTAATTACCAGCATGTTGTATTTACTTTCACATCATTATCCTCATTCACTTTGCACCTAGACTTTGAACAGCCAGCGAGGTAGACAGTAACTCGTGGTTCTGGGTGAGCTTCTGATGAAGCTCTGTGAGATTGTATCTGCTGGCAACGCGCAGGGGGCATGATGCTCTTCTTCAGCCTGAGACCCATTAAGGACCAGAGAAAGTTCTTCTCCATGCCTCTACCCTCTGTTTCCTTCAGTGTTGGTTTCAAACCTCTCTGAATAAGCCATACACGTTGGATGTGGACAAATATTCCAAGGTGAGATTTTTAACTGAATAAAATACTTCCAACTTATTGTCATTTTCCCTTCTCACAGTCCCTTAGAGTTTCTTGTATCCTCTTAAAATCTATAAACATTTGATTATTTTCTCTTTCAGGAAGATATTTTGACTTTTATCATACATTGCCCCATCATTACATATCATATATATATAATAATAACAGAAGAATAGCAATAACAATAGCAACAATAAACTAACATTCTTTGTGCAGATTTTATGCACTAGGAACTACTCTAAGGGAGCATATGAATTGTCTCAACTGATCTTCGCAGTGACTCTATAATTATTAACACCAGTAAATATATCTGCCCTTATGAATAGAGTAAGGGATCCTGTCAATAATTCCTAAGTAAATCGTTATAATTCTTCTAAGTCGCTTTAATTCAAGTCAGGGGCATATGATATTTTTAAAAACTGAGATGGATTTTGGGTAAAACAAATCAAGTGTTATAGTAAGTAGAATAATGCCCATTCACCCCCAGACATTCACATCTTAATTCCCAGGACCTGTAAATCTTGCACGGCAAAAGAGACTTTGCAGAAGCGATTAAGTTAAGGATTTTGAGATAGGAAAACTGTCTTGGATTAACTGGGTAACCGGAAATCACAAGAGTCCTTATAAGAAGGTGGCAGGACTATCAGAATAGAAGAAAGACTGAAAGATACTATGCTGCTGGCTTAGAAGACTGAAGAAGGGGTATGAACTAAAGAATCTGGAAAAGGCAAAGAAATAGATTTTCCTCTATAGCCTCTGAAAGAAAAACAGCCCTGCTGACACCTTGATTTTAGGCCAGTGAAACCCATTTTGGAGTTCTGACTTCTAGAACTGTAAGATAATAAATGTGTGTTGCTTTAAGCTACTAAATTTGTTACAGCAGCAATAGGAAACTAATACAAGCATGAATCTTGTTATAATGTATTAAGTGTTATTATAAGCTGTGAAGAAATGGGGCCCCTGAGGAGGATTTTGGAGGAGTCAGGTGAGAGCTAGTCAACTGTCAAGTTAAAAGAACACCATCCACACAAGATCACCCTCACTTCGACAACAATTCTAAGTTCATTAGTTCCACAAATCACCTTCATAATTCTCTAGGACTTGATAATTCTCTAGGACTCACAGAACTCACTGAGAGCTGTTACACTCATGGTTGCAGTTTACTATGGGGAAAGGATACAGATTAAGGTCAGCCAAGAGAGCAAGCCCATAGGGCAGAGTCTGGGGTTGTACCAAATGCAGAGTTCTCATTGTTCTCTCCCTGCTGAGTCGTGGGTAAGCTTACTTTCCTGGCATTGATGTGTGACAGTATTGATGTGTGGCATGGAGTATTGCCAAGTAGGGAGGCTCATCCAAACCTTGGCAGAGTTTTGACAGGGGCTCCATTATGTAGGCATGATTGATCGAATGCTCATGTGGTTGATCTCAGTTTCTAAGTCAAGGGATATTGTATCACTCAAAGCCTACACTCTGCCTTCTAGTGGTGGTCTTTCTGGTCAGTTCCCACTCTAAATACTATCTGGTGTGGCATCCCCCACCCTAAATCACGATCTTAGACTACCTGGCATGACCTAAGACCCCCAGGTATGACACTTACAAAGGCCCAGAGACTGCCTCCCAGAAACCAGAGCAAAGGCCAGAACTTCTCTTTGGGCAAGGCTAAATTCTTTACTACACGCACACCAAGCTGGGTTTAAAGGGTGAGCAGGATGGTTCCCACTGGAGCAAAGGAAAGGAAGAGAAGGGCATTCTAGACATAGAAAACAACATGAGCAAAGGCATGAATGTTTGTGGCATTTCTAAAGTAAAAGCCAGTAATTGAGTGCAATTTGAACACAGATTACTGAGCACTGGAAGATGGGAGTGGCTGGAGAGAACCCTGATTCTAAAGGCCTTATGCCGTATTAAGGAGTTTTGTATCAAGGACAAAGGATTTTTGGAAGAATTTTCAGAAGAGAGCGCTTTGAACAAAAAATCCTTTTGTAATGTCACTTCCCACTTTGTTTTATGAGTGTATGCTTTGTCTCTTGGCTTTATGTTTAATAGGGTAATTTGTATTTATAAGAAAGGAAGAAATTATTTTTTTCTATAACAATGCTGACAACAGAGTTAGACAATCTACCTGGACTATACCAGGCCAAGTCCTAGGGTGCATGATGGAAACTCTAGCAGGGGTGGTAGCAGAACTACTTCTTCTGACTTCTTTTCATCATCTGGAAAATGCAATATAAATGGTAGAAAACCCAGTGATGCTGGGACAGAGATGGCCTGTAAGTAGACTTGTGGAAAATAACCCAATCAGCACGTCTCGACTTAAAATTAGTTGTTTAATCTTTGTTTTATTTCCTACAGAGGTTTCCTGCTATAATGCTGTGATGATCAAGACTTGGAGACGATCAGAAACTCATAGTCTTGGTTCAGGCTGCTGTAACAAAAGACCCCAGACTGGGGTGGCTTAAATAATAGACATTTTTTCTTCCTCACAGATCTGGAGCCTGGAAGTCCCAGATCAAGATGCTGGCAGATTTGGTTCTTGCTGAGGGCACATTTCCTAGCTCGCAGATAGCTATCTTCTTGCTGAATCTTCACATGGTAGAGAAAAAGAGATCTGTTGTCTCTTCCTCTCCTTATAAGGAAACTAAACCCTTCATGGGGCTCTACCCTCAGGACCTCATTTAAACCAAATTGCTTCCGAAAGGCCCCATGCCCTAATATCATCACACTGGGGGTTAGGGCTTCACCATATGAATTTGGGGGGTACACAAACGTTCAGTCCCTAACACTCACCATTTTCCTCCATTCAGTGTAGAAGGGCCCAGGGGGCGTCCCACACAAAGGAACCCTATTGTCTGTTATTTCCTTTTAACGATGGGGTTGTTTCTAAACAAAAGCTAACTTGGGAGCATCTTTCAATTGAGAAAAATTGTATTTTTTATATTTATATGAATTGTGTATAAACTTATATTTTATATTTCTGTAGAAAGGACTGAAGGATTGCAATGCCTAAAAACATGGTTTAAATACTTGGTTCATCTATGTAGGACCTTGTGCATGTCTTCTAATTTTAACCTGTAAAGTGGGAAGAGCAATGATTTTTTTTTTTTTCGAGGGGGCACTTACTTCACAGAGTTTTGTGAGGACCAAGGAATACTGGGATATTTTTAAACAATTGTACGCATGTGAATTTTCTGTATTACGTATCACATTGCCTTCATTTTCTGGAAGGTTTCTGGGCCTGTGGAAACTGTTCAAGGACCCCGCAGTTAATGAGTACTGCTCCCTGAAGAGCCTTTAGGAAAACAAAGGCTTCTACGACCTGGGGCTAGTACTCTCAAGAACCTAACGATCCAGTTGATGAGAGAAGTTAACTAGGCACAAAGATAACTCCAGAAATAGGTTCCTAGATTTAGCGAATAAAAATACTGGATTTTCAGTTAAATTTGAATTTCAGATAAACAATAAATGACATTCTTTCGTATGTCCCAATGTGACATAAAACATATATGAAAAAATCATTTGTTGTTTATCTGAAATTCAGATTTAACTGGGTGTTCTGGATTTTATTTGACAGGCATATTCTTAGGCCAATTGTGAATAAGAGCTCTCGTGGGATTCAAAAGAGAGGATGCGTCAATAGTTTCTCAAAGAAATAGATGCTGAGGCAGTTAGGAGAGCAAAAGATTTATTTATAGTAAGACCTGTGAAAGGAAAAGGGAGGACACTGGATTAAACAGGAGAGCCATCAGAAGGCGATGCTGATCTGAAAATTCTTTGCCCGCACAGCCAAGAACTCTGAACAAAGAGTGCTCACTGGAGGAACCCGCCTTGCGTAGAAATGGTCAGGCTTTTGTACCACCAAGCTCTTCACTCTCCTCCCAGCTCCCACCCAAAGCAGCTTCCTTCTTGGCCAGTCACTGATGCTAAGAATTCTATCATTAAAAAGCCATTGCCATCCAATGACAGAGAATTGGTTAAATTTCCTACCTTTTTATAATGACATGCTATGCTTTTATTAAATATGTGTAAAAAAATTGTTGACAAAAGATAGGCCAGAACTCAGGTTGCAAAACAGTATATAGAGTAGAATCATGTTTTGTTAACGATGACACACAAATATGTGGACACACACACACACGCACACACATTGGGCTGGAGAGCAGAACACAGAGAGACACTGATACGATAGGCACTAATATATTAACAATAATTACCTCTGAATGGTAGGATTGTGGGAGATTTTTATTGTTTGTTATTATTTTTTTAGATTTTTCTACAATTGTGTTATTTTTATATTACAAAGACTATTTATAATTTTTTAGAAGCCACTGTTAACACTTCTTGGCCTTTCCTTCCCTTCTCATGAGAAGTAAATATTTTTCTATAAGTTATATTCAAGACATAGTTGGAACTCGCCACAGCAAACGATGTCACCCCTTACTTCTTTCTACTGGAAAAGGTGATCTAAACAATTTCCTGGGATTCTCCTTTTTAGAACTCTATACATCACTGTAGTGACAGCGGGCAAACTTGATAAATGCTGGTGGTCGCAACAGAGACCATCTTTGCCTTTTTTTTGTCCCCTATAGGAGAGGAAAGGAAACATTACTGCCATCTTCCTCCTAGTTTAGCATTTAGTCGCTTGTTTGTTCTGGGGAGAAAAGCAGCACTTTGCTAATAAGACACTTTGATTTTTGTCAAGAAATCTTTTAGATTAAAAAGGTAGGTATGTAATTTAAAGGCTTATAAAAGTTTTATTTATCAGGGATGTGGATGGCTAGTTCATAAAATATGAAAACATTTACACTTACATTGGAGATATGCTGTAGTTTTCTTAGACCATATAAACTACTGCCGTCAGCAACATTATAAGATGGAATTAAATACTGTTGAGGAGAGAAGAGAGAAAATAAGATCTTATTTGGTTCGGATGTTTGAAGTCACTTATTCGATACCATGAATCCTGTGATTTTTTTTTTCTCTCATTTCAGGCAGAAGACACAAATACAACAAAATTGAAAAGACAAAAGTTAAGGGGATTCAGAAAATGCCTGAGTCACTCATGAATGATGTTTTCATTGGAGAAATCAGTAAAAGAAAACTAAAGGTCTTTTAAAAGCTAAAGAAATCTGCTTCTCTTCTTTATTCCTGGCAGAGAAAGCTATGTCCTCCTAGAGGTCCAAAGAGAAAGCTCTTAAACTGTCTACTTCTGATTCTCTACTCACACCAAGTTGACAATCATTATGGTTTCCAATCATAACATCCAAATTTGGCTGTAAAAGTTTGGATGTTTATTCAATTCTGCACACGTACTATATATCAGGCTCTGTGGTGTTGAGGGTATGAACTATGACATGCTTGCATTGGAGGAGGAGTAGGTGGGTAAGAGGGTCAGATCACATAATTGCTGAGGTTCTTTCCAGTGTTAAAGTTCCATATAACATAATTTCCTCACAGAGATCGGCATAGAAAGGTAGCAAAAATCAAAGAAAGGTAATGGTTTAGCCAAATATAAAGAAAACAATGAGTGGAAGGACAAAGAGAAAACCATCTACTCAGTCTGGGGGAAGAGACACTGAGAAGACATCGTGGGGGAAGAAATTGCTTAGCTGAGTCTTACAGGACAAGGAGAAAGTGGACCGAGGAGAGCAGAAGGAGCACCATGCAGAAGGGCCCTGCAGCCATGGAAGGGTCCTCGGTGAGCTTGGGGATCCAGAAAAGCCTTGAAATAGTAAAGAGGGGTCTGCCAGAGTGATCACCTTGGGAGCGGAGGTGGAGGAGGAGTGGATGTAGATAGCACAGCAAATGAGGCAATCTGGGGAGCCAGTGAAGGGTTTCAGCAAAAGGGTAGCTTGATCAGATTCGAATTTTAGAAAATGACTGACAGCAGCTCAGGGAATAAGTTTGAGGCTGCGGGTTGCTGGAGAGGGCGGAGCTAGAACAAGGAGAGAAACAGAGGCTTAGGCTGATGGCCTGAGCTGAGGCTATGGGGACAAAAGGAGGAGCTAGGTTACCGATCCATTTACAAGGCAAAATCAGAAGAACTGGATAACAAATTAAGTGGGCTTAGATGAGGGGTTGTGTGGTGGAGTAAGGTAGAATTCTAGGTTGACTCCCTGGTTTCTGGATTAAGCAACTGAAGGATAATGTCACTCACTGAGGTAAAGAAGAAAGGGAGAGCCTATTTGGAAGGCAAGAAAGACAATGATTTTGGTTTTGAACATGCTGACTTTCAGATCATATTTTTCAGAAATAGTCTCAACTTTATGTCACATACTGCATGCTCTTATTTCAATGTGACTTTGAGATGTTCTCCACTAAGAGATTAGGTTCCTTCCCCCCTGTAACTGAGTGGACCTTTGTGACTACCATGACCAATAGAATATGATGAAATTTATGCTGTATGACTCTAAGGCTGTATTGTAAAGATTCCATGCATTTCTACCTTCCTCTCTTGGGATGCTTACTCTTGGAACACAGCTGCCATATTGTGCAGATATCCAAAGTGGCACCATATGGACAGACTTCATGGAGAGGCCCTGTGCAGGTTGTTTGTCCAACAGCCCAGCTAAGGTCCCAGCCAATAGGAACATCAACCACCAGAAGTATGAGTGAAGGTATATCCGGATGATTCCAGGTCCAAACTTTCAAGTTGACCCAATGTTGAATCTTCCCAGGTGAACTCCCTAATAGTACATTACAGATTAGCTATCCATGTTGTGACCTTTTTGAATCCTGACCCACAGACTCTGTGAGCATCATAAAATGGTCGTTTTGCTATACAGCAATTGTACCTGGAACAGGAAACGTGGCCAGTGAACTTTTGACTATGTGTACTGGAGCTCATAGTAGGGGTCTGGGTATCATTGGCAGATACATTATAACTGAAGTTACAGATATAGTGGCCATCCTAGGAAGTGTCTTAAGCAGACAAGAAGGGTGGGTCTGAGATGTAAGATTATACATATATTTAAGAAGTTCTTAAAAGAAAAGAAGCATGCAGAAGAAGCTAAGAATAATACTGGTCAGGGATCAGACAGGAAACTAGAAATAACGAAGTATTTCAAGTAGAGATTTAGGTGCTTACAAAATTATTGGAAAGGCTAAGGCACCTGCTACTAGCTCCTAGATTCACTGCCATAGCTGTGGTACAGAATCAGAGAGCTGCCATCACCACCCAGAGGACAGGGATCTGCAGAAATCTGTTTCCAACCTCAGTGACCCACCTCAACATTGAGGTGGGGGAACGTGGAGGCTGCTGCAAAAACTCTTCTCGTGCAGCCCCCATCTCTGCCGCCACTGTGGGGGTGGGGGGAGAAGAAGAACTTCCACTTTCCAAATTCAATTCATCCCCCTGCATCCAGAGTGCGAATTTTGTCTAGAACTTTGGAGCAAGGGACTATAAAAAAATGTATGGCAGACTTCTCCTAGAAGAAAGCATAATAGGAGGGTGAGAATGAATGTTGGTGACAAAAACCAAACCAAACTGAAGCAAAATACAACCCAATGACTTTCCAAAGAAGTGGATAGTCTGAGGTGCAGAATAGAGTCTATTTCTAAAGTCAAGGCAGGAAGATCAATTGAAGGATGGAGGGCAGTGGATTTCAGAGTCCATCCATCCTGAGTTCAGATCTCCAGTTCAGTCCTTTACTTACGTGGCTCACCACACTTTCAGGCATCTGTTTCCTCAGCTGTCAAATGGGGATAAAAATAACAGCATCGCAGCGTTGTTGGGAGAATTGAAAATAATTGGGTGCTGGATGTTGAGCGCAGAGATTGGAACATGGAAGCAGACGGAAACGATTGCTTTTCTTATTCCTACCTAAGGGGGGAAGTGAGGCACGACTCAATCCAGCAGTGGGAAGGCCCCTGCCCATAGCCGAATTTCCATCTACCAAGCTAGGCAAACCCACTGGTGGAGCAGAAACTTCCTGAGTGGCGCTTTGTCAGACTTTATGCAACAGCCCTCGATTTAACACCACTCCTTTGGAGATCTTTAGATAAAAGGTAGCTAGTCTTAGAGAGTTAGTTTCAACATATACTTTGAAGGGTGAAAGAAAGTGGGTCCAAACAAGAGAAAGCTGCTAAGAGCCTAGTTTACAGCAGCTGATACCAAACTGCAGCGCTCAGAGCCAACTCCACCATCCTTACATTGTAAGTTGGTTCTGGTCCTAGGAGAGGCTCGCTTAGCTTCAAATGGCTTGTGAATGCCAGTCTGTCTCCACTTCTACCTGGGTTATTTCCATGGCTAAATTATAATCCAAAACATGGAACAGTCTCTGAGCCTCCGTTTCCTCACTTATATACTAGAAAAAAGTGCTGTGAAGATGAAATGAAATTGGTAAATGATGAGAACTGCCGTTTATGGACACAGCTACGTCAGGTGTTGTGCTAAATGCTTTATAGACATTGACTTAATTTAATTCTCGGAATAATCCTATGAGGATTTGTTATCTCTAATTTATAGATAGGAAACTGAGGTTGAAAGAGATTAAGTACATAACTTGCCCCAAGTCACACAAATACTAAATGTGCTGCAGAGGCAAGATCTGAATCCCTGCCGATGGAAGGGTCCAGCACAGGGCCTAGCATGCAGGAAGTGTTCAGGATACAGAAAATGTTATTTTTTACTAGTCCAGCCCACCCCCTAATTTGATAGACCCCAAAATGATTCATGAAGAGCGACTTTCCAAGGGGCCAGGCTGGGGTTGAAACTTAAATCTCCCGGTTCTGCATCTAGAGCTTTTTACCTTAACCTAAATCGTCCTCTCTGTATCAAATCCCTTTCCAGGAAGACTCATTTGAAGCCTTGCTAGGCTGGCCATGAAGGATCACATGTGCATGACAACAGCGCTCTCTGCTGGCTCCTAGGAAAACTGAAAGGGGCCATCTGGCCATTAACTCATTGTTGGTGGTTTCTTTGAGATCAGACTTTCTATCTCAGCAGCCCTTGATTACCGCCCCACTCCATTTCCCTTTTCTTTTTTCTTTTCTTTCTTTTTTTTTTTTTAAATGGCCACCCTTGTGTTCTCGTGTCTTCTATTTACATTTACTAGAAAGTTATTCTTGGTCCTTGAAAACCTTGTTGACCCTGCCCAGAGTGAAAACCTTGTGACCCTGCCCAGAGGTGAGGGTAGACCCAGTTTGAGGGGGCTTCTCTGGTTTTCCAAGAGTGCTCCTCTAAGATTCTAGCAAGCTCTCACTATTCCCCCACCCCCTCACTGAGAATCACTACCTGGGTGAGGACTGTAACCCATGCCTTAAACTTTGGGTGTGCTGGTGAATTAGACAGTGAAAGAAGTGCGAACATACAAAGAGACGTGTTTATGGTGAAGTCCCTATCGTCCCAATGCTGCTGACGTCATGTGGGAGAACCAGCTGAGCATACACCACCGCATTTCACTCCAGCCTAGGCTTTTGTGCTTCTACATACACCAAGTAATCGAATGGTGAGGAATACATTCTACAGGGAAGGACATAGGGTCTCTCAGCATCTAACTCCAGCGGTCAAATAGACAGTGTTTGGAGAGCAATACATATGTCCTTACTAATATTTTGAGTGACCATTGGCGTTTCTAAATGGTGAACACATTGATATTCACATTCCCTCTCTCACTGAGGCTTTCAGGAGCCGTTGCATGGTGCCTGCCACTCAGGAAGCAGGTAATAAAGAATTGCCAGAACAAGAAGCAAAACAAAGTCATTACATTCCCAAGACCAGCACAAGCTCTCTAATCTCCTAAATTCCTTCTAGAGATTAGGCACTGTCAGGCTTTTGGAATGAGAATCGGATTGCCAGGCATTCCATTCCCAGAGCCAATCACCTGCCCTGTGTAATGCTGGAACTCATCAGCCTTCTCCTGGCACCAGAAACAAACTTGTTATTTTAAATATCCTTCCCTTCAATCCTCCTGCAATTACCAAGAGAGTTTGCTTTTCTGCCCTTTATTTTCAAATTAGAGAAAATTTGCCAAAACTTTTCCTTGATAGCTCTCTTCCTGAAAAAGAGAGAAGATGGGGCTCCTGGGACGAAAGGAACTCAATTACAGCACTGACAGAATCTGCCAATACCGGCCCAGATGTGGTTTTCTGTCTTATTTAGGTGGTGTGTTCACCTGTGGGGACCAGCCAAAGTCCCCGTAATGTATACAATTCAACACGAGTTTCTGTTATGACCTCAAGGCTGACTGTATTTGTACAATCATTTCATTTAAAGAGGTCAACTGGTTAAAAGCACAGACTAAGGCAGTTCTGGGCCTATATTCACATCAGTCACCCATTCACGAGGCAGTCTTGGATAATGTGTTAACTTCTATGAGTTCTTTACATCTAAAACGAGGATAACAGAATCTCACCTGGCAGCTCTTGGGAGGGTTATAGAAAATAATGTATAGAAAAATGTTGGTCACTGTGTCTAGCAGTGAATCAATGCACTCATTTAGTCAACAAAAATTGAGTAGCTACTATGTACCAGGCACTGATTCATATTCTTGGGATTCAGCAGTGAATGAAACAGCAAACTCCCTGTTCTCAGAGGGCCCACAATCTAGTTGGAGGAGATAGATGGTAACGTTGTAGGATATAATATATCTGGAGTTATGTGCTGTGAAGAAAAATAAAGCAGAGTAAGAGCTAGACAGTGATGGGTACTATTTTTGACAGAAGGAAAGCTTCTTCTTCCTCCTTCTTCCTCCTTCTTCCTCCTACTTCTTCCTTCCTCTTCCTTCCTTCCTTCCTCCTCCTCCTCCTCCTCCTCCTTCTTCGACAGGGAAGGCTTCTCTGAGAAATGGCATTTGGGAAGAGACCTTAGTGAAGCTTAGGCAACAATCCCTGGGAATACCCATGGGAAGAGTGTTCCAAACAGAAAGATCAGTAAATGCTAAGCTCTAAAGCTGACATGCATTTGGACTCTGGGGCAGTAGCAGGTGAGCGTGGCTGGAGTTAGGGGCAAGGCAGGGAGTCAGAGAGGTGGGAGGCCATGGGAAAAACCAACCAATGGGGTGGTAAAGGCGTGCAGGCCACAGCACCAGACCACTGTAGTGTTTTTCTTCCTTGACTCCTCATCTGCCTTTCTGTGCACCTGGCATAGTCATAGGTGGGCATCAATATCTAACAGCAATCTTGAACATTATCCCATTTCTTGACCATCATTTGACCTCTCCTCCACTGAAGAAGACTTAAAGACTCATGAGAACTGGAACTTGGGATATCTGTTTAAGAGAAGGCCCTTGAATAAACTCCATCCTAGCATTCATTCTGCCTTCTGTATTCAGGAATGTTATTAATATTGTTGTTATTAATATTAAATGCTTCCTTGGAACAGCTTATGTTATTGCCCAGGAAGGTTTTATAATTATATATTTGAAAAACCCACTGACTAGCCTTTGAGAAAATAACCTAGATTGTTTGCTTATCCAGCAACCATGGAGGCCATGTTTAGCTTTCCCAGGAACAAAAACTTAAGTTATTGATTGCCTGTTTCCTTCAGTACACAGAAGTATTTTATTTTCAAACTTGAGAAATATCACAAAGCAGAAAGTCTTCCAGAAAATGTAAACCTGTCTATCAAGAATGTGTTTGATGAAATGAAACAGACTGATGAAGCTATAGGAATTATTTTCTCTTAATCAGAAGTGGAATCTTGTTGTGGAAGGTATTTAAATTTAACCCCTATGTGTGTTGTGTAGGCATATATATATATATATGTATGTACACACACATACGTGTACATACATATATATATACACGCACATGATATATGCGTGTATATATATATGTGCACACATATGGGGTTAAATTTAAATACCTTCCAAAACAAGATTCCACTTCTGATTAAGAGAAGATAATTCTCTTATATATGTGCGTGTATATATATATACTGATTCTAACAAATAGAAAAGCAAGGAGATGTCGCTTCTAAGACTAGTTTACAAAAGGACTACAGCTCTGTCTTGGGCACTTTCTTATTCTCTTGTTGCCTCTGAGGGAAGCCAGCCGCCCAGTGGAGAGTCTCGCTTGGTAAGGAATTAATGTCTTCAACCAACAGCCAGCAAGGACCTGAGGCCCCTGAGTGAGTCTGGAAGCTGGCTCTCCCCCAGTCACACTGCAAGATGGTTAAAGCCTCAGGAAACAGCTCAATTTCAGCCTGTTGCAGACAGTGAGCCGAGCCACCCAGCTGAGCTGTGCCTGGATTCCTGACTCATAGAACCTGTGCGATAATATTTGCTCTTTTAAGTCACTAAGCTTTCTAATAATTTGTTGTTCAGTATTAGAGAACTAATAAATAGCTCATAGATAAAATTTTGGTTCAAAGAAATACTTTGGGAATATAATGCTTACTAAAAGCAGCAATGCTTGCATTACGAAATGACTCCATAAGTGTAAGCTCAGACTAAAGGCCTAGGTTGTTTTACCACTATAGAGACCAAAAAACAAGGAAATAGTCAAAGCATTTTCAGCTGAAATAGTAAAACAAATGCTTTAGAATCCTTTCTACTAGTATTCACCGCTCTGAAATAAATTAAAACGCAATTGAAGAGGACATTAAATTCAGCACACACTGACACGTATTTTGCATGCCCGTTGGGGCACTAGGTACAGAAGGTGCACATGGCCCTGACTTTAGTAGCCTTCAGTTGAGTTCACAGTTGTCACACCAGATGTCTCCATAGTGTTAATATCAAAATTTAATAGTCCTGGAGAAATTCCTGATTCTCTCTAAGGAAATTTCTACAATTTGAATTATAACTTTATCAATTCTGGCTATTGGCATTTGCTCTTATAAAAGTCAGACGAGCAGGGCGAAGAGCCATGAATTGGGTCTAAAATACGGATCTGAAGCAAAATAAGGATTGAGATATCATCCCTCCCGTTTACCTGAAAAATTCTACCGGGTGAAAAGGAGTTATAAATGTTGTTTAAGACTTTAGAGCTAAGTAGTTATATGGGACTATAGAGAAGGGTTTACTCCAGTGCAGGCACCATTGATAAACAGCTGGAGGTAAAACAAAAAATATCTCCAGAAATATTGAAATGGCAGCAATGCAAATAGCTCTGTTTATGGAGGGAAAAGTGCTGCAGATAAACATATAAATAAACCAAAAATAGGAAGCACTGACATTCGTGAGTAGTTCTCACATAAAGTGACCTGGACTTCTGCAAATTTTATTTACTTAGCTAAATGTGAATGCAGTATTGCTAAGGCTTATCTAAAGAGTTAAGAAGCAAATGAGACTAGAATTAAATCAGACGTGCTGCCTAGAGCACCTTTAAAACTTGCTTTTAGAGTCATAAAAATTGTTTGGAAATCCAATGATCTAATAACTACGGAAAACCAAAGCTCATAATAAATATTTGTTTATCTGTAGTTTCAGCTCCTACTCTGTGATATACGTACACATACATTGTCAGTAGTCACACAGATTTGTTCCTTTAGAGAACTCCATTACTTTCCCGTATCATTGACTGATCTGTAGTGTCCTTCTTCCTCTCTAAACTACAAACCCCCTAATAGGAGCAAAAGTTATCTTTTAAATCCAACTAGCCCAACTTGGCATGTGCTCTTTTCTATTTTTTGAACTATGAATCTGCAAAAATATTTTCACCATGAAGCCTTTTATATAAAGCTCTAGGTTCTTAGAGGATATATCTAAAATATATAAAAGATTAAAATTAAGAGGTAAATGTGAATCAACAAGTCATTTTGGAATAGTAAAAAACATTGTCATCAGAGCCCTGATAGTTTTATGAGAAATCTTATCACATACGCCTTTGAAAAACTATGGCAGAGCAAAAAGAAAAATGGAAAGCTTTTCACGTCATACCATGAGGCTGGACAGAATTTCTGATATCGAACTGGAGAAAAGAGTAAAACAAAGAAGCAAAAACAACAATAAAACTAAAACCAAACAGTTCCTACCACTTTCATCTTGTCACCTTCCTGAGCTCTTGGTTTAGTGCCTCGGAGCTTAGGGCAGTCATAGATCTCATCGGTGGGATGAGCCAGCTTTGGGGTTTGGTGGTCCACTTGGTGGGTGGTGGTGATGAAAAGGAAGGGGATTAGAGCTCAGAGGATCACCTCTGGCCATCGAAGAAAATGAGGTATTGTTTTAACGGGGAGCATTGTCTCTGCCAGAAAAGAATTCAACTGCTGATAGACAGAGCCCCCTCTCTCCAACAGGAATTAGTCCAGAACACCAAATAAGTGTTTTTCATGAAGATTCGCATTTTTTTACATTAGCACTAAATTTTACTTCGGGCTAAGGAGGGCCTTGACGTTTTAGCAATCGGACAACAGGAAGGTCATATTAGATTTGTGGATAGTAGCAAGAACACTGAACAAGGAGCAGAGGCCTGGTTGGAGTCGTAACTACATCCCTTACTAGCTCTCAGACCCTTAAGAAGTCTTTTAACATCTGGGGCCCCCAACTCTTTATCTATAAACAGGAGACGACGTTAACTCATGGAATGCCGAGAATCAAATAGGACAACAGAGCAAGACTTTAGAAAGTGCACCTGGGTTAGACTTTCAGTAGGTCATTGTCATTGGATTTGTTTGTATTTACGTTCATCTAACTGGGTGATGATAACGCATTAGGATTCCTACGTGCTCTAGTTCTTTGGGGTTCATTGTGATGTTTATGGCATAACCACGTGAAGTGTAGAAATGCTTCAGTATTAACCGAGAGTATACCATCATGGTGGAACTGAAGCCACTTCACTGAACCACTGCCAAAGATCCATTGAGTTTGGCTTGAACCACACCTTTGCCTTCAACTTTATGTATTTTACAACTGTTGCTTTCTCACTCAAGACTTTCACTCTCAGAAGAAATGCACGCATTCCAAAATTGAAATTTTGTGATCACACATTCTGGATATTGCAAAACTGAAACATGCACAAAAGATATAGCCACGGGCAATTTGACACATGCCTCAAGACGTTGCCAAACATGTTTATGTGCAATTGGAGTTTCACATTGCAAAATTAACATCTGTTTATGAGAAAGAATTTTTTAGACACCTGTGCAATTTTAAATACGGGAGCTTCCTCTGGAGACCCTTACAATGATCAGATCCCTTTCCTCAGCGTTTTAACTGAGGTTGACTAGACCAGAGTGAATTGTGGTACCTTTCAGGTCCATCGACCAGCAGCATCTACCGATGAAAGGCTCATTTCTTAATGGGCTGTCCTTGGGAAGGCGGGATGGTACATGCTGAATGAGAGTAGGGGAAGTGATCTCACACCTTTGGCCAGAGCTTTCTAGATCAAAGGTTAATGCTTGACCGAAAATGGGCTAGATGCTGTGTGTGGAGAAACTGGAATTGAGGCACAGGGACAGCCAGGACCTTGAGTTCCGAGGACATGTGGAATTGTTTGAGGCAGATATTTTTCCACATACACAGTGAAACAGATAAATCTAATATAGAGAAAAGGGAGAAGCAGATGTACAGAAAGAATAATGACAGTCCATTTAGCAAGACTGTAAAAATCAGGGGGGTAGACTGAGGTTGCTTTGGTTCCTAACCATTTGCTGTCCTTATTTTCAGGCCTTCCAGAAGGCCTGATGCTTCCTTCCCTTGAATTCTGCAAAAGATTATTTTTTAGCTTTTTATATTATTATTAGTTTGAAGTATACAGGACATTGGTTAGACGTTTACACGGTTTATGAGACAATCCCCCGATTACTTTACCTTCCCACTGGCTCTACACATGGCCATTACATTACTGCTGACTGCATTCCCTGTGCCGTACTCCCCATCCCCGTGATGATCTATCAACTACTCATTTGTACTTCTTTAAAAATTCACCCCTTTCTTTCAGCTCCCTAACCTCCCTCCCCTCTGCAAAAGATTTTTGAATTTTTCCAGTATAATTTCCCCCTTCCACCTTAGACTAGGTTGACCGGGGTTTTGCTATATTCAACCAAATAACCCCTGACTAGGACGAGTGGTAAGCAGAACATCGTGAGGGGAAGAACTAATGAACTAATTACTGCCTTGGTCCTTTAGTGTAGTGTTTGTTTGAGTCCTGCTCTCGCAAACCTGTCTTCTCAGATGGGCTACCCCATGACGTGGCAGGGATCAGCCTTTCTTCCTGGGTGTGGGCTCTGTGCTGAGGAAACCAGGTAATCACAAATCTGTCATTCATTAATCAATTCGATAAATATTCTCATAGTAACACACTGTGAGAGGCATTGGTGATGTCTAGATTAATAAAATCAAGTCTCTCCTCTCTAAGAGCTCAGTGTCCGTAGGCTATATATCTTCTTCAATCAGATCGTGAAACAAGAGAAAATTCTATTTTCGTTCTATTGATTTTTAAGAATACTTTTCCCTCCCATTGTGTAGAACATATTCTAATGAGAGGCTTTAAGAAAGTCTAAAATTCAGAAATTATGTAATCAGTTATTTTTTAAAAAGATGTCTGATGGTACAAGTATAGTTTCACATATGTTATTTATATAGAATGTTTTGATATTTAAAATCCAGCTTGAAGTTTTATGGCAAAATATCCTACGGATTAATTCTCCCCTTTGCCTTGGCTATGTTCAGTTTCTTTCCTCAAAAAAAAAAAAATTATCTAGTGTTGCTTTTGTGTTTCTGTCAAGAATCCCAAGATCTGGCACAGGAGCTGTGGAAACTCTGTATATCGGTGTCTTTAACTCAGAAAGCAGTGTTTTTCCTCAGACTTCAGGTGCTGAGGCTCTGGGCAGAGGGAGGAGATTGGCCTCATAACAACCTCCTTGGATTGTACATACTGGTAAAGCTGCTTCTTATCATTTAGAAACAAGCAAGGAACAATGCGGGGAAGAGTGAGGAGGAGGACAAAGTAGAGGAAGGGGAAGCATCAGCAGCAGAAGAAATTAAACCAGAACAAAGGGTTCTACCCCAGGTTGTTTTCCTCCAGGCTCTGCACTTTGCTGAGTTCCTTGCAGGAAGAGAAGAGCCTGTGATATCTAAAGCTCTGTCTCCCTCTGGTGACCACTCTTACTATCTCTGGACTCCTGCACCTGCTGTGGCCGTCCTTGTTTTTCTGACAAGTCGAAGCCTCCATTGATAAACATGCTAACTCTTTCCCTTCCAAGACTCCGATGGGATCTCTAGTTGGTGTGAACGTGTCATTATAGAGTAAATGGCAAGTGTCCCCAGGTCTGACAGCCTGGGCTTGAATTCCAGCTCTGCTTCCTACTCTGAAGCTGCCATAGCATTACTGAAACTCTCTGTGCCCGTTTCCTCATCTGTAAAAGGAGGATGTGAGCTGCATGAACCAGACGTGGTTGTGAGGAGTGAACAAGATACTGCCCATAAGCACTGGCACTGTGCCTGGCAGAGAGCACAAGCCGCTGTAGTTCTGGGATCCGTGAAGACACTTTTGTCCTTAGGAAACATGGCTTTTCCAACACGCCAACAACATCTGCAAAGGAGTCATTAGCTATGAAAGGAATTCCTTGCAGGAATTCACAGCTCATATTTTCAAATCAGATCCTAGAAGATACAAAGCACACACAAAATATAAAAAAAATTCCCCAGATCCTGGTCACCAGAAGAATTTAGAAATGTCTCTTTCAGGGAGATTCTGCTTGACTCTTTGGGTCAAATCTTGATTCCACCACTTTTTAGCTGTTTGACTTTGTGTCAACAATTGGCTTTTCTGAGCCTTAGTCTCCCCCTCTGTAAAATGGGAGTAAATCACTCCCTATCCCCTTCAGTTCTTGGGGCAGCTAGTAAATGGGAGCATCCACAGGAAGCATCTAGTAAACACTGTGCAGAGGAAGCCCTCAGACTATGTTACATATTATCACCTCCACTCCAAGCTGAGCTTTTGAGTTTCTGAAGAAGGTTGAGATCAGTATCAAGGGAGATAATGGTAAATTCTGAAGCAATGGGGTTAGCAAAAAGGAAACCTGCTTTCCTTTCAATATGTGGTTTTCAGAATTAGCTGCATATTGAAATTGCTGGGAGAGCTTTAAAAAAATGTCAAAACCTGGGCTCCACCCTCTGAGGTTCTAATGTAACTGGTCTGGGGTGTGTCCTGACACTGAGGCTTCATAAAAGCTCCCAGATGATGGTAATGTGCAGCAAAGGCTGGGAACCACTGCCTTAGGAGTGCCTTTTACACACCTGCATGATGTTAGAATGTTTTTTTTTGAATCTTCATGCAAAATCTGCTAAGGTGTACAACCTATAAAGCAACTTAAGAGCAGTATTTTTGAAATCAGAGGAGCTTGACTGGGTTTCAAGAATCAGAATAATAACAGGAAGGGACATCTAAGTCTCACCAGGTATTTTTGTACATTGTGACACCCTTCAAGGTCGTAAACCTGTCCCCATTCTGTTTGAAATCTCCTTCACTTACGCAGGGTGTAGAAGTCCTCTGCCATCTCTTGGAGATTTGAAACCTGCACACATGAACCCAAGGCAACAGCCAACACTGAGGGAAGCTGTAAAGGGGAAGAGTCTTTTGTGAAAAGATATGAAGGAACTCTCAGAGTGGGGTGGGGGTCACCAGGAAGAAAAACGCCTTGATATTTATAGCAAGGGACTTGAGAGGGGAGCCACTGGTGTTCTATGTGTACGAGCCCAGAGCCCATTTGGGAATAACTTAGGGTTAGGCAGTGGCTGTCACCCAGCCCTCAGAGATGAGCCTCTTGGGTGAATGGAAGTTTGAGGGGAATACAGCAAGCACACTTACTGGCATGCCAACTAACGTCTCTATGCTTTAGTTTTCCCATCTGTGACATGGCAATAATAATAGCACTCATTTCACAGAGTTGTTGAAAAGCTTAAATAATCAATATCAAGTGTTTTAAATAGCTTTAAATGTTTAGGACATGCTGAGAAACATATTCGGCATTAGTATTTTCATTATTTCTGATTCAGCTCAGAAAAAACAATTTTAGGTCCTAAAAAAGCAAAATTTTATTAAAACAAAAGTGACTACAATGAAAGAGGGTATACAACACAACTGAGAGAGTGACTTTTGGTTTGGTTAGAATTCTTATACCCGAGCAGTGAGGATCCTTCCTTTAAACTTGGGTGGCGGAAAGAGGTAGTGGCTGAAATCAAGCTAGGAAAAGAATGCCAATGTCAGCCCAAAGCCAGCTGCTGTCCCCCAGAGTGACAGCAGGGATTGCTGAGGGAAAAATGCAGGCAGAGCTACCACCTTTGTGCCTCTCAGAACTTTATGCGCCACAAGGAAAAGGCTCCGATTGCCCAAGATAGGAATTTATTTCTAGCAATTTTGTAGTAGGGGTGAGTAAAAATGACTGTCTTCATTGTTAGGCCTTGTAGCTTCTTTTTCCACAAAAGTGGGTCTGAGGAATGATCAGCTGGTCCCCAGCTGTTCCCTTAAACACGAGGCTTATTAAACCTGTAGGCAAAGTGATTGCTCCCATTGCACCATCTTTGGAGGCAATTCTGCTGCACAAAGGGGTGTGTGCACAAAGGGGTGTGTGCACAAATCCTCAAGAGCAACTCCAGAGGTCTTGGGAGCTTTGGGAATGTGAGATAAGATGAAGCCCTGCAGACGAGGCCCAGGGTCTCGGCATTTGCTGTGACAAACCCACAGACTCTATGACTTTTCTCCCATTGCCCTAAGGCCCTTGACCAGAGTCAGACAGGATGGTTAGATATTTGGTCAAAAGTGTTACCGTAACCAATACAGATCAAATTAAGCAATGATTTAAGAGTTAATAAATTCCCCAGATCACTTCCATCCAGAGAAGAGTTCAGAAAAGGTGAGAACCAGATTCAAAGTGCAGCATGATCAGAAAACAGGCTGTTTCAGGGTCTGTGTTAATGAGGACATCATATGATGTTTTCTCAGAAAAGGATTTTCAGTAGGCTTCAAAGTTTTTAAAATTAATTAACATTTTACATTCGGCATCCCACGAATTTCACATCTGCCACTGATTTTCTTACTAATTGGAAAAGCTGTTGGTGGAGGAATTGTTAGATGTTTGCACAGTACAAATTAGGGCATAATTAGAAGGCAGGGTGTATGCTAATGAGTAGCGAGGCTGGTAAGCCAGTGTTTACACTAACAGAAGAAGCTTCCTTTTCAGGGTTCTTTGAGCTCATTTCTATCAGAATCTTGTCTGAGTGTCGGTACAAATCTCTTTTGATAGTTGAGTAGGAGTTATTTGAAACTACGCAGCTTTCAGAGAGAAGACTTGCCCTCTGAAAGTCTTTTAGCCTCAAAATCCCATGGAGCATATTGCAGCCACGCAATACCTATTCACAAGTGTAATCAAGTGAGACCTAGTACCACTCTCATTATTATCTGACAGTTTTTTGCATCTTAAGCGATCTCTTCTTTTTGTGGACTCTCCAGCCTGGCAGTCATGGACAGCAAAGCAGGGGCCACGATGACCATTATGTGATCCAGTGAAGTTCTTACCATTACGACTTTATGATCTTACTTATGCACTGAAGACAGTCTGCTGATTCAGTTTAGAACAAAGAAGGAGCATGAGCTCTTTGACTCACACACAGTACTTTGACATAGAAGGTAAGAAGTGAAATGTAAGGCATTTCACTTGTCTATCAGACAGTAACTCTCTTATTGAAGAAATAAAATATGCACTGAAAGCAAATACAAGATAGGATATGAGTGGTGGTCAAAATGAGGTCTCTGTGGGGGTTTCTGAAGCCAGAGCCTCCACCTCAGCCTCAGAAGGTAGCAGTGACATTGATGAGACCCTGTAGCCCCTGATGCATTGAATCCTATGAGATCCCTACTTCCATATGGTCCTAGTCCTTTTGTGGAAGGAAATCGCCATGCTTAGGCTGTCAGAGGCCATGGCCTGTAGGTCCCAGATCATACCAGCATGTCGTTAATTACAACTATTGCCATTTCCTCCTCATGGGGAATCCTTGTTCACTGTCAGCCAGACAATCCTACAGCCATCTGCAACCTTCATAGAAATGTCATGATTCTCTAAGCTAGTGAGCCTTCCCTCTATTTTGTAGCTTTAGCCATACTCACGACCAAGTTCTTTGGTCCCACATTGGTTAGTAAGTTCTCAGAGATCACCTTGGCCTGTTTATCTATGTCAAGTGGGTCTATACCAATATTTCATATACCTGGCCATTTCTTAGGGCCTGGGGTTGCATATTTAAAGCCCGCAAAGGCCAGTGAGGTACCACAAATGATTACGGAGACACACAAACCTGAGGGCACAGGCTCCTTCCACAGAAAGCAGCCACCACGTGGCTCCAGTCATATGCAGATGTGGTCTGGGCATTGGCAGACCTTTCTGATTTCTCAAGGGAAGCTGGAACACTGGATTTGTATTGGAAATTTGCCAACTTTGGAAATGTTAACAAATTAAAAATCTTCAAGTCAAACAAAATAACACGCACACAACAACTCATTCTATATTTGTTCTACATGTGGCCTAGAGAAAATCTGCCCCAGGCTGATGATCCCAGTCTCAATAGATATAAATAAACAGAAAGTGCCAGTAGAATTTACAGACAGGTGATTTTGACACGAGCTAGAAGAGTCATAGAAGATGGCAAGAGAAAGGACCGTGACAGTTTTGCTGCTCTGGACCAAAGACATGATCTCTGGTCTCCTGTTTATTATTCATTTTTGTCATTCTAGAATTGGGGATTTTTTGAAAATTATGGGTTTTAATTTTGAAAATATTCTGTTAATATAGTGCCATATTAAGTCTCTATGTCCCTAGAAGTCTGTTCCTGTCAGTTCATGCATGCTATTTTATGATGTAATATGTTGGGAAAGAGGTAAATAAATCCCTCAGGCAAAACTAATTTTAAAAAATCAGGAATCCTAACACTTATCATTTAAAAAATCTAATAGAGTAACATTCTGCTAAAAAAACATTTACTCTCCAAAGACATAGCTGCAGCTGAATGTTGCCTTAAGGAACTTGAACTGCCTCATTTTTACCAAGAACTTGTATATGAAATCAGATTTCACAGACAGTTATGAAATGTTCCTTTGTGTATGACAGTGAAGTGCTGCTTCTGTAATAACATGCATCTTTTTTTGTCTAACATTTTTAAGGGTAAAAATTGATTATAAATTTTATAATAGTCACAATTACATCTTAGAGAAAAGGAGTTTCTTTTCCTGGTTCATTTTTTATATTCTTTTTCATTTTTTAAAATTAATTTACCTACATCGAAATTCACCGGGCTTTGCATACAGAAGAGTTCTATGAGTTTTGACAAACATATACAGTTTGGGGAATAGCTGGTACACTGTTTTGATGTTGGAAGTAAAATATAAGAATCTCAAACCTAGATTCATTAATTGCTTCAATTTATTCTGTTCACTCATTCAACCACTTCAGCTCCTATTTACATACCTGGCATCGAAATATAAAGGAGCACAGACATGGCCCCTGCCTTCAAGGAGCTTTCTGTTCTGTAGAGGGACCAGACTCCTAAAAGTGAAAATGCAGTAAGATAATTGCTGTAAAGGACATCTGCCCAGACATCACTCCCACTTATCTAACTAACGTAATCTGATCCACTTATCAGTACCAGATCCACTGCTGAGGGTTGAAAGTGCAACTGTGGGCAACCGAGCCCCAGGCCAGCTCATAGGCCAGCAGAGGCGGGCTCGGTGAAGCAACTAGATACAGGGAGGCGAGTGCTCTGCTGGGGAAAGACAGCACCGGGGGGCCTGGACAAAGCTATATCTTATACTAGGGGCAGAGGGAAAGGTATGTTGGCTCTTATTGAATTCCCTGTGCAATTCCTCCAGCACAGGCCAGTTCTGGAAAAGGTTGAGGAAAGCTTCACCAAGGGGTAAAGAGGCTGCTTAGTAGATTGATTTACGACTGGTTAATGATGAAGAAAATGTGTGAGAGAGCATTTACACTAAACTACAATCCAAGAAAGCTTCTGTTTTTCATGCTCTGATCAAGCATAGAAAAATGGCTGTCCTGCTGACAGGGAGTCCATGATCCATGCGTTGGCAGCGCCAGGAAAGCCATTTATTAGTAGGGGGAGGACAAGAATAGGCCTGGATGTCTGGTACCAGCCACCCCGCCCAGCCCCCTGCTGGCCCAGCTCCAGGTGCTGACAGCCAGAGGCTCGGACAGTGATGAAGTAGACATTGGCGGGACTCATTCCCAGCCAGCCAAGGGGTGCTGAGATAAGTGGGCCTAATGGGCTGCCTTGGTTCCTCTATCAATCTCAAGACAGGCAGACGATGGTCAGAAGACAGCCAGAGTGAAAAGTTCCCTGGACTGGAATGCTTGGCTTTGTCCAGATCTACTGGCAGACTCTTGTGTATCTTCTATCATACTGGTGGTGTTCATAAGTTTACAAAGGGGATGGTTAATTTAAATGATGGGAAATTTATTGGCTTGAATTCTGTTCCCGGCTCACTCCCCATTTCTTCATTACAAATGAATGGAAATCTCCACCTCAAGCCAACGACTTGCCTTCAACCTCTTTTGCTCCTAGCAACATCTCCCTCACAGTCTTCTCTGTGTTTCCCTGTCTATCTAGGTGCTGGATACTTTGCAAAGCAACAAAGTCAGTCTTAGATTCAGATAGACCAGAAGGGATGGGTGGTGGATGCTATTCTCATCTTGGGCACCATTGACATTTTGGGCTGAATAATTCTGCATGGTAGAGGCTGTCCTGGACACTACAGGACATTTAGCAGAATCCCTAACCTCTACCCACTAGATGCCAGTAGCACGCCTTCTACTTATGACAAACAAAAAAGTCTCCAGACATTATCAGATGTCCCTGAAGGGGCAAAATTGCATTATGTTGAGAAACACTAAGATAGGCCTGGTCTCTAATCCTGGTTCTGCCACTCAGTAAGTTATTTAGCCCCTCTGAGTCCCGCTATCCTTGTTCATATGACCATATAGTGTTCTCTAAGGTTGTTCTAAGAATTGGAAGAGTGTAAATTTGGTTAGCTGCTGGCATGTGGCATGTGATAAAGGGTAACTATTATTACCATTTCAGTACTCTGTAAATTTTCTTAGATAATTTTTTGTCATTGTAATTCCTGATTTCTGGTGGCTAAAGAATTCAAGAAGAACTGTGGAACTCTGGGTTACTCACAGAAATTTCCTTGGCTCTGTCCCTGGCCACGTAAGGAAGCGTGGCTTGGATTGCATTACCTAAAAGTATAGTTTGGGGTCTCTCTCCAGGAAAGCTGCTGTCTTCAACATTCCTGTAGAATGGGATCAGCAGCCCCAGGAGCGTGAAGAGACATCGGCCTTGTTACTGCCAGCTCCGGGGTTTGAACAGCCTCCTTCACTTCTCATTATGAGCACGGACGGCGCTGATGGTTTCTGAAGCCAAGGTTTGAATCCCCAGCCTTTGGGATTCAGGGCTTAGGACAGATCCAAACCGATCTAGTAGTAAGGTTTTTCAACGGTTCGTGAAGAAGAATAAGTTATAATTTTGAAAAAATGGCCTTTTAGGGTTACTGATTAGGGTTCAAGAAACATTCTCCCCTTACCTCCACTGCCCCACACGTACACTCTTCTCGTTCTCATTCTGAGAATATAAACATTTTTATGAAATTACTTTGAAAAGCATGATTCAAGAAATTAATATTCTTCTCTTGGCTGATTTATAAGAAGAGGAGGGGGAGAGGCACAGAACAAGGAGACGTTTTCTAGTTTATCAAAAGTATGAGGTAACATGTCAGTCCTCTCTTCTCTCCTCCCTCTTTTCCTTCTGTCTCTCTGTCTCTCCCTCTTTCTTTTTTTTCTTTTTCCTTTTCATTTCATTTATCTATCTATCTATCTATCTATCTATCTATCTATCTATCATCTATTTATCTAGAAAAATCTTTGTTTGCTCTAGGACCTGTCATGCATGATGATAGTTACAAACTTAGGACATAGTCCTAATTGAACTAAGAAATTAATTGTTCAATTATACTGGAGTGACCCACATGTCAAACATAAGTGTATACTTTAGTTGTACACAGATTTTGGTCAAAGTTGTATACCTTTGGAAGAGTATGAGTGTTAGGTACCTAGGATCCAAAGAGGAATAAGGCACTCTCTATAACCAAGAAGTAGAGAATCTAAATGGGAAAGAATAGATAATAGACTTGTTATGAAGATTAAATTAGGAAGCTGACTGAAAAGAGATTAGAACAGTGCTCAGAGTAAGTGATTAATAAATTTTAGAAGAATAAGGGGAATCAGAAGGTAGGAAGGTGGAGGGGAGAAAGAAAAGAGAGAGAGGAAGGAAGGAAGGAAGGAAGGAAGGAAGGAAGGAAGGAAGGAAGGAAGGAAGGAGCCTATATTAAATGGCAAACTAGGGGCACAGATAATTCTTTAGGAATTTAGGAAAGATTCCAGGGCATGGGTTACTCAAAGAAAATTTGTTGAGGTAAACATGGAGAGACATATGAAATGTCAAGTAGTGAGTAGAAACAGAGGCCTTGATTTAGCTAAGAACAAATATTTCTAAGAGATAAACATTCATCAGGCAATATTCTACTAAACATGAATTCATTTGAATTGCTAGAATTCTCTTCTGAGCTCCCTGAAACATCAAGGTAATGTAGGACAATAAAAACGGTTGCCTCTTAGTGTCTTAAACCATGTATTTTTAGAACATAAACATAGGATTTGCCTATGTAATGGGCATTCTGTGTCTGATGCAGAGACGAAGGCACATCTAGGAAAGGGGCACATCTGCCCTCCCTAAAGGCAACCAGAGGAGTGAGACATGTCCTTATTTACCCCATCTAAGCTGGTGGCTGTGAATTCCTCTCAATGTAGGGTTGTAAGTTCTTTAAGTCACTACCTGCCATGTAAGTGTAATTCCTTACATTGTTCTAAGTTTACCTCTTCTGGACTCTCAGAGTCACATCTGAATTCCTAAATGTTACAGTTCCCACATGAAGAAAAACATCTCTAAATCTTTCATTTACTTATTGGCCGGCAGTATTGGTTCTTGCCCAAATATGTTTTTAGAATCAACTGGGATCAAGTCTTCATTTCCATTTAGAGCAAGAGGAAGACATTCCTAGGTCTTGGCACATTTGAGAAAAGTGTGATAATGACAGCAAGCCTGGACCCAGCAATATGAGGCCCTGTGCAAGGTAAATACTTGGGAATTCCTTCAAACTGATACATTCTTTGTATATTTGTTCAACTTTTATTTAGTAGCGGAGATTTTTTTTATTAATAAAATTGTATACCTGTTTAGTGCTCAAATTAAGACGATTATATGTAAAGTATGTAAAATTATTTTTCTTTTTAGTTATTTGTAATTGTCTTGGAATTTCCTCTTTCTGGACTAATTTCTTGGGAAACATATTATTTGAACTACGGGTAATAAAATAATAACATATTCCCAGTAAACTGCACATTGGTGCAGTTGTGCTGGGCAGAAAGCCCTGTGGGAGGACTGTTTTGTTTTGTTTTTTTAAATATTTTTCATTACATTTTATTTATTTATCTATATATCTAATTAATTAATTAATTAATAATAAAATTAGGGTGACACTGATCAACAAAATCCAATAAGTTTCAAGTGTACGATTCAACAGTATGTCATATATATATTGCACTGTGTGTTCACCACCCACAGTTAGATTTCTTTCCGTCTCCAAATAGTTGACCTTTTTACCCCTACCTACCTCCCCCTGCTCTGCCTTCCCTCTGGTAATCACTAGTCCACTGTCCATGCCTGTGTCTGGGAGGAGTGGTTTTTATAGTTCCCCATGAAGTTATCAACTTTGGGAAAGGCAGGACCTATTTCTTTTTTACCAGTGTCATCTGTGATCTGGTTAGCAACTCGAGTTAATAGGTGGTATGCTTCCAGTTTGTTCTGCTCAGCTGGCCTGCCACAGGACCCAGCTCCGGATGACAGACCGGGCGATGCCTCTGCGGGTCCCAGTGCCTGCTGCCCTGGGCTCCTCTCTGGCTGTTCCTTGAGGGCTCAATATTTGGGAATTGCCCATGAGTGACTAGCTTTCTAGAGGCTTCTTTACAGATACTTGAAAATAAAATTCACTATACCTTTAATAAAAAAACCTATTGAGGAAAATGAGGAAGATAATTTCATTAGGACCCTATCATATCTCAAATAAGGGCTTAAATAATTCCAATTATCTCTCTCAATGTGTATCTTTCCTTTCAAATTTTATTAGTCATTCTATTCATTTGGGGGATTACTCACCCTGCCCCTAATCTGGCCTTACTCTGGTGGTCTACTTTATAATAAATGATAACTGGGACTATATGATGTAGTAAAGATAGACCTTGATTTCGGAAACTTAGAGTGATTCTTACTTATCTTTAAAACCCTTTTGTGGGATGTCGTAAGAACAGGAAACATTACACCTCTGCCCTTGGAACGTCGCTTAAGTTGTTCCTATATTCCTTTCAAGACCCTATACCTCTGCATGATTTGTCCCCTTTTTATCTCTGACCTTGCCTCCTATCATCTGCCTTCTCCACTCTATGTTAGCTATAGGTGTTTTCTTGCTGTTCTTCACTCAAATGTGCAAAGCTCATTTCCACCTCAGAGTGGAACAGTCTGGGATACTGTTCCAGGTTTCTACCTGGTTTATTTCTCACTTCATTTAGATATCTACACAAGTTTCACCAGCTCGAAGAGGCCTTTCCTAACCATTCTACTTAAGAAAGTCACCAGCCTCTCAATTATTATCATCTTAACTTTTTCTTCTTTTATTATCACTATCTGATGTTATAGTATATATGTATTTATTTTTGCTGATTGTTTTCTCCACTAGAATATAAGCTTACATGGTACAGGATTTTTGTTGTTTTTTACATACTACTTTATCTCTAGTATCGTGTCTCTAGAGCTCCAAAGAAGTAAACTTAGGAATAACAGAAGTACTTAATACAAGGAATATAGCAGGTAGTTACCTAAAGAACTTACAGTCCTACACTGAGAAAAATTCATGGGTAAACAAGAGAGATTGTGGTATTTTAGAGCAAGTCTCTGGCTCTTTCCGATTGCTGGCTCATAGTGGGGGCCTTACAATATGTATTTTTTGCCTAATGATTATATGCTTCAAATTAAGAGTTGGGACTAGACAGTTTCTAATATCTTCCCTAGTCCTAAAACTTTTTGAATCTTTAAAATCCTAGAAGTGTCATCAAGTTAGCAAAATAGGATGCCTTTGGAATTCCTATGAGATCCTAGACTAGGGGAATTCTGTCAATATATTGACCAGAGGGAAAGTAAGGAGCTTGTCTCCCTTTTTTTCTTTTCCACTAAAGAGAATGACAAAGACAAAGAATTAGTGTTTCAGTAGTGGAAACTGGGTTAAATCATGGAAGGTGGACTCTATACTTTCCAAAGTGTATTTTTTGGCAAACGTGTAGAGACGTTTGAGAGTTAACAGCTGTCACCAGGGCCCCAGGCAGTTGCAGAGAAGGTCAAGCGTGCATTTTACATTCCAACCCACCTCTTTCTTTATGAGCCCACTTTTCATCCCATTATTGCACTCTTACTATTGAATTTCTTCATGCTGCCATTTGCCTTCTAAATCTTTCCCCTCCCTGATGGCTGGACAGCATTGCACAGAGATTTGTCTTGTTTCTCACTCATCTAGAGTTCCAATCCCTTGAGTTCTCATGGTAGCCCAGTTGATTGAAAACATTTATATTAAAGGGTGAAGAAGGCCTAAAGAAAATTTTCAGTTTGAAAGAGTGATCCAGTGTCTTACCTAGTCTTCTAGGACCTGAAATTTATGGAATTAGGATGGTAGTCACATGCACTACCACACACACACACACACACACACACACACACACACCTGTCCCTGTAAATTACTAAAGGAAGTGAAGCACGAAGCTTTGGTGGCAGAGATCCTAGGTGAGCGAGCACGGCTCTCTACATACTAAGAGCCTCATGTATATCCTGATAGTCATACGTTTGGAGATATAATCTTTGACATTTTTCTAATCAGACCAAACTAGCAAATAATGGTTTTCAGACAAAGGGATTTCATAACCACTACAATTTTTATGGTATTGTGGCACAGATTACAGAAAAATATACTCTGTGATTTAAAAAAAGTTAATAAGAATCCCTTAGAATCACCTTGACATAGAGCCAGGTCATAGACCCTCATTCTCACTTTGCCATTAAAAGATTTTGTCCTTAATTCTGGATCTCAGGGGCACTGTGGCCCAGTCAAGTTGACACATAAAATTCACCATCACACCCAAAGAGATACTCAATTGTTCTAGGACTGCTCTTGAAAATACTATCCTTTCTCCACTGAATTACCTTGGGAACTTTGTCAAAAATCAATTGGCCATATCTGTGTGGGTCTATTTTGGGACTCTATTCTGCTCCATTGATCTATATATTTATCCTTACACCAATATAACTGTCTTGATTTCTGTAGTTTTGTAGCAAATCTTGAACTCAAGGAGCGTAAATCTTCCAAATTTTTTCTTCTTTCCCAAAATTATTTTGGCTTTTCTATGTCCTTTGAATTTCTATATGCATTTTAAAATCAGCATGCTAATTTCTTGAAAAAATAAATCAAAAAAAGATTTTGATTGGGATTGTATCGAAGCTACAGATGAATTTGGGACAATTGACATTTTAACAATATTGAATTTTGCAATCCAAAAAGTATTTGTTTTTTAGGTCTTTTTCAATTTCTCTCAGCAATATTTTTTAGTTTTCAGTGTAAGCCTTACATGTGTTTTGTTACATTTCTTCCTAAGTAGTCTCTGTTTTTCGATACTATTTTAAAATTTCACTTTTTGATTATTCACTGCTAACATATGGAAATGCAATTTAGTTTTGCTTATTAACCTGGTATCCTGAGACCTTACAAAATTCACTTATCAGGTTTAGTAGCTTATTTTGTATATTCCTTAGGATTTTCTATGTACGTAGTCATATCACCTGTAAGTCAATTTTACTACTTTTTCCTCAATCTGTAGGCCTTTTATAGCTTTTCCTTGCCTTATTATACTGGCTGGGACTTCCATTACAATTTGGATTGCAGTGATAAAGTGGACATCCTTGACTTATTCCTAATCTTACTCTCAGGGAGGCAGTAATTCTTTCATCATTATGCAGAATATCAGCTGTAGACGTTTCTAAGTTGCCCTTTTATCATGTTAAGATTGTTTCCTTTTATTCCTTGTTGGCTGAACATTTTTATTCATAAATGGATATTGTTTTACCAAATGCTTTTACTATACTTATTAATATAACCATACGCTATTCTCTTTTATTATCTTATTGTGATACATTACATTGAATGTTTTTTAAATGGTGAAAATCAACCTTGCATTCCCAGAATAAACTCTACTAGGTGGTGATGTATTTATTCTTCTTTGTCTTGCCAGCTTCAGTTTGCCAAAATTTTGTTAAAGATTTTTGGCTTCTATTTTCACAAAGAATGCTTATCTGAAGTTTTTTTAATGTGTTTATTTGGTTTTCATATCAGGGTAGTAAATGAGTTAGGAAGTATTCCTTCTCTGTTTTCTGAGTTTCGATAGGATTGGTGCTCTTGCCTTTTTAAATGTTTGATAGAGTTCACCAGTGAAGCCATTTTGATCTGAGTTTTTTTTGATTGGAGTTTTTTTTAGTCATAAATTCAGTTTATATTTTTTAGATAGCTTCTTAATGTTGAAACTTACATAACTAATTTTAAATATTTCTTCTTTTCTAACATAAGCATCAGGATCTAAAAGTTTGCCACTTAGCACTACTTTAGCTGCATCCCACAAATTTTGATATATTGTGTTTTCACTTTAAACTATTTTCTAATTTCCTTTGTAATTTTTTCTTTGACCCAAAGACACAGAAAACTGGAAACATATAAGAAACATATAGAATCATACTTTATTTGTATGTTACCTACTTTTTTCCTTAACGACAACAATATCAAGAACATCTTTCCATTAAATAATTTTCTGCAGCATCATTTTTAATGAGTGCATGGTTTTGCATATTATGGATATTTCACACAAAATTTATTTAAACTAGTTTTCTATTGTTGGATAACTTGGTTGTTTCCAGTTTTTCACAGCTGTAAATTGTTGTGATAAATATCTTCATATAGTAATCTCTGTGTAACCAAGATTTTTTTCTTTGGATGATATTCTATAAGTGGAAATTTTAGGTAAGGGCATCCTCCTTCAAGGCAGTTTCTCGTTTTCATATTGACTTCTTGAGCCTAAGCCTACATTTCTTTTTACCTGGTTGAGTTAATTTATTTGGCAAAATTACTACTTATTTAATTTCCTCTAAGCCTTTTTATTTGTTAGTAGATGGGTTTTGCAGAAAATTTTATAGATTATTCACATTGAATTAGGTAAAGAGGCCAAATATTAGTATATTATATTTGTTGCTTCTTGGTCGTTTTTAATTTTTTTTTTTTTTTTTTTGGAGGCTTAGAGGTGTCCTGTGGAGGCCACATCAAGCCCATGGCATAGCTGACCAGCATTCATAGTGATGAAAAATATTAAACTGCCAACATCTAAAATGGAGGGGGGGGGTTATATCTAGCTTATGAATTTTCAGGCTCTTGGAAAATTGGGAATCCAGCATTTCTAAATAAGAATTAGTGGGAAAGGAGTAATTACTTTAGCTAGAGCATGCCCTTTCCATTTTGCCATAGTTCTCACTCAGCCAGTGTCACCTGATTAGGATACAGATTGACTCTTACAGGTATTTGGGTTCACAGTCCCTGATTTGGTAGCATAGAACTGGCTAGAAACCTAATGGTGGCAATGTATAGGCAAACCCTGATTTACCAGTCTGAACCATGTGACAATGGTTTGAAATGGTTTCTACACACAGACATGAAAATTTCCCAGTGTCCATAACTGACATTCTAGATTGTCTTTTTTCTGCTTCCTTCTCTACAGAATTCTAAACCCTCATTTGATAACTCATCAGACTTATACTTCCAAAAGGAAACTGCACTCTTTTGAGATACGGAACAGATATCTTTTTCTCTATGCTTTAATAAACATGAGTTTTTCTAGGCAAATATTATCTCTAGAACTATGCAAACATTATGTATCTACATACTTTCTCTTTGATTTGTCAGGCCTCAGTTTTAAGGGTATATTGAAAATATAGCTTTCTCCATAGTTTTTAATTCATGACACAGTTATGTTGAGATCAGATTATTAATGTGGAATGTTCACTATCTATTACCCAACCCAGCCAAAGAGAATCCTCTAATTGCCAGATGAATCTCCCAGTTCATTTTCTTCCTATAAATAGGGATTCTTTTCTTCTAAAGGAAAGGTAAAGCCAATCTACATAATCGAGTGATACAGAAAAGAGAGAGTGAGGAAAGGCAGAGAAAAGAGAATGATGTGTTGAAAGAAGTTATGGGGAATTGTGAACTGAAATGCTCTGGACTGGCAGCAAGTGTGAGGGGGAGGGGGAGAAGACTCAAGGAGTTTTTAATAAATATTGTTATGGTCTTTGAATTTGGATCTCCTTTACGGTTTTTAAGAAACATAAGTAAAGGTTTTGAGTTATTCCGAAATTACTTTTGGCTGTGGGAAGCTGTTTCTTGATTGCAAACCTGCTCTGAGACCAAACTGTGTCTGCTCCAGGTTTATAAAGGCTATACAGGCTTATGAATAGGTTTTTCTTGTTTATATCATTCTCATATTGTGCTATGATTATATTCATTTGCTGTTCATGAGACAGTGAGTACTGGACACCTGTTTAAACAGATTTAAGATGGTTCCTTCTGGCCAAGAGTTTTGTTGTGTACCCTTGTTTAAAAAAATCCAGGACCTAGATAATTGAGACATATATTTCTGTTCTCCTTTTCTGTTTATATTTCTCATTCTATAGTTTTTCTGAGTTGGGGAGTCCACACTGAAGGTCATAATGCTTCTGGCTCTAGGGTTTGATTTCTTAAACACATCCCAGGTCAACTAGAGTGCTAGAGTTTATTACTTTTTAAAAAGCAAACCCCTGCCAAGTGAAAGAAGGGCATGTTTAGATGAAAGTTCTTGATGTTCAAATTCTGCAGTTTGTTGACTTTTTATTGCTCAGTGCAATTTTTCCTACCCTTCGGGGCATTTTGCTTAATGGTTTCCCAAGAACAGTACGATGAGGCTTCAAAGTGAGCCTAGGTTTTAGCAACAATGCTCTTATTCCAGTTTATATGAGTCACATGTCCAAAACCTCATATAAATCTAAAGTTTTTCCCATAAACACTTATGCCCAGAAAATACTGTAAGCCATGTTAACTAGCCATATTAAATATCACACACTAATATGAAAATAAACCAGGTTATTCCAATGTAATAGACTTTTGTGGGGGCTGAAGGGAGGAGAAGTATACCTAAACTAGATTTTAGATGTACTCTACTAAATTTATTCAAGGATATCGCTCACCAGTGGTCTGATAGTGCCAGCTGTTGGTGTGATGCCTTGAATATTGAATGATTACAAATACACCAACAACATGTCTGTTCTTCATGATTATATATTCCATGGGTCAAAGGGAATATGAGC
This sequence comes from Pteropus medius, assembly GCF_902729225.1. Classification (NCBI taxonomy): domain Eukaryota; kingdom Metazoa; phylum Chordata; class Mammalia; order Chiroptera; family Pteropodidae; genus Pteropus; species Pteropus medius. The sequence goes on along the minus strand of NW_024352785.1, from coordinate 15,108,158 downwards.
AACTTATTAGCTTTAAAGTGGTTCTCATCTTATTGAACCACATATATACCAATAAAAATGGTATACTTTTTATGACGGGATATACTTTCGTACCTTCGTGGTTAAAAAGTGAAGTGCCAATTCTTACACTCATCCTATCCATTCACTCTTACTATTATTTATTTCTAGAGCTGACTCTTCCCTCCTCTCTCTGTATCTGTACCGGATTGAGTACTGGCCATGGTCAACCAGGTCGGTCTGTGTAGGAGTGTATCTGGGAAGGCAAGACCACAGAAACAGCAGGCCTGGAGAAAGAAACGCCTGGCATTAACAGTTGTACCAACCTAAAAAACAAGTTCTGAGAGGGATGATGAAACCTCATTTACTGGAAGCTGAATAAATAAAGTATCTGCTTTCCTCCATCTGGCAGGGAGTGAGGTACTACTTCTAGAAGTATCGAGAGATAGCTGATCTCTCAGGTCTCTGCCCAGTATACTGTGCTCTTTTTTTCCAGGTGTTTATTATCAAAAAGGAGAAGAAAGGGCTCTCTTATCTTACAATAAGAAGATACAATGGCAAGCAGAGTTGCTAGAGTCACTTCATTGCTGATGGTTTCTAACAGAGTGATGCTTCAGAAACTAACGTTAGCCAAACCTGCAATATTTAGGAGACTGTGGGGTCTGAACTTGTGTTTAGGAAAATGTTAATACGCATTTGAAACTTCATCGGATAGCCATTCTCCAATACTCATTGCTCAACAGAGGAAATTTTCACCCTGGTTTTTAATTTTCTTCTCTTTTGCGGGCTTAGGGATGGACCTCAATATTATTTTAACTTAGTTTCCTCCAGGCAAAGAGATTTACTCAATTAGGTGGCCAATCAAGAAACCCTGTTCTGAACATTTTGTATATTGCAGGCCGTGTGCTCCTTCTGGTGTGTGGTGTGTCTGGAAAAAACAAAACTGGCATGAGAGGGGAAGTTCAGCCTTTTAAACATGTCAGGGGGAGGGGCTGAAGGATATTCAAATAAAGGAACTATTTTTACGTGTCCACAGGGCCAAGATAAATTCTAGCAAAATAGTCCTAGAATCAGAGGTGCGATTTTTCTTAGTTGTCGGAGTCTAAGTCTCGGAAGCATCAATAGGTGGGAATTCACAGGAATGTTGTTCTTGTACCTACAAGCAGAAGGGAGGACTTTGCATTCTCCTCTGATCACTCTGAAGCTGAAGAATGAGTTGCTTCCTGCTCGAGATTTATCGTTATGATCCAGCCATTGCTGGGAATGTGGCATCATAGGATTTTTCTAGCAGATGTGTGTACAGATCCAGATAAACCTGGAGGCTGGCAGCCACGATGCCAGGAATTCCTTCAGACACACCACAAAGAAAATGGTTCCTTTCTCCTTGAGGTCTTTACAGGTCTTAGAAATGGGCTGTGACAATAAATCCTACACGTGGGCCAAAAAGGCAACCACTGTCAATAACATAATGACTAGTAACTTTTCATTCTAACAATATTTATTCCCTAGTACCTGCTATTTACTGCCTGTAGCAAGTTTATGAAAATTTTAAATATGTTTATTTTTAAAAGTATATCTCTTTCAACATAGATTAATGCAAGGGAAATAAATGCTACAATGATAGATAACTTTAATTTGCTGACATGTTCTTCGTGCTAAATTAACATAAATATAGAGAAGGATGATGTGAGAAATCTAAAGTGAGAAAAGGGAAGTATGAGTTCCTTGTGAACAGCAAAATTTTTGAGGAAGGGACAACAAACAAAGAAAAAGTGCGGAAGCTTAATATAAAATGTAAGCTGTCTTCCACCTTTTATTGATCATTCTTTCCTTTGAACTCAGAGAACAAGTTTTACTTGTATTGTAGGGTGAGTTTTCCTCAGTTACACACTATCTCTCCCTGCCTGGCCAGCTCCTTTCACCCACTAAGCCAAGATCTGGTCCTTAGATTTATGATATAACTGAAGTTGGAAAAGGAAATAAAGACTCTTTTAGTGTAAGTTACAGGTGACATACATACTAGCACTCAGTTCATCTTTGCTAAGAGGGGAGAAGACCAATACCCCTACCCACCTCTCCCACAGGACCCTAACCACCATCCTCACTCTACCCGACCACCCTACCTAGAAGGGGAACAAGAAGTAGAGAGAAAAGGCTGTCCCACAATAAATGCTTAACTCTAGGGGTGGCTGAACCTTGAAGAGGGTGGGAGAATAAGAGGAGGAGGGCACGGGGACAAAGTTCAAGGACTGTGTCAGTTAAGGCCACCGAAGCAGCAGCCACCAAAGTGGGGTTAGATGTACAAGAGATTTATTGAGGGACATGCCTATGAAGGATAAAGGGGGAGGGGGCAGGAATAGGCAGGGCTTCACACTGTGATACAGGGCTGACACCTGTGAAAGGAGAGGGGGGAGGAAGAATAGGGTAGGAAGAGCCTCAGACCTCAGTACACTTTGGAAAAAGTTTTGGCTAGGTTAAGGGGAGTCCCATGCCACAGTTGTCCCTTAGAAGAGTCTTCCGAGATAGAAGATATACCCTAGATCTAATACCTCTGTGGTGCTCGGTTCTTGGCTAAGAAAACTTGGGGGAAGTGTGACTTTGAGGCAAGTGCCACAACAGAGCTAAAGGACCTTCTCACAGCAGGTTTTTAAAGAGAGCTCGGCTAGGTAACTTTACAGCTGCCACAAGGAGGAATACGTGGTGCTGACACAGAAGTGGTCACAATAAAGGCTCTAAGGGTCGAGGACTAAGGCTCTGGATCTGGGTTAGAGCAGGAAGATGAGCCGAATAAAATAGAGACTTCTCTTTAGAATCTCTGTCCACTTGTGTGTGGTTTGGAAAATGCTGCTTTATCAGGTTAAGGCTGATTGAGCATTTTCCATGATTCTCTGACTTTGACAAGCTACCTGTAAGGCCATTTGGCTGTGGATCTGTAGTGCTGTGTTCAGATCCGCGATTCTCATTCTGAAACTTAACTGCATCACATGGGGACATAGGTAGCCAATCACTGTATCTGAGCATTATACCTGTCTGTCTCTATTGAACGTGAAACGTAAAGGGTCCGTGCCTGGCCTCAGCCAAACCAAAAGTGATTTCTCCCTCCTCTCGACAACACTGCCCCTGAACCCCCATCACACATATTGTTCCTTATCTTGCATTTTACATATGTGTGTATGTGATTTCTCCTATCTTAAAAAGACAACAAGCAACTTGAAGGTAACAGTTGTCTTACACATGAAATCAGCATTGCCTTTTAATACTGTAATAAATTTACACGGCGACGGATGATTACTAGAATTAGTGGGGTGATCACATTGTAAGGTATAAAAATGTCGAATCACTATATTGTACACTTGAAACTAATATAACCTATATGATTGTATATAAACTATACTTAAAAATAAATTAAAAAAAGAATATAGAAGAAAAAATCAGCACCGTCTTACACACAGGATTGGTGTAGGTTTCAACATCAGTTAAATACAATGGGCAGGACTGGGCAGGTAGGAGGGTAAGGTGGGAAAAAATGATGGAAACATTTATATGTATTTAAGCATTCTTATTTTCAGAAGGTCTAGGCGTGGCTTATAATAGAAGACACAGATGTGTTACAACTATTAAAAAAGGATAAATAGTAAGAACAAAGGAAGGGGTGGAATTGAGTTAAAGTGGTATACTAAAAGAAAAAAAAAACTAAGCTAAAGATTGCTACCGAGGGTGAATGCAAACTTTACTTTTGACCTTTCCCTGGCAGGCAAGACAAAAAGGAAAGCACAAGTTATATAAGGTTCTTATTATCTAATAAAAAGAAGAATGCCAGTTTTTCTATAGAAGCAGATTTTTTTTTCCTAGCACTAAATCTAAGAAGAATTTATTTTATGGCCCCTTATAGAGCCATTGGCTTCTTAATCATATGATGGTTTCAATAAGTTTTATAAAAAATATAGAGAGAAATTTTTTTCAACATGGCTATTTCTTATATTGATTTTTGATAAATGCCATAGTTCAGAGATGACTTTTCTCTGGGGACTTAGAATGTAGTTTAACCATCAGCAGTGAAATGAGGTTGATGAATTACATCTGGGCCCACAGCCTATGGAAGGATCCCGGGAATGGTATGTTATAATAATTATGACCACGGGCTACTACATTAAGTACCAATTTGACATTATTAGCAAACAAATGAAGTATTCAAACAGAATATAATTTTGGCTGCATTTCCTTGAAATGTGGCTAGTTTTGCCCTGGCACATACATTTTGATCTAACACTGGGCCTTCATCATAACAATAAATTCCATACATGTATAATGATCTAAAATTGATTCCAGCAGGTCCCACACTCATATTAAGAGAAACCACTCTAGGAGATGTGAAAATTTTTCCTCCCGTTTACAAATCAGTTTAAGCACCAAACACAATTAAACAAGTTTCTTTTGTACTCTCAGATTCAAGACTTGAACATGCTCATGTGCTGTTACAGACTGAGTTCCCTGGCAAGTAGACTCTGACCTTGAGATTAGGACACAGGAAACTTACTATATATACAAGGCTCTTGGAATCAACACCTACAGAAGGAGAAGGGAGGGAAGAGCAGGATAAGGCAGAAGAGGAAGTTGGGCTCTGGTGCTGGGACCGTTTGTTGGAGTTGACTCAAATTGGGAAAGGAGCTGAGCCTGCATAGCCCCACATTGACCAGGCACTGGATACAGGCTGCCCTGGGAAGGGATGAGCATTTGGGCAAGGTGGCTTTCTTTAGCCAAGGGCAATTCCTGGAGAAGGCTAAAGCCTGAGGGCCCTGGGCAGCAGCTGGAGGAAATGAGTTCTTTTTTTTCTGAAGCAGGTGCATCACAATGTATTATAGAATTTTGTATGCACTTTTTACTGAATTAGCAAAACATACTTTAATCCCAGAGAACAGCCAAAAATCTCCTAGACCTAGTAATGGGTAGAATACAATTTGTGAAATGTTGCTTTATCCCGATAACCTGGATATCTACTCTGTACCATGAAAACATAAATTAAGTTTTATATTTGGCTACTATTGCCGGAAGCCAGATGTCAGTGACTTAGTCAATGAAAAAGCCCATTTTACTTACTTAACTAAAATGTGGGGCAGTCCAGGGTTTATGCAGCTGCTCCTGGAAACAGGTTCTCCTTCCTTCTCCTCCTTTTTTGGCATATCGACTTTTCTCATGGCTATAAGAGGTGCTGCTCTACCCCAAGGGGAAGAAGGGTAAAGCACAAGGGGTGAAAGATAAGTACTAGGTAAGCTTCTTCCTCCACAAAGTTTTCTAAAAGCACCACTCTGATTTCTACTGACTTTTCATTAGCCAGAGTCGAGTCACATGACCATTTCTAATCAAGGACATCAGGGAAAGTAACTTTACCTGAGAACACTTAGCTGACTCCTGAGCACTGCCTATCATGAATAACAGAATTTAAATTCTTCCTTCTTTCCTCCTAATTGTCTGAACAACCGCAATAACAGTTCCATAGAAAGAAAAGATAGAGTTATAAAATATAAATATAAATATGAACACAACACAGCAGACTACTTTGTAAATTTATCCTGTTTAACTCAGACTTTCCACATCTCATCAAAATCACTATGCATTTATTACCTTAGATATACAGTTGCATTTTTACCACTTGAGACAGAGCTGTACACATGGTAGGGATTCACTGTGTGTGTGTGTGTGTGTGTGTGTGTGTCTTGTGCGTGTGTGTGTGTGTGTGTAAACAAAGGAATATAATGGTATATAATACAGGATTGTACTATGTAGTGAGGTCATAAACTATGCCGTGTATCTTGCTGGCATATTATGGGGAGCCCCTGCAGTGGTATTTGGAGGGCGGGTTTTAGTGTTTGCTTTGGTGTACTTTTGTCTTGGTTATGCCACTGCCAGATGAGTAGCTTTCTGACTTCTAAAAATACAGATTTTTAGGAAATTTAGAGAAATAACTGAAAAGCTAGCACTACTATAACTGACCATAAAAGTGTGATGACCCCGTGCTTTTTAAAAAAATTATTGCTCTGTATTCTACTTATCTAGTAATGAAGTCTTTCTATAATTATGACTCTTAAATTTTCTACATATAAAATAATAATATTGAATGTGATTTTCAATCTATAGACACACATACATTAAACATGAGTGTCATATTCCCAATGACACTTCCCTAAAACACTCAATATCTTCTCCATACTATACCCCAGGTTTAGGGGTACACCATTCTTCCACCTTCTTGAGTAAAGATCTTTTTTTGTCAAACCATCTTCTCAAATATTGTCTCAATAGACAGTTCACAGCATCCCAAAATTAAAAAATGGAGACCAAGGTGAATGCCAGAAGATTCTGCAGTTCTAATATAATATACTTCCAGTTGATGCCAGTGATGACAGTGCCCGAACACAATTTGAGTAGCAAGATGCTAGTTTTAAAACTTGGTAATATATTGGAATCCTGGTGTTTTTATCAACACTGATGCTGGGTTCCATTCCAGAGAGTTGGGTTTGTTTGTTATTGGGCTCAACTAGGGCTTCAGATTTTTAAAATCTCCCCCAGGTGATTCTAATGCGCAGCAAAGTTTGGGAACTACTGCTATAAATCAATTAGAATACTTTTCCCCACGAGTCCCTCCTAATGCAGAGTTTGGTAGACTTGTCTAACCTTGTACGCCTCCGTTATGGTTGATACCCATGCCTGGGGCTTTTTTTTTTATCCAAGGAGAGTGCCTAGCACAGGACTGCATTCTTGGTATGGGCTCAATCAGAGTTCGTTGACTACATTGGCATATAGAAAGATGCTTGTTCTACTTACATGCTCTGGCAAACAGGGAGAGGTGATTTCCTTTTCATTGTAAACATAGGTCCAGCACATTTCTATTTACTGCAATTCCTTTGCCAGCTTCTTCCAAGGATGAACCTATATAAAGGGTTTACAGATCTTGAGAACTAAAGGTTTACACAAGAGAGGAAAAAAGAGAGGGGAGATGACAACAAAGAGGAAGGGGAGAGAGAGCAAGGGAAGGAAGGGGAGAGGGAAAAAGAAGAGGAGGAGGAGGAGGAGGAGGAGGAAAAAGAAGAATGGTGAAGAAATGAGAAAATAAAGATGGATATAAGGATATTAAAAAAAATCATTAGTAGATATTTACTAACCGCCTTGTACGAGAAGTGACGCAAAGATCAACAACTTATAGTCTCATTAGGAGACTGGAATCAAGTGCTTGAAAAGTATTGTAAAACCATGGTCTAGTAAAAGAATAAAAGGAAATAATACCAGATATGATACAGGACATACAGACAGACTTATCAATAAATAAAAGTTATGGACAAAAGACAGGATGAACTCCATTTTTATGGAGGAAAATAACCCTGTCGTAAGAAATTCCTTATTCTTGCTTTGCCATATCAACTTAACTCAATGTTGAGTATGTAGGTTGCATCTGAAGAAATAACATTTAACCTATTTTATATCAGGCAGTTTTTCAGAGAATTATTTAAATATTTACTTTATAGTTATTTCTGCTTCTCTGGACCATCCAGGATGTTGCTTATACATATTCACTTTGAGAAAAAAAATAATTTTCAAAATTTATTCAAAGATACCCTTTGAGAGTCTCATGCCCACTCCCAACTCTATCATGCACATCTAGAACTTTCTTATTAGGGTTACAGTCTTGATACTAATGTTTTATGAGAATAAATAATGAGAATTCAATCCGTTCAAAGTGGCGAAGTTTTGGTATTTTGTTATCTTTCCTAAGACACATTTTTAATTTGATGTGTTGAACTTTGGCAATACAAGTCCTTCTAGTGACATAAAAGAAGCCAGTCTTTAAAAGATGCTGACAGATGTTGTGATAGTTTTTTACAATGGAGCCGAGTTTCCTGTTCTGCCACATGTAATTAGGCATTCAGATAGAGCTTTACTCATTTTACTAGCCCAATGAGAGGCAGTTGGGGTAGGGGCCTCAAAGCTCTGCTTACTCAAAGGAAAAACTCTTTAACATGTAAATGTCTTACTCTCTACAAAGAAATAAGAGTTTGTGTCTTTATTTTAAAAATTCTGTACAAAACTAAGTTTGTGGTATAGAAAACATCATTTCTATTAATTTCAAGCAAACATAACTTATCCATTTCATAAGGAACTTGGACTGTACATGTATGATTTCAAGACCTGCATTTTTAGTGTCCTAGCAACAGCATTAAACATAGAATGCATTTTCTTGTAGTTTGGCTCATCTGAATCTGCTCAGCTTTCCTGTTTTACTTTAAAAAAAATTGTTTGCTTTTCTTTGCTTAGTACTGTGGTATCTAAAATGCTAGCATTAATCGAATTGCCAGAATTTTCTAAGTGAAGATAGCATTTCTTTCTTTTGAACTCTTGAAATTTTCTTTACTATGTTTAATTGAGAACTCTGTCTCTGGCTTATAAAATCCGCATAATGCCCAGGCCCTTTCAACTTTAAAAACACAGTCTAAGAATAAAACTGGGGCCTCTAGGGGAGAGAGCATTCCTTGAATCTCTTCTTTGTAGACCCCATTCTAGGGCTAGGTCCCAAATGTTGGCTTAAGTGTGATTCCAGCTCACCGGTGGCCTCTGCACCAAGCAGAAAATACAGGAATCTACATTTCATGTGTGGTTGCCATGTATTTTCTACTAGAAGCTCAATCAAGCACTAGAACAGAGCAGTGAAATGTCAGGAAGCAATCAAAGAGGACACATGAAACCAAGGGGCCAAAATCAACATAGGGCATCTCATTTGAGAAAAAGACAGTATGAGAAATGCAGAGCCACACATGGGACCAGGCTCTAACGACAGGAACTCACAGGACCCAAACAAAGACAGAGCAAATTGGTTGATATTTACAGACATGTTGCTCTATAAGTGGGAAAGAATCTACTTCCTAGATGTGTTTGTAGGCCAGTCTCGCCCTTCCAAGGAGGCAGTGTCCCTTGCCCAAGACCAAAGGGTTATCCAGGAGTAGAGCAAACACCACACAACTCATGCTGCCTGTGTGCTTGTCCAGTGGACAAAGCTCGCAGGGGATAGCATAGCGCAGGACAGATGGATAGTGTAGTGGGGTTAATGAGCAAATTGGTACCAAAGCCAAATTCTGCTATTCACCTTGGACACAGCATTTAAGCTTTCTGAAGTTTAATTTTCTAATCTATAAAATGGGAGTACTAATATCTTCACATAAGCATGGCCGATGCATTAAAGACACTTTATATTAACTCCTTTGTCTATACCTCCTTGTATCTCATCAAGCCCGTTTGTCAGATAACCCACATATGCAAAACTGCCTCCTAACTCAGTACCTTGGCCTATTTTGTCCACCAGAATACAGAATGGTCCACATTTGACTGCGGTAACATTGCTAGTAACCATTAATAGCACACAGCGCTCCCCGCTCCTGGTAGGAATACATTCTACTTTCAAACTAAAATTTGATAGACCTCTTTTGGGCAGGCCCTGCCAACACTTTGAAAATAAAACTCTCGAAGTTTTGATGAAAATATATTTTTACATGATAGGACAATACCTCCTGGAACTCACTGCTTACGTGGACTGAAAGAGTTGCATCAAGAATAGGACTGTTATGAATGCAGGCTCCACACTGTCTCCTGAAGGGATTAGAGAGGCCTCATAATGTGCTAGAGGCAGAAAAAAGTGACCCAAGAAGGGGCTAAATCCTTAGTTGTCATTAGCATTTTCTCATGTCAGCGCTGCGATTTGAGAAGACAGAGGCATTGGCTTATTTTATATACTTGTCTGATCCTTTAGTGCTTAATGAAAACTAGAATGTTTTATTTGATCCCTGTGGGAAAACAGCTAAACTGGGCAGTTTGTTCCTGAAATAAAATAGCAGCAATCAAAATACTCTCAAAGTCCCTTAGAAATCAGAACATCACAGATTTATTAGAAAGTAGGTGTCTCAAGCTTATAGGTGGCTGTTAACACTGTTTTATTTCCTTTATACAAAAAGTAGAAATGACAGAAAAACACTCTAGACAGGAAACAATACCACTGACCTGGTCTTACTGAGATGCTGAGCCAAAAGTGCCCGAATTATGGGGAAAGGGAGGTTCAGTCAACATTAGGAAACACTCATGCAATCGATGAAATACAAACTGGCGTCAGTGGCTTGGTGAATGTCCCGTGGATAAATTGAATCAATCCAGTCTTAAAAAACATACATTTACCCAATCATGCTTTTAAACAGCATCTTTTACAAAACAAGTTATATATACAAATATCACCCAAAATGTGTCATATAGTCTACTACTATGAAGTTAAGGCATCCTGATATTCTGTTCTTTTGCTGGTGAGGTGTTGCTCTCATGATTCTACTTCCACAGAGGACAATCCAGAAATTTCCAATGGTGCCCAAAGGGCAGCAATGAGGGATAATAAACAAGCGATTTACAAGAAGAGTTCTTTTGTCTCTGGCTCAGCAGTGTGCTTTGTGCTGTAGGATTTCTTCATTTCTCTATTGATGTCATTATGCCTAAGCAGAAGAGAAACCACGAGGCCAAAATTAGATAAAACTATGGTCGAGTTACAAGACAATACCACTAAACAGCTCACCAAAAATGGAAATTATCCTCATACAAACCACACTGAAGAATGCTTCATTCCAGTAGGCAAATTATTCTCTTTTCATATAAACTATTCTTTAAAAAATAAAAGCAAGAGTCAACATGTCACAACACACACACTTAGTGAAAACTTTTTGCCTCCGGAAGTAATTTCTCAATTATGCTGATTGAACTCCAGGTAAAATTTACAGTCAGTGAATTTTATCACAAACAAAACAGAAAGTATTGACGGTCAAGTAGAAACAAGAGATATTTATATTTCCTTTACATGATTTCACTAGTGACACCTTTTATTCTTCCATAAGCGTGATTATTAATAGTTTAAAGAAGGTGCTTTTTCTTTGGGTGCGTGATTACTGAGCAACAGCATGTTCGTAAATCTACAAGGAAAAGAAGAAACTAAGGAATAATGCTGTTTTTCTTTCAATACTTGATACCTAGTAGGCTTGTGGAACCAGAAGTACAAGCTCAAACCGTGGATCAGTTTTGCTTTTTAAGTGAATTTCCCTCTGGGTAGATGCATTCATTTTCATGGATATTAGTCCCATTCTGGGAATAAAACCTTCTGGAGAGTTATCTTCTGACGGTGGCAGGCCTACATATTACTAAATTCACTAAATTCCTTCTTGTTGCTACGCTGGACAAAAACAAACTTTCTGGTAATGGTACTCGCTAACATGAGGACATATCTGGATGAAGAATCCCAAGTGTAGCTTTATGGCCTCAAAATCGTGCTCACTTACAAAGACCATGTAGTCTATTCTGAGTGTTCTAGTAAATAGTTGATTATCATCACAATCTGAAAGTTATAATTCTTATTTTTATTTATTTTTTTTGAATAGAACTTTAGAGAGCTGTCCATGGGCAAGAAAGGGAGAAGATGAAAGAAAAACCTGGTTGGTTAAGAGATGTTCTAGGGACTTCCAATTAAAGACGGTGGATTAAAAACACACACACATATCACCTCTGTCTTACAAAATAGCACTAAAATGAAAACGTAGAAATATAAAAGGCATAAACCTAAATGAATGAGGGACATGGGAGAGGAGTGATGACAGACAAAATGCCAATAATATTTCCGAAGGGGAAAGGTGGATGGGTGGGCATGTGTATAATTTCTGCTTTAATACAAGGGGTGGCAGTGTGGTCAAAAATACTAAAGAGAACACTTTCTGCAAAACGAAACCCAGCATAATTAGAGCTGAATCTATACCAAGTAAAATGTTAATTTGAGCCATTTATCTGAATAATATCAAGCTAATTCAAGCTTCCCTGAACCCTTCAATTACCTAGTCCTGAATTACAAGTATTCAAAAAAAAAAAAAGTGGGTAACTCTGGCATGAATTATTCAGATAATTTGCTGCTCCGTGATTTCATTTTTTGGGATATAATATCACATTCTCAGTGACCAAAATTGGAAAGAAGAAAAGGTTTGAATTTAAATAACAGTTTTTCAAGTACTCTAACCTGCTGACTCATCTAGGCATAGATTCCATATTTCCAAAGCCCGGACAGCAACTTACTTAGAGGATTGGTCTAAAATGGTCCACGGGCATACGTTTCCACTGATAACCAAAATAGGGAGACGTTGCTACTTTTGTGGTCTCTTTCAGAACTTTACTGAGAGCATATCTTTAAATCCCACCTACTAAAAAATGGGATTTACATTCAAAGTATGAAAACTTGTACTTAATCGAAGTACCCGAACTAAAAAACCCCCGTCTGTAGGGGGACTTGTAATCAGATGGCCTAGATTTATACAGGACACACCATTCTTTCTGTGGGATGATGACTTCATTCTTTTTATTTCTCTTTTTCCTTCTTCTTCCTTCATTTCCTCTCTCTAGCTGTTCCTCTCTCCAAATATTTATGAAGCCCCTACCAGGTGCCAGGCACCACGCTAGACACTGGGCGTACAAAGGGGACTAGGGGCCGAGGGCACTATCATGAAGTTCTTATACCTTTCATGGAGTTCGCCGTGTTTTTAACTATATTCTCTTTAAATTCTCTCTTGATTATGATCTCACTAAATGAAGAGACCACGCCTTACTCTGGCACAGCAAAATGTGTGGCTTAGAGCTAAAAACTGTTGAAATGAGCGTGCTGGAAATCCAGGGATGTGGCATTCGGGAAGCTAATGTGTCGGCACTGTTCCCAGTGGGAAGAAAAATCCCAAATGACTGTGGTCGGAGCAGGGATGCTTGGACAAGGTCCTGGAAGGTGTCTGGGTAAAGTTGCCATCTGGTACTTTTAAACCTCCAACGGCTTGCTGCTTCTTGAAAACTCCAGCCTTGAGAGAGTTTATAGACAGGAATTGCCCTTTCCATGTACAAACACACCCAAGAGTGGCAGACGCGTGGTGCAGTTACGAAACTAACAGAACGTGTATCCCCTTTGTAGCTGCACAATTCAAAACTGGACCCCGGGGAGAGTGAGGAAAGGTGTAGGTGGCAGAGGAGAGTTGTTTCTTCCTAAATTTTGTGACTACTCTTACACCAGGATGAGCACACTGAATGAATGCATTTCTAGTGGGATACTTTTGGTTTCCAAGGCAGGTGTCCCACATGTTGATTTCCTGCCTCCCAAAGGCAGGGCTTTAAGACGGAATGTTAAAGCCCTTAGTTGTAGTAGCTTTTTCTGTCTTAACTCATCACGTTTTGATACTAAACTCTGTCTCATTGTCTTCCTGTGGCAGTACATGCTTTCTCCTTTTCCCTGAGGGTGGAAGGAGCTTATGAGAAGAAACTCCATTTGTGAATTGTGTTCTCACCAACCTCGGGAAGTTTGGTACCTGTTAGAGGGAGTGCTAAATTGTGCTTGTACACTGGAAAGATCTGATGATTTTAACTATTCCCTATAACATGGACATTTTCTGTTAAGCAACAGCCAATGACAGTGCAAAATTGTGGCCCGTTTCAAAGGAGAAGCTGTCAATTAATGTAATCTAGAGAAACGGTTCGAGATTGGGGTCTCCTCTATTCCTCCAAGTCATATGCACAAAGCTTCAGTATGAAGTACAGGTTTTCTTTGGAACTAATTTGAACCTAGGGAGGCGGCAGTGGGGGTGGGAGGAACGGGCATTGTACAAGGAGCACAGAACATCTGGGTAAACATGGGAGGTGTGGAAGGCAAGGAGACCAGATAGGGGTTTCTGGAGCAGAGGTAATCATCTCAAGTACCTACACCTGCTGACTAACGGGCTCTGGACCCCAGACCTATTATATTAGAATGAAAACAGAACAACGTACTTCAGATCAGAGCTTAGAACTTGAAATTATAGTTTTGGAGCAGAAAGTCTAATGTGTAGTGTTACTAAATATACATTTAGCACTAGCACTTTAGCGAACTTTTCCAAACTATTACGTTTAGTAAGATTCAGTCTGCTCTAAGGGTTTCACTCTAGAACTATGTATGCAGTCAATACACACTCAGATAGCTTGGAAACACACCTATGACTAACTCTATAACTATCACTTCAAGAGTCCTTAAAAAGCATATGGGTTAAAAATAAATACTTTGAAGTCAAAAATTTAAGACAGGATTGAAATGTGGTTATTTTATTATATCCGGAGAAATCATGGCAAGGATGCATGTGTTCAGCTGGATCGGGGACTCCTTTTTGGCTGGACGGTATTTTCCCGTGATGACTCCAGAAATGCTGTTCAGTAGGGCTGAGAGTACGCTCTGCTTGGGTTGGGTTTTGGCTAGGACCTCGCCTCTGCTTTCCCATTGTCTTCCATATCTTTGCTCATTTTTCCATTTAGCGTGACATTCTGGCAATAAGGACAGGTGTGTGTGTGTGTGTGTGTGTGTGTGTGTGTGCGCGCGCGCACATGTGCACGCGTGCATGCATGCATGTACACTGCTGGGGGCACCCTGAACTCTGACCTCCTTTTGGGTACAGATGACCATTGCCACACCATCATATCATCTCAGGCCAAACAAACATATCTCTTTCTTTCAAGTGGATGTTGAACAACCTTGACATCTAAGCAGAATATCTGATATTAGCTCTTGGCTCCAGATGTACAATTCCCAGGATGGACAATTCCTTCACAGTAAAACCCACACTAATGGTGTTTATTGCTTAATGTCTTCTTAAGGAGTCTACTCTCATGTTGGTGCTAGAATTAGGGGTTTCCTGATGCTAACCACTCAGGCTACAGTGCCACTGTGGTCAGGGAGGGTGTGACTGGTGATGGCCAGGGGTTAATGACCTCTGCTATCAGTAACTGAAACCAATGCTCACTTCATTTGCTACAAATCTCAGATAGACTTAAACTCTGGGAAACGGATGTCTTATTGGCATTTTGAGACAAATAATTGCAAACATTCCCTTGGAGTTGTAATAACTCAAAACCAATTTGCCTTTTATAAGAAAAAGTAAAGATAAATCTGATTGTTATAAACAAAGTCATCCTCTGCAGTCGAAACACACTGGGAAAGCTGTTCAAAGTAATAGAGTTAGATCTAATTTTAAAAGGCATTGAAAAGAAATTTAGATTCTTTGCTATCAAGCTGTGACCAATTTAGAAAAAGTAAACAGCAAACAGACCCCCCTCACAGAGCTGACATTCTTTACAATGTTGTATTTATTGCCCCAATTTTTCTTTTACCAGGAAAAATAAAAATCTCTTAGGAACTAAAATGGGATTCCAGTATATGCCTGGAACTAGGGTCCACTGTTCCATTCTTTCTCCTGGGGCTACAATGACAGGGCCATTCAGTGGTATAATGTTTGGGGTCAACTCTAACCCAGTGACTGCCACCAGTTTCCATATAAGATCTTGGGTAATCCTTGCTACCCAAGAGGGGCCATTCGGCCTGTAAGCAAATTCTTGGGCCAAGATTTGAAGACTTTACTGATAGATGAACATTTAGGCTCCTTTCTTTCTTGCGTCTTTCTATGGAATGCTTTTTCTATGGGTCCCACAGGCAAAATGAAGCCGGCACTATGGTAGAATAAGATGTTTTTCATGCCCACATTTCCATGCAAGTTTAAATTTCTCTGAAGAATCATTTTAACTGTAGATATCCATCCTTACTCTGTTGAAGGGGTGAACTGGGCTGGTTGTCTCTGACTCTGTGTGATTATGAGTGAATCAGAAAAATCTCCCCCGTCTCTGGCATAAACAAACCAGTGGGTTTTCACCTTCTGTGGAACACATACCCAACTAAAACGAAGTATAGGGTAATGTATAAAGTAGAGAGGGGGAAGTGATCAGGATGCTTACATAAATACACTGCATATTTTTATTTGGGGGTTTCTGTTTATCACTGAAATCAAACTCTGTTAACATGTAAAGCCCATGAATCTGACAGGTTCAAAATTGAGCCTTCAGAAGGACTGTTTCTCAAATTGAGTAGGGAAGTGTTAACCTTGTGTCTGACATCTGAGTAGCCCTGTAACTCCATTTAGTGCTCTGACTTTCGTCATCCTATTATAGTAGATTGTTTGACTTTGTCCTCTTGTTTGTAAAAAGGATGAAATATTTCTGGCAGAAGAATCTCCTATGATAGTAATTTGTCTTGGTTCCAGGTGCAGTAGGAGCCCGGAAGAAATGAGAAGTTCTTCCTCTCAAAGAGTTTACCAAGTCTTTGTTCCTTCCCTCAGGTGACTTCTGTTTAAGACGAAAGCAGAATTTTCCAGGCCCCAGAAGACACATAAAGCCTCAGATGGGGACAGAGAAGGGTACTGGGATGGAGAAGGTAGGTTACGAGAAACAGAAATGGGACAGTACCAATGTCTGTGAAGGGAATAGGTATTTTTTTCTATTTTCTTCCCATCCCAGGCATTGGGCTCTCAGCACTGGCCTAGATTCCTGTCCCAGCGGCCAGCAGCAGCACAGATTTAGGCAACATGTGAGCCTGGACCAAGCAGAATGTGATGACCAGTAAATATAGAACCTCCAAGGCACTTCCTTCAACTTACTGAATTAATGAGACCCACTTGGGGCACCCCCTAAAATGACTGAGATTTAGTTTTCCTCTAATCTGAACAGAGATCTAGAGCAGATTAATTTTTTTGGAACATATTAATTTAAATTTAAAATAAAAGGGAAAAAAAGGAGAGTGACATTTCTCACACCTTAGCATTCTGAACTAAAATTTATACCCACAACACATATGCTCATATTTGTGTGTATAACTGTATATATACACATATACACATTCACACAAACATTCTGGAGGATTTTGGAAGAGTGCTGAAAGGTGTGTCATACTTTTAAACAATTCATTTTAATTGAATTGAATTTAAATGATTGAAAATTGATAGTCTCCTTTTAAAATGGATTTGAAATTTAACTCATCTGAAATAAACCGGTAAGGGGCACTGATTACATTAACGCCCCCTCCACTGCTCTCCGTTTCCTCCTCCCGTTTCCTTTCTTGTTGGGGAGTGGTTCATATTTTCCCAGGGGGATGAAATAAAGCCATGCTACAGACAGACTTTGCCCAAGAAGGTGCCTGAGCCACCTGTGGTCCTCCAAGAAGGACCTCCAAAATGATCCTTTTATGTACACAGTCGATGCATTTTGAATCATAAACAGTTTGAGAAAAACCCTTCTTTAGTTTGGGTGGAGGGGGCACTCAGAAACTGGCTTATTGACTGGCATCGCGGGTCTGAATGTTATGCTGGAGCAATTTCAGAATGGCAGGGCCGGCCTGGCTTCTCTGAAGGGCAGCAGAATGGTGACGAATGGGGCTTTCAATCAACAATGAAATAAAACCTCAGCTCTGCTACAATGTTCTGATTCCAATAGGAGGTTGACTCATTCCACTCAGGACAGGAAATTTAATTTCTATACTTACTTGGTACTTGACTCCATTAAAACAAAGACTGAAAGCCAAAGTCAACTGGGAAACAGCGTTTGTGAGCTGAGTAGATTCCTCTGCCCTCTGCTGCTGGAATAAAGCCCCCCCTGTAGGGGACCTGCTCTCTTTCTAAGGTCCAGTTACAAGTCTGCCTGCTCCTATTTTGGGGAAGAGTTTAAGTTTCTTCTTCCCTGGCATCAGCCCCTGCTAAAACAGCCTCAGGAACATGATTTAAAAGGACATGCAATTCAAAGCGAAGGCATAGCACAGCTGCCCAATGCATCCCCCACACCACGTACCGTGCATAGTTATGCAGATGCTCTTCAATCAGCACTTTAGAGGAAAGGTTGATGCAGCTGCTGGACATCCCCTAGAGAGGTGCAATTAAAAGTCATCTGAAAACATGCAGCAAGCTCAGCGCATGCGCAAGTCTCAACAAACAGGAGGCGTGCAGGAGAGGTTAGGCCAGGACAGAGGCTTCATTCACACTTTAAGGAGCATGGGGAGCTGCTGGGGGTAATTCTTCTTTTACTCCTGAGCAAGAGAACCCATTAGGTTTCTTGGAAAAGCTCTACCGAACAATGTAAATTTGGATATATTTAACCCCAAGGGTCTGGTGTTTGGGGCACAAGTGTGGCTTTTCTAGCTGAAACATACAGGCTAAAGTCCTTTATAACAAAGATAATTTATGGTGGAAATCAACGGGTGTTCAATTAATTAGAGTCGTTTTAACTAAAACTTGATTTTGGTATAGCAAAAAGAATTAGACAGTTCTTAGACCGTCCTGGGATTTTACCTTGGAGTAAAGAATAAGTTATGCAGGTTGTTACGCTCTAGGTTATTCGATGGATATTCTTCAGAGAGCTTTGCATTTTGGCTGATCTACAATTTTTTTTTTTTTTTTTTGATGGCACGGCATACACAGATCATGCAGGAAACACTGCCTAAGAAGAGGGTTGTCTATCTCTTATTCACTGAATTTAAACCACAGATTATAGTGCATGGTTTTCAAATAAAGGCAATTATAAAATGTAGTTCATGGCACACTCTGCCATCCCCTGTATACCGGCAAGCACTTCAGACTGCTATAGCTTTCTGATCAACACTTAGGGGCCTGCACCATGAAATGCCAATGTGGAGGTCCCTGTGGTATATTCATTTCAAAGGTCATTCCAAAGTTGAGTAGTTAAGTATTTAGAAATAGAGTTTCTATTTATGTGCTCTTTAATTGGGCTTGAGAATAAACTATCCAGTCACATGAGGAGAACAAACTTTTCCTGAGGCAGAATCCACACCAAAGAAGGGCCTGATTTCACATCGATTGGTGGGTGGTCTAATCTCATAGAAACACCTCCCAGTCTAGGACTCCTAATACTTAAGGATCAAACTAGGGAAATTTAGCGACCAGGATACAATTTCCTGTGATTTATTCAATCTTTCTCTCAGAGCATTTTCTAAGTGAAGAGCAAAGGGTATGCACTCTAACATGAATTTGGCTTTCCACGCATCCCCCCTCTGCAGTTTTTCTGAGGATTACCTCGAGGTGGCAAAGGTCAACAATCTGCAGTATCAGGACCGACAGAATTAATTCAAAGCAAGAGAAGATAGCCTCCAAATAGCACTCACCGCCTTATTCTTTCCTTTGCTAGCAGAGCTCATGGGATTTCCCTTGGCGTCTGTCGTCTTCCTGCCAAGGGAGGTTAAAGGCAGTGTGGAGGTCTTCAGCTGGTTGACTGACTGATAGTTATTATTATTGTTCTGGTTGCCACTTAAAGTCTCCATGATGGATCGGAAGGTTCCGAAAGGCCTTTTGAGCGGATCCCCCGATTCGCTACTCGTAGATGTCCGCTGGAGGGTCCTGCCCTTTTCTCTGTCTTTCTCTCCATTTAGTTCAGGGCTAGTTTGCTCCATCTGCACCACAGGCTCCTCAAAGGTAACTCTGAGTTTCAAGTTCTGAGATGTCCGGCGCTTGGAAGATGGAGACTTGAGGGCACTCTTGGGACTCGTGGCCACTTTCTGGGCAGCAGTGCTGTCAGGGCTGGGCTGAGTGGGGTCTCCAGAGGGCTGGTTTGGGGGAGCAGTCCCTGAGCCTGGACACTGAGATTCTAAGTCTGGCTCACTGCTTTCTGAGGTGGGAGATGGGCTATGGCCGTCCAGAGATTTGGAAGCCTTGATGCTAAAAGGAAACCTGCGTCCTGATACCAAGGTGTGTTTCTTTATCATCAAGTGTAAGCTTTCTGCACTGTCCATGCCCTCCACACTTTCCACGATGGGCTGCGGTCTGGGCCTGTCGGCCTTTCTCACAGGTGTGCTCTTGGGGTCCTCAGAGTTGTTGGAGTCTGTGTCGGACTCACTCAGTGACCGCTGCATCAGCTGCCTCAGCCTGGCTAACTTCAGTTCTCTCTTCTCCAGAGGGATCTTTTTTGAATTTCTATTGGAAGCGTGAGTATCCTGGAATTCTAAGGACAGCTTTTCCTGGGTGCAGACATTCTCCGAGATATCTTTTCCCAATAACTGGCGCAGGATTTTATCAGAATCTTCATCTTTTGCTTTAGCCCTAGCCCGGCTGGATGCTGACAGGCTTCCAAGAACCTGCATCCCCTCCTGGATACCTGGTTTACTTTTGGCTACAGACTCATCATCTGTATCTGGGGATTTCCACTGGGACTTTCTAGAGGCTGGTGAGGAGGGTGAGCTGAAAAAAGGATGCAGGACATATGAGATGATTTCCTACAAAGTCAAAACGACTCAATCACAAGTCACGGCTTGGCCTTTATGCCACTGACACCTTACAAATCAGTAAGATTGGAATAAGAATAATCACTTAATGTCTGTTCAAAGCAATCTGCAAACACTCTGTAGTGGCAACCATAACGAAAGTAGAGTATGCCTCATACCTTACACTATGACTAAATCTGTCTTAAATTTTACTATTAACACATCAATTTTGCACAAATTTTCTCAATCCCACCTTCAACAATCTTATGAACCTGCATATCTATTCCCATTTTATAGATGAAAAAATGAAAGGCTCTGAAAGAGTGACTTGTTTATAGTTACGGAACAAAGAAATGGCACAGCCAGAGATCAATCTGGGTCTTCTGACCCTAGGTCCAATGCCTTTCTCCTAATTTTTATTCCTCTTTATAAAAATAAAATGTTTTCTGTTTTCATCTTCTTAAAAGACATTGAAGGAAAGTTCAAAAGAAGGCTCAGAAATTTAAGAATTTTAACCACCAATGTTCCTGGCATTACCTGGGTGAAGAAAATAGTGACTTGCCCTCTGATTTCTGGGCTTCCAGAAGTTGTTGGAGCTGGCTCTGCAGTGTGACATGTTCCATTGTCTGTCTGGGAAAAACAAACCCCAAACAATAAGCTCTTTAATAGGCAGCTACTACTATAAATTAATAGGTATAAGATTTTTATGATAATTTACAGCAAGTTGTAATGAATCTAAAAGCCTCACAAAAGTACATAAGATTCATTCTTACAGTTCGGAAATTTTCCTAAGGATACAATCAAAAAAACCCAAAATGGATGTAAATTTATTATTCATATTGTAAAAAACTGTAAGTAACCTAGATGCTCACGAATAAGACTGAATAAATAATTTATAATTATTTCAATCAAGGGAGCTATTAAAAATTATAACATACTTGAATATTTATGCCATAGAAAAAGTTTCCCTAGTATATGTATATATATCAAGTATAAATATAGTATACTTTCTTTAAGTAAAAAAGGAAGTTACAAAATACTGTGTGTAGTATAATCTCATTTTTAAGAAAACTCCTCTCCTTTCTCTCCAAATAAGGTCACTCTCTGAGATACTAGGGGCTAGGACTCCAACATACTGCTTTTTTTGGGGGCAATTCAAACCATAATACCCAGGCTTGAAGATTAGGATTTCTAAAAGAGCCAAAGAATGCCATTTCTAAATAGTAACTATATTTATTAACTATAAAGAGCCAGTAAAAGCTTTTTCCTATTCTAATAGGAAAAAGCACTCAAGAGTATCTCCCACTCAGAATTTTGGACTGGAAAAACTAGTGTTTTCCATCCTTCCTCCTGCATCTTTCTGTGTTACCTGTCAGTGTATTGTGGCTATACAAAGTGAATTTCTCTGTTCATTTCTAGTTTTGCCAACCTCACTGAGACATGTGGTTAGGTAAAAGACTAAGGTCCACATGTAACCTCTCTTATTTAATCTTGTCATTGGCCTAACTCCAACTGTCTGCAGCATTCAGCTTCGTAGACAACGGAAGAACTGTTGTCTATTAGCATACACATGTATTTTATCCCAGGATCATCAACAGAGAGAGCAGCCAAGACCATGACCTTGAAACGTTCACCAATAAAACAGCTATTATAGCTCATGAAAGCCTCTCAGACTCTGTGGTACAGAGAGTGAAGAGAAGGCTCTGTAATCTTTTCCTTGAGTATGACCCTTTAGGGAAAAAAACAAAACAAAACATTTATTGGATCGTTTCAAAGTTCCTCTTGATGGATGTGTCCATATACTACCAGGGGGAGTGGACGTTGGTACGACATTTTTGGAAGGGTATTAGGCAACACCTATCTCCATTTTAAATGCATATGCCCTTTTTCTAGCAATTCCCTAAGAACTTATCTTTAGAAATACCTATACGTGTACCAAAAGACATGTGTACAAGAATATTTGCTGTGGAAAGAACTTACTGAGTTATGAATTGATATGCATTTTCCTATCAATTACATCCAGCTCTTTAAGCTCACCCAGCCCATCTGCCCAAGCGGAAATATGTGGAACTGGGTGGAGGACATTTGAAGGGAACTCTTTTAATTTTTAAATTTTATTTTATTTTCTAGTAAAAGCCTAAACTCCTTAAATGAAGTATTCCAGGTACTGGCAGGGGTAGGGGCAGAAGGGTATAGACTTGTACATCTAAGGCAAGACAGTAAAAGTAGGGAGCTTGAGGCATCCCCAAACTTGTAGAAGAGACAGAGGGTCCAAGGTCTCGTCATATTGTTGTGTGGATTACATTTGTAATCAGTTAAGGCCTCCCACCTACCCTAGGTCTTTTTTTCTAAAAGAAAAAGGGAAAAAATGTGTATTTTTATTATTAAAAGTAAGACTTTGTAATTTTTCTCTAAAATTTAATTTTTAAGGTTTAGCCTCCTAAGTAATGTCAACATTACTTTGAATATTGATTCTGATTTTCAGTGACTCCCTCTCCAATATGGCAACTATAATTTGTTATGTTTTCCAAGGGTTAGCCTTGGTCTCAGACGGGCGTCAGCTCCTTAATCCTTTAATCCACCACAGACCGACTCGATGGACTTCTTCTCTGGTCCCCTTTTCTTTAAGCGTATAATGACAACCTCCCAGAAATGCTTCCCTGACATCAGGTATACAATGTGTATCAGTTTAATAATCTCATCAAGAAAAAAACTGACTCCTGCTAGACAAAGAGTGTTTTAAGTATACTTGAAACTACTATTTTATGTTCTGAAGATTCATGAATCATCTGCTTAATTTTCATAATAAATTTACTGCTGATGGTTACCAAGTTATCTGTCTGTAATTTCCCAATTATACATTTTTCTTTTTGAGAATACTAAGAAACTGGCCCATCTCTAGCCTTTTTCTCTCTCTCATGCAGTTTATAATTTTCTAGAGTATTAAGGAAAGAAGATTGGGAATGATGCCCCTGTATGCTTTCCACATTTGCTATATAATCTGGCCCTGAGATGGGAACATAGAGAGAGGCTCTCTCTTTGTCCACTGTGGCTTAAATTCCCTGCTTGAAGAGCTTGCTCTGCATTTTTTGTTTAAGTATCATTTTGCCCCTGCAGAGATGAAATCTTCAGCATGAATGCTGGCTGTGAGGATTTGGAATGGAGGGAGAAAAAAAGATGAGGAGAATGCTAGGAAGTCCCCATACAACCCACACAAGGGGGAGCTTACCAAAGCACCTGGCTGACACCTATGCACAACGATGACGGGTCAAACTTTGCTCTCAGGGAACGAATAGGCACTTACTCCTTTAGCTGCTTGGTTAACTTCACCACTTGAGAGGCCAGCGACATGCAGGTCTCCACCACCACCAGGTACCGGGAGCACAGGGTGTGCCCATGGCGCTCGGCGCTCTGGGAGGGCTTGTCCCCTGCATGGTTCTGCATGGTGACATTTGCTCCATATTCAACCAGGGTCTGTCAGAAAAGTGCAGAGATGTGTGATCATATCGGGACCTTCTTTTAAACATTACTGTCAAGTGACTGTAACAGAAGGTTGAATGAAACGTGTTCTATTATTCAAAAACCAGTTACCAGAGCCCACAGCAGAGCAAGCTGTGGGTAGATGTACCAACACATATGAAAGAGAGCCTCTGGTGAGCCGATGTCAGATACCTCCCTTTGGAGCCTACAAAGATGCAGTAGACCAGTCCTACTACTCTCAACCCCTCCCCAGCTTCAGAAGGAGATTGGGAAGGGGAGAGGTTGCTGCTATCCTTGGAGTTCTCTCCTTTATGAGGAGTGCAGGGTAGTGTCCGTGGTGAGATGCTTTGTCCCTTTCAATGGGTGGGCTCATAAAGTTGGGAATGCCTGTAAAGAGGTGGGAGTGGAATTTTGTTTGCCTCTTCCTGCATACTGGGAAAGCACATTTGATCTCTTGCTGAGCCTACCTGATCAGGAATAAAAACTGGAGAGAAGTGACACGGCAGGGGCTGTGAAGCAGCCCACACTCCCACCTCATACCATGGCAAGGATATGTCCTGTAGACTGAGAAGACATTGTAGAAGGGCGTTTGGTTTCAGCCTGTTTTCACCACACTAAAAGGGAGAGGGTTCTCCAGCAGCAAGAGACAGTGGGATGCAACACAGGTGTGAGGTCGGGGCCAGATCTCCAATGTCAGATATCAGCGGGGAGGCTCGAGGGCCCTCTGAAGTCCCCACCCACTGCGCTCATCGGAAGTCAGCATCTGAAGGCTGCTCACATAGAGCATCAGTGGCAAACCACAGTGAGCCGAAGAAGCGGTGACCGCTTTCAGGGAGAGTGCCGTGGCCTTCCCTAGTTAAGCCAAGAGACGGTTGACTTCTTTCTCTCCACACCTCTTGTTTGTCCCCAGCATTGGAGCTCAGAGGAGAGATGGGAATAGGAGCTAAAATGGAGCGTGAAAAGTCGATCATGCTCACTGCCCATGCCAATCCCTAGAAC
Organism: Pteropus medius; assembly: GCF_902729225.1. Taxonomy (NCBI): domain Eukaryota; kingdom Metazoa; phylum Chordata; class Mammalia; order Chiroptera; family Pteropodidae; genus Pteropus; species Pteropus medius. The sequence continues at coordinate 15,083,539 of NW_024352785.1, read as the reverse complement.
CGACTCCAATCTGGGGATGAGAATGCTCTGAATCCGAAATAAGACTAAGATTTTAAACTGGTCTGGAGTCAATGTTAATAGGTAAAAGCAAGCAAGAAGTTATGGAATCTGGCCAATGTACCATTAGTAGAGGAGAGATTTGATGGAGCACAACTGACACCACTAATTAAAAATAAAAACAAAAATTCTTTTGTATTTATACTGTGATGACATTAGATTCTACCAAAAGCTGTTACATCAGTACTAACGTGCCACCACAATCTGACATATTCTTTGACACTATCAAGATGAGGTCGTAGGCCTCTGGATTTATTTTAGTAATAGGTAATGTTTTTCTCATAAGTAATACTTGTAATTTTTGAATTCCTAGACTACTGAGACTCAGAGGTCATTAAGGAGCTTCATTTTCCCTTTGGTTTATCATCACTCACCATGGAAGGTCGACCTGCCATAAAGTCATCGCCACCCACCTCATGAGAGTGTTACAGAGGCCACCTCGGCCCTGAGCTCAGAGCTGTTGGAGAGACTCAGTGTAAACACACCCTGTTGTCACCCCCTTGACTCTGGCTTCGGCTGCTTTCTTCCCAACATCTTCCAAATTCACTCCCCGAGTCACCTCATAAGGAACCATGCTCACCCCCTTTTCTGCTCTCAGTCTTTTTGTATTTGTTTTTGAATCTCACACCCAGTGGACAGACCCACTTCTAAGATTATCCAAGTTTCCACATCCATGGTATCTAGTGCCAAAAATATCATTCGTGTTAAGTGGAGTGATGAGTGTTCTGAAAGGACAGACGGCCTCGCCTCACACTTTAAAAAGAAAAAATAACTGAACTCTCAAACAGAATTAGTGATATCAGCTGGTTTTCTCTGGCTTTCTGTCATTTACGAGCTGATAAAAAAGTTTATTTCAAGACGATTAAATATTAGAGTGTTTTGTTAAACGGAAAAACAAAGTTTTTCAGTTTTTATTCCATTCTTTTTCTTCCACAAAAAATAATGCTACTCCTTTCATCTTTCTGCAGATCCTGGTAATAATTTACATTTCTCTCTTTTCTATACTCTCCAATTTCTCAACACTCCTTTTACAACTCGGTGCCTTAAATGAGAAGATACATACTTTGCCAACAATAGTGGGGAAATTTTCAGACACTTGGAATATCTCCTATCGACTTAGCTCTCTGAAGAGCAGTTGCATGTGAGTAGACGCTCTATAGAGAGCTTTCTGCTGTTACCACTGCTTTTTTTCGTGAATCTCCTGTCTCTTATATTTACAGCTTTTCCACATCTTCTCCTGTTGTTTCTCAAGTTCTCTCTACTTTCTTGAGCAACTGGTTCTCGCTGCCCGGTTTTCCCTATCAGATACCTTGCACACAGTAGGACCTCAGTAAGTATCTGTTAAATAGACGAGCAAGCTGAGTTTGCAATAAAAGAAACAAGTAATGAGGAAAAAAGTGTTGCTTCCCTAGAGCTGTTATATACACATAACATTTAGAACTGTATGAACTTATTAGTGAGGTAAATACATTTGCTGTGATCACGGCTGTCAGCCATATGTTGTCAATGGCCCTTTCGCATATCTCTGGGAGATGTGGGAACAAAGCCATAGAAGCTGGGTCATTTTCAGTGAGAATGGTATGATTGGTCTGATTCTGGTAATTATGATTACTGTTTATAAATTAAATTTCAGGCCGAATCTAAACTTTAATTTTGTTTCCAATTCAAAGCCTTTCTTCTCCTCATACTACACTCTTCTTCTACCTGTGGTTCCCCCAACTCTTTAGCTACCCTCTCTTTTTACTTTGTCACTCAGGGTCTTGCATTTTCCTGAGTGAAAAGATCTATTTGGTTTTCAGGTTCACAAGTGCCCCAAATTTCTGAAGACCCCTGCTGGGCAATCCTACCATGTGCTGTTATGATGGTGGCACCAGGTTTGGTTCAGCTTTGTGCGGCTCTCGGCTGAGGAGTGAGATGCCAACTCCTCTTGTAGGAATTCCATGCTCTCTAAGTAGCCCTCTCGGGTGCCCACTCATGTGTCTCGGATGCCCACTCATGTCCCTCTCCCGTGGCTCTGCTCCCCAAACGTTTTTATATCATCGCACGCTTAGATTATAGTAATACTTATAAGGCCTGCTGGGCTGAACAGATCAGGCCAACTGAGGCTTGGGGGTGGAGTGACTTGCCAGTCAGGGCCATGGTTAGCTTGCCCAACAGCTGAGGGGATCAGTATCTGATGCCCCCTTGTAATTAATTCTGGGCCTTTTTGAATGTGAGAAGCTCATTCCTGCTACAGAGAAAGAGAGTGGGGAAATACATTCTCTAGCTTACTATTCCTTAATTCTGAAGAATTATTCTAACCTAGTCTTGAAAAAATCTGTCCTGTTTTTCATACACCTGGGAAGGAGACATGTGCTAACGGTAGCAAGACCCATCTGCCATTTCAGAGACTGAGAGATGTCAGTCTGGTAGTGATCTCCTCCCATCTTGAGAATATGGAGGTACTTAATGTCTATTGTCCTCAGCCTTGGAGTTTAAAGTAATGTTGAGAGAGAAGGAATGCTCCCTTTCAAGTTCAACATCCTGTGATACGTAAGGAGAATCTTGTAGAGCTATTATGCCTTTATGTGTGAAATTCTGAAAATACAACTTTATCAGTATTATTCCTTATTATCTACCACAATAGAAAAAGCTGATTTAATCCATTCTTCCAGTGAACAAAATTTCTTTCTCTCTCTCTTTTTTTTTTTTTATTACTTGATAAACTCATTTCTCTGTTTAAGGCAGCGGGGCCAGTGTACCTGTATGCACCCGAGGTAGCCATGCTGTGAGGCTACGTGAACGGCGCTGTTCCCATCCTGGTCCACTTCATCCAGTGAGATGCCCTGTTCTTGCATAAACTGAAGAAGCCACAAAAGAATTTTTTCCTGGAAACACAAAAGGGGTGGAATGAACAGAATATCATGTAGAGAAATCTAATAAGAGACAGAGGAAAACAGAACTCCAAATGAAGTTAAGATATAACCAACCTTACAAGAGAAAATTCCCATGCAGTATGAACTGAAAATTCATGACTCTGCCTGATGTCAACGAAAGGCGAATGCTCAGAGAATTTTAAGAGCAGGAAGTTATCTCTGAACTGCTTTTGTTTTACTTACTTATTCTATAGATGGGAAAGTTGATCTGCAGAAAGTTTGAGAACCTCTTCAAAGTCACACACCTGAACAGATTCAAAGTAAAAACCAGAATCCAAGTCTTTCGATTCCAAGGCCATGATTTTGCTACTTACTTTTACTGTCTTCAGTCTTGAAGAATATTATTATAAAACCTCAAACTATTGAGATAACTAACTTGTACTTTTAAGTTTATAATGCTTCAACCATGTCTTCCTAATCCCATGCTTCCTACAACCAATAGGTTTACAAAAAGAGGCGACACGTGAAGTTGCCAAATATAAGATAACCTCACCAAAATAAAACTGGGACCCTTTCGATTTTTCTGACCAAATAAATATGGGTGGCATTTTAAAGGCAAAGCTTTCTCTTCTTCCATGATACAGGAAGGGCACCTAAAGCTCTGAACATAACCTTTCAAAAGCAAAGACGTGGAGCAGTCAGTGTGTGTTACCACAATCTGTTTGTATTTTACCCACTGAGCCTTTGTGGTATTTTCATGTTATGCTTGGCCTCAGGAGAAAGCAGGGGGGTGGGATTTCGCTGTTTAAAATAGAAAAATTAAATATAATGTTAAAAAAATACGAGAGTGGTAAAAACAACAGCATGAAGTTAGTGGGTGGAATTTGACATTTAAAAAGATGATCATGTGTTTGAAATAGCCTTGAACCTCTTCTTAGCCTTTTAAAGGATTTTTTTCCCCTAGTTATTTGCTTGGACTGGTCATGAACTTTTATACTTTTCTGGATTAAATTTGCCTTCACCTTCTGAACATGCCAACTAATCTGCTAAAGGAATGTTGGATAAAAACAGCCAACTCCTTTAATGTTTTGCTCCTCATGTGGGGAACAGGGCACTGTTTGTGAAGGCATCTGGGACATCAGGGGCAGACTGAACATTTGCACCACACCTTCTCCACATGAGCAAGCAGCGGGTAAGACCCCTCAAGAGCAAGGAGAGAAAAATGTACCTACGACCTACTAAGAATGCACCCAGGGAAGGCGGAGTGAGTGTTAGCTTCAAAAGCAGACAGACCTTGTGGAAAGTGAGACCCTCAACATTCCCAGAGGATGAGGCTGAGCAGAGCCTGGAGGCCGGGCTGGAAGTCAGAATCTGGATGAGGATCTGCCGATAGGCTTAATCCTCTTCTTCAGAGGCAAACTTGGAGAAAGTTGGTGCCGAAATTTGGACCAGAGTGGGTGATGTTTCACATGCATAAGGTGGAAACACTTGCTTTATTTTCCCTTATTTGGTGGGGAAAAAACTGGATTATTTTTATTTGGAGACCAATGATTGCACCATGTGATCTTAACTCCTTAAAAGATCCAGATGAGTGGATGCATTTCAGAATAAAGGGCATACCACCTGGTTGGAAGTCTATAGCTAAGACACAGCTGCAGCTGTACAGGTGACAAGGACAGCCCTGCCATGGTCAGTGGGTCATTTTCAAGCTTGTGGAGACTGGACTTGCACCATGATATTAAATCATGGAATCTTAATACCACTGAGTATAAGAGATTTTAAGGAATCATCCAATTTAAACACCCTTACTTAACAAATCAGTATACTGAAGAAGATAACTGTATATTTTCTGATTTCCCAACAGCTCCTTTCTTTAGTAAGTGAAGTTCAGAAGAGTTCAAGATATTGAGAAATGTTTTATATATGCCTTCTGGTCAGGCACATTTTTATATTTTCAGACTCAATTAAATACTATAGTGGATATGTCTATTCCACATGCACAGAAAATGCCCTTGACTATAATTCACAGTGTTTTGACTTTTAGTAATGGGGTTGTAGGAAATGGAATACTGCACTTCATAAGTCTAAGAATTTTTTCCTTTTAGAAATCTGGGAAAGAATCTGGAGACCTGGATTTTGCAGGGGCTTGATAATTGGGGGGAACAAGACGAGGTCTGTGAGAGGCAAGAGCTGCCCTGGCTCCTGATGGCTCCCTGAGTCGATTCAGTCCATATTGTTACAACGAGCTGCCTTCTTCTTTTATGAAGGCGTGGATAACTCTATCTTTCTTATAATTAAAGACTGAACCCAAATCGATATGTAATATCATGTCGTTTATTGTAAGATAAATGTATATCCCAGAGATGGTGAAATGTGAAAAAAAAAGTGCATCTAAGAATTGCTTAAATAGGTTAAGGCCTAAATAATTATTTAATAAGTTTCTCTTATATTTTACTTATGGTGAAATAAATAAGCTAATACCGATAGCAATAAAAATAATAAATTGGAAGGCATCCAGTAATCATAATAGCCAAAAATTTATCTAGTACCTGTGACAGGCAGTGCTTCATGGAGCTTCTCTCATTTAGTCCTCAGAACTACCCTGTGAAGAAGGTTCCATCATCACCATTTGAAAGATGAGGACACTGAGGTCCAGGGAGACCTTTTCTTCTTTCTTTTTGAAAAAATAAACGTATCCAAGGCCACTAAGCTAGTGAGTGGTAGGGCTAAGATTTAAACTCTGACAACTTGACTGAGGAGCCAGTGCTCTCCATGACTCTCTGTCTTCTGAGTATTCATATCCACAATTGCTCAATGCCCCATGACCGCTTACTCTGTAAAAAAAAGACAAGGGTGCTACCCTTGCACCCTCTGGGTCACAGAAAACAGGGTTAACTGCTCATCAGTCTTTGGGTTCATGGAGCTCTGTGTTGCTTCGACTTTGCCAAAGATCAGTCCTTGGAGAGTAGATGAATGCTCGCGCTAATCAAAGATTTCTCTATTTTGCTTTCATCTGCAATTGCGGCGCTCTCAGTGTTGTTTACTTATTTCTACCCCATGGTGGTGAAACAATAAAGTCAAAGGAATCTTTCTCCTTTTTAAAGTAAGTTGTGGAAAAACAATAACATACAGCCAGTGGAAGCGCTCCCCTCTCACCAGCATGCCGACCACTGGCACGACCATTCGTAGGAACTGCTGAGCCTTTTATTTTTTCAAAAAGTACCCCACCCCCCGCCTGCCTTTTAATCTGTATCAGGGCAAACATTTAAAATGAAGAATGAACACCACAGTGTGAGCAAAGGTATTCTTCCTGGTAAAATGCTCATTGCTAATATGAACCTTGTTTTTGTAGCAGAATCTCTTGACCACAAGCCATGTGAATGATCCAGAAACAAAATGACAGGTTTGTAGTTGAAAGTAACAGAGCCCACTGAACCAGTGACCAATGCAAAACAGGCTGAAGCCCCCAAGAAGCAGAGGGCAAGAGCTTTGCTGGGAGCCCGGAGGAGACCATTTGAACCTTCATGTTTGAATAAAACAGCAGAGCTATACAAGCAGTAGCTTTGACTTGACATGATTTTGTCTCAATTGTTTCACCAGCAACATTTCCCTCAAAGGACAGCAAAGCAAGCTTATCTGAGGACACCCCCACTCGTTCCTGAGTCTCCCCCCACCCCAGGTTTTCTCCTTCATGCTCCTGTGCTAGCTCCACTAGGAACCGTCAGGCAGTGAAATAATTGCACCCTCTGAGACTTCATGTGTCAAAATGAGAAAAATCAATTCCTATCACCCAACGATCTATCACTCCAGGACACCACTAAAAACTGCTGGCTACTCCATGGTAGTGGAGTCTTTAAAGGTAATTTTTACAAGAAAAAGGACACAAACTGGGAGTCAAATGGAGCCTATTCTTTAAGAATCGAATGGAGCCTATTCTTTAAGAATCAAATGGAGCCTATTCTTTACTAAAATAAACCAAGAGAGGAATTTCCCTCTGTACTATCTTCTTTAGAGGTATTTACTGAAGAAACAAAACCAGAACATACTCAAGTGCCTGCTTGATGTAGAAAAACTTGCATGTGCTGAATCCATTAGAAAAGTGTTCAATAACAGTTTTCCTTGTGAAAATATTAGCCTTGTAATGGTTCCAAGTTCAGCATCTCCACAGGTTATCTGTTACATAAGTGGCTGTGGCGGATGTAGGATAGCTGGACAGAATTCACAGTTCTAATGGGTTTCTACATTTTCCACTTGGGCAGGAATAAACTCCTAAGGGCACTGCTCAACTGCTCTGCTCAAAGCTGTACTTTAGGTCATTAAAAATGCTTATCAGCTTGAAATAATAGCCTCAAGATTGATACTAGCATGAAGCAAGTATTTGACACTGCTCTTCACCTAGGTCGCTAGTTTCCATATTTTCCTCTAGGTCAGCTGAGTAAGCCACACTGTTACTCAGTCAGTCCCAGAAAGGGCATTTTCTTTTGTTCTGTCTCAACAGCTTCTAAATTATGAGAAACCTGCTGTGAGAGCTGAATAGAGAAACTGGCATATATAAGCAACATTTCCCAAGACAAAGAACACCGGATACCCAGTTATTTACTCAAAGTCTCAGAACAGGGATGCGATCCTTTCTTCCTTTTCTTTGGCAAACTCTACCATAAGTGCAAGAAGCCTTTCCACTAATATCAAAATTCCTTGTTAGACTTTATATAAGCAAATGAAATGGGGAACATGAAACAATTATTCTGACAATTTGAGAATAAATAAAATTTTAGTTTATACTGAAAACCATTTATAAAGATTAGCAGTGATTAAATTATTTCAGTCATTTGAAAATTGTATTCTGCCCTTTGCCAATACAAGCAAAAAAGGGCAAATGCTTATTAATTATTATGATTGTCTGTAGGATACTACGGGTGCATAATACGCACAGAAAATGGAGTAATCATTTCAAAGACAGTGGCTTTTACAAATTTTAAATATTCTTCCTGCTCCTTTCTTCATTTAATAAATTTAGTACAGGCACTCACATCTTTGAGCTGTGTGGGGTACTCCATATAGCACAATGTGTTAGATAAAATTGTAAAAATAGTCTTCTTCAGCTATATCAATGTCACTGTAAGCAAGTTACACAAATTTTGTACATAGATGGAGACAAAAGATAAAATGGCCCTGAAGTCAGAGAATTGAGTGAGATCCAGTCTTTGCTCTTACTAGCCATTAGACCATGTGCAAGTCAATTAACTCTCTTCAGTCTTCTCACCTATAGAATGGGTATAAAAATGACATGATCTAACAGGGTTCTTTTAAGGAATAAGTCAGATAACATACACAAATTCCAGTGGCATGATGCCTGGTACATATAAGAAACAGTGTGTATACATGTGTGTGCATATATATTATATATATTATAAATCGAAGTTACCACGGCACAAAATAAACCATCACCTAACACAACTCCTAACTAAAGAAAGACGGTAGTAATATTCTCCAAGTCAATTTTTTAAACTTGAGATGGTCATACTCGAAAAAGCATAATCTCTTGTTGACAATACCACAATTTAGTGCCACTGGGGATAGTTTATGAAGCCAAACAGAATACGGTTATATGCACGAGAAGCAATTTTCTTTGCCACAAACAAACATAATTAAATCTACTTTAAAACAGTGCTGACTTTATTTTTTAAAGACTGAGGTTGGCATTTTGGGATTACATTTTTTAAAAAAGATAATTTATATTCATCCCCCTCTAAGGGTGGTAATGATGATTTTTCACTCCATACACTGGATCGTGATCCATGTACATCGACTACTCACACTGGGATTTCCTAAAGCGGGAATTGGTTGTAACTAGCTACCGTGCTTACTCATTTTTATGGAGGGAGATTTCCTTGATTAATACTAAAGACTTTCTTCTTAATTTTGGGTTTGAGAACATTTATTATTTTCCTTTTCGACAGAGTTAAATGTGTTTATTGTAGAAAATTTGGAAAATACTGAAAAATACCACCCCCCCCCAAAAAAGAAAAAGAAAAGCCACCTGTAATTCCACTCTCTGTGATAATTACTACAAACGTGTTGTGACATAGTTTTTTCTAGTCTTCTTACTTATTTCTCTTTGTCTTTCTCCAAAATTCAAATTTGGTACCAAATTACAAGAACAGTCTTGTATCATGCATTTTAACTTAATATTATATAATGAACATTTTTCCATAAAATTTCATCATATGGATATAGCTTCATTTTTTATCCAATATCCTGTTATGGAATATTTAAGTTGTTTAAAACACCTTTTTATTAAAAATACTACAATGAACATGATTGCTTATAAACCTGATAATTAAAAATTCTTCATACCTGGCCAAAGCAACCTGCGTAATGAATGAGGCTGGGAAAATCCTTAGAACAACTCAATTCTGCAATGGCTTCTGTTTCACTCACCATCCAGCGTACACACTCCAACTGACCATTCTGGATTTTTGAAAAAAGAGAAAAAGAAATTCAACGTAATTTAGGTTTCAAAAATAGCTCATAGACAGTAATTTTAGCAAGGAAAAAAATCACATGAATTTGGCTTTTTTATCTGGCTTAATTTATTTACAATATAGGTATATCACCAATTATGTTACTGATATGTGGTTTTGGCTCTACGTCAACTGCAGAATTTACTTAACTACATTTTCATTATTTTAATCAGTTATTTAAAAATGACTGTATTGAGGTATAATTTGCATACTATAAAATATACCCTTTTTAAGTTTGATGAATTTTAAAAAATTCCTGGCTGCATCTTTGTCCATGCCAGTGGCTTCATTGGTGGGCACCACACCCAAGAGGGTGCCTTAAGCATGGCTTATGCCACCTTGGCCCAGCGCCCAGCACCTATGCCTCCCACAAATCACATTGTCCAATAAAACTTGACAAACATATAGCCACTTATAACTAGCACTCCAATCAAGATATAGAATATTTCCATCACCCTAGCAAACAAATTTCTACTAGAACTTTGCTCTCATCCCCCTCACCTGCCACAGACATCCACTGATATGATTTCTATTACCATAAAATAGAGCATGTACTCTTTTGCATCTGGCTTCCTTCATTCAGCATAATGCCTCTGAGATTCATCCAAGCTATTGCTTATATGAATAGTTTACTCCTTTTTATTGCTGAGAAGTATTCCATTGTATGAATATATCACAATTTGTTTATCCATTAACTCTTAGAATGGGCTTTTTCCCTTGGGAAGTTAAAATGTTAGAATTCCCAAATAAAGAGAAAATAATCCTATTATACTGGCTCTAATGCTACTTTCACTGAAGCCCTCCCTGACTCCGTGCCCACGGTAGCTTTTATCTCCTGTGCCGAGATCCCACACTGTGCAAAACCAGGAAAGCCATTGTGACATCTATAACCTAGTGATGAAGACTCAGACTTTGGAATCTATTTAAATCCTTAATCCACTACTCACTTACAAGACCTTGAACAAGTTAAGTCACCTCTGATACTCAATTTTCTCCTCTGTGAAACAGCAGGGTTAGAAGTAACTATCTCATAAAGTTACTGAGGAGATCAAATGAGATGAAGCATGCCAGCTTACTAAGCACACAATACTTCTTACTTTATACTCTCAGAGTACTCTCTTAGATCTTCATAATCACTCTATAAGACAAATGAGACATTCAACTGCCTTCCTGGTTTGCAGAGCTTGGACCTTAGCACAGGAGAAAAGAGCTACTGTGGGCATGTTGTCAGAGAGTCTATTCTAAAAGCAAGACAGAAGGGGTAATCTGCTCATTCATTTACTCCTATGGAAATTTCAAGTAGTCAAGTACCAACTATACACATGCAGTCTATTCTCGTCATTTGGAATATCTAGGATAATCAGGTATGTGTTGAATAGCTTCTTGGTGTTCATTCAGATCTATCTCCTCCCTTCTTTGCCCTCCTTGCTGCCAGTGGAGGCTGATCTGTATGAACTGGCTCCCTTGCCGCCTGGCTTCTAGCTGGGTTTGGCTGATGGAGAATGATGGCAGGAGATCAGGAAAGGAGAATGAGTTGGAGGTCCTCTCCGCCTCTGGCTCACCTCTCACTGTCCCCTACCCCCACGGGGTTGCCATTGGCCAGCTGAGTTCCTCTATTAGTCAAAGGTCAAAAGTCAGACAGTCCTTCAGTTCAGCCCTCTCTACCACATATCCATCTCTGGGGTGGTACTGTGCTCTGGTTGTTATCCCTAGATACTGCACTTTCCTTTGTGGGCTCCCTACACCCCATCTACCCTTCTTTTGTGTATTACTCATTCATTATAGATTTTCCTTAAGTTATACAATTTGAACATGCCAAGTGTTTCTTACCAAGATTAAAAAAAACAAAACACTGATACAATGTACTTTATTCCCTCTGAATAAAGAAAGGAATGGGAACCATACTGAGCATCTATTAGTCAAGACAGTTTATATAAACTGGTATTTAGGCAGAGCATAGAAATATAAAGTAACATTTGATTTTAATAATTTGAGTCTTCTCTCTTGTTTTCTTGGTCTTACTAAAGGTTTACTAATTTTTAAAAATCTTTTCATAGAACTAAGTTTGATTTTGTTGATTTTCTCTATTGTTTTGCTATGCTCTATTTATTTTCATTTGAATTTTTAAATTTACTTCCTTCTGCTTTGAATTTGGTTTGCTTATCTTTTTCTAGTTTCTGAAGGTAGGTTAGGCTATTGATTTGAGATCTTTCTTCTTCTTCTTTTTTGTTAACATAGGCAATTAAAGCTATAAATTTCCCAGTAAGCACTGCTTTAGCTATATCCTTAAATGTTGCTATATTGCACTTTCCTTCATCACCAATTGTTTCAATTTCTCTTGTAATTTCTTCTTTGATACGATTATTATTTTAGACTGATTCAATTACATATACTTGTGAATATCCCAAATTTCCTTCTGTTATTGATTCCTAAATGCATTCTCATTATGGTTGAAGAACATACTTCATAAGATTTCAACCATATTAAATTTATTGAGACCTGTTTTATGGCCTAACATATGGTCTATTTTCGGAGTATGTTCCATGTGCACTAGAGAAGAATTTTGCTGTTGTTTGGTTCAATATTTCGTTAGATGTCTAATAGGTCTAGTTATTCAAGGAGGTAACATTTAAATAAGTAAAATGCAGCTAGAAGAGCAGAAAGAAATATATCACTACTGTGAGACTGAAAGCAATATCACTTGCCATAAACAGAATATGGAAAAAACAAAAGATGTTACTAAATTCTAGTGGGATATTTTTGCCTGCTCGAGTCTCTGAGCCTGGGGGCACTCAGTGTATGTTAAAAAAGGGATGTCAGTAGGTTGTGTCTGAAGTCATTTTCTCACCAGACCAACATTTTCTCTTTGAGCTTAATCAGAAGGACTAAATGAGAAATAAAAAATGAATTAAGGTTATTTCATTCCAAGTCTGTTTAACTCCTAAAACAATTTCCTGTTCTGGCCTCGCTTTAGAAAAAGCAGTGCTTTCACCTTACAGAAATCTTTCTTTCCAATTATTTTGCTTAACTGTTCCCAAAGGATACTCAATAATGCCCTGAACTCCTACAGTATCTAGTGTTGGGTCCCCCAGAAAACACTCAATAAATTCTGCACGCAACTGGCAAGAATTTATTATGTTCCATTTAAGGAGTTTAAGAGTGGGAGAGAAGAGATGTTCTTAAGCCTGAGTATGACTTCAAAGGTCTTTTTTCTCAGGTAATCTTTTTATTTGATACCCTATCTATGACTTTGCTTCCTGTCATCCAAGCCATATTATCTGAACAGCTTCTGCCCATTTGTACCAAGTTTGTTTGTCTTAAATGACAGCAGGGCTCTCAGAACTGTGCTTAATGAGGTGAAGCACCACCAGCCACTTACTGGTGTTCAAAACGAGGTCCTAAAACAGAAGAACACTGACTTCTTAGGACCCTCTCAAATGCATTAATGTCCATCAAAATACACTGAATGGACTGAAGTAGGACATGTATCAGGAAAGATTTGTAAAGGGGGTGGTGCTTATTACACAATATTTGTATTTACTGCTTTTGTAAATTCTAGGTTAAATGAAGGAATAGAAGAACACTTCCATTTCTCAAGTCACTGTCCAGCAGTTAATCATGAAAAGCTTGAAACTTTTTTTGTGTCTTATGGGTTTGTATGTGTTCTTTATTAAACAAACAAAAAATGTTCCAAATTTGTATGCTGATTATAGGATGGCAGTACCGTGTTGACTGGGGGAGTTAAAGAATGAGCAACATTTAATATGGATACTATAGAAGGAGTTTATACCAAGGATATTTCTTATGTATCTTCCTACTCTGAAGATTCTTAAGCTATCAAAACAATATTAGGGCATATAAATTAAGAAAAAACTTTTCATCCGACTACGTAGTTAGAATATATTAAACAATCAATGTAGTCAGGAAAACTACATTGTAAGGTATAAATATTTTATAAATACTAAAACGTTTAGTGTTTTAATGTCAAAGTTCATTGGCATTCCAAGGATTTTTTATTCATTACTGACACGTGCCCATTGATGACCAGACCCAACCCCTATTCTCCCATAGGACTCTGACATAGGACTAGATCCTGAACTTGCCTTTTGCACTTGAATTCCTACTGACGACCTATCTGCCTTACCCACCAAGCTATCAGTTCCTTAAGAAAAGGTACTAAGTCTCATTAAAATTTGTACCATCACCTAACACAGTATCCAGGAGACGCCATACATATTGTTGAACTGAACTATACTGAACCACAACTTCACATTTGATTCCTCTTCCTTCATGATGGCTGCCTGCAGGTCAGCTCTTCATTTGATGCAATATCGTTCCCACACAAGGGAAAATGATACCCACCGGGGTCATAGATTTCTTATTTTACCAAAAAGTTATTTTTTATGCTATCTTTGAAATAATACCTTATCATTGAGTACAATTAAATAAAATAGAAAACAACTTTTAATATATAAAACTTTACTGAATGGTAAATAAAAAGTCCATATTTGCATAAAAGATACATTAGGGGTAAGGCAGCAAATGCTTGTTTTTCAAATGCTATATGTTCCTCAGTGAATTCACAAGTAGATTTCTTTAACTAGAAAATTCCTCTAATAAATATTAATATAATTCCATTTATAAAAATTATGATTATTTGGCTTTTAGAAGACATTATTATATAAAGCAAAGTACATATGCAGAAGCGCAAAATGTGTTATATTTTCCTGAACTTCATTTCTAGCTTCTTAATACATATATAACTCAATTTCACATTTATTTGCCAAACATCTTAGAAGTCATTTTAGTTTAATAGCTAACCTTCTAGTGATGATTATATATTTTACAGAAGCACTCGCTACAGTGTAATAAAAGACCACGTTTTCCTATCTTACAGTTTCTAGGTTTTAACCCTATCCCAGTCACCATTAATTTGCGTAGTTTTTGGTAGACAGCCTACTATGCTCTGCAAAAGCTAAACTCAAACTCAGCACTGATATTCTAAACAACTCTTAATCCTGAAGACATTTAAACTTCGGATGTGATCCACAAGAAGCCCACTTCATTATCTGAAATACTTCCTTAAAATACACCTTGTCCTCAACTGTTTTGTTCATTAGATTCACATTAGGAAAAAATGAAACAGTCTCAGATAAGTTCAGGTGTGGCTAAGAGTCTAAATTGCAGTCTCCACGAATAACAAAGTTCTTAGAACCTCAATAGATCATTTATTTTTCTTTTTATTAGTAATTTAAAGCTTACTCTCTTTGCACAATAAATTGGAATGCAATTTCAAAATCTCAAAGCCGTTAGTGACTAAAATGATTATTCTCTTAAATGTAACATGTTCATTTGCTGTTTGCTTGGTATATCACTCTTCTCTTTCTCCATTCCAACACTTTAACTCACTAGGAATCTTAAAAAATAAAAATTTAACTTTTAGCTGTGGAGGGCCCAGCCCCCAACCAGTCACCTTGATGGCCAGGCCCGCCGGCGTGAGCTTCTCGGCATTTCGCTCATTGAGGCAATCTTCTCCCATTAAAGAAGTGAGGTGCTGCAGACATTCTGCGTGGCCCTGTGACGCAGCGATGTGTAAGAGATTGTTTCCGCTTTCATCATGAATTTTGTCTAGATTGTCGGCAGCTAGATGTGGCTGTACAAATAGTAAGATTAGAAAACTTAAGTCAATAAATCGGAAGGGGATGCTGTGGAGGGTTTGCTCTGGGAACTGGGAAGAAGAGATGAGCTTCCAGAAGTTCCGGTGGCAGCTGTGGGGATCTAGTAGGTCAGAATTCCTGGCTATTAATTCTAATGAGTTCCCATTACATTTTTTGTTATACTAGGTTTTAGAACATGAATGCTCAAGAGACTTATCCTCACGTGAGACATGGTGACAGAGATTGGCCGGCAAGTTTGGAGAGGCGCCAAGCTGGCTTCTAAACAGCTGTGATGGCATTCATGGTAACCGGCAGGTTCCCTGTCTCTTCCACTCAAGTGCTAAGTCCTGAAGGCCAGGCTGTGTTATGTTCCCTGTTGTAGGTTTGCTGAATGAATGAACTACTTATCTCAACCAACTGCTTTCCCTCGAACTACAGAGAACTGGCTTTGACTGCAAGCTACATGGTGCTGCCACAGATAGAGCTCCCATGGGTACTTCTAGACACTTGTATCCGCAGACAAACTCCTGGGGGCATTCAGGAGGCTACCTGCCTTTGGTTTTACCACCTCTAGCGAAGTTCGTCCCCAGAGTATGAACTGGTTGATAAAGACTGTTTGGTAAATTGAGAGGTGTTAGTATTTGGGAAGCATGAAAACATGGGAAGGACAAAAAAAGGGAATGAACCGAACAGAAATAGAGAAAAAGAGCCAAGAGAAACGGAAAAGACATTTTCAGGAGAAAAAAAAAAATGATTACTCTATTTAGTAAAATTATTCAATCATATCATCCTATTACAACAATAAGATTTGTGATAATAGACTAAGCACATTGCACTTATCTATGCATGGTTTTATCCTAAGTAGAATTACACCGCCAAGATGGGATGATTTTCCTGAGTGAGACTTTAATTAACATCGTAGTATTAGTCCAGGCTTGCTACTGTTTGATCCAAGCCTGGAAGCCAGAAAAGAACAGTGTAGGCAGATGGAGTATGATTTCAGTTCAACTCTCTCAGCCTAAGAACAGATTTTTGTTACATCATGTTACTCTGTGTCTAGTGTCTTTGGAAAAGCTTCTTCATGCTCCCTAGACACGCAGAGCTGGAACTAGTGAAAACTCCATGTGGGTCAGAGGGCAATCAAGCTCTAGGGTAAGCTTCTATCTGCAAATGCGTTCAAACATCCTGGTCCAACTCTTCTGAATAACGATCAGGATAGAACAGAAGACCCTCTGTTCATGTATCTGGCAGATTCACCATCATCAGGGAACTGACATCTCCACAAATAACTGAATGAGAGCACTGAAAACCATTGGAAGAGAGAGAGAAAAAAAGACAGTAAGATTCAAGTTAAAGAAAGTGCTGGGCTTTTCTGTTTTGATTTTCTTTTAGAATGTGTGTATTTATTCCAGTTGAATTCATGCAAAGTTAAAGTGAAAATACACTCACTCTATAGCCATTTGTTTTCCCCCACATTAACCTCCTGACTTTCTATTCTAAAACTCAAAAGTCAAATCGCTTAACTAAACCCATAAGTAAAGATTAAACAAGAATGGGAACAAATGCATCATCATTCTGTTACTAACAAATGGAGCTAATAAAAACTGCAGTCTCTAAATTACTCATATGTACGCTGAATTAGATCATACTTACCAGGAGAGATATCTGTCCTTCTTTAACGATGTTCAAGATGCTTTTCATTTTTTTCAGATACTCGCTCCTTTCTTCGGGGCCCTGGGAGCTGGCCCAGTTCATGCCACCGATCTGCTCTTCTAGCTTGGGTTCTGGTGCTGACGACTGCAGATGGAAGGCCCTGAGCTGGCAGTCTGGCACTGGCTTCTCAACTTTTCGACCGTGAGGATCACTAAAGGTGTTGTTTAGGAAGTCCTTACTCTGGTTTTCAGGCTCATATGCGGAGCCACATTTAACCAGAGGAGGTGAGCTCTCGCAGTCTTCAGGGGAGGATTTTTGCTGGTCGTGGAGGACAGATGACGCTTTTCTCAAATGAGGGCTTTTCACAGGAGAAAGAACACAAAACGGTGTCATGTTGGCCAGTGAGTTCTCAGCACTTCCTGTAGGGCAGGCTTTGCCAGAAAGGCCATTGATGGTTGTGCATAAACCCAAAATCCTTTTTTCCGAAGTCACCTTGGTAAAAGTGGCAAGCTGTTGACTGGATTTAATGTAAGGCACATCAAGGATCTCATCCATGTCGAGGTCATAGTGCTCCAGCTCGCCCAGTAATGCGTTGGACCCCGCGGTCCTACTTTGGGGGCCGCTCTCTCTCCCCCCGGGGCCAAGCTCCTCCGGCTGGGGGCCCGGATCGGAATCACCTCCTTTCTGGTACTCCACCTTCTGGTTTTTCTGGTCATCACTTTCATTGTTGTCCAGAGTCTCTGGCTGATGTTTCAGTGGGGAAACTCGCTTCACTGGGCGGAACTTACTATACACATCGGCGATCCCTGTGGGCTTTTGCACATTTGTAATAAGAGTGGAGACACTGCAATTCCAGCTAGAGCTAGAAACTGTTTTAAAATAAAAGAGGAGACGATTAAAATGAAACACTGAAAATATCTTGGCCACACAGGCAGACATGGTCCACCCAAGTTATGTTCAAAGTAAGCCCCTGTGTGAAGGAACGACTTAGAATGAGTATCATGAAACAAAGTTCATACTTACCATTGGAGAACAGTGAAAGATAAAAGAAAGTTATGATATATTGGCTCAAAATTAATTAAAAAATAGTAGAAATGGTAAAAGGAGAGGGTTAAAGAAAAAAACCTAGACGGATATTCAGTTTTATTCCCTGGATGGTTATATCTGCCTAGCAATATTTTGAGACTTGTCACCACCCTGAAAAACAGAATTGGAGGATAGGATCCTTTGTGTTAAATGAACTTCCAAACTAATTTAGGGAGAAAAGGGATGTATGCACACACGTTCATACATGCACACAACCATATACACATATATATGTACAACTATAAAGCTTAAGAAGTCCCATATAAAAAAGGGATAAATTGTTTAATATTGGGCAAACAAACTATGACCTATTGAGCGATTCACTGAGTGATTTGTTAGGGGGATTAGGGAAAGTACGGAAACAAATAAAGTGATTAGCAGTTGACTGGATCATGGCTGGTAAGCCATGGTTGAGTTCACCCCATCCTAGACCGAGTACCCCAGGCAGTCATAGTTCAGGGACATTTCATGGTGCTTTCTGGCATATGACACAGCAACATAACGCACCGATGCCTCAAAACGGAATATGCTCTCTAAGATTCTATGCCGCCCTCCATTGTTTGAAAAGCTGGAAACAAACACGAGAAGGAAGCTGCAAAGGGAGGGTAAGGTAGGCAGACTAGATTTTTTTTTTTTCCTCTCGTTTTTGTGCAAAGGTTAGATAAACATCATATGGTTTGCATTTGAGTAAGTGTCTGGTTGAGATGGAGTGTAAAGTGAAACAGCAACACATCTGGAGGTGAAAGATAAGAACGGCCACCTCTCCCGGTCGGCCTCATGTGAAAGGCCGCCCTGTCCTCCTCTCAGTGCAGGACGGTGGGGTAACAGCAGTCTCCTCAGCCACGATGACACTGCTTCCTCTCTGGGACTCTCCCCTGATGAGATGACAGATGACCTGGCACCCCTGGAAGTTTATAGGCTAGTGATTTATGGATTCCTACTCCCCTTTCACTTAGTTCACACCTCCCCCATCATACGGATGAGGTTTCGGGACATGCACTCCACTAGGGACCTCTCATCTATCTATCCTCTTCTGGAGCAACAGCAGGTTAGGAAGTATTTCACCCCAAAGCCTCTTTTTGTGTCTGTTCTTTACTGTTGGGCACAACCAACAGATAAATGTGGGACAGGGGTATATGTAGGTCTATCACTTCTGCAAAAGTCTCTGGCTAGCACTGATTTCTGGGGTGAATGTGACATACGAGTTATTAAAAGTTCCTCAAACGACTACTTGTCATTCTTCTTCCTGCTAGGATGTGTTCTAAAAGGATTCAGAGACGTTCTGAAACCAAGCTAAGGAGGTGAGAGTGAATGTCCTGAGCCTGAGCGCCATATAACCGTCAGTGTGTTCTTTCTCCAAAATAGACCTCGATTTTGCAGGGTGTTCCAGAGGGTCTGCACTAGGCAGTCATCCTCTGAGGCCTGTCTAGCTCTGGCATTTTAGCATCTAAGAATATATTTTGAGCTGTGGAGGAAGGCTTGGATTCTATCCAGTAAGGAACAGGTATTAATAAGGAATGTTCCAGAAAGGAAGGAAGGTATCTAGATGCTCTTAAGCGGCTGCTGCTCCTCCCTTCTTCTGGCTCTGGTTTTTAGTTACACAGTACTTGGCACAGAGCAGAAAATTAACAAAAGTGTTTGAATTTGAATCTCACTTTGCACAACACATTAAATCTCTTTCCAAATGCCCAAAGTTCATCCTTCTGAGGGATTTACAGCTTCATTTAAGAGGACAAAAGTTCTGTTAATAAACTCAGAGGCGTGATACTTACCAATGAGAACTGGATTTTCTAAAGTTATTTATGAAATGTAAATATGCAAAGGCAAAGACTAATTCCAGTTGGTCTATTATAAATTTAAAAGTTTTTCTATCTTTTATATGTCTTTTCTCCCTAAAAATGTAAAGCTATGAAAAACTAACGTCTGCAAGAAATTTCTGCCAAGCTTTTCTCTCTTCCTTTCAAGAACACATGGTTACTTACTTACTTAAACAGCAGAGGAATAATGGACATTGAGTTTATAATGTGTAAATATGCCTTAATTTTATCCATCAGTTTTCTGAAAAGCTTAAAATATAGCGAGAAATATATATATATTGCTTGACATTCCTGAGATACATACTTATTATTAGGTATGGTGTTTGCTAATATTTTGCCAATTACCTTCATTTTTTGGAACTTCTTGCAAATGTGCATCTCAGGATGTAATAAAGAATTTTTAAAGCCACATAACTTAGTGGGCCAATACAATGAGTGCATTGTACCAATATATTTATGTATTGTATAAGGTCGTGGGTTCAAAGGGCTACTCTTTTATGTTGGCTTTATTTACATGTGAAATTTTTTCCAAGTGATACAGGGAAATGGATACCATATGTTTCCCAGCTGTTTTGGTCTGAAGGAGCCATTAAGAACGCTCTATGGAAATGAATTCTGTCTGAGTCTTACGAAAACACTTCTTTCCATAGAAGGATCTAGAAACTGAAGAAGGGGCATCAACATTAGGCTTGTTGTCCTTCCCCTTATTCAAATCGATGACTCTTTTCTAGGTTCAAAGTGAAATCTATGGTTTTGTCTTGAAATCTAGTCTCTGTCTTTATTGGGGAAAAAAAATCCCGGTTGTGAGAAATTTGATTATTTAATAGTTTTTCATGAGAAAGCTCTAATTTATTGCTATATCATATACTTGCCTGAAAAGAAAGGTAATTTTATGTATGTGCAAAAGACACAATACAACCAGTTTATTTCTTGTAAGCTGGGCAAAGAGGTATTTTAAACACAAGAAAAAGGGCTATTAATAACTGGCAAGATTTTCACTTCTAAATTTATAAGTCTACCAAAAATTTCACTTAAACGGTTATATCCCAACCATAATAAATTTTTTATAATACATGGAAACAAATTCAGACTAACTATAATTACTCAGAAGATTTTGCGGCTAAATTTGTATTCTGGAAATCACAAATAAATACTTCACATGTTAACAAATTTTAAATCTCTGAAAATTTTATCTGTTATCTTATTAGATCTTTACAAGCTCTGCGAGAACAGGGTATGCGTCTAATTTATCTCTCTGTCCCACAAAGTACCCAGCAAACTGCCTTACATAGTAGGTTCTTAATGACTTTTAGTTGAATGGATTCATTTTTAACATCTTACGAATGTAAACATACCTAACATACTTGTCTGCCTGATTATGTCACAAATTTTCTAAAATGATCAGTGGGTAAATGAAAACGTATTTGAGGCTGATTTATAGGTCACAATGATCTCTTCCGATCTAACTGGCATTTGGAATGTCTCTGATCACCAGTAAGGTATTTCCAATTGCCTGCTGACCATCCATACTTCACCATTTATTCAACACTTAATGTGAGCCTAGGATGTATAAGTATTTGTAGCAGGCAGCATGTTCTGATCCAGGGGTCTTATCTCTCACTACCCTTGCCTGCTTCATCTCCATCCGACTCCTCATTCCTCCCCCCCTCCCCTCCTCCCCTCCCCCCCTTCCCCTTTCTTCACCGCCCCCCCACTCCCTTCCCTAATTTCTCCCTAAATTTATTTCTCATTTTCAGTAAACCTGGCCTGGATCACATAACCACTTACACAGTCTCCCAAGCAATCTATCTCCCAGGCATGGCTGACTCTTCCCTTTCTTTGACCCCTGTCCCTCATCCCTCAGAAACCAAGTCCTGCTGTGGCCTGATCCTCTCAAATATCTTTTCTTCATCCTATTACACTGACTGGACCACATCGGAACCCTCCCACAGCTTCTGCAAGGTTCTACCTACTCCTTGGTCTTCCTTTCCTGTCCTGAGTTACCCCCTCTTCAGATAAATCTGATTCGTTACTTCTTAGCTCAAAAATCTCAGGTAGCCCTGTACTGCCTTAAACAGTATTTTCCATTCGGTGGGATGCATAACCACACAGTATTTAAGATGGTACACAGGAACCACGCTAAATACCCCGGACTGAGATAGTGAGGAAGTTATAGACTTTTCATCTCTTTCTTCTTTCTAATTAATTTAAGGAGTCTCGAGCTGGTGTTACAGTGAATTTAACTCCTCTCTAAAACTTATTATCTTCCTTTAGAATAATGAGACCACAGGCCATAGGCTCAGAGATTTTCATAGGTAAAGGGTCAACAGGAATATTCTGTTTTCACATCATTCATTTTAATGATGACCTTGAAATTATTGCAAGAAACACTGGTTTTCTATTTACAAAACACTGATGTAAAGTTTCTTTCGACAACAAGTGTTTAAAAGTAAGTTACTTTAGAAAACTATATTAAGTGAATAATAGTACAAGTGGTATACAGGTAAAGCAAAAATAGAAGTGGATGTTGGATATATATACACGTTATGGAAATAATACTTGAATTACTAAGGTTTGGAAAATCCTGGCTTTTAGGATAGTAGCTAAATTCTTTAAAATGGTATATAGTACTTCTTTTATTTATTTTCTAATTTATCTTTTCATCTCAGCACTCATCATCCCCACATCACTAATTTTTCCCTGCACTTCCATCATTAAACTCACCCTTTTTAGATCTCTATGTTTTTTCCTCATTCTCCCATCTTTGGGAGAGATCCCCCCTCTCCTAGACTGTCCTTGCTCTCTTCTCTGTCTGAGATGCGGGCTAATCTGACAAGATTCCACTCAGGTGTCACCTCCTTGGTGCACTTCCTCTGACTCTCCCAGGGAATTGTTGCTCCTTGCTTCTCAGTGCCCTGACAATATTTGACCATACCTAGAGCTGGGCATTTCTGAAATTCTATTGCAACTATTTGCTCATGCATCTGTCTCACCTTCTCTCTTGAGAAGTTCCCAACGGCAAAGATTGCTTGTAAGCATCCTTTGTCTCACCGATGCTATGAACACAGCATCTCACAGATATTGGGGCTCAGTGGCTAAATCTTTTAATGAATGAATGAATAAAAGGAGGAGAGAGGAAGGAAAGGGAAGAAGGAAGGAGGGAGAAAGGGAAGGAAGAAAGGGGAAGAAAGGAATATGCTAGACCAAAGATGTAAAGTATAGTAAATAAATGAGTCTTGTAACAATGAGTCACTTGCCATCTTTTGGGCACACAAATTGTGCTGCTATTTCAAAGATAGTGTTAGCAAGCTATTGAAGATGTTCAGACATTTAGAAGATATGCTGCATATTGAAATATTTTCATATATTTCCTATAAGTTCTAAGTCTCGATTTCTTCATCTGTAAAATGAAGGGGTTACACTATATGATTGCTAAGATCTGACCCACCTCTAAAGTTCTTTAGTATACGGAATGTCTACAAATAACAGGGCTCTTTATTCTGAGTGATTCACTATGAAACACTGTAATTCTTCTGGATCCATGTCTTTCAATAGATCCTTACAATTTATAATTATGAGGCTAAGCTGATTGCTGACACAGAACAACTTTTTGGCTTTTGAGACTGATAAATTAGTATTTTCTTAGGAAGATAATGTACAGTTTGCTATTGCAACGGTGGATCTAGCTGTCAAGACTGAACATCAGTGCTGGCTCCCAAAATGCCTATTTACTTTACTTCTAAATATGGAGTTAAATGTCCATATTAGAAAATGAGCTTTAGACATCAAGAAGAGAAAGAAAAAGGGTATGCCTTTAGGATAAAATAGTGTTTCCCTACTGTTTACTGTTTAAAGTTGAATAAATTCTATATTCCATGAGAAACAAAATGGTTAGCTTTAACTGTAACTATCTTTAAAAAAGTACGTAACAATATGTTCCACATCTATAGCTTCTGGAAACCCAGGACCTTCAAAGACATATCTTCCAAGTTTTCCAACATTCCATTTCCTTCCATTTGTACACTTAAGGAAGGGACATTATGAAAGATTAGAAATGTCAGTACTAGAGTCACAAGTTTCCTTAACCAAATGTAAACTGAAATCTGTAGGAAGCCCACTTATTGCAATCACCTCAGGCTCTATAAGAAATGGTGACAGGTATATCTCTTTCATGAAGCCAGGAAGAAGGATATGGAATCTGAGTGAGGACTCTTTGCAGGATGTTCTGTATTGTCTTAGACTGTAACTTGACCTGAGAAAGAATTAAGTTTACTCTGGATTTGGTGAATTGTACCAGGCCATTATGTTGAGAAGAATAAACATGTGTGGGGAATGCATGTTTCTATAATGTTCCCATGGGGTTGCTTGCTCATCCCTTTCATTGATGCCACAGACACTTTATTGAGAGTACTGTGAGACTGCAGGGAAAGTACAGAGGACTTATTACTGTATTGTAAAAATATCAATCAATGATTTATTCACAATGACATTAAAATACTACTGGAAAAGATTCATTGATTTGGTTCTAAATTTCCTGCCTTCAAGTGGTTACTGATACCAAGCAGCTGTTGCAAGTATCATATTCAAGTTTCATCATTCCCAACTCTGCCCAGAATTGTCAAGACCTGCTCATATAACGTTGTTCCCCGTCGGCACCCATTTTTTTGCTCTGTGAAAACTCGGAAATACTCAAGCCCTTATCACCCTGGATAGAAAGGTACTTCTTCATCAAAGAGGCATGTTCTATGATGAAATAGACTCGATATTTTGACAAATTTAAACCTCTAGGCTTCAAAAGTACAATTCACATAGAATAGCGATTGGTGGGTCTAAAGAAAGTACATAGTTTCAGAGTTATTCCGTCATCTAAAAAGTATGCTGACCTTCACTTTGACATTAGCAAAACCTCTTAAGCGGATTAAGTCTTGTATCCACTCCAGGCCCACTTACCAGGTTTCCTTTCTTTTTCTCCCTCTTTGTGCTGAATTGTAGAAAGAGATATACATCAAGGGACAGTGAAAAGGCTCATCAAGCAGAAAAGCACAGACACAGGGGAGAATTTGCTCAGTGTGCTTTCTGGAAAGCGTTAGCAAGCAGTTATTAGGAAAGTGCAGAAACACACCAGTTTTAACTGAAGGTGGCGATGTTTTACAGCGTTGATCTGTCAAGGACAAAGAACAAGTTACTGCTTCTTTGTAAGAGAGAACAAGCGGCAGATGGAGAGAAGTGTGTATAGGGGTGGAAAATTCCTACCCCCCTGCTCCCCATCTCCACTGATTGCTCCCAAAATGCCTGTTTCTTTTACTTCTAAATATGGAGTTACGTACCCACATTAGAAACACAGCTTTAGACACCAGAAAGAGAAAGAAGAAAGGATACGTTTTTAGGGTACAAGAATGTTCACCTACAAGTTTATTGTTTGTTT
This sequence comes from Pteropus medius, assembly GCF_902729225.1. Taxonomy (NCBI): domain Eukaryota; kingdom Metazoa; phylum Chordata; class Mammalia; order Chiroptera; family Pteropodidae; genus Pteropus; species Pteropus medius. The sequence goes on along the minus strand of NW_024352785.1, from coordinate 15,058,465 downwards.
GTTGGTTTGATTTCTGGAAGTTAAATTAATTCTATTTCCTATGAGAAACAAAGCGGTGAGTCTAGGAAATCTGGTTTCATTCTGAGGGGGATGCACTTTAAGGGCTGGAGGGGAGGAGAAATGGGAGGAAGAACCATCGCTGGCCTGCGGCCTACTCTTCCTCTTGGCAGGCCCACGTGAGCTTCTGCCTGGGCCAGAGCTCTAAGTTACAGGCTGCACAGAGAACGGGGCAGGTGCAGCTGAACAAAGCCGAGTGCAGACAGAGGCTCCTCCCAGGATAAAGCATGGCGGAGCCGCTCTGCCTCTGTCTCCTAGCGCACGTCAGTGTGCACTTCTCAGGCACTAGTATAGCCAATGAGAAAAAGATTTCTGTGTAGTTTAAGACTTTCTCAAAATGATATGTCTGAATCGTAATTCTCCTAAAATTTTCTCCATTTAACACTTTAGAATTGCTAATACAATATATTTCTGTAAAGCTATCTATGTTTCTGAGTATAAGGCAAGTGTATAACTTTCTTAGAGCTTTTCACAAAAAGTCTGGAGGATGGATGAGCAGTTCTCACGTGTTCTCACTTGAAAATAAATGAGAAAGCAGGGGATTTTTAGTACCACATGGAAAATCACATAGCACACTGATTGCTGAATCAGGATCCGGCTTCCCTAACTCTAACTTTCCTTCCATAACACTGCAAGACCACCTTAATGAAAATTAAAATTATTTCCTAAACATGTAATTCACATTTTTGCTATTCGGGACACATGTAGGAAATGTGATTCCAGAAACCAGTAGGAAAACCTGGTTGTACTCATTTCAGATTCATTCTTACCCAAATCCCAAACTGTCCTCTGCCTAGATTTTGGCAACCACTGGCTATGAAGCATCTATGTGCGAGCAAAGTTAGGAAAGTAGTTTTTAATAACAATTTTTCTTAGAAACAGCTGAGTGAAAGAACTTCCCTGCTTTATTTATCTTTAGTGGCATCAGCCTAAATTTAGAGTCATTTTATCACTGAGAATTTCTTCTTTCAGCTTCCAATTCCTTCAACTGGTTAAAGGTGGCGATTTCTTTCTAATATAAGCAAGAGAAATAGAAATATAATAAAACTTGTTCAGAAGTGTTCAAGTAAGTGGTAGAATGCTAAAATACTCTTACAGGGTTTATTCATTTCATAAACATTTGCCGAATGCCTTCTGTGCACATGGTCCTAGGGGTGCAGAGGTGAATGAAATAGACATAATTCATGTCCTCATGGGGAAATTTGACAGTAAAGCGAGTGTACGAATGAATAAGAAATTACAAAAAGCAAAGTGCTCCGAAGGAGACAAGTAGGATATTGGAATAGAAAATGGCTGAGAAGTCTCACCATGGAGGTAGTATTTAAGCTAAGACCTTAGAAATAAGAAGACGATTATGTAAGGATCTGGAGGAAAATACAAGAGGAAAGATAATTTTGTAAACGCTTTGGTAGGAGGAAGCACATTCTAAATGCCTAAAGCAGGAGAGAATCTGGACAGTTCCAAAGCTCTTACATCTAGAGCAGAGTGAGTCAGGGGTGAAACGATCAAAGATGCAGTTGGGGGAGGTTGTCGGGGACCAGCTCCTTTGGAGATTTTATTGGCTACAACAAAGAGATTGGTTTATAATTTAAATGAAATGAGGTATCTCTGGAAGGATTTCATAGATAAGTGAAATGATCTGCTTTACATTATAAAACATGTCCTTCTGTTTACTCTGAGAAAAATAGAGGGTGGGTCAAGATTGGTGGTGAAAAAAGAAGTGAGACTAGTTCACTGTCATTAGCCCAAATGAAACATAAAAGTGGAATGACCTAGCTAGTGGTCGTTAAGATGGAGAGAAGTAGACAGATGAGCATGGATGACTTGAGACCTGGTGACAGATTAATGTGGAGTATGAGGGAGAGGAAGAATTATGGCTTCAGCCACTGAGGGGGTATGTCAGTAAACTGAGTGCCTTTACTGAGGGGAAGTCTGCATACAGATATCAAGTAGGACATTAAATAGGAGGCTGGAGTGCTGAGGTAAGCAGCAGTAGCATGTAGGTAGCATATGAAGCCAGGAGAATAGATGAGATACCAATCCAGAGAGACTGAGAAATGGAGAGGAGAGAGGATTCTATTGAATACTGAAGTCCCACTTGGATATTTAAAGGTCAAGTAGAGAAGGAAAAGGAGTTGCAAAGGAGACTAAGAAGATGGCAGTATCAGAAGAAAAACGAGGAGAGAGGTCGTGTCACGAAGCCAAGAAAGGAGAATGTTTCCAGAAAGAAGAGGCCAAGAAAGATGAGAGTATCAGTGTCAATGGACTTGATAACGTGAAAGTTGTGACCATTCCCAGAGAGGTGGAAGTCATACTGGGGATACTTAACAGTCAATGGGAGGTGGCAGGCTAGAGATGGGGAGGTTCCCTTACCTTTTTAAGGTAGGCTGGTTGTAGATCAGGGGATCAGGGGAGAGGAAGCAGCTGAGAATCAAGGTGGAATCCACTGGAATGGGTACCGCTTGCTTGTTTTTTTTTTAAGATAGGAGATAATTAGAGAGTATTTATACGATGAGGGTAGTGACTCCATAGAGAAAAAGACATTGATGGTGCAGCTAAAAGAGGAGACAACTGAAGGATCAAGGTGTCAAACCAAAGGAGGAAAACGTATGCCTCATATCTCGATTATAACACAAAACCCAAAGAAGTAAGGCTTCCTTTCACCTTTTCACAAATTCATTTGTCCATCTATAACTCAGATATATATTTAGCACCAGTGCCAGGCACTGGCGATACTATAATGAACAAAACTGCCCCAAAGAGATTTTATTTAGTCTACTGGAGAAAACAGAAATCAAACCAACATCACATTATTAAAAAATTTAAAAATATAGATATTTAAATAGGAAAAAAAAGTATAGGGAGCTAAGAAATAATATAATTGGGCAGTTGATATAATCAAGGCTTGCATTGTCCAAAATAGAAGCCATTAGCCACCTGTGGCTATTAAGCAATTAAAATGTGGTTTGTAGTACATGCTGAAATGATAACAGTTTTGATTTATTGGGTTAAATAAAAGATAATAAATTAATCTCATATGTTTACATTTTTTAACGTGGCTAATAGAAAAATCTTAAATTATGTCAATGATCTGCATTACATGTCTATTGGACAGTGGTGGTTTAGGGAATCAGGTAAAGGGGCTCTGAGGAAGTAAACTTGGAGATGAAAGGAAAAAAGGAAGGGCATCCCCATATCAAAGAACACAGCACATTTGGAGAACTGAAGGAGACTCCTTGATGTGACTGGCAGGAAGAAAGCATGGGGAGGGTGACATGTGAGAAAGTGTGCTGATCCAGGAGAAGACCATCCGGGGCCTTGAAGGCCACATAAGAGTTTCCTATTGTATATTTTGAGAACTATCTGGGGAAACCATTGCCTTGTTTTGAGCATTGATCAGATCTGTATTTTAGAAAAGGCTTGAGAGTCTGCATTTCTACCAAGTTCCCAGGTGATGCCGATGGGCATGGCGCTGGTCCTGGAGCATACCGTGAGATGCCAGGGCCTGAGTGATCGACTGCCGTAGGAGGGTCTGGGCTTTTGTGGGTGACTACTGACTCTCTTCAAGGGCTCTTCGACTATGAGATTCTAGGATTCTGTTTCTATTACTCCACTTTCTTTTATCACTTTTAAAGGGAAGAGTCTGTGCAATGGAGATACGTGGACAAAGACAGGTCATTTAAAATGGGAAGGCAGAGCCCATGTAATACTATGTGGTGACAGAAAGAAATTTAACTATGGGTGGCAAACACGCAGTGCAATGTATATATATGCCATACTGTTGAATTGTATGCCTGAAACTTACTGGATTTCGTTAACCACTATCACCATAATAAAAAAAAGAAAAAAATACTGAAAGACGAAAGAAAAAAGACATACTTTCAGCAACAAGTGGGGTTCTGTCAGAGATGTAATAAAGCTTCAAAACTAGTAACAACGCCCCCGTCCCCCAACCCCTGCCAACGTGCAGTCACACTTTAGCCTTGGATTGGGAAGATGGGACAGGAGAGACCACTTATTCCTTAGGACAGGATTGAGACTTCTGGGAAGGAAGTCCCTGTGAGGCCTCAACAAGGTAAAAGATACTTTTTCTTTGTCCCTGTGCTTCAGTTCTTTCCCTCGCTGCCTAAATGCTTCTCTCTTTACTTCCAGGTTTTCATTTTTCCTTACTGTAGATTTCCTTAACTGTTTCTACCAAGAGGAGATTTCTTTATCAGTTTTAAGGGTGGGAGATACATTTCTTAGAGTCCAATAAAAATAAACTGAAACATGGGAGAGGAGACTGTGAGTCCCTTACCCTAAATTTTCTCTCCCTCTAATACTTTCTCATTCTTGATTTCTTAATTCCACGATGCTGTTAAGCTTTTAGAAAATCGGGGAGTTGTGGTGCTTATAGCTATGGTCAACTGAAGAGAAAAAGGGGAGAATATGCACTGTATTTAAGCTCCACTATCTCCAGCCTCTTTCATTACTTCGACACTACCTGAGTTTACTCTGAACTTTTCTGTCACCCTCTGCTCCCATCTTTCCCCACCATGACTTCTACTCTTTCTCGCAGAAACATAAACAAAGTGATAATGATTTAAAGGCAGAGATGGTCTGTCTCTCCCTTTGGCCAGAATACGGGCAGCTCTACATTCAGGAGCAAGTTCTGTGGTTTATTAAAAATGATGGCCATACACATTCTGTAACAACAGAAAAAAGCAGCAGATAAAATTGTTCTTACATTATGATTACAACCACACAACCAAATATACCTCAGGGTAAAAATACTATAAAGAAATATAGTAATTTTGTATTAGTGGCAGGGTTAATTATACTTTCCATTTTTAATAATGGATTATATCACCTATATAATTATAATTGTTAAAGAAAAACAAAAATAATTGTTTTACTGGACTAACATTCTCATCTAGTTGTTTTATTCTATGCAAATTCTTACTATAGTTAAATAAACTGAAATTTTTGTCAAAATGTTAGATTCTTTACTGTATCAGGTTGAAGTGTTCATTTTCTTGACTGAGATCTTAGAAAATGTGCATCTTTATTCTTTGGAGTCCATTTTATATCACATCAAGGGAAATGAATTAATCAGCAGGGTTTTCAGTCTAAACTGCCACATCAACCTTCCCTTTCATGCTTTTAGTATTAAACTTTAATAAAATCGAAAACAGGAGGTTTATATACTTAGTATCATCAACTATGTAAAAGCAGTGCTGAAAGAACAAATTTCATGTCAACTTACTATTTTTGGTGCTAGCTGAAATCCTTGAAAGTCTTACAAAATCATATATTTTCAAAAGATTGTCACAAAATTTACATGCACAAGGACTAAAAATATAGCAAATTTGCAATGCTTTTAAATATACATCCAAAATGATTTTTAGTAGATACCAAGTTTAAAAGTATGGTGTTCCTTTACCCATTGTCATCCAAGTGATATATTATTTAGGTCTATCCTTTCAGAGTCTTTTCTCAAACACATTGCAGGGCTATTTATTACTGTTTTGTAACTGAATTTTCTAACCTCGGTGTATCTAAGTTTTCAGATGCAAAACTGCATTAATATTTATCTGCCTTTTATAAAAAATGATACGAGCTCAGCAGATACATATTTTGAAAGAATCACGAGACATTTAAAGTACCATAAGTTGAAACAAATGTGTATTTAAATTTCCAATTAATTTAAAAAAAACTCAAAGTCAATGAAATTGAATATGTTTGATTTGAATACCATATGTCGACACAACGTATTTTAGTTCTCATTTGGAGAAAACCATACAACAGAGTTCATATTCACTGCCTGTGTTGTCCTCTCTTCCTACATGAGTAGCAGAGATTAAGCAGAGAATACATGCAAACATTTCACAAATAACTTCCTCTTAGAGGTGTAAACATTTTCATGCATAACTTCCATGTTGCTAATCCTTGGCCCCCACCAGCCAGACATGGCTCCTTGGATAAAAATCACTCTTCAGTTGGCTCGAGTTCATAGTGGCTCTGGAGTCAGCAGACCTGATTTCGAACGTGCTTGCTAGTTCTAAAACTATGGTCAAATTAGTTACCCTTTGCGAGCCTCAGTTTCCACATCAATAAGATGGGCATAATAACAGTCCTCCCTCGGAGAATTATTTTAAGGACAAATAAGCTATTTACAGTGGACCTGGCATAACACCAGGTCTAAGCACCTAAGAAATTACTGGGAGCACTCAAGAGCAGACAGGCAAAATTTGTTCTCAGGATCCCAACTCCTAGTTCTCCATCTCTCTCCCACCTTCCCGTGGTATAGCCAACATCTTTACATTCCTTCGTGAAACGTCTTTTATCACAAAAAAACTGAAACCCAGTCATAGTGTAGTGTAATTGATGGAGAACAATGTATAATATTACTATCAGGGAAAAACTAGATTTCTACAGGAATCAAAGCCTTGGCTAAAGGAAGGGCACTTCCAGGGAAGATGACATTGGTGAGCTAGCAGAAGGTATGGGGACACTGCCTGGGCCTCTGGCGATACTCAGCCATCTGCCTTTCTCAGACCCCATCGTGGATTTGGCCCAATGTCCAAGGATGAGATGGAGTGAGCCCTGGGGTTCACAGAAGGGCTTCCAAGGGCCACCAGTAGGGCCCAGTTGATAATCCTGCTCCCCCTGGAACACTTGAAAAACAGACAGAAAGGGTGGGCATGAGTCTTGTCTTTGAAGCCCACTTGGAAAGGCAGGAAAGATATGTGGTAGGTCCTGGGGGCCGATCTGCGGGACTGACACATTCTGATCGGAGCATACATGTAGCCATTTGTATGCAATCATCCGGAGAGAGCAAGAAGAATGAACACTTAGAACTGTAGAGGAAAATTTTAACCAAGGGAAGACAAGATTGAGGATGATTGCTATCTCTACACTTAGTGGCACCCTTGCTTGCCTTGAAGGGATTATTCTTATTTATGGTTCTAAAGGAAGAACCTGGATCAAAAGATAGAAATTCAAGAGACACTGATTTTAGCTAAAGAAAAAAATTAACCTTTATAGATAGGCGGCCTCATGAGACCGTGTACTCCATCAATGAAAGGATGAAGTACAGGCGGATGACCCCATGAGTAGGACAATAAGAACTGCCTTCAAAGAGCTGATGGACTTTGGACTATGTGAATTTTTTTTTTTTACTTTTAGAAAAATTTTATTTGTAAATAATTAGACTTTTTTTTCATTTGTAGATAAACTTAGAGAAGTCGAAAAAATAAAAATAGTACAAAGAACACCTGTATACCTTTTATCTACATTCATCAGTTGTCAACATTTTACCCATTTCCTTTATTATTTGCACGCTCGTTTGCTCTCTCTCTCAGACTAGATGATCTTTAGGGTCACTTCCAATGAGAGTTATGATTCTATATGCCGAGGCTTCTTTCTAGGTAATCGGATTTTAGACAAATTGCACTCCTGCTGGTGGTGCCGTTCATGGCACCTGGCATAAATCTGACCTCTGCATACATGATGGATGGCACCCTATACAATGTGACCCTGACATCATCCTTACTTTGATCATCACACTGTAGCTACATTGATTTTCTTTTCCTTCCTCATACATGCTAAGCTCCTTTCTGGTTCAGAGACTTTGCACCTGCTAGTTCCTCTGCCTTCAGCACTCTTCACTGATTTTTCATGTGGCTGGGTCCTTCTAACACTGCCTGACCCCCCAACTCTCCTTCTCCCCCACAACACATACAAGTTGCTCTATCACATTACCTTAGTCTCTTCTTCCCATTCCCTGAAATGTTGTTTTAGTTGTTCACTTGCTTGCCTATTGTCTGTCATCCTCTACAATGTAAGTGCCTTAAGAACAGGGGACGTGGCTATGTCTTGTTACTGTGTCCTCAGTGCCTAGTACAGAGAACAATCTATAATTATCTGATGAATGAAGAAATAAAAGAACAAATGGATCCAAGAACATCTGATCTCAGAATTGTTAATACAAGGATGGACTTTAACATTTGACGACCTATACAAAGTAGAAAGTGCTTAACAAACTTTAGAAAGGAAAAGAGAAGCGTCTTCCTCTGGTGGTGTATATTCTAAGTGACAAGAGGTTGGGGAAAAATTTTCCCAGAGGGTGCCTCATCCAAAAGAAAGATGTGGACTCTTCTCAGAAGCCAATCTGCCTTCTCAGAAGCCATGTGTTTGAAAAAAATGACCATAAAGATGGAAATCTGTAAGCACGGCTGGAGCAGATTCCTCCTGGGTCTTTGATACAAGAAAGTATGGAGGGATGCGGGAGGTGGTATTCCTACATTTGGATGCCCATGGAACTACTGAGAATGCCTTGATTCTTTCTGAAACTGGCTGTGACACACTTTACTATGCTGAGATTTCTTTCAAAGGAGTCCACAGATAATTCTACATAGTGTTACAGAGAGATGGGATCTTTCCATGTATTTCTTTTTCTAGGATCATTCTTACTCTCTTAGAAAGTGGTTTACCAGCCTCCAGGTCCACAGAAGTGGGGGTGCACATGTGACTACCTTGAGTTATAACCTCACACATCCATTTCCTATCATGTCTAATTATTGCTAATTACCTTGAGCCCTACTGGGTCTTTGCTCTGGGTGAAGTTTTAAAGCTTCTAAACTTGAAACTGATCTTGCTTCTCAACCGAAAAAAATGTCTAACATTACCGCTGTGGAAGTGGCTAGAAGTCACACAACCCAAAGAAAATGGAATGAACAAACCCCAGGAAAAATTACTTTAAAAATCTTCAGTTAATTCACTTAGTAAGCAAGAATAGCTATTTAACAGAGAAAAGAAATTCACCACTTAATGAGGAAAAATGCTGATTTTCATAGTTTTAAAAGACTATCCTGAAATTAAACTAGTGACACCGAGTTCACCTATGTGAGAGGTAGTATATATAATGCATAAGAGAACAGAGGGTAGAGGCAGACTTCCTGAGGTTTGAATTCCAGCTCTGTAACTTAATTGCTGTGTGACTCTGGGCAAAATATTTAACTTCTCTGTTCTGTGTCTCAGTTTGGTCATCTATAATACAAACATCCTAATAGTGCTCAGCTCACAGGGACTCTAGAATTAATTGAGCTACTGTAAGTAAAGTGCTTACAATCATACCTAGCACACACATTAAGTACTACTGAAGTGTTCATTATTATTTCTTCTCCCTACTCCCCAACTCCAATTAATAAAAAAAGAAAATGTTGTATCTACAAAGTACCTTTGGATATATCACTTAATTTTGATCCTAATAATAGTCTGGTAGCATTGGCAGACCAAATTTCTTTCTTATTTTATAGATAATTAGTCATAGGCCCAGAGTCATAGAGCTGATAAATGGTTGAATGTTAACTTGAACCCAGGTTATTTTTCCTCTGAGGCTCTGGTCCGTCCACTGCAATATGATTGTTGTGTCACCGACCACAGTCAGAAGTTCAGCTTTGAACCTAGTGATTCCTTCTAAGAAGACACATCCTATAAGCCTTATGGCCAAAGCCTCTGTTACACCCAATAGAGACTTGAGTGTATTTCAAATAAAAAATATTTTTTAAAACCTGAAGGTAAATAGAAAGTTTTATTTCAAATTAAAACCATCTTGTATGATGTTTCTGACCCAAACATTGAAGCGTTACTTACACACACACACACCCCCCCCAGGAAGACTAATTATTTTCCACGTCTCATCTAAGCAAAATGTCAAAAGAAAATAAACAGTCTAGGAAAAAAGTAAATTTGTTTTGTACAAGTCCTTTCAGTTAGGCCTACAATTCTAGTAGCTGTGCAGGAACAAACCATCTATTTATATTTAAACATGATACACATAATTTGAAGATTATCTTAAGCGTTCTATCACCCATGGTTCTCAGGATTCTAGTTACTATCAGAGGAGGTCCGGCTTTGGCAAGGTTAACGGTGATGCCTTAGAGGAATTACTTGGAAAAATAATAAACATCATTTCATAGTTAATGCCATGGTATCGTTCCCATCAATATTCTTTTTTATTTTCATTTTTGCCCATCAGAGAGAGAAGAGGAGAGAGGCTTAATTTGATTTACAGAGGGAAAAACAACTCTGAATGTAGTTTTTTTGTCGGGGGTGGTGGGGTATGCAAGGAGAAAAGGTCAACCAGCTGGTTTTCATCTATATGCCATAATTCTGTTTAGTTTACACTATTAAACTCCAAAGTTTTGCTTTAATCTTAACTATTACAGTATGCCTTATTGCAGATTCTATCATGTCGCATCCCTGATAGGGTTTCAGACTTTGGACAAGCACCATCCCCCAAGCTGGCCTTGCCACATGGGTAGCAAATGCATCCAACATTTTTTCATTGGCGCCTGCATCATTATGTTTTGTCACCAATGGTTTCTCGGGTTTTCAATAAATTGCTGCATATACTGTGGTTTGGGCTGTTGAGATGATCGCCTACATTTATTTGTATACAGCCACGTCTTCATTAGGGCCTCCCTGTCCTGTTAGCCTTTCGAGGATGACCTAACGTCTGTTTGCTGAGAGTAGGGGTGTGTGGAGAAGCCATAAAAACAAAATAAAACAAAACAAAACAAATGAACAAACAAAAAACAGAAAGCAGGAGCAAACAATGTAAGTAGAAAGAGCTTCCACACTCTCAGAGTCAGGATGAGAGGAGAGCTGAGAAGGAAAACCTACCTGATCTGTCTTCATTTTGTGAATCACATCTTCGGCACAGTTCTGGGATGGTCTTGAGTGATGTAACTGAATACTGAATGAGAAACCAGAGGAGAAAACAGTGTAAAATAACAACTTAAAATGAGAGCATGCCATTCACTCAAATTGCTCAGAAAAATCAAAACACAAGAAGTGATACTTGAGTACATATATATCTAAAATTCTAGTGACTTTTATCCTAAATAGACCACTTAGTGATCTGGCAGCATCCCAAGCTATACCTATAAGCATCTAAGCCAATTAAAGATGCCTGGAGAACCCCTTTTTAGCAAACAAGGTGAAGTACAGCCAGCAGACATTCTATCTCCCATCACTTCTGCTACTCGTGGAAGGTGGCAGGATGTTCTGACCTTGAGAATTTCTAGAAGACGGCCATAATATTTGCATTCTGAATTCTAAGAGCAAATCTATGTGTGAAAAGCCAGAGGGAAGAGCACCCAGTTTCCTGTAGCATCCAGGGCAGCCAGGAGCCATGTCTGCACTGATGCTGATAGCAATATGCAAACATCCCTAATGTTGCCACTTGCCACAGCTTTTACTGTGTGGCATCTGTAATCTCCATGGGAAATACCAGGATAATGTTATAAAAAGCGAAGGGAGCATGGTTTTGTGTTTGAAAGCTCATTTGTTTCATACGTAGATTAGAACGAACTGAAAGAAACCATCTTGTAGGTTCAGTCCCAGCACCAACTCAGGGGTCAGCTACCAGGGTAACATATTATGACATAAGCGGGGGCAGAGTACATAAAAATCAGAAGAGCTAAAACAAATGTAAAATCAATAGCTATGATTTATGGGAACTACGTTTGGTGCCAATCAATCTTTCTTGAGAGAAGGGTGTCTTAAAATAAAAGAATGAACTCTTTCTTTAATCAAAGGGCTGTCTTCAATCATACTTTAATTCATGAAGTACAGCTTCCTAAAAATATTTTGCTTGGTACCTTTAGGAAACACGTTCTTATGAGATGAGAATGTATTATAAATTACTTCACTGTTGCAAAATTTGGGGGATTGAGAGAAAACATTTAATCTAAAAGAAAAACGATCATGGGAAACTCATTAGGATTATTCTAGCATTACCAGTGAAGAAGGTGTAATTAGGACACATTTGTCAATAAGAAGGTACTTTAGTTAGCTTGATGTTGATAGATGAAGCAGTGTCTACATGAAGACGCCCCACTGCTTCCCACAGGGCATCAGGACAGCAAGACAGAGGGAGGAGCAGTTGTAGCTACTGTCAGTTTGCCAACTCCATGTCACAAATTAAATATCCGGTGCATCCAAGTAAAAAATAAAATCTCAAATGACTAATTAGAGAAATTACTCTTACCTGTCTGATGCAATAACATCCTGTTTGTGCTGGCCATTCCTTAGAGACTATAGGTGTTGTAGTAAATCCACTCACTCAGAGGGAGGGATGACTGTCTCTTAAATCAAAAATGAACTTCAAAATTCTTTTTCCCTTTTACAATATGTTCTTTGGGGGTCGGGGGTAACACATGTACAGAAGGCTTTTTGTTGTTGTTGTTGTTGTTACTAATAAGGTACCTTATTTTTCCAGCCAAGTACAAGCTCTCTAAGGAATCTGGTAGCTTCTTGAGACCAGCTGGTACAGGTTAAACAATTACACAGTCTATAATTCAATTAAAACTGGGCTTTTTGTTTTGGCTGCCATGTGCCCCATGAAAGTACCCTTTGGCAAAGTCTTACCCACTATCTCGCTCTCTCTTTTTTTTTAATTTTCGTCTAAGACATAATTTTAGAAAGAGGAAATTTAAGATTGATTATGTTTAAATATAGTTAATGATAAATTCAATAAGGTTGTTCACTGGGCTTAATGAGGTATATTTGATTAAACTGGGCATGCTGCTATCTGTATTTCCAGCCACATGCATCCTAATCATCACCTCTCACCCCACAGTAAAGTATGTCAGAATGTCTGATTTATTAGCTATACATCTAACTCTTCCTATGTGACCTTGAAGGTCCATAGTGTCTGTAGTAACTTTTAATTTGATGAGGTTTAAATGAGAACAGCATGGCCACCTGGTTGGTGTGGGAACTGAGCCACAGGCAGAGACTAGCTTAGCTGATCCCATCCACTGCTTCAACCTACAACACACATGGCAGCTTTGCCTCTCCACACTCTTGGTTATATAGGATGTCACTTTTGTGATGGCATACATCTTAATTCTTTGGGAATAATGACCTTGAATAAAAAGCCATGTGCTGCTCTGGTAATGGAAATAAAAAGTACAGCAGTCTAGGGAAAGGATGATATGGTGGCCAGAACAAAGTTTGGGATAATTGTAAGGGGATATGAAATGTCAAATTCAGCAATGACTCCAATTTATACTGTGAACAAATACACCATTCTTTATAAAGACACAAGAAAAAAACCAATTTGTAGTTTTGTTTCAGTTAAGTGCAAACACTATTCTTTGGATAAAAGATAAAGCTAAAGAGAATGTTGCAAAGATGGTTAAGTCGTGCTATGAAAAGATGAAGAGAAAACACAATTCGCAAAACCAACACGCAGAAACATTTTCCTATTTGCAAATTTGGGAATAAGCAAATGATCCAGGAAGTCGCCCTTGCACAAATGCATTGTGCTACCATCTGGGAGCTGAAAGGGAGGGCGTCCTTGGTGTCCCAGTGCACAGGACAGATGGCCTTTTATATGAAGCTGTCAGATCACCAACTCATCTCATTCTCAAGACAATGGCTCTTAAGAAATCAACTATTGTCATTTTGGTCCTATCAGAATCAAAGCCCAATGTATCTTCCCTGTCTCTTGTCCCTAATCCAAGCTTTGAAATATTCTGTTCCCTTGATTCCTATTATCCTTGGGTGATATGAGAGGAGAGGAGGTTTGCAGATGGTTGAGACACATTTCTTATCTTTATATTGCCCTAATTAATTCTGTTCTAAATATTTTCCAGAGGTTATCCCCTCTAGAAAGAGCCTTTTTGATCCAAACTTTTTTCCACTCCCCCATCATGTCTCAAGAAAAGCCGCTGTCAAAGGTTGACTAGCTGCCTCCGCTTCAATAATGTCTCTGTGCATTCAAAGTTTAGTCTCCTTCTGCTCCTTTGCTCCTGGGTCCTCCTCGCCTGCCACGCCTTCCTCTGGCCAAATGGAGCTGTTCTGCAAGGCTAGCCTGTGTTCTGCCTTCTCCATGAAACCCTGGATGACTGCTTCAGTCTTTCAGATCTTACACTGTTCTGTCCTTGGTAAAATATTGCCTTGCCTTGTGCTCTGTTGTTTCCTATGTGTTAGTGTTGGCTCCTACAAGTGCCTAGGGGCAAGGATAGTATCTTTGGCTCATATATATGGATGCTACGCAGTGACTTATTAGCTGTTTGACCAAAATAACAAGATGTATACACATTTGATTAATCTCTGGGCATAATATAATAGGTGTTCGATAGAGTTCTTTCATATTTAGGTAGAAAGTGTGAATTTCCTCCATTCTTCAATATGCAGTAGAATTAAATAGTTTTCTATAATGCAAATTTGACTAAGGTGCTTTTCTGTTTCGAATCCTCCACTCACTGGCTCTGCTCTGCCTACAGGGCAAGACTGCATGCCTTGTATGGTACATGAAACCCATCATGAGTTCAGACTCATCTTTTACCACTGTCCACTTCCCTTTTGATTGTGATACTATCGAATTTCTTGCGGATCGCCTATCTACTGTTTTATCTGCCTATACATGTATGCATGCTATTCCATCTACCTGGAATACCATTCCATCCATTTCATCAGGCAAACTCCTTTTACTTCTTCACGCTTTGCCTGGTTATCACTTCCAAAATATTTTCTCTGGCCCAACCTGGCCAGCTTTCAAACTGTGGTCTCCTGACCAGGGCATCGACACCATCCAGGAATTTGTTAGGAATTCACATTCTTGGGCCTCACCCCAGAATCTCTGAGGGCAGGGCCTAGCAATCTGTGTTTTACAAGCTATCTAGGTGATGCTGATGTATGCTGAAGTTCAAGAACCACTGCTCTGTATTATTTCCTTTTTTAAAATTATTTATTTATTTATTTTAGTATTTATCATTATTATTTATGCCTTCAGCACCTGGTCTTCCTAGGTGGTCTCTCATCCAAGTACTAACCAGGCCCAACCCTGCTTAGCTTCCGAGATCAGACATCGTGCTTGTTCAGAGTAGCATGGCTGTAGCTCCACTGGGGCACGAACCCAGGACACCATGGACTGTGGCTCCACTGGGGCACGAACCCAGGACCTTCTGCGTGTAAAGCAGATGTGCTAACTGCTACACTATGGAACCTCATCCTGTATTATTTCCTTGTTTTAGTCGTATATCCATTACAGAATCCATCACATCACATTTCATCTATGTTTATAATTTGCTTTCTCTACTTCCTGAGGGTGTAGACATGTTTTATTTACCAAAGATACTGGGTACTTACTAGACTGAATAAAATGAACTCCCCTATGTAGCCCATGATTTTAGTGACGATAATAATAGTAATAATTACAGTAGTTAATATTTATATAGCACTAATCTTAGAAAAACCCATAACTACAAGTCTAGCATTGTAATCACGGTAAATGTAAAGAAAAAAAACCACTTTCGACTTATTAACAATATGACTGCTGGCTGATGCCTTAGCCTTTTGTATAAAGAACAATGGATTTAGAGCCAGAAGATCTGGATTCAAGTCCCAGTTCTGACATTTATTAACTCTTTGGTTCTGGACAAATAATTTCATATCTCTGAAGCTCAGTTTCCTTATCTATAGAACAGAGATAACCATATAGGATAATGTAAGTGAAGTCAATTTGCAAGCTGTCAAATGATGTTAAATGTTTTTGTCTCTTTTCTTTAACTTGCTTTCCACGTGTGTAGCACAGACCTTACCTCTCACCTTTAATCTACTCATGACTTTTAAATCAAGATGTGAGAATTAAATGAGGCAGGAACAGGGAGACCGAGCTGGGATTGGAAGGAAAGAAAGGTGAGCTCAGCCTGTCCCAGCACATGATTTGGCTTCTCTTTGGTCTTTCCACATCCAAGAGAGTACTTAGCCAAGGGTTGACACTGAAACGTAGCTTCACAAACTATAGAGTTGATATGACGCAAGACAATCCTACACAACCCAGCCTACACCAGTCAATTTTGTCACTCTGCCATACAAAATAGTTTGAACAAACATGAGATTCATAATAACAGTGTGTGATTTCTACACTGGCCTGTGGGACCTCTGACCACCCTAGATATTGTTAAGGCCTGAAATGCCTTGGCCCTTACTCCTGACAGCTGGAGCCAGTTGGGTGAACAAGCAGACATTACTCAAATGGTAATAAGCCACAGAAAATTAAAGAGCTAAAATCCCAAGCACCTTTTCAAGCTAGAGACTTTTAAACAACTAAGGTCTCATTAAGTTTCCAAAAGAAACAATTAAGCCAGTCATCCAAACAACTATCCTGAAATTCATGATTTCTCACATAGCTTTCCAAAACTCAAGCAGGCATCTCGACAGGCACACAATGAAATGACAACAATGTGTACAAGCAAAGCTGGTAGTGAAAGCAAAGGCACACAGCTGAAATGAGATTTTCAGAAACATATTTTTCTAAAAATCTGGCAACCTCTCCAAAGGCCTGCCCTTCCAATTCAGGAAGGGGCATGCCAACTGTATACCCTCCATAACTGATTATGCGCCACCGTCCCTTCTCTGAGGATGTGCTACTAAGAGCCCTCTGCTAGTCTTCAGGTCTTCTCTCCTATCTCCTCCGGACTCTGGCTCTGCCATCATGCCCTCTTCTGACCTTTCCTTCAGCCTCTCTCTCAACATCGACTTTCTCCTCTGATCCTATAAAAATAAACAAGTACCCCACCACCTCAATACATATTGCCTCTCCAGCTGACCATGGACTTGCCTGCTCATTTGTGTTCACAGCCATCATTTTTAAAGAATTGCCTGGGTTCTTGTCTCTACTTCTTTACCTCTGCATTTACGCCACCACCATATGACCTCTGTCCCATCACCTCACAGGCACTGCTCTTATTATGGCCACCAATGAGTCTTAACTGGAAAACCCAGTGGGCACTTTTCAACCTATCTCTTTATAATGACCTGTTTCCCACCATTGACCACTTCCTCTTGTAAGCTCTGTAAATCATCCCCTCCGCCCCACTCCGTTTGCCTCCTGTATCTATGAAAACTTCTTTCTAGTTTCTTTTATAAAAGACTCTTTTTCTTTGCAGGACATACTTCTGCATAGTTTTTCCTGGAACATTCTTCTCTTTCCACATTCATTGTTTTGTAGGTGAACATACTGACTCCCACAGTTTCAACTACCACCTCTATGTAAAAACACCAGTAATCTACATTTTCACATGTCCATCCCAGTCTGCCTTAAATACATTTCTTTCTACCATTTAGGCTCCATTAAAGAATAGTATTATAAATAATCCTATTTTCAAATGAATTTGATTTTTGCTATTGTTCCTTGTTTTTATTCTATCTTCCAAAGTTTTAAATATTTGATAATAAATTCTTTCATGCTAAGATACTGCTTGTGGTTGTATTTGGGAAAACTCAGAAACTTTTGACCATATTTAGAGTACACCAGGAATTACTCTATTGTAATGTTAATATGTAGTCAGGCAAAAGATGAAAGTCCACATTGGTAAAGGTGGTGAGATCACAGTATTGATTGACCCCTTCCTACTGTGAGAAGTGACCTGGGAGAACAGGGATGGCCAGAGGTGACCAAAAGGCCCAGCAGAGGTCATTTTTAATGCAGTGGTTATACACGTGGATTCTAGAACTAGACTGCACATACTACATGCTGGCTTCACCATTTTGTAGCTAATTAATCTCAGTTATTTAACCCCTGTATGTCAGTTTCTTCATCTGTAAAACAGATACTGTTCACTAGAACGTGGCTGTGGAGATTATGACCTAAAAATGTAAAACATGGGAATAAGTATCTGATACATAGTAAATGTTCAGTGAATGTTAGCTATTATTATTATTTACATTATAAAGTATCAAAAAAGAGCTTTTAAAGTAAAGCCGAAGTAATGGTAACTGTTAAAGGAAAAATTACAAAAGAATTACAAAAGATATTTATCTTGCAGTAGGGCAGATGCTGGACATAATCTCTGCTCAACTTCAACGATGGTCTAGTTTTAACTGTGAACCAACAATCAATCACCACCAAATATAATGACTGCCTGTCAAGGATGGGATTCAATATTGAAATTAAATGTGACCTACCATGAAGTTAACCTAACATTTAATAATCTGCTCAACTGTTACTATAGGATACTGTAAACTCTGTGAGAACACAGACCAAGTCTGTGTCATTCACCCCAAGCCTAAAACCATGCTTAGTATATTGTAAATGTTTAATGAACACTTGTTGAACAGATTGGCATACAATTTAATTATGCATAGAAGGTAAATAGTTTGTATAAATGACATGCATAGTCAATCTAATAAGTGATATGACTATCAAGCAAGATAATAACTTTTAGGGCTATGTGCAGAGTAAAAGAGCAAACAAAAAAATCTGACTTTGCTCATTCTTCTTGGAAATCATTCTGTTTATAAGGTTGCTTTCTACCTTCTCAGGAACGGATGTCTAGTCCAAGATTTGGAGTCAGGAACCTGGGTTCCAGACCTGGGCTGTAACACTAGCTATGGGACATGAATTTATAATTCATCTTTTCTGGATTAGATTATTCCTAATTCCTTTCCTGGCAGGAGTTAAGAAAACAAGACATATGACTTCCAATATTAGAACAAGGCACAAGGTTTTTGATAATAGTCTGCTGCAAAAAGGAAGAATGAGAGGTAATTTCGACTTGAATACAGGACATTGCAAAAAGTTGATGAAACTAGATCATACTGAGATGGTTGCTAGAAAGAGCAGGGCTAATAGATAGAGACATTTAAGAAGAGATTGAGGCAGCCAGACACCACATCAAACTCTTGGTCAACCTTTCAGGAAGCACAGTAGAAAGTATAATAGGATCTTACTCAGGTAGATTCCTTGATAGAGAGGACAGGCAAGCCAGAGTCTTTGTATCTTTAATATCTTTATATTCTGTATCACACCTAAAATCAGGGCAAAAGCTGTATTCTTTACCTGCCCAACTCTTTGCCTGAGTCCACTTGATGAGCAATACATGTCCTTTCACAAGATCTCCCATTGCTGAGAAATGGCTCTTTGTCAAAATGTAATGAAATCTGGGAAGTATCAATGGACTGAGTTGAATAAAAGGTGGTACACACAAAACAGAAGTGGGTAGGTAGTTTAGATCTATAGGATAGAAAATATGAAAACTCATTGCAAGTGAGATTTGTTTGCCATAAAAATTTATTTTTCTACCAGATAACAGTTCCGGCACCTTAGAAAACTGAATCCACATAATTCTGTATTATTACTCTAGGTTGCAAGGTCTTAGGTCATAGGGGATAGTAAAGTGGAAGGACATTTATTTATCGTGATTTCATTTGACTTGCACAAAAAAAAAATAGTTTATGCAATTACCAACAAATGTCAACATTCACCAAAGTTGCAGTCACAATGATACAGAAGGCATCAAAAATTCCTGTGCAGGGGAATAGAATATTTTCCTTACTTGTATTTGTTTGTGTACACATAATCACACGTGTGTACGTATTTATATGTGCATGTATATATACACATCTACATGTAGGTATTTGAATAAGTGTGTATACATGTGTGTATGCATAAAAGTATGTGGGTATGTGTTCACATACATACATATATAAAGTTTCAAATTTTTTCCATAAAATCCAGGGCAATAGGTAGAGATGATTATTATTTTACAGATGGTAAAGTTGAATTACAGTAAAATTAAGAAATTGGTCTAAATTCTCTTTAGCTTATTTTATTTTATTTATAACATATACCAACTCCATTAGTTCCAAAAAGCTATTTGCAATTGTTTCAGTGCCTATCTAGGGACAGTAATGGGTGAGATGACTGGTCCAGAGATTCTACTACTCAACCAAGTTGTTCAGAAGGGGAAGAGTTCTGTGTTTAAATCCTGACCCCACACTTACCTATCTGAAACCTCGTGAAAGTCATATGAGCTCTTTAAGTCTTATTTTCTTAATCTACTAAATAGGGGATTAAAATACAGCCTGCTTTGCAGAGTTGATCCGAGGCTTAAACAAGATAATGACTTAAATAGTTCAGTGTACTGCGTGGCAAAGTCAACATTTAATGGCTATGAGTGAAGCTCTTCAATGGATCCACGATTTGGCCTGTGCTGTATTCGGTCTTGTGTTAATAATATTTTTGAGAACAGCAAATTGGCCTCTCTTAATAAAATAAATACACCACCATACCTACTAAAAACTCTATGGTAAAATAGTATTCTAGAGCATTTTTCTTTTTTAATATGGAGGGATCTGGCTTCTGTATGAATAAAGAAAGAAATCTATAAACCCATTTGCAGTGACAGAAAAGCCCTACTTTGAACCTGTGTTTATGTGTGTCGTCATCTCTCCCTCACAGATCTGCAATTATTACACAATGTTCTGCTCTTTTAGATGGCAAGGTCACAAGAATGTATAGTTTAAAAACTGCATTTGCAAAGGATGAGTATTATTTTAGAGTCTGGGAAACTTCAAAATAATTTGAGTGCCTTCTGTGTTTTGTCTCATTAGGTAAAGGCAAAAAAAGTTCCAGGTTTTGTTTTTTTTTTGTACCAATATACAGCTTGTATTTTAATTAAAACAAGAACCAAGCTCATGACCAGAGGGAAAAATCATGAAACAGAAAGCTTAGACGACATAATAGGGCTATGGCTGGAGAGGAAGAAGAGCAGTTTTAAACTTGGGCATCTTCTTAGCAAACATCTTTTTCAAATGTATTGTGCATTATCCTCCCCCCTCCTGCCACTTAGCCAGGAAAGAGTCTTAAGGGCTGTCAGAGACAGAAGTTTACGGAATCCTAAAAATAAAGACATATTTATGGGAGGCTACATTTCTTCTTATGCCAGTGAATTAGCAAGTGGGACACATCTTCATATTTCAGTGTTAGCATCTGAATAGTCTCCATTTAGTTCCTAGAGCTGCTGTAACATTTAATGCTCCTAGTTAACCTAAATAGGCTGAAAACAATTGTTCCAGTACTTAAGAGGTTATCTCTACTGTTTTCCCTGTCAAGTCATTATATAAGAACAATATGATCTGGCACATTTAAGGTATTAAACCTGCATGAGGTTGAATGGTTATGAAATAATTGACAACATTAGAGAGGCTGACAGTCAAAGTCAAGTTTCTTTAATTTCACGCAAGTATATAATAGGCCAGGACTGCT